>NC_071395.1:50474180-51074180 GCF_022682495.2 Desmodus rotundus | reverse complement strand
CTGTGTTCTCTCCAAGGCTTCTTTCCCCCAGCTCCCTGTGGTGGCCCGCCGTGGCTTCCGGCTGCCTCACACTGAGCTGCGTCACACTGACCTCGGTCTTCTGTCATCACGTGGGAGTCTGCATGGGTACCTCCCTCTTCTTCTTATAAGGACACCTGTTATGTAGGCTGGAGGGCCCACCCTGCTCCATCTAGTATGACCTCATCTTAATTGGTTAAATCTGTGACCCTCCAAATAAGGTCACAGGTACTGGGGTCAAGAATTCAACATATCTTTTGAGGAACAAAGTCAACTCCTTTCAGATGTACTTCGGGCCGAATCCTTGAACACAGCTGAGAAGTGCCGCCTTCTAGAATCTTAAATGTTGAGCCACGTAGTTAGTTTCCTGGCAAAAACTCCACGACGCACTCTTCACGCATTCTGTTCCCTGATGATGGAACCGTTCGCACCGTGGTGGAGAGAACTGCTGGGCACTAGAACGCCAATAGATGCTTTCCTGTGAAGATGATTTTTTGGGTTTAGAGTAGTTGATGCAAAGCCACTTTTCATGGCTGGAATGAGCTGCCAAACAGGGTCTGCTGGGGCCACGCCTCCTCTGGGCAATCACGGCCCCCAGCAGCAGAGAGCAGGGTGTTGGCTGTGTGTCCTCAGCCAAGGCGGCCTCCTGCCTGTGCGCCCATGAGCAGCAACACTCCATGCAGGTACATGTTCAAAAGAACAAGCCCCCAGCCCTGGCCGGCATGGCTCAGGTGGTTGGGCATCATCCCACACACTGAAAGGTCAAGGGTTTGGTTCCCGGTCAGGGTGCGTGCTTGGGTTGTGGGTTCAGTTCTCGGTCAGGTCGCATACAAAAGGCAAACGGTTGATGTTTCTCTCTCACACCAATGTTTCTCTCCCTGTCTTTCTCCCTCCCTTCCCCTCTCACTAAAATCAACAAGCATGTCCTGGGGTGAGGATAAAAGAAGGAACAAGCCCCCAAACACACCTCAGCCTCAGTCCTTGAAACTGTTACCTGGGCTGAGAGGAGCTGAGTACCTGATTCTTCTGGAAATGTTTAAATAGAGGTCTTATTATCTGGGAGGCAGAGTGGCCCAGCAGAAAGACAGAACTAGTGTTAAAACTCAGTCCCTGTCTCTAAGGCCTCTGCCCTTTCCACCACTGTGCTGTATTTCTCTGAAAATAATACTAAATGTGAGGCTTACATGAGATGCTGGGGGTGAAAATGCCTGTAAATTATAAATTCAGAAAGAATAGGACCATTACGGAGGATGATCGGGCCAGCTTAAACGTTGGTATTATTACTAAGGAGCAGAAAGCTGGTAATCAGCCTTGGCTCTGGACACATTACGGAGTCAAGTCTGTGGCTGCCCGCCTGCCCACTTCCCGTTCTACGACATTGCTCTGCCCAAATCTTACCTGCCCTTGCTAAATGCAGCACTGTGGTTGAGCTGCTGATTTCGGTTTGTGTGGTTCTGGCTGTATAAAGTGGAACTGCTGATTTCAACAGCCCTGTTATTAGGGCCAGAGGAGAGCTCTGGTTAGGAAATGGGAGGAACCAACTCCTTCCTGTAATCAGAGGCTGAGCCGTCGGCAGGGGCTGCAGAGGGGGAGGCACTGGGCCAGTGTCCTGCTTGCCCTTGGAGAGAGCTGTCCTACACCCCACCCTGAGGATCCTTCTGGGTTCTGGTAGAATATGTCCTAGGGGAGCTGGAGGCCGGGGTGTGGTGGGAATGAATGCTCAGCTTGGTCACTGAGGAGAGCAGCGCCTTGGCTCAAGGGCCCTGCTTGGAGTTTACAGTGGCCAGTCCCTATCCAGTGGATGTGACCTGAAAGAGAGGGACAGATGTTATCATAAAAAAGTTGAAGCCCTGCCTGGGTGTCTCAGCTGCTTGGAGCATCATCCTGGGCACCGAAAGGTTGCGGGTTCCCTCCCTTGTCTGGGTGCTTGGGGGGGCAACTGATCTCTCTCTCTCTCTCTCTCTCAAATCAATAAAAACATATCCTCAAGTGAGGATTAAAGAAACAAAGTTGAAAACATCCAGAAGGCAACTGTTGTCCCGAAGGTCTCCTCAGCGGGCCTACTCCCCAGTTTGAATTTCCATCACCAGGAGTCCTTTCTTCTGGGTGGAGACGTTGGTGGCAGGGTTCTCTATCAAAAGGAAGATAGTTCTGGGGTGGGTGGGTTATGTCTTAATGTCTCATTCATAATATTTGGGATCAATTTATTGGCTTAAGAGCTTCGGGACCCTAGTAACAAAGTTGTGAGCCGGGCGCGGTCCCCATAACAGGGCCCTCGTGGGTGTTTGTGGGGTTGCCTCCAGATTCAAAGAGATGGTGACTTGTTAGACTACAAGGGGAGGGAGGGGAGGGATGGAATCCGTGTGAAGTGCCATTCAGGGGCTTGATAACTTGGGGAAAAGAGGGGTTCAAGAATCTACAACGAGAACACAGTGTGATATGGAGGCTTTGAAGAGAGACTTGAGCTTGCGTTCTGATTCTGCCACTTACTGTGTGATTCTATGCAGGCCATGTTCGCCTGCTGGCCTTGGTTTCGCCATCTGTGAAATGGGAGCACTGGTGCCCAGCACCTCACAGAATCATGGTGAGGATAGGAAGTTATCGTGGCAGTGCAGTTTCTTTAAAAAGAAACTCATCACTATTGTTGTTATCATTGATATCTAAGGCAGGATACGCTCAATGCTAGAATTCCTAACTGCACGTTTGCTCGGAGCCAACTAGCTCTTGCACCTGGGGAGGTGTGTGAATGCATCACACAGGGAGTGTTAGTGCCCTGCACCATGGGGACTCTAGGCTGGCCTGGAGTCCAAGGAGTGAGCTCCTTCCAAACCAACTCCAGCCGCCCTCACCATGCTGACCCTGGAGACAGACACAGACAGAGGTCACTTGCTAGAGATACAGAGACCCACAGCACGGAGTGCCACTCCCTCCCATCCAGGTAAAGAGGGCAGCCAGCCATTGGCAAAGAGTCACGAGGGAAACAAACCTGGTGGCACGGTGAGGGGAGAGTCAGAGGCTCAGCGGTGCTGAGGGCAGCGCTGAGGCTGAGTGCCCAGGCCCATGGCAACCTGACTGGGTCCCAGCGACAAGGATCCCGAAGAAAGAGGGCCCAGCTGACAGGCAGCCTGGCATGGGCAGGAGGCAATCTACGCAGATGTAGCTCTGCCCCGCCCAGCGTTGATCAGCACCCCCAGCTCCACGGTGCAGGAGCTGGAAGCTGGTATCAGACCTGCTGTGTGGCCCGGCAGTCCCCTCTGGACCAGCCTGAGTGAAACGTGGACAGAGTTTCCCTCAGAGTGGGCATGAGCTCACTGGGACTAATCCATTCGTCATTGTCATGAAAGCCCAAGTGCGAGAACTATGCTTATTGCTCTGTGTGAACCTGACCCAGCTGGATGTTACTGACTCTCAGACTCAAGATATTGGTGGCCGCACAGGTGTCTAGGCCAGGTCAGGAGCTTCCCTTTAAGAATGCTGTCCTGGGCTGACCTGTTTCTGCCCGGGAGAGCCACTTATCACATGACACAGGGAGTACAAAGGGTGAAGCTCCCAAGGACAAAGGAAATATTAGCCCCAGCTGGGGAACTAAGGGAGGCTTCATAGAGAATGTGACACTTGAGATGGGTCTTCTGAAGACCATGGGATTTTGACACATGGGGATGAGCTTAGGTTCAGAGAGGGGGGCAAGGTCCTGGGGAGGTGAAGTGGGGTGGTTTTGGATGGGAAGTCCTGAGACTCGAGTGATACAGGGGAGGAGTGGGGAGGTAGCCAAGGTTGGGAAAAAGCAGCAGGAAGGCTTGGTGGAGCTTTTGTCCTCGAGGGGAAGAGCAGAGGTTGAGGCTTTGCCTCCCAGAGTGACAGGACCTAGAATCACAGGGAGGGGAACTGGTGGAGCCAGCGATCCCAGGACAGGTGTCCAGGGCTTCCTGCCTTGATCAGAGGCCTTGTGTGTGACACAGACACGTCTCTGACCTCACATGTGTCTTCTTAGACCCATCTTCACTTGATGCTCCTGCGCGGCTAGTAAAACAGGTCTGGCATCTTTCTTGGGTTGGCCAGAGGAATCTCCTTGAGCTTTGCCAATGCTGAGCCTTCTCATGTCTGCTCAGCAGATGGGCGCAAGCCGAAAGCGTCTGCAGCAGTGAGGAAGAGCTCTGTGCTGGTGGTTTCAGGAGCCTGGGGTTCTCCTCCTTCACGTGCCACTCACTCCTGTGACTATTTCCCCTCTCTGTGCCCTCACCTGTCAGCAGAGAAGGCTGGACAGGGTGGCTGAGGAGGGGCCTTTCTGTTCTGGAAGTCTGAGCGCCTGTGTCCTGTCTCCCTGGTGGCAAGGGCACACGTGACTGCCCCAAAGCGTGACAAAGGCAGCCTGCCCGCCCTGCGTGTCCTCAGACAGGGCATGCCTCGGGAACCAGGCTATTATAAAAATAAACAAACAGCAGCTTGCTGGTCACCATCTAGATGGTTTGGTTTCACTTGACCCTGAGGCTGCGGTTAAAGTTGTAGGAAGGAGCACCTCCCCAAGCTCCAGCAGAGGAAGGAGCTGGTGCAAAAATGGAAAGATGCCATGCAGGAGGAAAAGGTCTTTGTCGATGCCTTTGGACTTTGAGATTAAAGGTCACGCAGCCACGTCAGTCTGACCTCTGGATCCGCACATTTCTGGGGCAAGTTGAGTCTTAAGTGAGTGGTGTGAGTCATCCTCTCTCCTTTGCTTTTTCCCAATGAAAACGTCCCTCAAAGAAATTCCAGTGGCGGAAATGATTGCAGGATTGCAACCCTGTTCTGCTGTCACGATGTTTTCCATCAGCTCTCACTATTTATTTCCCCTCAATACCTGTTTACTTTACCGGAGGAAAGGCTGCTCAGTAAAAATGTTGCTGAAGAAAGGTCCCTTCCAGGGAGCAAAAACAATGCAGTCTGCACTGAGATTGCCCCTTGGGTGTCCCCACCTCTGAAGGTGCAACAGGCTGCTCCGTATTGGCTGGGCCAGGGGCCGACTCCACTAATTGCAGCCTTTGCCCCTTTCCTTCTCCCTCCCCCTTCCCGCAGATGCCAGGGTTGATAACTGTGGATAGCCAAGTCAGACGTCCACAGAAAATATCCCGCTTCTTGGCATTCCCCAGGGGCCGTGTGAATGTCAAGGTTACCTTGCACGAAATGCAGAGGGAGAAATCTATCTATTTATCTCGTTGTGAGTCACCACTGTGATGTCATCTGCATATCAATCCGATTCTATTAATTTGGCCTGTGTACGCATGTTGCACACCAGGAGAAAGTCACACACGTCCTGCGACAGAGGCACACACGCTCAGGCACAGACATGCACAGGACACACATAGATGCAGGGCACCCACTGGCCTAATACCCCTGGGCAGAGGTGGAGGGTCCTTCTGATGGAACAAGTAGGTGTGGAGAGATGGCTTCTTTGGGTAGTGATAATGAGTGTGACCTTTGGGTAGGATTCTCGGGCTGCACAGAATGGGAGGGAACTCGAGACCCCGGCGTCCCTCTCTCAAAAGCATGGTAGGCTTACACAATTAGGTGTAATTATGCCCGGCCTTCTCTGACGTGCTCCACGGAGGTGAAGTCTGGCTTTCCCTCCCATGCCTTCCACAGCCTCCTTTCCTGGTGCCTGAGCTCCACAGGCCTCCAGCTGTGGTCCTGTGAGCCAGGCCTGCAGGCCGCCCAGGAGGCGGGAAGCCTGCTTCCCGGCACTACCTGGGTCCTCTCTCTTCCCAGAGAAGGCGAGTCTCTGCCCCCTGCCTGGCGGGTCTTCATGGAGCATCCTTATGACTTGAAGGCCTCTGGTGACAGAAGCTGGTGGGACAGCTGGTGGTGTGGCCGTGATAGCACAGGACTGGCTGGAACCAGGACATTTGAGCACATGTCCCACTGCTTCCTCTGACCTCAGTTTCTTCCTCTAAAGTGGGGGTAAGAGAACCTCCCCAGTCTAGAGCAATGCACGGGCTTACGTTGCTCACGGAGCTGTGTGGAGCAGAGGCCCTGCCTGCCTGCCTCAGAGCTGACGTGTGTCTCAGGAGATAGATGGTTATTTACTGTCTATCGCCCCTTGCTGTTGGCTGACTTTCCCAGAATGGGACCTCTGGCCAGCACAAGCCCATCAGCTCCCTCTCAGTCAAATCCTCTCTCTTGCCCCTCCTGGTCAACCTGGGACCTGTGATTTCTGAAAGCAGAGGAGAGGCGGAGACACCCCCCGGCGTTGGTGGCTTTGCTGGGGCCGACCTGGGAAAGTTACTGCACCTCATGGAAGGGCTGGAAGGAGGCAGCTTACAGAAAATGAAGAAGAACTTAATTCCAGGGTGGGAAAGGCCATGCAGGCTGTGGGAAAAACCAGCACGTTGTACCTGTCAGCCCACTCAGTGGGCCCGTCAAAGGCCTGTGTGCTGGCACGCACTGCTGTCTGCACGGTCTTCCCTGAGGCCTGGGACACAGGGGACAAATAAGATGCTGAACTCATTGTCACCACTGGCTTCCACCTTACCCTTCAGTCACCGTTAGTTCCCCCCCACCCCAGCCCTTCTCCAGCTGTCCACACAGGTGGTGCACAGCTGGCCTGGCAGAGTGTGTGGAAGGGTGTATCTGCAGTGCTGCACACAGGCTGGGCAGCGCTGGGGGTGATTAGCCCACAGTGAGCCCCTGGGGGACCCTGGGGAGCTTGAAAAATGGGAACTGGAGCACCCTGGGAGCAGAAGAGGTCCTGTGGACATTCAGTCTTGGGGAAGAGTCTCTGGAAAGAGGAGAAAGCAATGCTTCCCCGCGGTGCTGTGCAACCCTGGGGCTTCTGAAAACTATTAATTCCATGGCCCCACTTCTAGAAACTCTGATCCAACAAATCTGGAGTGGGGCAATAAATCTGCATTTTTTAAAACAATAAACATTTAATTGGGGGATAATTTTAGGTTTACAGAAAAGTTGCAAGATAATTTGTGTTTCGATCATTTTTATTGTGAAATATAAAGCACATATAGATAAGTGCCCCAAACAAGAAGGGCACCTTGATGATTTGTGACAAGTGAACGCCAGTGGCATCACTGCATGGCTAGGAAATAGGACAGGTGAGTCTCCCGAAGCTCCCCCGAGGCCCTGCCTTTCCTTCCCACTCAGAGTTTTACTACCTAAGCATGCACCGCTAAAGACTGTGGTTTAATTTCTCATCCCGAAACACTTAGTGTAATTCTACCTCCTTCTGAACTTCCCACAGGTGGCGCACTGTGTCTGGTTTCTCTCACTGGATGAGGCCCATCCATGTTGTTGTGGGCAGCAGGCCTTTCCTCTGTTTCACTGTGCTGTCCACTGCAGGCGCCACTAGGAACAGCTGGCTATTTAAATTGATCAAAATGAAGTAAAACGAAAAACTCAGTTCCTTTTTTGCATTACCCACACATCAAGCGCTCAGCAGTCGCATGTGACAAGTGGTCATTTCTTGGGCACTGCAGACTCGAAAACTTCCGTTGTCACAGAGACTGCTTGCGGGGGCTCTGCTCTACAAGTCCGATTTTCTGACTGCACCCGAAGTCACCCATTCCACTGTTGACGGATGTCTTGTTTGTTTGCAGTGTTTGGCTATTGTGGAGAATGCTATTGGGGATGTTTTTGTAATGGCCTCTTGGTGCACGTGTTTATCCTGGATGGACACCCAAGGGCAGAATTGAGGGCCACAGGTGTGCACATGTTCAGCCTTAGTAGACGAGGCTACTCTGTTTTCTTAAGTGGTACACTAATTTATACTCCCACCAGAATCTCTTTTCAAACGCATCCCAGGCAATTTTGACAATCAGCCAGTTGTGGAGTTATTGTCTGATTTCTCCAAGAAGGTAGATTTTGCTCTCTACAAGAAAGAGCCTTCAAACAACTCAAATTGTGTAGCTATAGAATGGACACTCATGAGAAACACCTCCTTAGGTAGTGAGCGCCCCATCTTTAGAGGTATTCAAGTGGATTATACACGATTCTTTGACACAATGCAACTAAAAAGAACCTGTACACTTAGTAGGGAGCCTTCCTGACTGGTGTGGAAGGTTCTTCCAACTGTGACAGTGTCTGATTTCATGACTTTTCATGGCCACGTCTGGTGAGATGCCTGCTGGACAGTGAAGTTCTTCAGAGCTGGGCAGCAGAAGAGAGAAGGACTGGTGCCAGGACCCAGATTAAACACAGACTGGATCGGTAGCCCCAGAATAATTGAGTCAGTTGTCTGGATGATCAATGTAGCACCGAGTGCTCACTTAACCCCGCCGTCCCCACCCACGCTCTTGGGGTAATGGGAATGATGGCTGCCTCAGTGTCACCCCTGGCAGACATTTATATGTCCTCCTTATTCTAGTTTAATGGCTTTATTGGATATTTGTCTATTACTGTAACTGTCTTAAATCATTTGGGGGAGCAGGTATGGCAGAACTCATAACGCCGTGAAAACGCCTTCTCTCCCCCGTTGCCCAGCAGTCTGTTTGCATCTGTCCCTGAGCTCTCTCTCCATCCATTCTTCCGGTTCCCCCCGGATCTCCTGCCGGTGAGGGGTGTGAACGTGACAGATTTATTCTAGGTCACAGACGAATAATCCTTGGCCCAGGCACTCAGGAGGCCGCCCTTTGGGATGGAATGGATTCCTTGTAACTCACTTGAAGACTGATTGTTTCTTGTAAGAATGCTGTTAGGGGATTTGGGAAAAGGCCTTAAATCTCCCCGGGTGGAGGTGAGTGATGAGGTTTCAAAGGGAAAATGAGAAGTGGGCAGATCTGATAACCTGAGCCCAGGCTTGCCGCCGCCATCTCTGCTCTACTAATGAGGTGCGAGCGACGTTTGCCTCTGGGTTTCCGCTCTGGTCACTGACAGCCCTTTTGGTAAACTGGTTGTAAGACCCATGCAGTTAGGATCCCGAAACCTGTGTGTGTGACTACAATTGGGCTCCTGAGTGGGACCGCATCACGGTGCCCATGGGTGGTGGCAGCTATCATTTTAGCTCAAACAGGCTCTTTCCGCCTGCTTTTGGATGGAAGGAGCAGAGAGGGGACCCCAGAGAAATCACCGCAGAGCCTCAGCGGAGGCTGGAACTCTTCTGATTCCATTGTTTTTTGTTTTTCTCTTTAGCCACCTTGGGAGGCTGCGGAGAGAAGATGTGAGAGGGGACTCGAGACATCAGCAGGGTCGGCCCCAGTGCCCAGGCTGCATTCTCTATGGCTTTTAGCTTGTCACCCCTCTTTCTTGGTCCTGGGTTTTCCTGAACCTTCAGGAACAAAGACAATCAAAGGGCTGTGTCTGAAGAATGCCCCCTGTCCCAGGAGACATACTAGGCTTAATTAGCTGGTACCCACAGGACGTTCTGAAAATGAGAAATGCCTAGGATTATTATCTCTCAACTGTCACATACAAATGTGCTCATGTTCCCGTTATGAATGTGTGTGTTGCAGACTTGCTCAACCAAGCGTGACCTGTTTGGTGGTTTTAATTACAAATATCAATAAAATTGGTTGATATTTATGGGTGCAGACCCTTTGGATCGGGGGAAGGAAGCTAATTGCGTCGGACAGCGCTGTGATTGAACTCAGAGGGAGGCCGGTGCTCCTGCTAGCTGGGCGTGATGCTGACACTCCTGTCTCCCTGTGTTAATTAAATGTGATGAAATGATATTAATTTGTAAAAAGAGTCAGAGGCACGGCCAGTTTACTTGCTGGGTGGGGTTGAGGCTGGGCTTGGGGCTTGAGGGATGGACTCCAGGGCTCCTGTCCTTGGGAGAAGCAATGTTTGCAGAGGGATTCTCAGTCTTGGCTGCAAATAGAAGTGCCCAAGGGTCTTTTAATATCTGCTAGCTTGGACTGAACTGCCAGGGATTTGTCTGGGGTGGAATCGCCCAGGTTATTCTAATGACCGTGGGGACTGCAGACCACGGATGTAGTGTTTGAAAAAGTTCCTGCTGACCAATGAGACTTTGAACCAGCAGTGTATCTGTGAGTCTCTTATGCTGAGCCCAGCTTTCTTTCTTCGGTAAAAATGAAGTAATGAAAGCTGTATTGTGCGTCCGTGATGATAAAATGAGATCAAAAGAGAAAAAGCTCTTGGTACCTAGTGGGGTCTCAGAAAAGTCTCTGTTGGTTGTGGACTATCAGGGTCTCTTTACTATTAGAAACATGGTCATTAGTGTCTTTAAACCTAATCACACAAGAGAGTCAATTCCAGAAATCTTGGGCCAATTCAGAAAATTCATCCTTAAAATTCTGTGACTGGAGAACCATTCCTGGTACCCTAATCAGTATCGGTCACGGTTCTCTGGAGAAACAGAACCAATAAGGTATCTATCTATGTATATATATGTATATGTATAAGTATTTGTATATGTTAAGTATATGTATATGTGCATGTACAAGTATATGTATATATGTATATGTACATGCATGTGTATATTCATGTGTAAATATATGTATAAGTATATGTGTATGTGTATGTGTATGTATATGCATATGTGTATGTATATGTATATTTACAAGTAGATGTACATGTATAAGTATATGTATAAGTATATGTGTATGTGTATGTATAAGCATGTGTATGTGTGTGTTTGTGTATATGTATACATATGTGTGTGTGTAAGTATATGCATATATGTATATGTACATATGCATATGTATATCTATCTCTATACCTGTATCATCTATCTGTGTGTATGTATATGTACCCTCGTGTGTATATATAAATATACATACAAATCCTCCTGATATATACGTATGTATACATATGAAGAAATATATTGTAAAGTATCAGCTAATGTGCCAATGGAGGCTGAGAAGTCCACGGTCTGCTGTGTGTGAAGCGGAGACGCAGGAAGGCCTGTGCTGTGGTGCAAAGGCCAGACAGCCTGAGCACTGAGGGCGGGGGATCAATGTTCCAGGTCAACGTCAGGCAGAGAGAGAGGGAGAGGCAATGAGAGAGAGAGAGAGAGAGAGAGAGAAGATCCTCCTTTTCTCTCTACCTTTGTGTTCAACGCAGGCTCTCCATGGGATAGAAGATGCCAATCCCCTTTACTTAGTCTGCCAGTTCGAATGTTAATCTAGTCTTGGCGAGCAGCCTCACCAACACACCCAAAGCAGTGTTTAACCAGGCACCTGGTCACCCTCGGACCCAGTCAGGCTGGTGCCTGCAATCACACCTTCACTTGCTAAGCACCAGGTGTGCGTGGGCCAGCATGAGCTCAGAAGGGCTCTGCAAGGCCCTGGCGGTGTCTGCCACGGCGGATTATTCAGGAGGCGCTGCCTTGGTTGCCCAGGAGAAGCCCTCTGACCTCATTTTCCATGGGAATGGAGGACCAAGGGTGGGAATGGCGCAAGGCCACAGACTCACAGTGAGTGGCACACCCAGGACCAGAAAGCCTGTCCACCAACCCGAGACCCTGGCTCACTCCACTCCACCTCAGAAAACGGGCCTTTTCCACCCACTGTGAGGACAGGTGTCGTGTCTGTTTGTTTGTCAGGTCACCTGGGGCTCGGCCTCTTGGGAGAGGTTGTGTCTTGGTCTGCTGCTTTTCACTTGCTTTCTCGCTTCTTCCCTTTGCCACCAAGGTGCCTCTGACTTCACATAACCTCATTCACACAACATGTCATCTGTTCTCTTCTGGAGACCCGCAGACTGCAGCTGCCCTCGCCTCTCACACCACGCTGCCACCTGAAGTGTCCCCTCTGCAACGTCCGGACCGCAGCATCTCTAAACGTGTAGAAAAAAGTGCCTCCGTCTCCATGAATCCTCTCTTGAAATGCCCTCCTTTGGAGATCCCATGGGGTGCAGGCCGCGTGGCCCTGTTCTGCTGAGGGTGGGTGGATCTCATCCCGGGACTGGACTGGATGCCCATGAGGGAGCGCGGGGCGGTGGGGAGGGCATCAGGACGCGGGGGGCTGGAGTTCAGCCCTGTCACTCTTAGCTTTGTGATCCCGGGAGAATCATTTGGATTCTTCAAGCCTCTGTGTACTCATTAACTGCAAGGAGGAAATAATTCCTATTTCTCAGGGCTAATGTGATACATATTTATGAAAGAGTCTGGCAAAGACAGGTTCTCATAGGTGCCTGTGGAATGATTAACGCTTGGGTATGAACTATATGGCATGGATGCTAAAAAACCACTCTCACTTACCTTAGAGTTAAAAATTGCATTTTGGCGTGATCCTTTTGAGATGCTCACGCTGTAAGATATGGGTCTAAGGAAAGGCAGAAAGTTGAACCCCAAACCATCATTAAATCCTCAACACAAACTCATGTAGTCTGGACTGTTCAGAACGGGGTTTTACTGTCAGCTCTGCCGCACACTGTGGACCACAGTGGGACACTGCCACCTTTGAGACTCGGTGCTCTAAGGTATCCCATGGGGCAGACTGCCCTCACGTGACTCAGATCCACGAGATAGTGTCTGACAGGTGGTCGGTGCGCACCAGAAATGGCAGTTACCAGCTGTCGTTGTGATGATGTTTGCATTCGTACAGCACTCGAACGAGCCCTAGTTCCGTAGTGTCCTCTAGCCAGCGCTAGCGTGGCCCTTCAGCCCTGGTGTGTCTGTGTCAAGTTCAACCCTCTTCCTGCTGTATAGTCTGGCGCTCAGATCGCAGTGTCGTCAAGCAGGACTCTGCCATGGATGTTCACATTTCGTCTTTTCAGAAGTCTTTGAATTTGCCACCATGGAAGTCACTTCCACACTGTATTTTCCAGAATCGGGCCAGGATTCCTCTCTGCCAAATCCCCACCTGACTCCATTTCCCTTATCAACCTGCAGATCGCCTCTCATTTGTCATCTTTATTAGCTTTTAATCTCCCATCAGTTTGGTGCTGGGGTTTGAGGGAAGGATTAGTGGGGGTTGGGGGGGACTTTAATTGCATGATCCTCCACGGCCCCTTGAACATTCAATAAAAGTTTATGAAAAGATAACATCGCAAAGGGTTTTATTGCCCCAGACAGAGCAAAAGACAGGCAAGTACAAGGCAACTGTTTTTCAACTTCAAATAATCCGCGTTTGGATTTGATTAAATGAGGAAGTGAGTTTTCCCATCTGCTCTCCCTTCCCCCCCTCTCCTTCCTTGGGTCCTATTACCCTTTCCCGCCCTGTGTGAGCAAGAAGCCACGTTCCGCCCTGCTCCCCTCCCCTCTCACTTTGATTCTTTCTGACAAGGAAGACTAATGAAATCTGGGTGCTCCAGAAAATAACGTTTACTTCACGCAGAAATATGCTGAACCACCACTGAAGGTGGCCAAGGTGGTACCTTTGTCGGGGAGGAGGCCAGTCCTCTGGAGGGGCCAGGTGGTCCGCAAGGGAGGAAGGCAGAGAGTGCTCCCCCGCCGTGAACTCCGCCCACCTGAAACCCACCTTTCGCCAGGCTTCACTCCAGGCTCCAGTTTGTGCCCTATCGTGTCGCTCCTCGGGCAAGCAGAGCAGGAGTGTGGCATGGACTGCAGAGTCATTTGTGAGTTCGTTCCTGTATTAATTCAGCAAACACGTAATTGTGTACACAGTATGTGCCAGCGGCCATGCTACGCATGGGAAACGTAAAGGCGAGTAAGGCCCCTTTCTGCTGACAAGAGGGCATGTCTGGGGCAGATGGACAGCTTTTAAGGCAATTATTATTGTTTTTTTTCTATAGCCATGACCGCAGTAGAAGGAAGGGATGCACCCGAACGGGCTGCGTCACACGGACGCAGCAGCGTTTGGCTGTCGGACCGGGGTGAGGAAGGGTTCTGCACTGTGAGGAATGTGGAGTTTCTGGTGGCGTCCCGGTGGGCGTCAGGCATTTGGGAGCAGGGGAGAAGAGAGGGCAGGGGTGGACAGGAGCCCCCGGATGGTGGTGATCTGTGGACTACCTGGGGAAGGTGCAGTGGAGATTTCCTGGTGGGGACGGCCTAAGGACGCTTAAAAAGCAGTCACTACCCATGAACACTTTGTGTGGCTATTTAAGTTTTTATTCTTTCATTTGCTCAGTATATGTCAAAGTCCACCATCGCTGGTGGGCGCGAGGTTGTGGCTTCCTGGGAGTGCACAGAAACCCGGAGCTGGGTCTTTGGATTTCCCCTGACTATGGACTGGGCTCAGGCTGACCTTAGTCTCCAGACGACCCCTGGTGATGAGTGATTCATACAACTCTTACTGATACGAGGTCTGATAACTGCAGGGGAGGGCGTGACCAGCCCACCTGGGGCAGGGGGTGGGGTGGGTGTCCGAAGGTCTCCGCAGAGGGCCCGGGCTGGGTAAGGCCTTGAAGGATGGGTAAGAGCTTGCTAGATGAATGGAATGGAAACAGGGCTGGGGGCCAGGGAACGGGAGGTGGAGTGGCAGTGGGAGAGGTGAGGGCAGCAGCTGCAGGGGTGGCGGCGGCATCCCATGAGACCTCTGATGCAAGACGAAGGAGCTGACGGCGATCCCTAGTGGAGGAACCCTGAAGGGTGTGCTCCCAGCAGGGTCGGAGGAACGTTTTGTGTTAGAGCACGTGTCCTGGCTTATCATGGAGGTGGGTCCGAGGCGGGGTGACGCTGGAGTCAGGTTCCCCCAGAGGTGGCGTGGGTGATCAGTCACCGTGCAGATGGGGTGTGGGTGTGTTGGAGGCACGCTTCCAGTGTAGAACAGGAAAGCTCTGGAAGTGGTTGAGTGTGGGCTGGGCACAGAGGAAGAAGTCTGAATCTCCATGGTCTCTGCCTGGGTGCCTGTGTGCAGAGCTGGGCTGCGCTCCGGGAGAGGGTGTCTGAGGAGATGGCTTGGTTTGGGTTCTGAGTGATCCAGGTGTCTGTTAGGTAGGTGTTAAGTAGGCAGTCATGCTTAAAGCCATGTGGGTGGATGGGATGATCCAGGGAGAATGTCTTGTGTGGTAACAAGCAAGACAGAAGAGAGGAAGGAGGATGAGGAGGAAGGGAAGGAGAGAGGAAAAGTGACCCGTGGTTTCTGACCTCTTCCCTGACAAAGTTCCAGGTCCCTGCCTGCTTCCACCCACCTGTGGTTGGGGACCTTTAAAAGGTGTTAACCATGGGCAGCAATGGAGACGACTCTGTGTTGCTGACAGATGTGTGGGGCTGGGGTCTGGCTGTCCAGCTCTTGGTGGCTGGCCCGGTGGGCTGCTGCTCCTTGAGCAGAGCCCCATGGCCACATAGCGTCCATGTGTGGCTGGGAGTGAGAATAGTTTGGTTTGGGAGCCAAATATTTTATTGGGACTGTTACAGGGGGTGGATCCAAGCTTTGGGAGCTTGAAGCTTGTACGGCCTTCTAAGGAAAAGAACACGAAGTTGTGCCCGTGAATTTGGATGCCAGACTTTCGAAGGGGTCGTGAAAGTGAGGGCTCTGAAGCTTAGGCTTCATTAGTTTCGTGACAAATTTCCTTTTGTCTGTGAGACTTCAGAAAGTGAAGGAGAGGCACACGTGTGTTGTGTGTGTACACAATCATATGTGTGCATGTACTGCATTAATTTGTGAGCGTGAACTAAAAGAAGTGGGAGCTCAGGCCTAGGAACTGCTTGCATCTTGTCCCACCTGGCGGGGGTCTCCCATGAAGAAGGATCCTAAGAACATGCACTGGGTATGTGACCTGGAAGTCGCCTGTCCTTTAAGATCAAGAGAAGATTGTCATTAACTCTTGTTCCATATTTGGGGAGGATCCCAATGCTGTCCCCGAGATTTCTGTAATTCCTGAACTTGCGTTGCCACCAGATTAACTGTGGATCCTCTCAATGTCCCCGCTCCGTCCTCTTTCTGAGATTTGTATGCATGCTCACACGCACTCACTCTCCTCCATGAGGCCCTTAGGTACGGGCAGACTTGACTGAATAAAGACTGGCTACGTTGAAGTCACACCACCAATTTAAAACGGAATGTTAGCTGCCGTGAATATTCGGTCCTGCTGCCATCTCACTTGGCCTTCTCCTCTTTCTCCTTGCTCCTCCTTCTCCACTTTGCCCTTCCCTTACCCCTAACTCTGTTCCTTACATTTCATGATCCCTTTGGCCCTTGTTAACCAGTGATCTCTGGGGCTCACCTCCAAGCCAAGTGTGTTAACTGACTATTGCCTTAGAACAAACCGCCCCCAACTTCTACATCTTACACAACAACCGTCTATTATTTCTGATGAGTCTGTGGGTGGTCCTGCTGACCTGGGTTGGGCTTGTTCTTGCATCGGTCATTAGCTGGTCCAGGATGCCCTTGGCTGGGATGACTCAACCTCTTCCAGCAGGCTACCCCGGGTGTGTTCTCTGGGTGGCAGCAAGATAGAAAGAGGCAGTGAAAATGAGCATATTTTTTCAGGCCTCTGTTTGCATCACGCCTGCTGGCCTGTCATTCACGCGGCCCAGCCCGGAGTCAGCGGAGGAGGCACCACGGAAAGACACGCCCACCCTCGCTTGGCCACAATGCTGGGGCCACCCGTGCAACCCCTCACACATGCCATGTCCTTCAGGGAGTATTGTCCTAGCAAAGGCGCTTCCTTCTCTAAGAGGCATCCTGGTTCCAGCTGTTCACACAATAATTTGCTTCACTTTGCCACATCTGGTTCCTGCTTTGCATCTTATTAAGCAGCAAAATAGCCCAGGGTATGACATTTTATAGGGGCGTAAGCACTTCTACATGAAAGGGAAATTTTTGTATGCTTTTTATTTATTTTCTTAAATCTTATCGGCAGACCTAACCTCTATTTTCAGAGGGCTGCTTATGTGCTGATGGAGGGTTGAACAGAGGAGGGAGATAAACTGAAAGCTGCTCTGCCAGCCCTGTGGATTCCTTGGCCAAAGTGAGGAACTGAGGCCACAAGAAGAGTGCTGATGGCTCTGAGCTCTAACACGCCTGCGCCACACGCACTCTCCCAGTTAGCGCGAGGGCAGCCGTGGTCGGGGCGGGGCCTTGGGGAGGCCCCTAGAAGGGCCTGTTGTGAGAGGTTGGTGCATGAGAGGCAAGGGTTCTTCCTCACTATTCCCATTCCATGGGGAAGGTGTGAGTCTGGGCTGGTGGTTCTGCTCTGTACCTGTCCTTTCCTCATATCCCTCTATTCTTGCTCAGATGTAGGGGTGTGTGGGGTGGAGAGAGACAGAGACAGACAGAGAGACAGAGATACAGAGAGGGAGAGAGAAGATGGTGTGTGTATATTCACAGCTCTAGCGCACATCACCGTCCCTTGGGGCCTTCTGCTGAGGAAGCTGCGGCTTAGACACTGCTGCACTCCGCTGTGTGTTAAGCCAGACAATAAAGGAGATGATTAGGAGCTTTCAGAGCAAGTCCCTGACATTGGGGAGAGGTGAATGTGGGCTGATTGAAGCTCTGTTCTCCCCCTTCCTGCCGAACAGGGAAAGGCGGGCTGTGGACTGATGGCCCAGCACCTGCATTTTGCCAGGCCAGTCCCAGCACAAAGTCCCCCCCTCGCTATTCCTCCCGACTCCCCGGGGCCCTCGGGGTTGGTTAAATTTAGTGTTCTGCTGTATCCAAATCCATGCGATTTCTTCCAGGACTGTGACTCTAAATGTCACCTCACTGCACAATCGCTAACACATTGTGCTGCTGATGGGGGCTGCCCAAAGCTGTGGGGCTGGGAGGAGGAGTGGAGAGGAGGCCAGCCCTGGGGAGGGGAAGGAGGAAGGAAAGGAGGTTTGCAGAGAGGCTGAGTGGGCTCGCTTCTCCCCAGGTGCCCCCGGTTGGAGTCAACAGGCAATGGCCCCCTATGCCCACCTTGTCTGGCTGCAGTGCCTCTGCAATAATCTGTAGGAAAAGTGAGCCTGGAGCTGGAGGTGGGGCGCTTGTCTGTGGTCAACCCTCCTCCCCCCACCAATTCTAAGAACAGGTCTTCCACTTGGAGTTCAGTAGGACTGTGGACAGACTTGGGTGTTCTCCTGAGAGGGGACAGGGGACATTGTGAGACAGTATAAACAGCCACGAAGGGAAGAAACCTGGGCATTCACCTGGGTTCAACCACTAGTTAGCTGGGTGACCAGGGACTAACCCCTGCTTTTTCTTATCCTGTTAAATGGGGGTAAGTATCTCCACTCGGCCCACTTTGCAGGAGGCTGTGAGGGTTACATGAGATGATGTATGAAAACCCTTAGAGAGACCCCGTCTGGGCCCCATCAGTAAAAGGGAGACGGGCTGCCGCCTCGATGAAGCTGAGCGGACATTCCCAAAGCCGGGAAGGCAGCAGGGCCTCAGCTCTGGGACAAGACTTCCAGGAGGAAATCCAGCCCTGCCCCCCTCCCCCCCCACCGCCCCGCGGCCCCCCACTGCCTGGCTGTGGGCCTCAGGGAAGTCCCCATAGCCTTGGGCTGCCTCAGCTTTTGTAATCTGGAAAGTGGGAGAATGGCCCCGCCGCCGCCTCACAGGGCCCTGTGAGAGCTGCGAGCTGCCCTGTCTGAGTGCTCAGGCGGGGCCTCGGGAAGAGGAAGCGGTCGCCATCGGCCGTTCCACGCCTTCCGTGGGCGTCCTGCCTGGGTACCCAGACACATTCCCATGTGACGACTCTGGGAATGCAAATGGGCACATGCAGAGTTTCTAGCCCTGTGTGGGGCATGTGGCTGGTTTTCTGTCTTCTTTCCTTCACATTCTGCTCCCCATCCGCCTAGGTCCTAGGCTTTGGACTCTGCGGTTCCAGGAGGAAGAGCTCACAAATACCCTGCTGGAGAAATGCTCATCGGCGATCTATCGTCAGGACCTGTTACACAATGCCTTACTCTCAGGCCCCATTCAGACCTCTCCTCCGTGCTCTTTGGGCTGGATGAGGAAGGAAGCCCATACAAATCATACATACAGCAGTCGACCTC
This sequence comes from Desmodus rotundus, assembly GCF_022682495.2. Classification (NCBI taxonomy): domain Eukaryota; kingdom Metazoa; phylum Chordata; class Mammalia; order Chiroptera; family Phyllostomidae; genus Desmodus; species Desmodus rotundus. The sequence continues at coordinate 51,055,399 of NC_071395.1, read as the reverse complement.
CTCCACATACAGAGCTTGGAAGAATTCACCCCTCTGGGTCTCAGTTTCCCCATCTGTTAACTGAGATCATCTCCAGGGAACCTTCCAGCAAGTTATGACACCTTTGACTTTGTTGTTCCCAGCACATGACAAGCCCGGCTCCTTTCCGTGACTGTATCCCTGGCTGTTTTATTTCTTTTCTCTTTGTTTCTCCCTCTTGAACATGCCAAGTGTTTATGTCATTTCTGAGAATGCAGTAAAGTGCATCATGGGGAGGAGACAGGGAATAACTCACACAGGCAAAAATCTGCCGTGTTCACATGGATGCTTCGGGCAGTCAGCCATGATGGGAAATGAAACGTGTGCAGCAGCACGGGGTGAATACAGAGGGTGTTAGTGAAATGATGGGCCTTTTATCACTTGTGTCTGCATGTGACGTGGTGGCTGTCAGCTGGCAGCTGCAGCACGTCCCCGGAGTGGCTTCTGCCAGGGAGGTCTTACTTGCAGGCTGCATTTTGACATGGAAGACCCCGTGGCTGTTTACCAAAGGATACCGAGGAGCTATGCTCAGCCCCACTAAGGATAAAGCAAGGAGAGGAGGGTGGGCTTCGTGGCAGGAGGGGTTCAGATTAGCCTTCAGGAGGTAGAAGGTGCTAGATACTGGACAGAACCTTCTTCCCTGACTGACGGACTGGAAAGGACTCTTAAAACTCAGTCTGCATGACCTCAGGTTTCCCTGTTTAGTGTCAGGATGGTTTAGTACAAGCTCCAGGGATGAGAGTCAAGAACTGGGTTCAAGTTCAGCTCGGATCCCGACCAGCCGTGCAGTCAGACGAGATGGCGGGGCTGAGTTGGCCCACCTCCTGCTCCCCAGGGGCACTAATTCAGGTGCCAAGGCTCATGTGCTTCACAGATAGAATTCTGCCTATAGATTTTCACCCTAGGTATTTTTTTTAAAAAATTAAAGCCTTTATTATTTTTTAGAGAAGTTTTAGGTTTAAAGAAAAATCAAGTAGAAATTACAATGAATTCCCATATATTCCCTCTCCTTCTTCAGTTTCCTCTAACAACATTTTGCATCAGGGTGGTACACGTGTTACAACGAATGAGCCGATGTCGATACATTATTATTCACTGAAGTCCATAGTGTGCAGGAGCGGTCACTCTTGGTGGTGCACCTTCTGTGGGTTTGGACAAAGGTATCCACCACGGCAGTATCACACAGAGTAATGGTTTCACCGCACAGGAAGGGGCTTTGTTTATGTCTGCCAGCATCTTGTCGGTGCCAGGCAGGGTTCTAGGCACTGGGCACGCAGCAGGGAGTAGAGAGACCAAAGTCTCCCCCCTCGTGGGCTTTCATCATAATGATGTGCAGGAATGACGACAACAAAAATAAATGGACACGTGCCTTGCATGTTCTCTTTCAGAAAGCAGTGGAGTGCTATCTTATTTGGAAAAATGTCCACCCTGACCACTAAAAATAAAATGAATTTGGGGCCAAAAGGGTCTACTGGAAGCATCACATAACATTGAAGGTGCCAACACAGAGGCAGTGAAGGCTTTCCTAGGAGTTCCTGCAGGGTGCAGAGGGACCGCTGGGAGCCGAGCTCCTCCCGGGGCCGCAGCCTGGTGCATCAGGCCTGGCGCATCAGGCCTGGCGCCTGGCAGGCTCTCCAGCAGCCTTTAAGGTCCCAGGCCCCCCAATGCCCAGTCTTCTGAGGTAGGGGGGCTTCTGGGGAGGTCTTCCTCCCACTCTAAACCCAATTTCCAAGGATGAGGCCCGGGTCCCTCTGTGAAGCACATCTGTGTGTGGGCAGCTGCACACACAGAGCTGCGGGGCTCCCCCCACCGCCGATCTCCCCCTCATGCTCCAGGGAGGTGATCACACCCACCTGAAGGCCAAGTCATTTCACTAGATTAAGAGTTGAGTGTAAGGAGGGAAAAAAGTCTTGGAAAGTGAGGAGATGCTTATTGGTCTGTGAGCTGGTGAACTCTTTCTTCGCTGCTGAGTGGTTTGGAAATGGCTTTATTCATGGTGGAGTGAGATAATTCCTTCCTTCCTTCCTTCCTTCCTTCCTTCCTTCCTTCCTTCCTTCCTTCCTTCCTCCCCCCCCTCTCTCTCCCCCCTCATCCTCTCTCTCTCTCTTTCTTTCTTCATCCTAAAAACTTCCTGTGAGTAGTGACCTCGGCCCCATCAGCAGAGTCGGGAGATAGGCTTCAGATCACAGATGGGCTGTCCTGCAAGGTCTGGGGGGTCTAGGCAGCTCCGGGGTATCTTCAGGGTCTCTGGGCACCCATGCGGCTGTCCCTGAGGATGGGACAAGGAGAGGCAGGAAAACGGAGAGTGTCAGAGCTGTCACAACCTCAGTGCTCCTCGGGCCACTTGGGGACCTGGTGGAGCCCTAGTTGGCAGGTCTAGGGGAGCCCAAGGCTGTTTACGTCTAACTACGAGTGCCCACACTGGGGTCACAATCGTCTGAGTCACCTCTGGTATTGTACAGAGAAGTGAATGGGGAAGGGGGATGTGGCTGGACCAAAGCCACCCAGCTAGGAGGCAGAGGAGCTTGGACAGGACCCCAGGTGTCCAGAATGGCAGGCCGTGCTTTCCTGGTGCCTCATCTTTTTGAAGGCCAGGAGGGGATGCCCGCTTGCCAGCAGGTTCTGGATATCCTTAAAGGTCATCTTTCCTGGACAAGGTCCATTCACTTTTTCCTATTGAATCACTTAATACAAATATTTACACAACCCTACATATACCCAGCGTTATAGAGGCTTATAGGAGTAACAAATAGTGTGTCAGCTAAAAGGAGGATGAGACTTTCATACGTAAAACAGAGTAAATTGGACTCCGAGATGCTGGCATGTCATTGACTCTGAATTCTCCCTGAGTCCAAAGGAGAGAAAGATTGCTTTGGGTCCTGGTGGTCAAGGAGAGCTTCTTGGAGGAGGAAGTATGCTCAAACTGTGCTTTGAGGGATGCATAGGATCTGAAGAGGTGGAGGGGACGGGCAGGCAGGCTTTGAAGGTGTTGTGTCTGTCACTTACGCCTCGCCTTTCACTGCTGGGCCCTCCCCGCCCGTCACTCTCCAGTTCCTCTATTGGTGTCTTTCTCCCTTCACTATGTTCCCTCCTCTTTCCTCTGCTGTACTCTCTTCCTTTGCTCCCTTGTCCTCTTAATATTGGAATATAAGCAGAAAATGAGGGATTTATGGTCCAATGCCTTCCCTTACCTGTTTAGCTTAGCAGCCCTGTAAGAAAGTCTGCACAGTGCGTGGTGCCCATTTAACAGACACGATGAGTGAGGCGCCTATTGGGAGGCGTTCTTGGGGCGTGCAGCTCTCATGGTTAGAACTGGGACACCCTTGGGCAAACAAGATGAGCTGCCCTCCCCCCTCCCCAGTTTTGTCTTTATTTGCCAGGGCGTTGGGCGGGCTGTGTCTGTGGCCTGTTGGTCAGGCTCAGTGGGTCACATGCTGGGCCAGCCCAGTCTGTCTCCTGTCCCTTCAGGATGGGGCTCTAGCCACACAGCATGCAGGTTGGACACAGGGCAGGGAGGCCATGGGGCTCCGAGCCTGTCTGCAAGCACTCGTGGGGCCGGGTGCGTCTGAGCCTGGCCCCTGCCCATCCCTGGGGTGTCCCCTGCCTTGGATCTGAGCAACCCGGCTCTTCCCCCTCTCTCGGGTTGGCTGGACACTCAGCCTTCCGGAGTGGTGCAGTTTCTCCTCTTTGCTGTTGCTACGCAAGGGCTTCCCTCCTCACGTTAATGGGACAACTCCAAGTGTAAGTCTGTCCTGTTAAAATGACTCAAATATGGGCATTGAAAAAAAAAATGGAACGACTATGCAAGCGACCCAGTGAATGTCCGAGATGGATGAAGGTCTTCGAAATCTGATTCTGGCAGGGCTCCCTGAGCTGTCTGAGCTCGCCCTCTCACTCAGAGCTCATTTGCCTCGTGGTGCCTGCTGGAGCAGTTCCTGCTTTCACTACTTCCGGTCATCCTCGGTTGTCTGAGTCTTGATCGCAAACGTGCACACAAATTTGAAAGCAATGCGAAACCCCACTGGGACAGGCCCCCGGGGAGCATTGCTTGGACTGAAGACTGAGAAAGCAAAATTCGAGTCCCAGCTCCGCTGCTTAGTGCCCGTCTGAACTTCGACAAGTCATTTCCTCTCCCCGGGACTCCGACTCCTCATCTTAAAATAAAGAACTGAACTTGGTGCTTCCCTAAATTCAGTCCAGCGCCAGGAGCCTCCACTTTGGCAAGAAAGGCACGACGGCTCCTGGTTAACAAGTCAGCTGCCGACTTCCTTGGGCAGGTAGGTTAGCAGTGAGCGCTGGGCTGGAGGGGGAGGGGACAAGGAGCGCTATGAGAGCTGCAGGGACCGGGCTACAGACGTGCCATGTGGCAAAGCTCTCAGCAGTGGAGGAGCAGGAAGGAATGACGGCTCAGCCCGGGGCGGGGGGGGCGGGGGGGGGGCGGGGGGGCGGGGGGGGCGGGGGGGCGGGGTTGGGGGAGGAGGGGAGCAGGGCCGCCGCGTGCGTGGGGGGGGGGGGCAGATGACTCTGAGACCTGAGTCATACCCTTGGGCAGCTCCGTGGGAGGCGGTGCTGTGGGGCGTCTGAAGCGCGTTCACAGACGTGACCCGGTGACCTGATAGCAACTGGCGGAGGGGCCGGCTCACTGTGCCTTCAGAGATGAGAGATGTGGACTGTGCACGTGTTATGGGGCAGAGGGCGGATCACAAGCCTCACTTGCAGGTCTGGCGCCACGCCCACTTTGCCGGAGCTGCGGCCAATACCTGGGCGCGCAGGAATGAGGCGTCATCACGTACGGAAGACGACATCCACCGGAAGTGGTGGAAATGGTACAAGTTTATGTTGAAAAGCTAAGCTGCAGTGATCCGGAAACTTTGCTCACACGGAATCTCTGATTTCAGACGAAGAGGCATTTATGAGGCGCCACTGTGGGTCGGCACAGCAATCAGTCCCCGGCTCCTTCGCCGAGATGGGAGGCACAACACACACACACACACACACACACACACACACACACACACACACGCAGCCGCACCCATAAATCACGCATTCAGGGCTCACAACGGAGGGCTATTTGACAAATAGTGAAGCGTGCCCACTCTCCTTAGCTTCACCTGGAAGTGGTCTCAGCAAGGGCGGTGGGCTGCATCTTGCAACCAGGTGCGGGCCTGTGTGGCGGGCACCACCTGCTCCTGTGAGGGAGAGGGTGATAAAGACAGTGACTGAGGGGGACTGATTGCTTATCAGGGGACGGGCAGTCTGCTCGGTGGCCCACATATTGTTATTCCCATTCTCCGGGATGCCGGAACGGAGGGACAGAGTGATGTGCGGACAGGGCCTGATGGTGATGTTCAGGTGGACGACTTCTGTCCCCTGCCTTGTAGAGACATGGATTTCTGCTTGGAGCTTGGTCAAAATTTGAGTCCTTGGGCCACTGTTTCCTTACCCTTCCTTCTTTCCTCCCTCTCCCTCCCTCCCTCCTTCTCATCTTCCTTCCTTCCACACTTCTTGAGTGTCCACTAATCCCAATCAGCATGCATGGTTCTAGGGTTAGAGAAATGAAGAAACGATGGCCTATACCTTTAAGGGATTGGAAGTCCAGGCAGGGCTGGTGTGGGCAGGAAGGTGCAGGTGTGAACAAGAGTGGAAGTGAGTTCATCAGCTCATTTCCTACCACGAGAGAATGAGGTTGTAGTAGAAAGGGAGCGTGGATTTCCTGTAGCAGGTAGGTGAAGACAGAAAGTGGATGGACGATGGACGAGGTGGTGGTGGGAAAATATGAAAGGATTTTAACAGCTTTGAAACTCAGCTCATGCTGGGCCTAGCGTAGCCTCCTCTGTGACCCTCTTTGTGGAACTGTTTTCTTCCAAAGATACAGGGACCTGACGCCTAGGAGGAGTTCAGGCCATGGACCCCAACGGGTAGAGGTAGTGCTCACAGGCAAGCAGGCGGGAGGTGGCAGGACTGTGCTCAGAGAGGAACTGGGTTGAAATGATAACTTTTCATGTGAGAGAAGGCAACAAAGGAAGAGCACTTGGCTTCTGAGGCCCAAGGCTGTGGATCCAAGGCAACTTTTCTTGGAAATGTGAGCACCTCTCATCGGCCAGTTAATTCACGGATGTTTCTTAAACGCAGGGTGGAAGCAAGTCAGGGCTTAAGTGTGGGGGAGGGAGCGGAGAAGCAGAACACAGGGGCTGCCTGAGGGCCCTGTAGTCTGACGGGGGAGAGGAAGCTGATATGTCTCCAGATGTGGGCTCTGATGTGTGCCCCGTGGGCAGCGCCAGGTGGGAGAGGTTGGAGTGAACTGGGCTGGGCTGAGTGGAGGTGGACATTGAAGGGAGAATGGAACTGGGCTGGTGGTGGAGAGAATATTTGTTCTGAGTTGCTGAGAAAGCAGTTCCTACACTCCACAGGCTCCAGGCGCAGAGAGGCCAAGGGGATGATGGGCAGGGGTGGGAGGAGGGAGGTTTGGGGAACTGTGCTTCCCTCCAGGGCCAGTTATGAGACCCAGGGCTCACTGACAGATGTCCGGTGTGGGTGGAGGGGGCCCATGTGGGGATGAGAGATTGGGAAATGTTCTCGGGATCTCGGGAGGGAAGTCTAGTCTGGAGGTAACAATAAGTCCTGTTTCGCCAAGATTCCCAGGACAGGTTCCTGTCCCTCTGTTTCCATGTCACCAGAATGGGAGGACAGGCTTGGCGAAGGCCTGGGGAAGCTCATGACCCTGGTGGAGAGGCAGGATCGGTGCCTTCAGTCGCTGTGTCTGTCCCTCTGTCCCTCTCCTTAGTCTGTGCCTGCTTTGTGCTCTGTTGGTTGGTCGGCATGTCTGTCCTTACAGGCCTGTTTTTCTCCCTTTCTGCTCACTGCTCACTTTCTATTTTGGACTGCCATCTCTCTCCCTCCCTGACCCCCCCTCCCCGCTTTCCCTCTCCCCTCCAGGCTCTTTCCCACATTTCGTCCAGTGCACCGTGGCCTCGTCCTGGAGGTGTGACCCTGCACCTCCTTGGTGTTCGGTCCTGCTTGTCTTCATAATGATGCTCACAGTGAATGGAAAATGCTGCCAGCGTCCTCTCTTCCTGTCTGGAAGGAAACACGGGGATCTGCTGGGCCTGGGGGTGGGAGCGGCTCCCGCACCAAGGTTCTGGGCATCGGGAAGGGAGCCAGTGGGCAGCAGCTGGGTGCCTTACACTAGCGGGTGGGTGCTGCTTCCATAGTGACGTTGGGCAGATGCTGATTCCTCAGTGCCAGGCAGGCAGGGCATGAGGGGGTGCAGACATGGGCTGGAAGGGAGGAGAGGAATGGGGGTGTGTCTCCCCTCTGTATAAGAGCCTCTTTCTGACAAGGAGCTTCTGTTTCCCCCCCTCCACTGGAAAGCTTTTAAGAGCGCTGGAAAGGACAGGCAATTACAGGAAGGTTAGGTGCGTCTGATTGGCCGTTGTTACAAATCACTCATTGTCATACATGGCGTTGCAGGGGAGGCCATCAGGGGACTGGCTGCCGTTTAGGGTAAGTGATTTCTGGTTAGGGGGAATGAGCAGATGGAGGCTTGACTGGCACTTGTGGCCCTCTCTGCCTGTTTGCTGTTGTGTTGATGGTTTTTCTCGGCAAGGAGGGGCCGTTTGAGATGCTCCCAGGTTGTATGGATGGGAAGGGGCTAGAGATCAGCCCGCTGGTCCCACCTCACCTCACCCTAAGCCCCATATTGACCTGATGGGGAGACAGCCCACAGAGCAGAGAGGAGACTGGTGCAGCCTCTCACAGCAGGCCAGGGGAGAGAGAGACAGACGGAGACAGACAGGTGTGAGAGAGAAGACGGAAAGGAGCCCTGACGGGATCACACTGCAGCATTTCTGGTGTGTGGACCACACTCCGACGAACTGGGCCGCCCAGCTGGGGCTGGTGCTCTCACTAAGGAGAAACGAGGACCCAGACACAGCTACACGCAGACGGGGCGCAGGGCGAGTGCCAGGTGTGGGCAGGCGTCTGGGTGATGGACGTGCCAAGGACCCAGCAGGAGCTAGAAGAGAGGCATGACACAGATCCCCTCACAGCCCTCAGGAGGTGCCAACCCTGCCCGCACCTTGGTCATGGACAACTGGCCTCCAGAGCCCGGACAAAATAAATTCCTGTGTGTGAGCCACCAGTGTGTGGTCCTTTGTTAAGGCAGTCCTGGGAAAGGAATGCAGTGGCCTTTCTTCTCCAAGAACTTCTCCTGTACTATCTTTCTGTTTTACCTCCTATTATTTACTTGGACTCTACAGCTTAACTTTATCGGGGTGACAACCCCTGGTTGTGAGGTAGGTGTTAATGTCATCAGGATTTGAGATAAAACATACCACAGTTATATGATAGAGACTGAGGGACAAGCAGAGGAATCCATTCATTTAACCATTTAACAAGTAGTTGCTGAGGGCCTAGTATGTGTAGGCACTGTGTTCTGTGATGGAGACACAAGGATATGCAGAACACTGTCCTTGCTCTCAAGGGCTCACAGGCCAGTGGGGAAGATGGTCGTGTAGACAGGCAATGTGGCATTGAGCTTTACGAGAGCATGGGGCTGGGAAGAAGTGGGAGGAGCCAGGGGATGAGCCTGAAGAAGAGTCCACACGAGCTGAGCCTTCAAGAGGTTGTCCAGGCCACGGAGCAGGGAAGGCTCTTCCAGGCAGAGAGAGCATCCTGAGCAAGGGAACGGGGACATGGAAGAGCTGGGGGGTGTGAGCACGTGTGTGTGTGTGTGTGTGTGTTATGTCCTGTATCACCATGGGTTCATCTACACATACCCTGCCAGCCTCTGTAGGGCGTGGTGAGCAGAGCGGACCCCTCATCGGCAGAGTGATGCTCACTGATGGAAGGGAACTTCCATCCAACTTGGAGCCCCCTCTGCGAGTGTGGGCCAGGTCAGGGCCTCCGTCTGCCCTGGAGCTGGTCCATACTTTACTAGTGTCCTCTGCCTAGACTCCCAGATGGAAGTTCTCTTTCTGAGAATCTTCCCTTTCAGTGGGAATTTCCTTTCAGTTTCTAATTCTTTAATCTAACCTCGGACACCGAAGTCTGCTCAGAGAGTTCCTTTGTGTCTCTCGACCAGAGTCATTCTAACATGTATGTAGGTGTGTATGTGTGTGCGTGTGTCCTCTTCAGATTCTTTTTAACTAAAAAAAAAAAAAAGAAGAAAATGACTAGTTGGGAGACTGGGCCCAGCTCTTGATGACGCTTGGGAGCAATACCTTACTCCTTACTGGGTGCATATAATAGGCTGAGCTGGGAGAATGGAGAAAAAGTCGAAGGAGGAGCCTCACACAAACGTCTAGTGATTTGGTAAAGCACCGAATGCCCAGCCTCACAGGTGAAATGCTCTCACAAGGTCATAGCAGGCTTCTCTGTACATCCTGTTCTGGGACCAAGCTCTGAAAAGCCAGATGAAGAAAGGCATTAGCATTGACCATTCGTTCGTGATTAGAGGATGCCTAAAGCATACTTTATTGTTGTGTCCATTGTAACTGATCTTATGGAATGAGCCGTGGACCAAGAATCAGAAGACCTGGTTGTACTACAAGTGACCTTGGGCAAGTCACTCCCATTCAGTGGAGCCTGGGCTTCCCTGTGTACAAAATGTCCCTCCCAATTCTGTCATTCTGCCATCTCTCCTTGTGTATTCCCATCTTCAAGGCCCTGGAGGTGTTAATTGTGCTAACGTGGTCATTTGCAAGTCAGGCACGTGTGACTTGGGCACCCACAGTAGAGTCAGATTTGCCACCTGGTGCTTCTGGCTCACAAGCTGGAGGGGTGGGGTAAAGTCCAAGGCCTCTGTGTGTGTGTGTGTGTGTGTGTGTGTGTGTGAGTACATCAAACTATCCTTCTTTTGTCCCTGAGACTGGGAGCTGTGGTGGAGTTCAAAGGACAGTTCATCGCTCAGGAAATGACTTTTCGAAACAGAGTGCGAAGGTAGAGAATAGTGGTGGGAGAGGGTCTTAATTTAGACAGGGTTGTCAGAGAAGACGCCTGGGGACGGGAAGGAGTTGGCCATGCTGGGGTGAGGGGTGGGCAGGTGCAATAATGTGTGCCTCTGAGATGGGAGCGATCAAGAGATATGGCATATATATAAGTGCCTGGTCAAAACTATGGCGCTGCAAGGATACAAGAGATTCATACTGGATCTGCTAATGCCATGTCTCCGGTAGCCCTGAAGTCTGCCTCATTTTTCCTTTTGATCTCTTACAAAATGTGACCCCACCCCGTGTCCTCCCATGACCCCACACTTTCCCATGTGCACATAGGTGTGTGGGGGAGGGGTGCAGTTCCCACGAGTGCATGGGGAAGCAAGTGGATTGTGGGCCTGCCACCAGTGCAGCTGAGGACATCTGGATCGCTGTCCTGATGATTACATTAAGTCCATTTCGCAAATAAAGTCAGTTCGCAACTCTGAGCCAGGGACCAAGTGGTCTGGCTCACTTTCCTTGCTTGACTTTTTCCAAAGGTAAACAGGTTTGCAAATTGTGACATCTGTGTCAACTGCTAAAGGCACGGTGGGGACTCTTCGAGAGATCGGATAAACCTCTCAGGCTGAGGACAGACTATTAAGAGACAGCAGCTCCAGATATAATAGTTGGCACTCACGCCCAAGAAACACTGGCACTTTGGAGCGTTCAGAAGTGACGCTCTAGGACAGAAGAGCCGGGGAGGAATTGTGCTGGTGGGAAACAGAAGCTGGTCCATCACCTTCGGCTTTCTCCAAGGACCTGAGCTCCAATGTGTCAGTTCAGGGAAAAAAAATTAAAAAAATCTGAAACACCGGTCAAAAACAAAAACAAAAAACCAAACCAAACAAACAGAAAAAAAGCCCCCAAACCAAAGGTCCCTAATCTATGGGAAATTTAAGTCCGGCCATCCTAACGCTTCCATGGACAGATCACGATCAGAGAGGGGAAGAGGTGGGAAATATCACGGAAGGCACCACGGAAAGAGCAGCATGCAGGCCCAGGGGCTCGTAGTCCTCCCCTGCCCCGTACTGTGTTCTGAGAACCACGCTCAGAGGAGAGGCAAGGCCTTTGTGTCCTCCCTTCATGGAGGGGCCATGCTTTCCAGCTTGGTGAAGTCTGAGAATCAGGACGCTAACCCTCAGATGTTCATCATCTCAGTCTGTTTCCCTGCCAGTGTTCTCGAGAGCTCGCCTCATCAGCGTGCACAGGTGTGGGTGTGCACAGTGGGAAAGGGGGTGGGAGGGGTAAGGGGAGTGGAGAGCTGCATCTCAGGGCCAGGAGAGTGTCTCTGGCCTTGCCTGACAGCCACCGATAGCTAAATTAGAGTAACTACCTTAATGGAGAATAAATTGGAGGGTTAAGTTGAAGAATTCTGTGGGAGCAGTTCGCTGTGTGTTCCTTTGAGGGAGGCTTGGTGGAATGAGTGCATGAGGCCCCTCATTTCCAATTAAGGCTGTTTCTAACTGTCACCCTTGAGAGGTGGTTAGAGGATGAGGCAAAGGGCGTGGCTCTGGACAGGGTGAGCCGAGGTCCCAGGAGGCATCTACCCGGAGGGCCTGATGGAGAGGCGCAGGCTGAAGGCTGGTGCTCCGGGGAGCCTCCGGCTTTGACAAGACCAGCACTGCGCAGCTCGGAGCTGCTGTGTCTCAATGCTGCAGAGTTGAGGGATTGCATTCTGCTACCAGTTCTCCTGGTTATGCCCGGAGGGCATCAGGTGGGGCCCCAGGCTGCCTGCAGAGAGGAAGCGCAAGCCCAGAGAGTGGGGGTTCCCACCTCCAGCTCCAAGTTCTGAGGAATTTACTGAGAGCCAGGCACCTGGCCCTACAGATACCTCCCAGGAGTTCCCCAGGCCATCTGTTACCCTGACCCTGTGCCAAGCACCTGCTGGCTGACACAGGCCTGCTTCCTGACCCCAGTCCACAGGCCTGGGATCCTCTGCTGTCCCTGTCTGTGTCTTCCTTCAGGGGTGGGGGCCACCCAGCTGCTTCCCTGTCAGGTCAGGCTGGAGCGTGAAAACCATGGCAAGGACGGACATGGCTCAGACAGCCCCGCTGTCCTTCCCTCTCTGCGCTCACCCACATCTGCAAACCCATCTGCTAGGAACTGAATCGTGGCCCCCAAATTCTTGTGTTGAAGCCCTAACCCCCAATGTGGCTGTATTTGGAGACAGGGCCTTATTTAGGGAGACAATTAAGGTGAAATGAGGTCATAAGTGTGGGGCCCTGACCCTCCCAGACTGGTATCCCTATAGGAGGAAGAGACTCTAGAGAGCGCCCTCAGAGAAAGCCCAGAGCACAGTCGTGTGAGGACACAGCCAGAAGCAGGTGGAGAGGCTTCCGCAGAAACCCACCCTGCTGACACCTTGATCTTGGACCTCAAGGCTCCAGAGCTGTTGTTCAAGCCACCAGTCTGTGATGCTTGCTGTGGCCGCCGGAGCAGACCTCTCCTCTGTCCCCAGAAGGGATCTGGAGTGTTGAGCTCCTCTGTTCTCCCGTCCTGTCCACACCTCCGATTCTGAGGCTGACCACCTCCCCCAGCTCAAACAGTGTGCTGCAATTTGGTTGCAACAATAAGAGTGGAGTCAAGTGATAGGTTTAGAAAAAAATTTGTACTGATAAAGGATTCACAGCTGTAATATACAAAGAGCTCTTAGAAATGAACAAAAAGACAAAGTGGAAAACAGGCAAAGGACATGCATCAGCAGCTCACAGAGAAGCAAATCTAAGTGGCCAATAAACACATTAAAACATGCTAAAACTTACTGAAGAGTCAGGAGGGTGAGAATTAAAGTAGTATTTAAGGTATCGCTTTACACCTATCAGTCTGGCAAATACTAAAAAAATCAACACTTCCTACTGTTGCTGGCAGGGGCGATTTGCATTCGGTGTGGAAGGAAATGTAAACAGGTCCTGTTTCGGGGAAGGGAACATGGCCATAGGTGGAAGCACTGGTGAGTAAGAGTTGTTTGAAAGGAAGTGCCCTCCATGGGGCCTGGGCTCAAACACAGTCGCCCCTACTACAGATATTATCCAGACATCACAAATGAATGAATTCCTAGGTCATTAATTTGGAGAAATTTACACAGAGTGTGAACCAAGCCGAATGCAGAGAAGTATGTAAAATGATACTTCCTGTGAAAGAACAACAAGCTCCTCTTAGATCCATATGTGGAGTAGGAGGGGGGAGGGGGGAGGTATGACTCTCCCCAAATCCCCAAAGAACACGGACCTAACATAAATACACACACACTGCATCTATGACAAAATGAGCCGTGTTAGGTGACCCTATTAAATACTGTGGGGTGCAAACTCACACCAGGAGCAGGTGTCAGCAAATCATCATTTCATGGTGGAGAGAGTTCAGGTAATTTCTTTCTTTCTTATACTTCTGTGCACTGTTTGAACAGATTCAGTGGACATCGGTTTTTATGATAATACCATATTTTGCTTTTTGAATCACAGTGGATTAGCCCGCCCCTGCCCCCTCTCCAGCCAGCTCACGGAAGTCCCGTGCAGGTCAGCGAAGTGTCCTTGGACCCTCCTTCCAGGAGAAGGGCTATGAGAACCATTTAGCGGCACCTTTTGAGAATCTCAGCCGTCAGCACCAGATCCCTAGCTGGCACTTCCTGTCATCTCCCCTTTCAGCCCCATCTCCATCCTTAGGATCTGGATGCAGGGGTCTCAGCCTCGGTGACGACTCTGCTGGTGTCCCGTCTCGCATCTCCCACTCTGCACTGTTGTACCATCTGCCTGTGAGGCTCCTCAGGAGCTGGAGCCCAGTCTCACCTGGCAGCCTGTCCCTCCATCCATGACTGGTGATCCTCTTTGGTGAGACCCCACGAATCCTGCTGTGCTTTTCACTGGAACATGCCTTCTCAGAAGAGTTCCTTCATTTCCTTAATCCCCAAATTCCTTAATTTCCTCAATTCCCTTAATTTGAATTTTGGAGTCACCTTTCAGAGTATTTTCTTCTCAGTCCCCCGAGCCCACCTAGCTGTTTACCCTCATGTGTTTGTGCCACTCTTGACGAAACTCCTCTTCTCAGAGGTGCTGGCTGTTTGGGCAGGGCTGGGAGTCGGCTCCCAGAAGGGCTCATAAAGGACCCCCATAGCAAGGGAGGCAGAGAAAATCCAAGCCACGATCTGCGGGGGGAGCATGGGGCAGGAGTCCGAAAGAGCTGAGACACACAGCAAAGTGAACGGCAGCAGCAGAGACCTTGGTGAGAGATGATGAGGTGAGGAACAAGCTCGGGCAGGAGCAGGCTGGGAACAGAGGCATGCTGTGGGCTCAGCCTCCAGTCGTAGGGTCGGGGCGGGGCGGGGGCGGGGGGACAGGCATCAGGCTGCACTCAGGGTGCAGTGATTGGAGGAACCAGGGGAGGTTTTAGGGAATTGGAACTCAAACTGGATCCTGGAGAATGGGTAATTTTTTCTTTTATCTTTTTCTGTTTTGTTTCTAATCTTGTGTGTATTTGAGATGATCTTATCACATTAGAGCTGAAAAGAACCTCAGAGCTCACGGACCCTGTGCTGTCTCGAGTAGTAGCCATGAGCCACTTGAAACATAGCTGGGTGACCTAAGACATGCAGAAAGCACAGAACACGCCTCTGACTTGGGAGACTTAGTATTAAAACAGTAATGTAAAAGATCTCACCGGGGGGGGGGCAGTGGGAAGAGGGGATTACAGGAACTACTATAAAGGACACATGGACAAAACCAAGGGGGAGGGTGGAGGTGGGGGAGGGAGGTGGGTTCAGCTGGGGTGGGGTGAAGGGATGGGGAGAAAAGGCATACAACTGTAATTGAATAACAATAAAAATTAAAAAAAAAAGAAATAAAACATCCCCCCCCCGAAAAAAAAGATCTCACCAAAGGTACAGTGGACCTGACCAATGTGGAAGTTGGGGCTCTGGCCACCAGTGCAGTCGAAAATCTGCATTTAATGTAAGTCGGCCCTCCCCACAGGCGGACTCCCCACCGTGGACTGGAAATAGAGTATTGATGGCACACTGCATTTTGGGATATATTGCACGAGATACAATCTATCATGAAAAAATATTTTTGGGAACCAACACTATGGGAAAACATATTTGCCAATGATACCTCGGACAAGGATTTGATCTCCAAAATATACAAAGAACTCACATGACTTCACACCAGGAAGACAAACAACCCAATTAAAAAATGGGCAAAGGACCTAAATAGACACTTCTCCAAGGAGGACATACAGAGGGCCCAGAGACATATGAAAGGATCCTCAGCATCACTAGCCATCAGAGAGATGCAAATTAAAACCACAATGAGGTACCATCTCACAATAGTCACAGTGGCCAACATAAACAAATCCACAAAGAAATGTTGGAGAGGATGCGGAGAAAAGGGAACCCTAGTGCACTGTTGGTGGGAATGCAGACTGGTGCAGCCAGTGTGGAAAACAGTATGGAATTCCCTCAAAGAACTAAAAAGGGAACTGCCTTTTCACCCAGCAATTCCACTGCTGGGATTATACTCTAAGAATCCTGAAACTCCAATTCAAAATAACCTATGCACCCCATTGTTCATAACAGCATTATTTACAATAGCTAAGTGCTAGAAACAGCCTAAGTGCCCATCAGTAAATGAGTGTATCAAAAAACTGTGGCACATTTACACAGTGGAATACTATGCAGCAGAAAGAAAGAAGGACTTTCTACCCTTTGCGACAGCATGGATGGAACTGGAGAGCATTATGCTAAGTGAAGTAAGCCAGGCGGTAAAAGACAAATACCATATGATCTCACCTGTAAGTGGAACTAAATGAACAAACAAACAAATAAATGAGAAAAGTACAACGGACCCATGGGCAAAGACAATAGGGACCAGAGGGTTGAATGTGGGAGATGGGGGTGGGTAGGACAGGGGAGAGTAATGAGGGAAAAGTGAGGACAACTGTAATTGAACAACAATAAAAAAATAAAAAAATAAAAATTAAAAAAATGTATTTCATGTCTTTCTTTTTATTTAACATGGTTACTAGAGAATTCAATAGTTCATCTCTGGCTTGCATTGTATTTCTATTGGACAGAGCTTGCTGCTCTAGACTAGGGCTTGGCAAACCTTTTCTGCAAAGGACAGACAGTAACTGTGGAGCCTGAGGTCTCCGTCCCAGCCAGTCAACTCTGCCTTGGCAGTGAAGCAGCCAGACAGTCCATAGACAAGTCCGTGTGACTATGTTCCAGTAAAACTGTGTTATGGCACCAACATTTGAATATTCTTTAATTTTTATGTGTCACAAAATACTATATTTATAATTTAATAAATTATTTGAAAATGTAAAGAGTGTTCTTTGCTCATGAGCCAAACGAAAATAGACGACAGGTCGAATTTGGCCTGTAGCTTACAGGGGGGCTGACCCCTGGCCTAGTCCGACCCCGTAATTATAAAAGTGGGGTAATTGTGCTTGGAAAGAGAGAGGACACCCAAGGGCATTGTGAGCTAATACCAAAGTTTACTGGATTGTCCGCCTGGTTTATTTACTTTTTCAGTAAGTGAGCAAGACAGTGAGTATTCCTCTATGGATAAAACTACTACTCTATGAAGGCTTACAGCCCAGTTAAAGATGGGTTCATCATGTCTATCCTTCACAAAAATGTGTATGTGTTTATTGTGATTCCCCAGAGACAGTTCTCCGAGTGTCAATCCAACTGAAAGGGGTGCAGTTGCTTCTGTTGATCGTGTCTGGGTCTGTGGCAGCCCTCCCAACCAATGGCAGGAGTCTCTGTGACTCATGCTTACTGGGTGCGCTCAAGCTCCAACAAGAGAACGAGGCCTCTGTGGTCTTAGGAAACACCTGGGTGCTCCAGGCAGCTGGCTTTGGAGACATTTGTTAGACACAGAATGGAGGGGAGGGTTGAAAGTTCACCTCGATTCAGGTGATAAGAAGTACCTAATGCACCCTTCTTGGCCGGTGGGTCCCCCTCCTACCCTCACTGCCTCTGCTCATAGGGACGGATGGGTAGGCCAGCATGCTGATGCTCCTGGCTGGTTTGGGGACTGTTCCAAGTTTGAGTGTGGCTCAATACCACGGAAGGGATCACAGGTATGAGCCACTTGAAGTTCAGGTGCCTTCCAGGTAGAGACCTCAGCAAGCATGACATTTCACGGTTCCTGGAATCCCTCATCTGAACTGTGTCCCTGGTGTCCTGGCCTGGCCTTCTCCTCCATGATTGTTTCATGTCTCTCCTTTGAGAAGCATGGGGTCTTACTGAGGTGTGTTTCTTTTTGTTTGAAAATGTGATGGTTCCCAATTTTGAAAAATATGTTATGAAATACTACAGCTATGAAAGGTCTACATATTGATATAACAAATCCCTGTGTTCCCAACACTCACTTAAGTGCTCCCCAGGCGTGATTCCCCATTGCATCTCCCCACCCTCTGCACAGTAATCTCTACCTTGACTTTGGTATTTATCACTCATGCATTTCATTTTTATTTTTAGTTTATTTATTTTTTGATTTAATCTTTATTGTATTTTTATCCATTACCATTCACTCCCTGTATATCTCCCTCCCCTCAGCAATCACCAGACTATTGTCCATGTGCATGAGTCCCTTTCCTTTTTACTCAATCCCTCCGCCCCTCACTCCCCCAACTAGCTGTCATTCTGCTCTCTATCTATGACTCTGCATTTCATTTTTAATATATATGTGTCTCTAAATGTTATGTTCTGTAGATACTAAAATTTTATAGTAATTAAAAAATTACTATAATGTATGTATTGTACTACTTTTAAAAATGTATTGGTTTTGATTTTTACTCAAAATTATGTTTAACAGATTTACCCACATCATCATATATTAAATTTGTTTTTACTGCGGAATAATTTCTCGTACATGACTATACTTCAATGTGCATGTCCATTCTCTTATTGATGAACGTTAGGTTGTTTCCATTTTTTTGTTATATAAATAATGCAGCACTGAGTATCTTGGTGCACATTTCTCGGAATTTAGGGTATATACCTTGGAACTGAGTTCCTGGGTTCTAGGGTCTGCACATCTTCAGCTTTGTTATGTGGTTCCAGGTGGCTCTCCAATGGGACTGTGCCAATGCACAAACATTCTTCACCAACCCCTGGTGCCTCGTTCACTTGTTGTTGTCATCATTAATCTGATAGTTGCGATATGGCAGCATTTCAGATTGTGCATTTTTCTGATGTCTATTAAGCTTGATTTTTTGTGTTTTTTTCATATTTTAACTGGATATTTTTCTTCTGCGAATTGCCTGTTCATATGCTTTGCCCATTTTTCTATTGGGCTGTTTTTCTCTTGACATATTCTGAAAAGTAATCCTTAGTTGGTTTTACGGCTTGCAAATCACCTCACTCAGGTTTTGGCTTATCTTTTTCACTTTAATGGACTGTTTCAACAAAGAGAAGTTCTTGACTGTAACATGGTGACAAGCTCCGGTACCACGGGGTGTCCTGTGGAAGCCAGAGGTGGGATGCAGAGGCAGGGGAGTCAGGAGCACAGATTTCTGTGACTTCCCTCACGCTTCAGCCCAGCAAACCTCTGTGAAGATAAAGTGGAGGCTCAGACTCAAGGGAAGGGCAGCAGCCTGTGCTCTCTGCTTAGTGGTTTTCTGGGCACTTACCGTACTACTTTGAACCCCATAGTAATCTTTTCAAAAAACCTCAGGTGTCAAATAAATTAAACATTACTTATGAAGTTTAATATTCACTATTTGGCTGCAGTTACTGTCTTTGCCCCCTCCCCTCCCTTTCCCCACTGAAGTGCTCTCTCTCCCCTCTCTTGTTCCAAAGGTCTAATTAGGCTAATGGTTGCTGCTCCCAGCAACCTTATGTCTGCTGAAAGACAAAAAAACATAAAGGCTCTCTTTGGTTTGCCCTCCCTGATGGTCTTTGCATTCAGCAGCCCAGCTCCCGAATACCGTGTTTCTTTTCTTTCTCAGATGCCTGATTCCACTTGTGCCACATAGCAGAATTAATGATGTGTATTTGAAAAAGGCTTGGCAGCCAAATTGCAACAAACTCGAGAGAAGGCTGGGGCACTGGAGAGAGGGAGGAATACGAGAAAAACTCCGAACCTTCCAGCACTGACTCGCAGCAAAGGCTGTGCTCCGCAGGCTGCTGGCAGGGAAAGGTTTTCAAAGGAGGGGCACAGGCACAGAGCGAGGCGGCTTCTTTCTTAGTCTTTCTTTCCCTGTCTTGGGGCTTAATAGCATCCTTGGCTCCCCTCTAAGCAGGTTACTTCAAAGGCTTTTGTGAGTCTTTGCCCAGCCCTGCCAGCAGTCTGTATCTGCTGCCTCTGGTTTCACCCCATGGGGGGCGGTGTTGATACTGCTGCTAAGCTTATGTGAGCAGAGGAAGCCAGCTGTGGGGCTGTTCTCTGCTCTGGCTCCAAGGTTGAGTCTACACATGATGGGGCCCCTTTCAGGTACCTTGCATGGGTGCATGTTGAGGTGCAGATGTAGTACCCCAGTCAGCTCTGAGCAGCAGTGCAATACTTTTTATGGAAAAGCACCGAGATCCCCGAGGAGTAGCGAGGAGCAACAGCCAAGGAGAGGAAGGTTTGCTTCTGACAGGCTGGGAGCAGGGACGGGAACCCAGAAAGACTGACCTCGGGAGTGACGGCCTTAGGGGGAGGAATTTTTCAAGTTAAGCAAGGGAGGAATGGCATTCTTGGCAGTGAAAAAGAATAACAATAAAAAATTTAAAAAAATGAAAAAAAAATAACTGAACATAAAAAAAGAAAAAGAAAAAGGAGACCTGTTAAAGGCATGTTGTGTTTGGGATGCAGGGCTGAATCCTATGGGGCTGGAATGCCAGGGGCACTTTGAGGAAACCGGAAGGCGGTGTGCCTGGGATGGTAGAAGATGAGGTCAAAGCAGCTGGGATCCCGGTGGGGCAGGCCTGGAAGCCTACACCAGGGAGTTTGGGTTTTTACACGGGGAGTACACTGCGGATTTACACCTGGGGGACAATGGAGTCGAATGTGCATTGTAGAGAAGGGGGATTCAAGAGGAAAAGGTAAGAGACAGAGCACAAAAGAGATGGGAGCTGGGAGACCAGCTGGGGGGAAGCGTTAGCATGGCCTAGTGGAAGATGGGGAGTATGGACTCAAAGTTCCTTGGAAGTTAGTTGAGTAGGACTTGGAGACATGGTGGTGGTTGCAGACAGAGAGGCTAGCCACAGGGGTCCCAGGGTCACATGTAAGGCATGTGAGCAAACCCAAGTGGAGTCCAGCCTGTTGCAGGGGTCTGAGGAGCAGAGC
Source organism: Desmodus rotundus (assembly GCF_022682495.2). NCBI lineage: Eukaryota > Metazoa > Chordata > Mammalia > Chiroptera > Phyllostomidae > Desmodus > Desmodus rotundus. The sequence continues at coordinate 51,035,136 of NC_071395.1, read as the reverse complement.
AGGGCACAGGGCTTGTAAGTAGTTCCAGGGCGGGGGTGAGGGCATCAGGGCCTCAGTCTGATTCAGGCTGCAGGACCTGGCTTCAGAACTAGTGAAGAGCCCAGAAGGTAGCTGTGGTTCAGACAACCTCCACTCTCTGCTGTCAGGAAGCAGACTTGCCCATCTGTTTCTTCCACATGTCCCTACAAGCCAGGGTTACCCCAGAGCACCCAAACCACCTGGATGAGGAGCCACAGGAGAACTCTCGAGCCGATCTGCAGGCAGCAGAGGATCCCTTTCCTTCAAATTTCTTTGCACTTGCCTGCTCATGTTTGGGATCCTTTGCAGAGGTGATTGGGGTCATCTGGGCAGTGCGGCAGGTGGAATGGCTGAGCCGCACACCAGAAGAGTCCAAAAAGGAAGTGAGGGAGGGAGGAAGTGGGGAGATGACACATCCCCAGGACGCGGTAACCAAATGGCAGAATTGGAACTATCATCTGGGGCTTGTAATGTCTCTTGCTGTGAATCTGTCTAACAGAACAGAGGGAATCTTCTTGACTCCTCTTAGGTCCTGGACACACAGGCCACTGGTTGATAGACACCTGGGCCTGCCTGCATGAACGGCCAGTCTGTGGTAGAGGCATATGTTCAGGGGGCGCTCTGCTCTCCAGGCGAGGCCCCAGAAGGTGTGGCGAGTCCAGTACGGCAGAGCGTGGTGGTTACAAGCAAGTGCTCCAGGTTCCAGTCTTGTTTCTTCTATCTATCAGGTTGGCCAAGAAGCTTGTTTAGTTTTTCTATACAATGGCTCTAGTGTTTAGTTGTGTTTACTTCATTTGAAATGGTTTTATTAGATTGTATTGTGACAACTGTCATATCAGTGTGCATTAAAAATAGCAAAATGGGTGAATTTTTGTGTGGCCATTTTAATATTGAAGGTGGAAGAAAATAAGCAACATATTGGCATAGTTGTTGCTTTTATGCGACAAATATGGCATATTATGCTTTATTATTTTATGAAAGGTAAAAACTCAACTGAAACACAAAAAAGATCTGTGCAGTATGTGGAGAAGGTGCTGTGACTGATCAAACGTGTCAAAAGTGGTTTGCAAAGTTTCTTGGTACTATTGACATTTTGGCCAAATAATTCTTTGCTGTGGGGCTGCCTTATGCATTGGAAGATGTTTAGCAGCACCCCTGGCCTCTACCCAATAGAAGCCAATAGCAGGAGATAGCCAACATACTCAGAATATCCAAATTAATAAGCTATTGGTGAAAATGAAAAATGCATCTTTTATTTTATGGAAAAAACTAAATGGACTTTTTGGCCAATGCAATACTAGCCATGTGTCCCTGGGCAAGCTACTTCACTTTTCTGTACCTCAGTTCCTCATCTGTAATGTGGGTGGGGTGACCGTACAGCTCCAGCGGTCTTGGCCAATACCTGCTGTCCTAGTGTAATTATTAATGGTACCATTTTCACTGTCAACAGTGTCTTTGTTCAGATGATAAACCATAGGTTTACCCTAAATGTGGGATGATAATAGTATCTACCGCGTAAGATTATAAAAATTACATACGTGGAAGCTCCTGTGTTTGTGTCTGAAAATACAGAGGCATCTACCGTTAATTATATAGTGTGTATTACTTTGGTTTCCTAAGGCTGCTGTGACAAATTACCATGAACTAGATAGCTTAAAGCAATAGGAATTTATTCTCTCACAGCCCTGGAAGCTACAAGACTGAAATCAGGGTGTCAGCAGGTCTGCACTACTTCAAAGGCTTTGGGAAAGAATTTTCTGCCTCTGCTGCTTTCCCAGGGTGGCCTTCACTCCTCGGGGCTCGTGGCTTGTGGTGGATGACTCCAATCTCTGCCTCTGTCTTCGCCTGGCCATCTTCCCTCCATGGGCACCTGTGTCAAAATTTCCCTCTTGTAAACATAACAGTCATCGGGTTAGGGTCCACCCTGATCCACTCTGACCTTGTCTTAACTGGATTATACCAACAAAGACTCTATTTCCAAGGTCACGTTTACAGGTTCCAGGTAGACAGGAATTTTGCAGAGACATTATCCAACCCAGCACTGCTGCGCTTATCTTATTTCCCAATCACATGTTAAATCACTTGACTTTTTTGCCTAGTACAACACTTGGTGTACTAACGAGCACATAGTAGGTAGTGGTTCATTATTGATGGAGACACTATTCCTAAAAGGTGGCCTTTGTTGGGTTATTGTGGGGCAATACTGGGCAATGGAATTAAGGAAAACAAAGAGGAGAGGAAACAATGTTTCTTCTTGCCAGGTCTTCCTGGACTTGCTGCGGAGTCCTGGTTTCTAGCCGCTGTCCATCCCATTGCCTGCTCACCCTCTGAGTAGTCTTTAAAAAAAAAAAAGAGAAAAAAAAAGAAAAAGACAAAACATCTTCAAATCACTTTTTAAAAAATCCAGAAACACAAATCAACAACTACACACACAAAACCCAACAAAAAGCCCCCTCGGCACATCACAAAGATGCTGATCCTGAAAGCTGAAATAGCTTTTCCATAATGCAATGAAATATATTAAATTCAATAGACATCAAAGGAACTTCGGGAGCAATTGCTGAATTTCCGAAATAAACAGGGTTTTCAAAGGAAACAAAGACAGCACTGGGATCTTGGGGGAGCAGGCACATTTTTGAGGGAGCAAAGCATGGAATCCTCAGGCTCTTGATCAAAGGGTGAATCCATTAAAGGGTGGGAATAAATGAAGCCTTGAAAACTGGTTTTGATCCAAACTGCCCCAGGTACGGGTGCTGCCTGCAAATGACAAATCCATTCCCAACCATGGGAAGCCGGCGATATCTCTGTTTTCAGCCTTACATTTTGCAGGTTATTCACAACGAGGAAATAATCCCAGACAAAGGGATCCAGATAAGTAAAATACAGCCCTGCGTGGGCTGCAAGCCGAGGAGGGCCTTTGTGTCTGCAATGGCTTGATGATAATTCTGGCCCCCGCAGTCTCGGAGACATGAACTTTGTACATTTCCAGATTTAAGTGTGTGCCTGTGTGGGCGCGTACCTACTCGTGTGACAGAGTGCCTGCCAGAGGGGAGGGATGGGTGCTCCCAAGAGGGATTAGCTGGGGTCCATAAACCTGTCTATGCGGTGGATTCCGCCCTCTCCAGAGGGGGAGTCGGTCCCTTGGGGAGGTCTTTGAGATTCTACATGTAGAGAGCCCTGGAGGCTGGGACTCACTGAAATGACCAATGAAATTAAAGCGAGAGCTACATAGGTTATGCGACTTGAGCAACATCACACAGGTTCATTCAGCAGTGTCCCTGCACCAACTAGTTAACCTCTTAATTCAGCTATGTCTTCCATTTATACAGCTACCTGAAGAACAAGAGGAATTTCTGGAGCAGTCGGAGACCTCCCAAATCCACAGTGCCAAGGTCCCCAAACCTGGGTCCTTATCAGAACCCTCCTGTGTTTAAAAACACACATTCTCACGACAAGTAAAGCTGCTATGAACATTCCTGAACAGGCCCATGGTGTGTGGACGGACGCTTTCATTCCGCCTGGCTACGTGGAAGGGGGCTGGGTCACGCGGTAGGCATGGGTTTTTGAAGTGTCTGTGTCCATCTACTCCCACCTGGGGTGTGGGAGTGTTATAGTTGTTCCACCTCCTCACCAGCACCCGGAATGACTGGCCTGTGTAAGTCCAGCCATTCCATTCCGGAATGATGAGGTGTGTAGTGACACCTCATCGTGGTTCTAATTTGAATTTCCCTGATGATAATGGTGTTGAGCATCTTTTCATGGGCTGATTTTCCAGCTGATACCTTCCTTGGTGAAGTGTCTATTCAAATTTTTTCCTCAATTTTTAAATTGGGTTGTTTCTTTTCTTCTTTTTTTAAAAATTCTCATTCAAGGACATATTCATTGATTTTAGGGAGGAGAGAGAGAGAGTGGAGAGAGAGACATCCATCGGTTGTTGCCTCCCCTAAGCAGCCCCACTGGGGATCTGACCTGCAACCTAGGTATGCGCCCTGCCCGGAATCAAACCGGTGACCTTTTGATGTATGAGATAAACGGAGCCTCAACGGTCAGGGTAGGGTGTTTATGTTCTTCTTAACAAGGTTTGAACGTTTGAATGGCAATGTTCGTAAAAGTTTTATTTGTAAGAGTTGGAAACTGAAAACACCCCAGATATTCAGTGCCAGGTGACGGGTAAACGAATGGTTGTGTACATATAACCCACTCGGCAATGAAAGGACGCACTGACACACGCAACAGCATGGCGGGGCCTCACAGTGGCCACGCGGAGTGACGGAAGTCAGGCAAAAAGAATGCCCACCACTCGATCCCATAAACATAGAATTCCATCAAATGCGAACTGAGCTACTGGGACGGGAAGTCGGTGGTGGCTGGAGAGGCGTGGGAAGGGGTGGGGAAGGGAGGCAGAGGAGGGTCATGAAGGGGCTTGGGGACACAGCTGGGAGACGGATATAGTCACTGTCTTCAGTGTGATGATGGTTTCATGTGTCAAAACTTATCAGATTTCCACTTTAAACATCCATTTATTGTAGAAAAAAATCTGTACTAAAATGAAGAAGATTCTTGGACTCCACCCCAGAATGACTATATTATGAAGAACCCAGAAATCTGTGGCAGCAAGTGTTATGAAATGAAAACATACTACTTTAAACCTTAAAAATACCCTGACATTGACTTCTCCATCCGCCACTCACCAGCTGCGTGTGCCTGAAAACCAAAGCTGAGACTGCACGACCTTGTGAACTCTTAGCACCTCAGCGTCTGTGCAAATGCGGTAATAACGAGAAAAATACTCTTCCAGTGCCCTTCTGGGGCCGAAACTAAGTCACCACCTGGAAGTGCCTGGCATGAAGGAGATCTCCATAAATGTGGGTTTATTTAATTATCATTTTCCCAAGAACCCCCCCAAAAGGAGTGGCTGGCTCTGGGCGTGAAGGTAAGGTGGGGGCCAGAGAGTGTGTGCCTGGTGTGTGAACACACACGTGTGCCTGGTGGGGCTGGGCCAGCCACAGGCGCCAGCACGAAGGTCTCCGAGGCTCAGGGAGGGGGGTTATCGTGGCAGCCACATCTGCTGACTTCACGACTTCCCCAGTGGAATGCAGCAGGGAGCGACCCCAGCTCCCACGGGGACTGCCGTGATTAATGTTTGCCTCCTTCTGCATCAGGGCTCCAGGCCGAGCTGCCCTCCCTTTTCTGCCGCCCTTTATCAGAGTTAACTGGCTAACCAGCTCGGGGTGCAGCCAAAGCCCAAGGAGGGCAGCCCGAGTGGGCGCTTTCCTTTACTTCCATGCCTTTCCTCCCCCTTTGTGAGCTCTCTGCCTTTGCTCCACATGTGTGCACACACATCTGGGGCCAGGGTGATGAAAGGCAGTGCTTGAGAGTCTCCTTATCGCAGTGGTGCACACGGCTCCGACGTGCATGCTGGGGGAGAGCAGGAGGAAGGCCTGGGAAGCCCAGAATGAGAAAGCCCAGCTCCTGGCTTCCCTTGTCCTGCCCTCTTCATCTTGATGAAATTTCAGATGCTGCTGGGTGTCTTGTCAGCAAGTCTTTTGCAAAATAAATGGAGGCAATATTAAAAAAAAAAAGCTGATTTGCCCAGTGTTGAGCCTACAGAGCAGATGCATACAAATGCCAGTGCGATGCCTGCTCCACTGAGTAGGTGTGAGTCTTGATCCAACAGATGAAAGACAGCCCAGAAGGAAGAAAAACCCTTTATTGAGTGCCTACTGTGTGCTGAGTCCTTTCATGAACACAAGCTTCTATTGCTCTTGGGACCGTCCCTCTGTGGAAGGTGCTCAGTAAACACTGCTGGGTCTGAACTGAGGGAAAAGCTGGAGAGTCGCCGATGTCCTCCTGTAAGTCACTGACCACCTGGCGGACAGAAATGACCCTACCCTGAGGAAGTGCGGCCACAGGGGCCCGGCCTGCAAAGCAACATCCTGAATTTGTACAGCACTAAACTTTCCCAGTAAATCAGACCACTTTTTAGAAACATATTAACTGGCTTCATTAAAGACACATTCTACTTAACTATTAGGCTGCAGGCTACTCTAACAGAATTAAAAGAAAAAAAAACCTGCAGGCAATGAAATAAATACTTTTGTTCTGGAAAAAGCTCTGGAAAACAGGATGCATTATCTTCAAAGACAAGGGCAGGGATGAGACAGAGATCCCCTTGTCACCTGCTCTTCCCACTGCATCTCCCTTAGGGGGCAGTGAAAGCAGGACTCCAGCTCTTCTGGAACTTTCCATCCTTGTTCACATATTGCCAACCGGTCTTCCCAATTCACTTCAGTGATGGTCGTACTAGGAGTGTTTGACGCGTGTATTTCTTGTCAAAATGTTACTACTTGAGGTGGTAATTTTATGGAAAGCTTGAGACATTTCCCAGATAAACAGGGTATTAGGTGGGAACTTTCCCAGATAAACAGGGTATTAGGTGGGAACAATCCCTGGTTGAGATACATCATACACATAGGGGGTGTCACACGCCTCTGCCACTTGCAGCCCTCCTGTAACACAGGCAGGTAGTGCCAGCCCCATGTTACAGTTGAGGAACCTGAGGCTCAGTTTAAGAAAGTTTAAATAATGTGCTGAACCCCAGCCAGTGTGGCTCAGTTGGTTGGAGCACCGTCCTGTAACTGAAAGGTTATGGGTTCAATTCCTGGTCCGGGTGTGTACAGGAGGCAACCAACTGATGTTTCTCTCTTGCTTTGATGTTTCTCTCTCTCCCTCCCTCTCTCTCTCTAAGCAATGAAAAAAAATGCCCTTAGATGAGGATAAAAAATAGATAATTTTAAAAATGTGCCGGAGGTCAGACAGTATAGTGAAACCGGAACTCTGGTCGCAGGCCTCCTGACCCCTGATGCCGTTTCCTCAGTGCCTGGGCGGCACTTTTGCTGAACTGGAACCCCAGGCACACCTTTGGGAAGACTGAGTATTGCAACATTCACATCAGCTCGATTTGGCAAACAGAGGGGTTCAGCCTTCGCAGGGACACTACCTGGGCTCGCCCCTCCCCCTGGGGAACCGGCAAAGCCTCGCTTGCGGAGGGAGGGCAGGCTCAGGCTGACCTGTCAAGAAGTCAAAGTGGGTGCAGATTCTTGGAACTTCTGCCTCCTTTGGCCTCTGGCACCATCCAAGAAAATGCCACTTCCTCTCTTTGGTCCCCAGATGGTTTTCCAGTGTCGATGTCTTCAAATACAACAGCTTGGAATTGGGTGGCTGATTCACATGGATGACTGGCTTTCAGCTGCCTACTCAAATATTGCTGGTGGTCGCCCGATCTGTCCCGGGCAGCCTTGTCCTGGGTGCCTGGCAGCCAGGTCCAGAGAAGGATCAAACGTCGAATTCCCCACTTTCTTGTCTGTTGACAAGGGCAAGGCTTTGTTCCCAGTTCACCGGGGTGATCTGCCGTTGGTCCTCCAAAGAAGGACATCACATTAATATTCCGGAAGAGTGGTAGCATAGATAGTAGTAGGAGAATCCTTTCCGCACGCACAGAGCTTTGGAGTGTGTTTGTCAGTGCCTGCTGAACAGCCACAGGCAGCTCAAACTCAACCGTCCAAACTGAGCTGTTCTCTTTGCTGTCCCCTCGCTTGCTCCCGCCTGACTCGGGAACTGTCTCCACACTCAATCCAGACGATCTGTTCTGCTCTCCACATCCAAGTCATCTCCCAGTGATGTCAGAGCTTCCTCCAAGTTTTTCAGTTTATCCAGTTTTCCTGAGTGGCAGCCCTAACCTATAACTCCAAGCCAAGGTGCTGGGGGCACAGGACCAGTCTCCTCACACGAAAATGGAAAAGTCTAGACTCGGGCTCCCAGATCCAGGCAGCTGGGCGTGGGTACCGGCCTCTGGGCAATCGGATGCTCCCTTTTGGGACTTGGAGTTTGGAGTAAAAGCTGCAAAGGAAGCAGGGGAGGTGAGGAATTGGTTGTAGTGGCCACAGGGGCTGCCGCAGAAGCACCCTCACCCGCGCAGCAGAGCCAGGGGTGCCACCGGCTGTGCAGGGCGCCAGCCCCCAGAGCTGTGGGCAGCCTCCTAGCCGCTGTAGCTGGACTCCTTACCTCCTTGGTTCCCACTTCCTTCTTGTGTCGATTCTGTGAGCTTCCCCGTGGCACAATGGTTAGTACTTATGTGAAGTAGGTTTGTTTCTGTTGCTTACAGCCAGGACCCTGACTAGGACCTGCTCCTGCACACTGTGTGTCAGGCACTTCCCAGGCAGCTATGACAACAGGAATGAAGGGCGAGCCAGGCTCAGGGGCCTCTGAGCGCAGGTGCCTGTTGACCACTATCTGGGGCCCAGGTGGGCGACACTGGTAAGGACTCAGCCTCACCCCTCCAAGCTTGTCAGAGTCCTAGGAAGACTCAGAGACATGGCCTTTAAAACACTATGAAGAGAAAGGATGTTTATCCACAGAGAAGACTTTTAAAGGACTAGCTTTTCACATATAAAGTATGACACCTATTTAGGGGGGGGAAAGCACCAGCTTCCCAAAGTTACCAAGTTTATAGTTAGTCTGTTCCTAGCGGACAGAAACAATTTTCTTCTATAATTATTCTACTGTCCAAGCGCACGCTACCTCTTCAGTTATCAGCTTTGAGAAGTCAGGAGTGAAGCTGTTCTTGTTACGGAGCCAGTAACTTATAGGAAGGTTCCAGACGACCTTCATTTCTGAAACTGGAACTAGACAGTGTCGCCCCGGTTTTGTTTTGTTCTGTTATACATGTTTGTGCAGTCGACTCCCTGCTCCTCATGGCAGCCACCTTCCCTAGAGTCGCTGTGAACACTGCATTAGTGAATACCAGAACGTTTCCTCCAGGGGAAATAAAGGGTGGATTCCTGCTGACCTCCGGTCACAACATTCCTGCTCACCGATCGATGCGTGAGCTTATTTTAGGTGTGTTTGTTTAAAGCTGCGCACATAAATATAGCGTTGACCTGGTAGCACTGCACTCACAGCCCGCAGTGCTAAAACTCGCGCCTGAGCGCAGCGAACCCCGCCCACGCCGTTCCCCCATGAGGCCCAGCACAGCCTTCTCACACTCAGGAGCCCTGGGCAGCACCCCAGCACAATGCTCTGGGGCCGTTCTTAAACAGCAAAGTCACCACGAAGAAGCACAAAAATGCAAACGTGGCACTAGGTAGACTTTGAGAAGGACGTTGTTTACAGTATAGGAGTTGAAACAAGAAGGCAGAGCAGAGCATCACCTTGTCTGATCTCCACCAGGAGCAGGCCGTTGGGTGACCTCTGACCCCTCTGCACTGGGACCCCTCCTTCCCCACTTGACCCCAGTTTGGACATGACCTTAGCTGCCTTGGGTTCTCCTTCCCGCCAGGCATGCCAGCTCTGGGGTGGGGGGGGCAGTGGTAACCATCTTTCTTCACCTTCCTTTCCAGCCTCTGGCACATGGGTGACCAAGCCCTCTCCATGGCATCTTTGCCAGGCAGGGGCACCCAGGAGTCCTAAGGGTATGGGTGAAAATAGAGTGGCCGCCTCTGTGCGGTAGGGTGGAGGCCAAAGCCCAGGGACTCCCTGTGGTTCTGTACAAACAGACCTGTCCCCACCTGCGGTGCCTTCTTCCTGCTCCGCACCCCTCCTCCAGCCCTCTTCCTTTCCTCTTTCTTCTCCTGTCTCTCCTCATTCTCACTTAGCTTTATCCAAACAGGCAGCCCAGTGGATTTGTATCAATAAGAAGCAATCAGGAGCAGCTATAATACTTGCAATCAATATATAATTGCATCAGGGTTATTCCATTACCTCTCGCCTCCTGCACTGATTACCGCAGAGGCCTCCTGATTCCAGGAGCTGTTTCTGCTGGATTCGGAGTTTGGCGGAGAAATCGGAGTCAGGGTTGCTGCGCTGAGCCCCAGGGAGCGCGCCTCAGGCCTGGTGTGCTGCTGCGGGGCCGGGCAGTGTCCAGGGTCAAGTCCTCCACGGGGATCAGATGCAGTGGTGACAGTCTTCTGCGTTAACAGGAGGTGGCTCCAGGGATGGCCTGGGGTCAGGCTGCAGGGTCAGCAGGACTAGAGCTGAGAGGGGGCAGCTGGACCCTGGCCCAAGGCCCCCTATTCCACATTAGTTGATTTAACTTGTACGGCATGTTTGAGTAGAGACTGTGCCTTTTCATGCAGGACTGACCCCACACCAGCTTGTGGCTGATTAGGACCATCCCCATTTTATAGATGAGAAAGCTGATCCCAAGAAGGGACAGGGCTCAGCACCACTCAGCCTGGAAGCAGAGAAGCCAGGACTCAAATTCAAGATTGACTTTAAGGTTTGCATTCAAGGCTTAGGGTACTTTCTAGTGTTTCCAGAAGTAAACAGTGAATCACAGGAACAGAAATGCCATGGCCTTCGGACAGCACTCCGGAACAGTTCGTTCGGCTTGCCCAGCAGCTGCATGAGAAGGGCAGCACAGCGGGCTAGGCCCGTGTAACCGGTGAGAAGGGTGAGGTTCAGGGCAGGGCGGCCAGCGGCCCCAGCTTGTCCTAGACTGAGGAGGCGCTCCTGTGATTCTCAGGGCCAACCTGCAGGTCCTGGGGCCTCAGTTCAGGTGAAGCTCTGTTGGTTTATTACAGTGGCTGAGGGTCCTTCTCCACGCCCCTCTATCATCCAGGCAGCTGCCAGCGTGGCACTCTGCTGCTTGTCTGTGGAGACTAACACAACAGTGAAAACAGTCGCCATGCTTTCGCGAGGGCTCACCGTGCATGTCGGCCGGCTGCATGTTTGGTCACAACAGCAGACGCTCGCACATACAGCACTTACCGTGCACCGGGCACCGTTCTCAGAACTTCTCAAACGTTCACTGTGTGTGTGCCAATCTGCAGCTAACCCTTTTACAGAGGAAGAACTGAAACGCAGGTTAAGGACTTTGACCAAGATCGTCAAGCGAGTGAGGGCTGAAAACAGAATTGGAATGGAAGCCACCTGGCTCCCGAGTCCGCCCTTGTTTCCCGCCTCGCAGATCTTGGTTAAATGTACAGACGACAGCAGGTGTTATCAATGTGATCTTGTGGAAAGTTGAACTGAGGCAGAGGGTAAGTTCTGGTTAAATGAATGAATGGATGGATGAATGGATGAATGAATGGGAGAGTCCTATGGCTTTCTCAAGAATACAAAGCAAATGCTGCCCTATCCCCCCAATTCAAGGAAATACTAGTCAGCAACGAGAAAGAGAGAGAGAAACAACAAAGACGAAAGCCATACAACAATGCGGAGAAACAACAAAGACGAAAGCCATACAACAATGCGGAGGGAAAGGAGACACACAGGGCACGTTCTCTTCTACAGGAGCCCATTCACATGAAGTCTGAGCACCGAGCAAACAAATCTACAACGATACATTTCAGAGCTGTGGTGGCCTATGGGAGGTGGGATTGGTTAGAAGAGGACGGGAGAGAAATTTCTGGGGCGATGGAGATGTTCTCTGTCTTGACTGGGGGTTGATCACATGGCTGTACCTATTCTGGGACCCTTGTTGAATTGTACGCTGAAGAGCTATACATCTCACCTGTAAGTTTTACCTCCAAAAAAGAATAAAATCATCAAAGAACAGAGGAAATAGAAGAGACAGGATTCACAACGTGGGGGTCTGATGCCAGAGCCATGCTCTGCCTGCTGTTTGCATGTAACACACTTTCATGTGCCGTCAGTCACAGGTGGCGGTCCAGGTGAGCCACCTGCATTAGGGCGATGCTCACATGTGGAGGAGCCACATGTGAGCATGAGCGGGAAGCCCACTGAGCGGCCGTAACTGTGCACCTGCTCCTCTGGGCCCTGCTGAACTGGTTGGCCCCTGCCAGAGGAGGTGGACCCCGCCCCACCTGGAGCAGCTTCCAGTCTGGGAGGTGTCAGTACCAGAATGGTTGACCCAGGTGACAGCCTGGCTGGGCAGGACTCCAATCCAGCTCTGTAGCTACAGGGGTCCTGAGCATGTTACAAAGACGAGTCCCCACTGTAGGGAATACGGATGGATTTCACCTGCTGTATGTGAAATATAAGGTTGGAATTGGTTTATGGAAGAAGCAGGAGCTCAGGAACGAGAGTGGGGCACAAGGTGGGAGCCAGGCTCTCAGAAAACCTGACTTTGGTTGAGTCATGGGCCCTGAGTCAGTGTGGTCTAGCCTGGCTCTGCTACTTACTGGGCCTTGGCCTTGAACTGGTTACTTACATGCTCTGTTCTTAAGTTTCCTCATATAAAAAAAAGATGAGGAAAAAGATGAGGTGGGAATAACGACACTGTTTAATGTATGCAGGGCACTTGGACATTGGAGTGGTGATTATCACAAGGCTTACTGAATTAGAGCTCTTAAAATGTACCGTATTTTTCAGATCATAAGACATACTTAGATTTTAGGGGAGGAAAATAGGAAAAAAATTTTGAAGCAAAAAATGTGGTAAAATATTTAATAACATAACATTTCACCAATGTAAACGTAAGCTACATTCAGACTATAAGACACACCCCCCTTTTCCTCCCAAATTTGGGGGGGAGTGCGTCTTATAGTTCGAAAAATACAGTACTCACTGAAGGCACAGTGGCTGCTGATCCTGGGCTGGGTTTCACCTGGGGACTGTGGGGAGTGGCTCTGGGGGTGGGCTGAGGGGATGAAGAACGGGCACCAGGCTGCTCGTAATAGCAGCGACAGAACAGAAGTCCTTGTGCCATTTCCCAGGACAGCATACAAGACGTCAGGGCCCAGGGAGGTCAGTACTTGTCTGAGATTGCACGGCTAGTCTCGGGGACAGCCAGGCTCCATGTCACTTCCCCTCCTCCCTTGGCAGGGCTGCTCACACTGGCTGGGAAGCCCGCCACCCTCCCCAGCCCTCCAGACTCACCACCTGGCCCTGTGCGGGGCAACCTTGATCGGGAACCAGGCCCCCTGTGATCCTCAGTTTGTATCATGGAGGGCACCCTGTCTGGGACTTTCCCGCTATTGAGGCAACCTCCTTGTTACATTCTGGCTTGTGTTTATGTCAGAGGTGCCCATCACCATGTTACCTTGCCACCTTGATCACGCATCTAGCTGTCAGAGGCAGAGACTCAGGGGCTGACAGTCTGCCATGTTTATGGAGCGTACCATTTTTCACCGCGCGTTTCTGATCCCGACCCCAGTCTTTCCTCTGGTCTTCGTGTCCCTACACCTGGGGGTGTCTATATCTGTAGCAAGTCAAGGCTCACCTTTCTGGAGAGAGAGAGAGCGAGTGAGTGAGAGAGAGCAAGCCCAGGAGGAAGGCCTTCAGCTATAACCAGGGCAGAGAGGGGCAAAAAGCTCCCCTCAGTCCCCAGGAAGCTGCACAGGGAAGAGCTATGAGGAGTGGGGTGGCAGCAGATGCGGGGTGGCAGTGGACACTGAGTGGTGGCAGCAGCCATGGCTGGAGATGGCTCGGAGAGGGGTTGAGGCGGCAGGCAGGCAGTGGCTTGCCCAGCTTCCTGAATGCTCTCGCTTGGTGGGACTCAGGGGGTGTCTCCCAAGAGTAGCCAGCCTACCATTTGCAGCAAGAGAAATTTCAGAGTGCTCAACTCCTCCCAAGACAGAAAAAAAAATAAATAAAAGGAGTCATTACACTTAGGCAGAATTGGTTTAGTTATTAGTTTCCTGAGCTTGCTCATTTATTCACTCATTCATTTATTCATTCATTCAACAATGTCGGAGTAGTGATTAAAGCACCTCTTTTGCATCCAGAAATTAGAAAAAATTGATTTTGGCTTCATTTAGAGAGTTAAAATAGTTAAAATGGAGTTTGGAAAGCCTTAATGCGGAGGGTGGTAACCCAGAACTTGAAAACATACATTTCTTTCTGTGAGATTAAGAAATATCTTAATACATAATTAACATAAAACCATGAGTGGTGCCACAGAGCAGCACGAGTGAGACCAGCTAAGCCTGACTTTGGCAACAGGTGTGTGCCGTAGCCAGAGGAGCTACTCTGCACCTCTCTGCTGAATTTGCAGGAAGTAGTTGTTGGGAAAATCCCTTGGGCCCACGAAACTAGCTTGGTTTTCTGCCAAGACTCAAGGAAGCTCCCAACTCAGTGGTCTTGGGGCTCTCGAAAGTGGACTAGGTGCTGAGCATGTATCTTGTAGCTCTGTGTCAGAGAACAGGCTCTACAGATGCCCCAGCGTCGATTGGCTGATGTGTAGCCTCCAGTTAGCATAGAGTCTGCGTGTCCAGGATACCAGTGCATGCTGTGATGGAACTTGGTCTCCCTCTAAGCTTGGGCTATGTGCTGCTGTGCTGAGGGCTGCGAGGACACGGAAGGGTGAGCCTTACCATTTGGTGTTTGAGTTGAAATCTCCGCAGCCTTGCACTGTAGGAGGTGCAAGGCTAGGGGCAAACCACATGTCCTGCCTCGTAGGAACCACTGGTCTGGGTGGTTTTATGTCATGCTTGGAATGAATAAACAAAAAGGGACATTCCATAAAGGATCGAATAAAAAAGACAACAGGAATAGAAACAATGAGAAGAAAACCAGGCTGAGATGAAAGGAGATTGCAGAAAAGATGGCTGAACTATAAATGAAATGGAAGGATACCTAAGTCCAGTAGCGTAAGTGAAATTCATATGCATATTGTAAAGGCAGGTGTTAACACTGGTAAAATTGAAACCGCTGATGAGAAGAATGAATTCACCTTGTCTTCAGAGGGAAAAGTAATGAGAGCGGAGGGGAGATAATGGGTATGGAGAAGAGAGAAAGAGAGCCAATCTAGGAATTATAGCTATTGCTGAGAATTAGACCAGAACAATCTATTCAGGAACAACAATCAAAGTCATAATTTAAAAACGTGTCTTGCAAAATGGCCTAAATATTCAGGCAACATCAACTTAAAGGGAGCTGTACCTACACACATCCTGGCTGAAAATTTGAATAAAAAGACTAAGTATTATAAGTACTCTAGAATGAAGAAGACAAAAACAACGAAAATCGCCCCAACGTCTCTGTAAATACTCAGGGACAACAGGGCAACTATCTGCGTGGCGCAGATTGGGCTCAGTGTCCATCAGACCATTTTGCTTTCCTCTCGCAAGCACAGGAAGACAAAGCTCCCCAGTTTCCTCCTGTGCAGATGGGCTGATGGACTGTGGGTAGAAGTGACATGTGCCACTTCTGATGTGGCTCCTAAAATTTGCTCTGCGACCTGCTATGTTCTGTTCCTCTTTCTTCCTTTCTCTGCTCCTTGATCAGCCAGACGCAGAGGGCACAGCAGGGGACCCCTGGTGACAGTGGAAAGAGCCAGGGCTCCTGGATCGTCTTCTGGAAGACTGCCTTGACCCCCAAATGGGCTCTGTAAAGGGTGTCGCCACAATTTCAAGGTTATTTGTTGTAACTTACTCTAGTATAAAAGGCTACAGAATTTTGGGAGAACTGAATCTTGACTCACGTATTTTTAAAATATTTAGTTAAGCTGTCATTTAGGTGTGAGCACAAGAGAAATACAACTTCAGGAATACAGGAGTTTAGCACATGTAACAGGCCTGTTTCCTTCCTGAGAAAAGTACTTATGAATATACTCCATGCTCTGGCTATTGTGGCTCAGTGGGTTGGGTGCTGGCCTGCGAATCAAAGGGTCATCAGTTGATTCCCAGTCAGGGCACATGCCTGGGTTGCGGGCCAGGTCCCCAGGTGGGGGTGCACGAGAGGCAACCACACATGGATGTTTCTCTCCCTCTCTTTCTCCCTCTCTTCCCCTCTCCAAAAATAAATAAATAAAACCTTTTTAAAAAAGAATATATTCCTGTCGATAGAGAGATGTATCAAAATAAAGACCTAAGCACAAGGAGGTTATTAAACAAATAGTGTGGTGGTGAACACTGAGCTGGTTAACCATGGATACAGTCTAAATAAGTTTTGCTAACACAGGTATAAAGTAGAATGGAAAGTAAAAAGTCATTCTCAAAAGTGACAAAACAAACAAACAAAAAACCAGAATTGGTTCTACTACCCCATTTTATCTCAGGAAAAAACAAAGAAATTGGGTGAAGGAAGAGTAGTTAATGCTAAAATGGATCTAGTTTCCTCATCTTAGGGGGAGAAGTGACTTTTAATATTATTAGAATGAGGAGGAAAAGTTATTTTAAAACCTAAAATAGTCACTGAAAGAGATTAACATATGCTTTGTACCGTATAAGCTATTAGAGAAAAAATCAAATAAAATAATACATGGTGTTTTTAGTAAATAAAAATTTTAAAGTGATAGAAAGTTACAAGGAAAAATTAAGCAAATAAACTAAGAAAAAGCAAGGACATCTATAGTCAGAAATAATAAAATAAAGTGACAGCAACAAATCTAGATATATGATTTATGGCAATAGTGAAAGAGTTGACCCTCCCACTAAAATACAGAGATTCTCAGATCAGGTCAAATCATGGATGTCAACTATATACTATTGACAAGATATCAATCGAATACAAAATGATTGACAAGGAAAGACTAAAAGTACACGTAAAAGGTTTGGAAAAAGATATCAGTGAAACACAAACTGCAAGATTGACAATATTTATATAACAACATAGAACTAACATAGAACTAGAAGCACAAAGAAAATCATGGATGGAATATAAAGTCCAGGAAAAATGTAGCAATTATAAACTAAATAGTAGATGATGCCAAGTAATTTAATAGCAAAATATTGAAAGCAAAAACATTAGAAAATATGAGGAAAAAATAACAAAAAAGTATTTGTGGATGATAATAACATTTTTTCTCAGAACTTGGCAGATGAGGCAAGTAAAAAATAAGTGAGGGGGTAGTACTCATGAGAAATGGAATTAATAACTTTTATTTAATAAAAATGTATAAAAATACAAAAAGGAGAATACATCTTTCTTTTAACCACTCTTAGAACAGTCACAAAACTTAAAAGATCATTGAATATTGAAAACCAGTATTTGTATAAAATGTATTTACTGATTACCATACAATCATAAGTAGATAAAATAACAAAGGTTTTTTAAAAAGCATATTTGAGATATTAGAAACTAAAAACTGCTCAGCTTAATAATTATTGGGTCTAAAAAGAAATATAAACTATGAAGCAACAAAATTAGAACACTATGTAAAAACTTGTGGGGTAAAGTCAAAGCTGTACAATGGGCAAATTCATAGACTAAATGCCTTTATTAATAAATTAGAAACAAAAATAACATAATTAAATAAATAAGCAACACAAAGAAACTAAACAAAAACCAGAGGAGCTCTCTTGAATTAGAATAGTAGTGTACAGATCTAAAAAGTCTAATAGAAAAAGGAGGAAAGAAACGTGGACACTTAGGTATTAGAAAGTGTGTAAAACTACAGCTACTAAAATTATAACACATTACACAAAATTGATACAGTTTATTTTTAAAAATTTGAGCATAAGACATGATTTTATAGCAAGGTACTAATCACTAAAATTGACTAAAAAATGGAGAACATAAGAAAATTGTAAAAAAATAACTGCTGTAGAATTACCTTCCCCAAAATGTTCTTGACTTATGTTGTTGATCAGTTCAGTTGATCATATTTCAAGATACATGTAATTTTGGTGGGAAATTAACCATTTCCAATCATATGAAAAGATGGAAAACTTTCAAAATGATTTTATGAAACCAACATAGCCCTAATAATGAAACAAAATTAAAGAACAGTTTGATTTCCTTTATGGGAAAGAAATAACCATCTTTAAATAAAATGTTATCAAATCACACCCATTGCTATATTAAGAAATGAATACTGAAACATGTCCAGTTAGGCATTATCTCAATAATGCAAGAATAACCTACTATCATAAATTGTATTGATACAATCCAGGGATCGGTGAGGCAGAGGAAATTTCAGTTGGTGTCCTAAAGGCATTTGATAAAATAACAACCATTAAGAAAATCTCTTGGTAAAGATTTAATGCAAGATTGATGTAAGATCATTGCCTCAGACTGACGGTCCAATGTTCTACACGAAGGTGAAATGCAAAGGGAACCCTCACGGAAGCTGTAACAGGGCAGGGGCCCTGCAGTTCTGCTGCCACTAACGATGTCTGCACATTCCAGCTCCTCCACCACAACGGAACAGTGCTGCGATGTGATGAAATACTTTGCGGCCATGATTCTCAACTGGGGCAATTTTGTTCCCCTGGGAAACTTTGGAACTGTCTGGGGACATTTTCGGTTTTAAAGACCAAAATGAGGGGTGCTAGTGGCATCTAGTGTATAAGGACCAGGGGTGCTACTAAAATAAACATCCTCTGAGGCACGGGACAGTCTCCCTGACAAAGAAAGCCCCCTGGCTGGCATTCTTGAACAGCCACAAGCATCCAACCAG
Source organism: Desmodus rotundus (assembly GCF_022682495.2). Classification (NCBI taxonomy): domain Eukaryota; kingdom Metazoa; phylum Chordata; class Mammalia; order Chiroptera; family Phyllostomidae; genus Desmodus; species Desmodus rotundus. The sequence continues at coordinate 51,016,814 of NC_071395.1, read as the reverse complement.
ACTTGTCCAAAACTGAGCTCTTCCTATGAGCCAGGTAGCATGTAAAAGACTTTATTTAATCTTATTTAATTCTCGTGAAATCTCTATAAATCAAGAGCTAGCATGACAACCTTTACACATACGAGGTCATTGAGACATGGCCGATGGTGTTTCAGTTGTCCAGGTCACACAGATATTAATGAGAGAGGCAGGGCTTGAACCCAGGCAATCTAGCTCCTTTTTAAAGATCCCAATGAGGTAACCTGTTGTCAGTAAGTGAGGAAGTAGGATTCAAACCGACACGCACACAGTATGGCCCATCGCAATGTTGCAAAATGTCATGCACGTGTCTGTAAGAGTGACTACAATTTAACTGTTCATAGAAGTGTGATTTCTAAAGTGTCTTTAATGGACATATGTTATTTTGTAAGCAGAAAAGAACAGAAATCTAATAAGTCACATAAGTGAGTCAATGGAGCTAAACATAGTTTCAATATCCTGTTTTAAAAGCTCAGTCTAAATACAGGGTTGTACTGTCTCTAGGTTGATGTGTACTAACTTAGAACACACATCACAATTCAAGTGTATGCACTAGAATCCCTTTGGGGCTGGAAATCCTGCTTGAACCTGGTGTAAACAAACAGAAGCGAATTGACTCCTGTAACCGGAAAGTCTGGTGAAAGAGCTTTGTTAGCTTCAGGCAAGGCTTGATCTTGCAGCTCAAAGTGCTTAACCTCGACTCACTTTCTGCATTTCTTGACTATGCTTCCCTCATATTGGCTGTTCTGTCAGCAGGCCCTCTCCTCTCTCACATCCAGTGAGGAAGAGTAGATCCCTCACTCACTGTTCCCAGCAACAGTCTAGATGTCCTCTCTGATTGGGCCATCTGATGCCACATGGAGGTACTGATTAGCCTGGACTTGGTCTTGGGTTCCATTTCTAGAACCAGAAGTGAACTCAACTTCCCTGGTGTCCTATAGTTCCTCAAATCAAGGGTTGTGGCCACTGGGAAGTTGGAGTATTTTCATCCTTTGGGAAATGGATGGTGGGGATTCACCCAACCCAGGTACACCACAGTAAGGGACTTCCAAGAATGGAACAACCTCATTAAGTGTCTACTTATGCACATTTATTATCTAACATTTTAGATGCTGTGTCCATTGTGTTCAGAGTAAGGTGAGTCACTGAAAGATGGATTTATAAAGGAAGGTTTCCTGGTAGAGGTAGGTTTCTGCAGAGGTGTCCAATCTTTTAGTGTCTCTGGGCCACACTGGAAGAAGAAGAGCTGTCTTGGGCCACACATTAAATACACAAACACTAAAGAAAACTGATGAGCAAAAAAAAGTTTTAAGTAAATTCACAATTTTGTGTTGGGTGGCATCCATAGCCATCCTGGGCCACATGGGGCCTGTGGGCTGCAGGTCGGACACCAGTGTGAGCTGGGTGGGCAGAAAGGAGACAGCCGTATTTGGTGTGTAAGAATAGCATGGCCCTGGCCCGGTGGTGTATAGGGAAATGCATGTGTGAACATGAGGAAGAGCAGCAAGGAGCTGCTGTGCAGAGGAAAGGGCTTAGCCTGGGAAGTCGCGTTGTGGAATCTGGGCTCTGTAACTCCGTATCTCCCAATGGAGAAGCAGCACCAGGTGGGGCCTTTTTGTGCAGGGTGTGCACAGGCTCACTGTTAATATTTGGTACTACCAGGCTGCTTTCCTCTTCTGGCCTCATTTTTCACATCTGTAAAATGGACGTAACAGTACATTCATAGGATTGGTAGCGAGATTAGATAAGATGAGGTCTTTCCAAGACTCTGCAAACTGTGAATTAATAGCTGCTGTAGGAAGGGGGTTTTAGTGGACCCAGGAGTGTATTTAGAGTATAATAGGGTCCCAGGGGGCAGACGCAGGCTGTAAAGGTTAGAGGAGTAGTTGGGTCCCCTCTGCCTCCCCCGTGTGCTGTCCTGACTTCTTGGGACTTTAAAGTTCTTCTTCTGCTTCCCCATGACACAGCCAACTGGTGTGACCCTCGGAGCTGGGCTATAGGAGGAGATGGACCCCGGGTGGCAGGCCAGCCCAGCTGGGCTTCAGGGAGGAGGGGCCAAGAAAAGCAGTGTTCTGTGGGTTGGGAGGCACCCTAGGAGGGGATGAAGTGACTTCTTGGGCTGAGTCTGCCAGAGACCATTAAAACCTCAATGTATGAAAGTAGCTTGATTCTGTGAAATAGTTCCATCAAGGCGGCTGTCAGGAAATCCATAGTACACTGTAATTACGTCCATAAACATGCTGAAGAAGCAGGAGAGGTCAGAGGCAAAGGAAGGGCTGGCTTCGGCTGAGCCTCTGACGACGTGATTCACGAGGCTGTGGGCAGTGGAGCCACACTGGGGGGCCAGCTCCTTGCTTCTGCCACTGATTGATCTAGAAAGACAGAAATTCAATTTGGCAAATATTTATTGAGCATTTACTTCAGGCAGGCTGAGGGCAGCAGCAGTGGGCTAGGGTTGGTGGCTGATGTCCCTCTGTCCCTTTCAAAACCTGCAGAATGAGAAGTTACTGGAATGGACACAGGAGCAGTGAAGATGGGCCTTTGAGGGAAAGAGAGAAGAGGCATTTGTAGACACTTCATCGTGTTTGGACTTACAAATACAGCTGATTCGGGTGCCACCATTACGCCTGCAATTCCAGTGGTGGAGACAAGACCCTTTTGCACCCAAAAGCTCTTTCTTGAAAATTTAATACCATGCTCTTTGGAGAAGGAGGACCAAAACTCACCATTTCCCAGCATTTTAGCTCTATGCTTACCTCTGTTATTTCATCTCCTCAAGAATATAATGAGCTAGGAATTTTTATCTCCATTTCATAGATGAAAAATTGAGACTCGGGATAATGAGGTAGTCTTTTCAGCATCTCTCTGAAGGTAACGGACATTTCCGGATGAGTCATACCTTAGTCTGAATTGTTTGAAATTGTCACAGTGGCGGTCAGATGAAGCTCGTGGCGGATAACGATTTTGCTCAGGAATTGGAATGGGAGACGTGGAGGTGCTTGTGTGCAGCCTGGGATTGCAGTGTGAAGCAAGATGGTAACTGTGAGCAGAAGTGGGGGCGGAGGCAGGCGGGTTTGGGTGAGTCTGGGGGTCAATGGTCTGGGCAGACAGAGTGCAGGAAGCGCAGCAGGAGGAAGGAGAGGTATTGAGTGGGAAGTGGGTGTGCTGGGCCCTCCTGCCCGGGGTGGCGGGAGGGTCTGAAGACACCCGTGTCCTGGGCCTGACCAGTCTGTGCCTGGTAGGCACATTCTAGGCAGATTTCTTTCTCATAGGAAAGCTTCTCATAGGAAAAGCCTGTGATTTTCCAATAGCTGAGAAGTATCACTTGAGAAAATGGGAACGCAGTGAAAAGTATTTAAATCTCCTGCGAGAACTTAAGCTTACCAATCAACATACAGATGCTATTGCTTTGGAAGAATCCACTGACATAAAGTCAAAAGCAAGAGCAGAAAATGCTGACCTTAAAGGTGAAGCTAAAGGTGACGGTCAAAGTTTCCTGTAACCAGGACAGGAACCGGTAGGCCAGCAGCACCCAAGTCCCACCGGTCAGTCTTACTTGCATGGAGACTTATATTTGTTCCCCAGTCTGCTGCTAATGCTGAACCATCATTGTAAATAAAATAAATGTATCAGTCAGCTTTACATGCATGGATACTTCACGGGTGGTGTTCTAAGACATAATAAGTTTTGGAAGTGAAATACATCCTTAAATTGGCAATTCTGACACATGATTCTGTGCGGTGCTGCTAGGAGCCCTGGCTAGGAGCTCTGAATGCTGTTTTGTCCCGTTACTGCCCTAAATGTTTATGTCTTGAGTATTCACTGCAGGTTACCATTCTTTGCAAGTCCTTGAACAGAGAAATGCAAAGATGTGAATGCTGTTGTGGGAATACAGCAAGATTAAATCAGAAATGGATTTAAAAATCTGAATTAGCAAAAGCAGTAATGAATTTAAAGGCAAAACCAAAAGCAGACAAAATTTTTTTTCTGTTAATAAAAAAAAGCTTATATAAAGCAACAGTTACCTAATAGCCAACTTGACCTTGCTTTTGGACACATTCTTTCCAATTTAACCAAGGTCAATTGCAAGATGGAAAAAATTATTTATGTCTGAAATATTTGTCACACACAAAAAGGAGAGTAAGACTTGGGGACAGGGCCATTAATGCTGTGTGTGCCTTAAAATTTCATTTTAAGGGGGGTGGGTGGAGGTGGAAGAGGGTATGAGGGGGATAAATGGTAATGGGAAAATATAAGAAATAAAAAAGAAAATCATTTAAAGACCAATAACCTTAAATATTAAAAATTAAATATTGTGGTATTTTCTTTTAATTTTAAAATGGTTTTATTTGGCATTTATTTCTGTTTCAATTCCTTTCTTTTAATGTTTTTGATGACCAAATACCTACATTAGGGAGAGATGATTTGGACGTATTCCTGGAGCATATAATCCTGTCATAATATATTGGCTCATAATAAAAATCAATCATGCATTTATTATATACTTTTAATAGAAAACTAGCGGCGATTCTGTGACCCCAAACCAGTTCACTGTCTAGTTGCTCATGATTATTATTTAAAACACACTTAGCGTTATAAAAATCCTGAATGACTTATGACTTGGGAGTCCCCAAGGATTACCAGGAGTTCCTATTTCTTGTTCACAAACCCTGACGATGCACATCCACTGGGAACTGGAAACACTGACCCATGAGGACTGGGGCACCTGCAGCTCTGCGCCCCTGCCTTCTGCTGCCTCGCTGAGTCACACCAGCCTTCACAGGTGCAGTGACAGGACCACAGACAGGTGAGGGGCGGGCACAAGTGAGACTTGCGGCCGGGAGCTGCGCGTGGACATCTTTCTCAGGAGAGATCTGCTCTGAAGGGGGTGTTGGTACTGGCTGCGCCCTGGGGTCTGACTTTATGTGGTCTGTGGGTCGCTCATTTTCTAGAGTCATCGTGTGCCCATTTCACTTCTTTTCTCAACTTTGCATCCTTGCATGGGCATCTGGGATCGATGCTGGGTGCCGGGTGAGGGACATTGTCTGCACCCCTCCCTCCCCCGCTGTCCCTGTGCCTGCCACTTCCACATAGTTTCATGGCTTTGGCCTCTTGGGGCCTCTTTTGGTCCCGAAGAGGCCAAAACAGTTCCTTTTTGTGGAGGCCCAGCCAGGCTTGCACTCCGTTTGTTTTGTGATCCTTTAGAAACACAGTCTAGAACTTGTTGGGATTAATCCCAACAGACACAGATACCCAATAGCATGAATATTCGTAACCAGATACCCAATAGCATGAATAGCAGCTGATTCAGGAGCGAGGTGGCTAACATTTGAGAGTATTAGAAAGCTTACCTATTAATGATTATAAGCTGAGGATATTTTAATGAGGTGCTACTGGGAGAGGTGTCAGCTCTTCAAGGCAGCATCTGGGAGGATTCAGGGGTGTCCGGCCGGCAGCCCAGGATGGACGTGAATGTGGCCCAACACAAAATCATGAATTCACTTAAAACATTATGATATTTCGTTTTGATTACATGTCACAATGTATTTAATGTGTGGCCCAAGATAGCTCTTCTTCTTCCAGTGTGGCCCAGAGACACCAAAAGGGTGGACACCTCTGGTTATTTAGATCTTTGTTTTCCCTCCTGAAAACTGGGGCTTGTGGCAGACACTTAGTTTTCCTTTCCTCCTTCTTCCTGCTAACAGAACCCAGCTTTTATTCAAGGACTGGGGTGAGTGGTGCTTCATGGACCCTCCTCTTCTCCCGGGGTGGTGGGGGGAGCATGCCGAGCAGACAGGGCCCGTCAGGGGATGCCACTGTTCTCAGCCAGGTCTGGCTGGGCGTGGGCTACGCCCCTGCCATGGCTAATGAGGTCTATGGGGATGTTTCCTGGGAGGTGTCTGCAACCACTTTCTTTAGCTGCACAACAGAGAGGCTCTTTTCCTCCCTGCTAACCACAGCTGCATGAGGAGACACTGCCGGCCCCAGCCATTCTGTGAGCAAGAGGGGAGCTGCCAGCTTGCTGAGGGTGCAGAGCAGAAAGATGGAGAGAATAGGGGGCCGTGGGGACCTCTCTGTGTGACTTTATGAAAGCCCAGGAGCTGCTCCATCTCTGTCCTGAGACTTCTTCATACAGGAGTGCTGAGTCCTTCTACCTGTTTTGCCTGCACTTGGCAGGGAAAGCAGGTCCGGTACAGGTACCCTTCGCCCTCTCGTAAGTGACTTTTGTGGCAAAACATGGAAAGGATTTTGAAAAGTTAAAAACTCTATCCATTGAAGCCACTTACCTCTAACATACACACACACACAGTATCAGGTGGTATAATGTCATGCCTTGTGACTGGACAGCCAGTGAAAAATCGGGAGGTGGGAAGTCTCAGTGAGGTCCCTTAGTCCATATCCTGTTAATGCTGCTGCTGTGCTCCAGTGTGAGGCTGTCTCCACCTTCACTGGAAGCCGTGTGTTACAGGGGGAGGTATCTTGCACTGGTTGCCAGAGGACCTGGTTTTAAGTTTATCTCTGCAAATAATTAGCCACATGAGCCTGGACCAGTGAAATAACCTCTTTGAGCTGTAGGTGCCTTTCCTGGAGCGTGGGGATAGTAGCCTGCATTCTTCTTAGGGTCCCTGACAGTGTCCAGCGAAAGCGCACCTTTTTTTCAAACTGCATGATGGGAAGGTGATGGTGAGTGTGACACACTAGCGCTTGTACCCCTCTGGGGTGCGTCTTGAAGCCCTAACCCCCCCTGTGATGGTATCAGAAGGAGGGGATGTTGGGAGGGAATTAATGCCTTCATGAAAGAGACCCAAGAGAGCTCCCTCACCTTTTTGGCCATGTGAGGACACAGCAAATAGATGGCCATCCATGGACCAGGAAGCCTGTCCTCACTAGACATGGAATCTGCTGACACCTTGATCGTGGGCTTCCTTGCCTCCAGAACTGTGAGAAATAAAGGATGTTGTTTATAAGTCTTCCAGCCCAAATAGACTCTATGGTGATGGTGATGATGGTGATGGTGATGATAGTGATGCTGATGCTGATGGTGATGATAGTGATGCTGATGGTGATGATGCTGATGGTGATGATGGTGATGATGGTGATGGTGATGATGGTGATGATAGTGATGCTGATGCTGATAATGGTGATGGTGATGATAATGGTGACAAAGATAACTTTGCTCCATCTGCCATCTGTCTGAAACCTATGAGGGGGTAGATCTCAATGCATCCAAGAGACGTGTTCAGAAAAATGTGGGTGTCCTCCCCACAAGGTGACACCCTGAGCTTCCTCGGGATGCACCCCGTGCCTCCTTCTTGTTCTTCACTCCAACCCATTCAGAGAGGTCTCAGTTCAGGTGGATTGAGGACTAACAAGTGAGGACTCAGGTGAGGACTAACAAGTCCTCACCCACATGCAGGCCACACGAGGGTAGGCTCAGGTCAGAGTCCCTTTTCCTGGGGCTGCCCACATGGCTAGCACAGCCCTGGAGGCCAGCAGAGCCTCTTCCTTTTCTTTGTTCTGGGTGATTACCTGGACTTGACAATCCTTTCCTTACACATGCTCCTCTCTCCACAAAATAAATGAGTTTTTCTAAGTACATAAGTCAAATTTTTGTAAATTGAGTCATATTGTCAGTGTGGTAGGAAAGCCTACTAGCTATGGGAATCCCACGGGGGATCACTTAGATGTCTCAGCCCAGCGGGTGAGGAGTAAAGGGTCAAGTCTGGCCGAATCAGACCCTCCAGTGTAGAGCACGCTGTCTGTCCCAAATATTTCCCTCTGTTTCTCTTTCATGATCCTGCCCTCACCAGCCCTCTGTGTGTGGGCACAGTGCATCCTCATTACGCTGGGCCGCTTGGTGAACTCCTATTCAAACATCAGGGCCCACTCCAATTGTCCCCTCTTTTCTGCAGCCTTCCTTGATCATTCCATTTTTAACGAATTGTTCGGTTTATCTTGAATCCCAGAGAGTTTTCAGTACATCTTCAATGTAGCACTTATCACATTGGTAGAGGTATTTGCTTACTTGTCTGTCTCCCTCTGTTAGAATATGAGTTTCCTAAGGGCCGGGATCATGTCTTAAATATCTTTGTTATCACCTGCACTGGCAAGATGCCCTGCATGCAGAAAAAAGTAATCAATAAACATTTGTTGAGTTAAATTGAATTTGTAAATTAGATTTACTTGAGAACACTCTTGTTTTCATTTCACAAAAGGATTCTTGGCTTTATAAATTATTTCACCATAGGATCTCTTTAAAGGGCACGTCCCCTGGTGTATCTGCAACAGGGTGCAATTTCAAGTGAGCCGCATTCCACTTCGCTCTCTGCAGGAGTGCATTTCGTGCTTCGAATGGGATGGGCTGAAAAGTTCACTTCTCGAGTCTGCACTCCATGCCTTCTGCACATGGAGGAAGAGCCTTCACGAGGTTGAGAGTTCATAGATTTGTAGATTATTCCTTCTGCCCTTCTGCCTGTGAAAAGAACCCCAGGGTCTGCAACCCTGGGGGACGGGGACATCTGGGGCACAACCTGAGCTTCTGAAACGAGAGTCCACTGCAGACCTGGGGCTGGTGGGGGGGCAGGGCTGGAAGGCCAGTCCTCTTGAGGGGAAGCACACACGTTGCCTGTCATCGATCAGCCCTCATAACAGCCCATCTCAATTCCACCAGCAATCGTCTGTCTGTCGTCACCCGTTAAAAGTGGTGTAAGGAACTGTAAAATATGGAGGCTGGTGCTTTTCAGCACTCATGTTGCTATTAATACTGATATCCCTTGCAATGCCAGCATCACAGGAACAGAGCTTCTTGCAGGATCCTCAGACACTGTCCTCTTCTCCACTCTATGACCCCCAGACTCACCCAGCACCTTCTTTTTAAGGATTTTAAGAAGTTATCGATCACACAATGAAAGGGAGCAAGAACTCAAGCCTGGCCTTTATTTGCCTGTAATGCGGTGTGTGCTGGAACGGTCCTTCCTTATGCTAAGCTGGAGGGTAGCTTTCCTCTTGGACCTGATGGAGCATGGCAGGTCTGTGATCACTCATCATCCCTTGGAAATGCATGGGTCACTGCAGTTTCCCTGGTACTGCGCAAGGTGCAGGGGACCCAGGGATGAGGAGTCAGGGTCCTGCCCTTCTCATGGGCAGGGCGGGTAGGACTCAGTGGTGAGAGGTGCATAGAGGAGGTGATCTCACCTGGCTGGAGGCCAGAGGCTTCGGTCAGGAGAGACTTCCTGGAGTTGCTGGCAGCAGAGACCATCTGGTTGGGGGCTGATTTATATCCCCTCCAAATTCAAACCCCTGGACCCCAGAATGTAACTATTTGGAGATAGTCTTTAAGGAGGTGATCAGGGTAAAATGAGGTCACTAGGTTGAGCTCTAATTCAAATGACAGGTGTTTTTATAAGAAGAGGAGATTAGCCAAGTGAGGACACAGGGGGAAGACGGCCGTCTATGTGCCAAGGAGAGAGAGCCCTTGGGAGAAACCAGCCCTCCTGAGACCTTGGTCTTGGACTTGCAGCCTCTGGGACTGTGAGTAATCAGATCACTGTTGCTGAAGCCACCCGTCTGTGGCACTTTGCCAGGGCTGCCAGAGCTAACTAACATGGGCCCTAAGCCTGACTCAAGGAGAGCTGACCGGGAGGCTGCACCCATCCAGGATGGTCTGGGAGTCCAAACATGGGCTGGGCCTTGGAGCCAGAGGGGGAGACAGAATCCACAGGAGAGGCTATTACATAGCAGAGCGAGGGGACCAGCACTCCTTGAGAACAGGTCTTCTCAGATGTCTCTTTCTCCACAAAACCTAGTGAAGGATGCTACAGGAGCTCTGAGCTCTGTGAGGAAGTCATCATCAAGCAGGCCTGTGCTCAGTGGGTGTGAGGCCACAGAGCGCTCCCTTCTGGCGGGCAGAGCAAGAACAGAGGCCATGACAGTGTGCTGTGGTCTTTCCGGTCACTGGTTAGCGGCTTTATGCCTGTACCATTTCTCCCCATTCCTGGTCACACACACCCCACGTGTGGTGTCATCCATCACCCTCAGTTTATGGACGAGGAAACTGAAGTTCAGAGAAAGCCCTCGGAGGACCCATGTCCGCTTAGTGGGTCGAGTGTTTGTAGGAACACCTTCTGCCTGCGATCAGCAATGGGACAGCCCTGGGTCCCTCGGATGACCACTGGCTACCCCGTGCAAACTCTGCCCCATGTGGCCTCCCCACTCAGAGGGCACCCCGGCCCACAGCAGAAACTTAAGCAATTATTCTGTAGTAGGATTTAGGAGCTATCTCGCCCCCTTATTTTCACAAGGGGAGGATTTTCTTACAAAACTGTCCTGTTCCAGCAGGCTCCCAATTTTCCTGGCTGCCTCTATTTTAAGTTCTTATGTTCCTCACACTCCCTTTCTTTAAGCCTCCCCATGTGGGCCTTGACCTTCTGCCCTGGATGTCCTGCCTTCGCTGGCCACCCCCAACAGTCCCGGCCCCAAGCCCTGTGTCTGGCGTGTGCTGCTCCCCTGGGACCCAGGCAGACACCCGTGGGGTGCTCATGGCTGAGCCTTCACTACTTTAGAGGGGGCTGGGGATGGCAGAAGACAGAGAAGCCTCAGCAGCTTCAGCCCAGACCTGTGTCTCCACTGCAGAGCTACAGCTGCTGCCCCTCCTGGGTGCCCAAAGGCCAGTGGAAGTTGCCTTCTTGAACATACATTTCCTCGACAGACACCTCTAGTCTGGGGAAAACCAGCTAATGTGTCCTTACTTCCCGAGAAATAATAACCTTGACCTCCTTGTGCTAAAGGCTGATTCTCTTTTGATTTTGGCCTGGTTTTCATTAAAAAATGGTCTTATGTTAACTCAGGGCCATCTGGAGTGAATGACACCACGTGTGGGATTCTTCTCCAACCCCCAGGCTTCTCTTCTGAGGGCGGAGAGGAAATTGAAGTGTACCCTCCCCCTTTTATGAAGGTCCTTCCAGAAAGTATCCAGCCACAAAAAATAGAGACATTTCTTGACGAAGATACAAGAAAGATCGTACATAGGACAATGACACCTCGGTCCCCTTCAAAGTAATGACCTCCCTGAGTTGGTAGCAGTTTGAATGAAGTCATTAGCAACTGCAGCACGATGTTCCTTCTGCTCTGGTAGCAGAGGCCGCAGAACAAATTTAACCACAACATGTTTCATGCCAAGATCCTGTGTCAAAATCTCAGGCACAGTAATTTTCAGAATCTCCAGATCAGCTTCTAGGTCTCGCACTGTAGTCGCCGATCTTTGTTGATTGCAGCCTGTACACATTCGACATTCTCAGGTGTTCTGCTTGTTGCAGGCCTTCCAGAACGTGGATCACTTTCAACAGATTCTCAACCATCTTTGAAGTGTTTATGCCACACTTTTATTTGTGCTGCGCTCCTTGCATCATCCCTGAAAGCCTTCCGAATCGTCTGAATAGTATTCTCAGAGGAATGTTCCAGCTTAATGAAAAATTTGGTGCAGATTTGTTGCTCTATTCTCTCAGTCATCTTGAATGTGATGGCCACACCAGACACATGCTCACTCAGTGGCATCTACCACACCACTGACGAGTACAGTGAAGTCGTCATGGTTCACACATGCACACTCCAGTCCACTCTCCTTGGCTGCCAGGTCACATCGATGTGCAAACTGTTCTTGTTACATTACCAATGGCTGGACTTATTCTGGGCAGACCTCGCACGTGGGTCTTGAAGCCAGGGTTTTAGGCTCAGTCCCACATCTTTTCTTGCCTATGTATTTTGAAGCTGGATGAGTTCTGACTTGGTGGTAGCTGTTCAAACCCTGGAACACATGAGTGACTGTTCATAAATTGGGGCTACAGCGCTTTTCCGCTTTAGATGCCAGGTGGGGCTCTACGTGTTGGCAGTATCAAGATGAGAAAAACAAAGTCCCTTCTTTCAGGGAAATTACATTGAGGTTAAGAAACACGTGAATTAATAATTGCAATGAAAAGTCACAACTCCCTGTGAGCCCCTCACACCTCGGGGTGAACGTTCCAGAGAGACTCAGACATGGACAGTGCCATCCCTTCACTTTACAAAGCAAGGTCCCAGCCCAGACAGGGAGGCGAGGAGGGAACCTGGGAGCTTGCGTGGCCCTCCTGTGCAAAGTGGCTGGTGGGAGTGGCTTGGTGTCAGGGGCAAAACAGGGACCAGACATGCAGCCCCATGCTCCCTCCGGGGCTGGAGCACACTCGGCTCTTCACTCAGGCTTGTGTGAGAAGATCCCTCCCTGCCAGGCCTCCAGCCACTTCCTACACCTCCAAGGTCCTGTGCAGGGCTCAGGAGCTGACTGGGTGTTCCTGTTTTACTGGGAGCTCCACCTCCCACTTCCTCCGCAAGTCTTTCTGGGAGCAGTCCTGCTATTCAGCCCGGTTGGAGTCCTCATCAGGTCCTGCAGCCTTTCAGGCTGTGTGGTCCACCCTTGTCTCTGCCCTCTCACATCTCCCACATCTGAGAGCTAGGGCTGGAGTTTCTCCCTCTGTCAGCCAGATGGGGAGACAGAGACCTCCCACGGGCTCTTGGCCAATGGGGTTGATGGCTAGCATCCACCCTTTATTTTGGCTCCATTCCTGAACTCTCCTCCCTCTAGCCCCAGGTCTAAGACCCCCTGGTGTGGCCACACTGAGCCTGGCAGCCCAGCACCTGTTCGCTGTGTATGTCCAAGCTCCCACGTGGCCAGCGGCAGCCGCGAGAAGCAGACTCCTAGCTCCACTTTCTTCTCCCTTCTCTGGGGATGAACCCCAACCAGTGTGCTCCGCTCTCTGCCTCCCCAGGGTGAGGGCCCAAGTGCAGGCACAAAAGACGCCATCCTGTTGCTACAATGATGCTGATCTGAGCAGGAAACCACAGTGGATTTGGGGCTCTTTCCGTAGGTTGGATGAGAGGGCCTCTCTCCTCTGCTGCCCCTTGGACCTGCGTGAGCCTGTGTGTGGCTGGACCCTTTGCTTTGGTCCAGCTTCAGACTCAGGCTTTATTATTTTTCCAAGCACAGTGATTATGCCCCTCATCATTCCAGGAAATGAAAAGCCACAGATGCTTTCGGCTCAGCGGCCCTGTACGTCTCTGTTGTATCCTGAATTTGATACAAAGTTGATTGCACCAGGGAAACAACTGGAAGCCAGAATGTCCACAGTGACCTTGATAAGAGGAGGCCTTGCCCAAGGTCTAGGGCAGCTTAGGCTGCTTCGAGCGAGGAACCACTCAGGTCCGAGAGGCATGGGGTACTCTAGCCAGGGACCTCAGGGCTCATCCAGCTCAGCCCCCAGAAGGCACAGAGGAGGAACAGGCTAATCCCTGCCCCTCCTCAATCAGCCCACATGTTTTGGCTGCTCTACTTGCTATTCGGTCTGTATGGAAATGGACCTGCCACATGGCTGCCTTCCCTCCTTCCTCAGCGGGGAGGCTTTCTCCTGTTCTCCTGTGTACCCCCAGTACCTGCCCTCCAGGTGGTGTACGGACTCAATGCGTGTCTGGTGAACGCGTGTCAGCGTTATCAGAGCAATAACAATGATGGCAAAGAGAATGTGTGAATACCACCGGCCATGTACTCCGGGGTTTTTTTTTTTTGATATATTTATTGATTATGCTATTACAGTTGTCCCATTCCCCCCCCAACTCCACTCCATCCTGCCCACCCCCTCCCTCCCAAATTCCCCTCCTATAGTTCATGTCCATGGGTCATACTTATAAGTTCTTTGGCTTCTACATTTCCTACACTACTCTTACCCTCCCCCTGTCTATTTTCCACCTATCATCTATGCTACTTATTCTCTGTACCTTTCCCCCCATCTCCCCCTCCCACTCCTCTGTTGATAACCCTCCATGTGAGCTCCATTTCTGTGGCTCTGTTTCTGTTCTAGTTGTTTGCTTAGTTTTCTTTTGTTTTTGTTTTAGGTGTGGTTGTTAATAACTGTGAGTTTGCTGTCATTCTTACTGTTCATATTTTTTATCTTCTTTTTCTTAGATAAGTCCCTTTAACATTTCATATAATAATGACTTGGTGATGATGAACTTCTTTAACTTGACCTTATCTGAGAAGCACTTTATCTGCTCTTTCATTCTAAATGATAGCTTTGCTGGATACAGTAATCTTGGATGTAGGTACTTGCTTTTCATGACTTGGAATACTTCTTGCCAGCCCCTTCTTGCCTGTAAGGTCTCTTTGGAGAAATCAGCTGACAGTCTTATGGGAAGTCCTTTGTGGGTAACTGTCTCCTTTTCTCTTGCTGCTTCTAAGATTCTCTCCTTATCTTTAATCTTGGATAATGTAATGATGATGTGGCTTGGTGTGTTCCTCCTTGGGTCCAGCTTCTTTGGGACTCTCTGAGCTTCCTGGACTTCCTGGAAGTCTATTTCCTTTGCCAGACTGGGGAAGTTCTCCTTCATTATTTGTTCAAATAAGTTTTCAATTTTTTGTTCTTCCTCTTCTCCTTCTGGCACCCCTGTAATTCGGATGTTGGAATGTTTCAAGATGTCCTGGAGGTTCCTAAGCCTCTCCTCATTTTTCCGAATTCTAGTTTCTTCATTCTTTTCTGGTTGGATGTTTCTTTTTTCCTTCTGGTCCACACCATTGATTTGAGTCCCAGTTTCCTTCGCATCACTATTGGTTCCCTGTACATTTTCCTTTGTTTCTCTTAGCATAGCCTTCATTTTTTCATCTGGTTTTTGAACAAACTCAACCAATTCTGTGAGCTTCTTAATAACCAGTGTTTTGAACTGTGCATCCGATAGGTTGGCTATCTGTTCCTCGCTTAGTTGTATTTTTTCTGGAGCTTTGAAGTGTTCTGTCATTTGGGCCTTTTTTTTTTTTTTGTCTTGGCACGTGTGTTACTTAAAGGGGTGGAGCCTTAGGTGTTTCCCCGGGGAGGGGTAACGTAGGTCGCTACACTGTGATGATGTACGTGGGGGAGGGGCCCAGAGGGAGCAATGGCGCCCGCTCCACTCTCCGCCGGATTTCAGCCACTCCCTCCGCTACCCACAATCAAATTGGGCCCCTCTGGTGCTGGTTCCCGAGTGGGTGGCTTGTGCACACTCTAGGCCCCTATGGGTCTCTCCAACGACCTGTCCTGTGAGGCTGGGAGTCTCTCCTGCTGCTGCCCAACCCCTACAGGAGTTTTCAATCAGAGGTTTGAAGCTTTATTTCCCCATGCTGGAGCGCTGGGTTACAAGGTCCGCTTTGCTCCCCTCCGTTCATCCCGGTTTATCTGTGCGCAAGTGTGGGGCTGCGGGGTGCTACCTGCCGCTCTGCCTGCCCCGTTCTCCGCCACTCTGAGTCCGGCCCTCTCGGTTTATCTGTGCGCGAATGTGGGGCCGCAGGGTCTGCTAGTGGCCAGACTGCCTGCCCCATTTGTCCCGCACTCCGCCAGTCTCAGTCCTGCCACGGCCACACGAGTCCTCTCCGCCCCGGTGCCCGTCTCCGCACCTAACGGTCTGGATGTATGTTTCTTTTTTATCTACTTGGTGTCAGTCTTCCTTGCCGTTCGATTTTCTGTCAGTTCTGGTTGTGCGAGGAGGCGCAGTGTGTCTACCTACACCGCCATCTTGGTTCTCTTCCTACTCCGGGGGTTTTAAACATCACAGCTAATTCAGTCTTCGTTACCAACCTCACAGAGCCCAGGTTTATTGTCCCCAGTTTGTCACCTTTCCAGGCCTTCTTTCCCAAACTCCATGTTATTTTGTCAAGATCTAATTGCAGGGAAAATAAAGGAAAGAGAAGGCTTTCCTCTCTTCTTATCCTTAATCTGAAACAAAAATTTCTGCCTAAGAATTATGGCTGATTTCCCTTTTTTTTCCATCTCTCCCTCCATGCTGGGGTCCGTTTCCCCCCGGCCCTCCTGTCTCCAGCTCACCTGCCTGCCTCCCTGGATGGCTTCGGCTCCCCCTTCCCACATTGTACCTGCTCAGGAGCCTGCACTTTCTCTGCCCTTGGGCTCCTGCATGAATATCTCTGATTTCATCGTTTACTTCCTGCCTTCCCAATTGAATATCATGAGCGTCGTTTCTGTTGATGGCCTGCTCATTTTGAAAAGTGCATTTGCTGCTCTGTGGGCCCACGTGCATGTAAAGAAAACATCCTGAGGCCCAGCGATGATCGGCAGAGATGAAGGTGCCGCGTCCTCATGGGACAGGGGAACCAGGCTATTCACCTGGGCCACGTCTGCAAGGGCCTCCACCTCACGGCAACCCCAATGTCCACAGCTTCCTAAAGGTGTTTTCCCAGGCATACAGCAGGAACTCACTCAGCACACACGTATTGAGTATTTTTTGTGAGCAAGGCTGGGCGGGGAAGACCAAGGAGAGAGTCCCATCCCTCATGGCCCAGGGTCCAGCTTGGAGAGTGGGGCTGTGCTCACAGCTTTCACGAGCCAGGTGCTGTTCCCAATGCCTGGCAGACAGGTACTCACTGAATTCTTTCGACAGCCTGAGCAGCTGGGTAGTGATAGTATCATCCTCAGCATTTTACAGACAAGGAAACCCAGAAAGAGTGAGGTTAAATAAATTGCCCAAGTGTGCAAAGCTAGACCGTGGCAGTCACGAGCGAAACCCAGCAGTGCAAGGCTACGCAGGCTGTGCTGGAGGAAACAGTGCTGTGGAGAGGTGGGTGTAAGTGCTGCACACGGGAGGTCCGCGAAGTTCTGCGGGAGAGAGCTCTCCTGGGCTTGGGGAGGGCCTCAGCAGCGTGTCAGGGAGGAGGCACTGGGGTGAGGTGTTCATGGAGGGGTAGGGGTCAGGAGGGGGGTTTCAGGCAGGAAGAATGGAAATATCAGAGACTCAGGTTTAGAGGAGGTGGAGTGTGGGAGGGTGTGTGCATGCATGCGCACACACACGTGTGTGTGCGCATCTATATGTGAGTGTGCGCACACGTGTGCACATGCCTCCATGCGGCATATGCATACATGTGCACACGTGTATGCGATGGGTGTGCATGTGCGTGCCTGCACATGTGTGCACTGGCCTGCCGGGGCTATGAGGAAAGAACAAGGATTCAATTCATCCATGTCCCCTGGCATTTTGTTGACAGGAGGCAGGGCATGCGGACCTTTATTTGGGGGTCAGACCTTAAGTAGGGGGCCTGGGGCAGGCAGGCTGCGTGATGTGATCCCCTTTTAGCCCCACTGCAGCTTTGCTGTATGTTTTCTGTTTTTTCCTGCTTCTCTAAATGTAAGCCACCTGCCTGGGGCAGGCTGCCACTCCCAGTTTTTTCCAGCTGTCATGGTATTAGGTATGAAAAAACAGCCACATATATTTATTTTAGATTATTTACAAATGGTAATGTCCAGCAGGAAAACAAATTGAGATTTCTGGGCAAAGAGGCAGCATCTGATGCTGGAGTGAGATTTCTCGTGGTTCTGATTCACTGGGACTGTGGTGGCAGATGCATTTGGAGGAGATGCATTTTGGAGGAGGGGCCCTGCCTGGTGGCAGGAGGCAGGCTGTGAGGGACAGGAGCAGAGGACGGGGATCAGAAGGAAGGTAGAGGGTGGGCAGTGAGGGCCTTGTGTGGCATTCCTAGCATCCAGCCACCTGGGCACACGCATACCATCTGGCCATGGTGATGAGCAGTAACCACGCCCCTGTTGGTGGGCTGGGTGGAGCGCTGCGTGCCTGTGGCCATGTGCGGTGTGCGTGTAGGTGTGCGTGTTCTTGGGTGATGCGGCGTGCGCTTACCTCCGTCTTTCTTCTTGAGGCAGTCTGACTTACCTTCTTCAGCATGAATCAAGCAGAGCGCTCCTTTCCGAGTCTCATTTGACAGCTATGACACCTTCCCCCGAGACGGGGAGGCACAGGGGCAGAGGAAGTGCAGACGGGACATTTCATCTCATGTGATACGAAGATGTGTGACTAGAACCCCAGAGCAATGGTGGCCATTTCGCCTGGAGCGGTTGCTTACTCCTCCTGGGCTCCAAGCTCCGCTGAGGTACCATGTCGCATACCTCTGCCCCAGCTGTGCCTCACCCCCGCCCTCCCTTCCCACAGGGCTGGCTCCTGGCCTTGGCAGATCTGGGGCTTTCGTGGGAGTTATAGGAAGAGAAAACATCATGTCCTCCTGGAATTGAACCGGCAAGCGTGCAGGGACTGCAGCTGCAGCCTAGTCCCCCAAAGGAAGACCCTGTTTGAGAATGAGCCCTGGGCAAGAGAAGGTGAAGTTGACAGTGATAGCATTTGAGCCCCCCCACCCCCCATAAACCCAGGTGCGACACTAGTCGATCTTGGACTTCTCAGTTGGGTTCGGTAATAGGTTTTGGTGCTCTACTTTCCATCGCACCTGGGAAGCTGTCCCAGATGATACTGTGCTGACCACAGTTTGGTAAACAAAACAGCTGAGAGTGCGTGGGGGTGGGGGAGTGGCCTAAAAAAGGCTGGCAAGTGACTTCCTGACATGCTGACCCGAGGCTGCTCCTGGGCTCTTATCCGGAAAAGCACCCACCTGTGGAGACGAAGCTGGCACTGGGGATGAGGTGTGAGTCTTGGCCCCTCCCTGCCTATCTGTCAACACAGCAGTAGTGACTGAGCGGAGGAGAGCCAAACACTGCTGGGAACCTTGGGTGTTGTCCCAGCTCCCCTTCTTTTGGCTGTGAAACTAGAGACCGATGGAAAAGGCATGGCTCATCCAAGACCACACACTGCCTAAGGGACAAATTCTTTATGTTAGCTTGATTTTGCTGGGGTATGGAGTTGTTGGGGGCTGAGGGAGAGCAGTTATAAATAGTTATAAGCCCATATTCACATCCCTGGAGGGGACCCTGGACTGGGAAGCCCACTGATGTGGGTGCATTTCTTACAGGGTGGGCTGCAGGGAGATAGCGCTGGGGCTGTGCTGGAGGTGCAGCATCTAATGGAAGGACTTGGGTCTGCTGGGTCCTGCCCAGTCGAACCTGCGCCTGCCTGGGACTCACTTTTAAAGCAAAAGCACCTCCGCCGCTCTCTCTTCCCATCACAGGACTGTCTGGCTCCATCTGGAGTCGGCACTGCCTCCTGACCTCTCATCCTTCCCTCTGAGCAGAGTGGGGCTTCATTAGCAGCTGGGGGTGAGGGTGCCCCAGGCTGGGCCCTGCAGGGAACTGGCTAGGGGCTGGTAGCCAGGGAGGGTGGGTCCACGTGGAAGAGCATCATTGGAGAGGCCTCTGCTCAGAGTGGCTTCTGCTCCCCAAATGGCAATGCCAAACATTCATGCAGTTCAAGAACCTCAGAACCACTTCTCTCAGAACCACTCTCCTGGGGAAGGCCATTTGCTCCATCCAGGTCTAAGTTAGCTGTCTTTTGCCTTCTAGAAGAAAAGAGCAAAGATACAAATATGTACACATACACACAAATATAAATGCACACACACACCTCTCATACACACATGATCACACAGGCACACACATGTATATGGAAACACCCTCCCACATCTTTACACACAGGCACAGCATGCACACACGTGAACACACATACACACATGCACCCCCCCCCCCCCCCCATGCACATACATACACAAACACATACATACAGAGGGTGGGAGAATTCGACTGGAGGACTGCCTTTTTGTTCCCCTCTCCTTCTGGAGCCCGACTCCAGGTCCACACCCTCCCGCAGGCAGGAGTTGCTGACAGACCCCAGGGCCCGTGGCCAGGACTCCTCAGTGTGTTCACTCAGTCAGCAATTCATTCTATTGCTCTCAGTGCTTCCAAGCCTCTCCCATTGGGAAGTTTGGCAGAGCGCCCTCACCTTTGCAGACTGCCTCTGGCTTGCAGAGGCTGTGTGAGTCCATTCGTCTGAAAGATATGAGGAGCCAAGGGGCAGCGTAGCTCTGTCACTGAGGTACCCTGGGCAAGCCACTGCTTCCTCCTGGTTGGGGGCTTCTCCTCTTTGTGTTCATGTGCTTCTTCAAGGTCCTCAGCTCTGACTCCTAGTCTCTTCTCCCACCACCACACTTGGCTCCTGGCCAGCCGACCTCAGCACCGATGGGAGAGTGTCCCCCTGAGGCCTGGGTGGCCAGAGCTGACAGACAACACACTAACCTCAGGAAGAACCTTGCTGGACCTGAGCAGTGTCCCGTGAGCCCGAGGGTCCCTGGGATGAGCGGGGCATGGCCGAGTCAGGAGGGGCAGACAGTGCTCAGGTTAGTTGCCTCTGATTCTGAATCCTATGTAGATAAAATCCGGCACAGATGCTTTCAAACTGCCACATGCAGGTTAGCTGGATTGTAACCCCGCTTCTGCAACGCGAGTAGTGCACGTGTGTGTGTCCACATTTGTAATCTCCTCACTCAAGAAGTTATTTGCTCCTTCTAAAAGGAGAGGCCGAGTCGCTGATAAATTGCTGACTCCTTCGACATGAATACTGTTCAATTATTCTGGGATGTGTTTGGCTCGACAAAAGCCTTTGCTTCAGCACATTTTTCCTGTTAACCAAACGCATTCATGTTAATGTAGAATCAGCCATCGTTAGCGCAGACTTTCAGCAGCTTTCAACCACTCCTGTGTCTTCTTTCTTCCCTCTATCATTTTCTCTTATGATTTAATTAGTGCAAGGCTGGAATCCTGGGCTCTTAATTTACCCAGGAAGTTGAACGAACTGAATTTCGACACCTGCTGAATTCTGAACCAAGCCAGCTGTCTGCTCCATTCTTCACCCGCTAAGCTCGACGGTGGGATGTTGGCTCTGTGGCTCTCTGAAACAGGCCTGTGGGGAGGTCTGTTGACTGGTCTGGAACTCAGGGTTCAAGTTCTCCAAAGACTTCTTACTGTAGTGTGTTTTCACCCCTGCAGGCAGAGTGGCTTTCGTCCTTCCTATGCCATGGTCTGTGTTGTCCATTTGGTCTCCTGGTGTCCAAGGGGGGCTGGGTGCCTTAGAGACCACCAAGGGCAACAGCTTTCAAGCTTGTTACTTTTAGCAGTGCCACACTTATCAAAGAAAATCTTGTGCACAATGCTAAAGGTCCAAGAGAGAAGAGCAAAGCGACTCTTCCCTCTTCTATCTCCCAGACCCAGAAGCCCCTTTCCAGAACTCCAGGGCTCTGCAAATGCAGCCTGAGCTCTGTCACTAGTCAAGGACCCACCAAGAGAGACTGTGACTGGACCAAGCTCAGATACAACCATCTGCAGAGTTGGACTGTGTGGCAGCTGCTCCGAGGTCTCTTGGCGATATTCTGTTTGCTCTGCCCCTTCCTCTGAGGCTCTTCCCAAATACCACCTTCTTCATGAAGGCTCTCTCCACACTTACAATACATTCTGTTCATTTTTTACTCCCCAAATATTTGTTGAACTCCTCCTACATGGAAGGCACTGCTTTATGTTCTGGGGAAACGGCAGGAGGTAAAGATGTGAAAATTGTTGCTCTCTCAGAGCTTATGTTCCAGTGGAGAGAGAAACAATCCAATGGTTAGTTTGCTAGGTATTTGGAGAAAAATAAAACAGAGAAGGGAATGCCAGGGATGGGGTGGAGTCGTAATTTGAAATTGGTGTCCTCTTACAGGAAGAAGACAGTGAAGTACTGACTTGGAGGAACAAGGAGAGAACATATGAGTATCTGGCTGAAGACCGGTTTGGGAAGATGAAATAGCAAATACAAGTGTGCAAAAGCCAGATGCAACAAGAGAATCCAGGAGGAGTGATGAGGCCACTGTGGCCAGAATGAGGGGTTTAGGGGACAACAAGCAATAGGAAGCCTACGAGGCAACGGGGCCAAACCATTCAGGAGCTTTCAGGCCATCGTGAGGGCAGTGCTTGCACCTGGTGAGTCGGAAGCCGCTGTGTGGGCTGAGTTGGGGGACACCATGAGCTGCCTGTGTGCTGAAGAGATGGCACCCACCTCAGTGTTGGGGAGCAAGTTTGAGGTGCCAAGGTGGGTGGCAGGGAGACTCCCTGTCAGCAGTGGTGGTAACCTAGACCTGGGTGCTCGGGAAGGTGGAAATGGGTGTTTGCGTTCCACATGTATTTTGAGAGTCCAGCCAAAAAATTTGCTGAAGAGTTAGTTATGGGGTGAGAGAGTAAAGACTAGTCAAGGATGATGATGCAGTCTGTAGCCTGAACAAACAGGAAGATGTCATTAACAGAAATGGGGAAGATGGTGGAAGGAACCTGGGGGGGCAGGGTATTGGAGGCTCAGTGTTGGAAATGTTACCTGTAGGTACCTGTCACATGCCCGAGTGATGAGGTGATGTGTAGGGTCTGTCCAGTTGCGAAGTCCTTCAATCCTCAAAACACTGTGGCCCTTTTCAAAAGTTATGTGATCCTGTTCTGTGCAGGGTCGCAGTCATTTATGCAGGTGTCTGAGTGTTGCAGGACAGCATATGCATCGCGGTGTGGGGACCGTCTGCACCCCAGTCCCTCCCCCTGTCTCAGCACAGTGCTGGGCAGACAGCCTGCACTTAATAAATGCTTATTGCCTTGAAGGCAGTGAATATTCTGGAAGAGTTAGAGAATTGGGAAAGCAGTAAGACATAGGCTGGCTTCTTCTGAGCTGTTTTCTGTTGAACATTAATCCCTTGGGATGTTCAGTTAAAAAGCAGATTCCGCAGTCAGATGGTGTTGGGAAGCTCTGTATTCCACTCCCTCTCTTTGAGCATCACAAAGCTCCGCTGCATTTAAAAAAGGATTTAAAAGTCCTTCAGAACGCATCTAGTGCTGTCCGCCTTCACATGTTGCAGTCACATCTGGCTACTGTCTGTCTCTGTACAACCCTCATGGCACTCCTAGAGCTGGTGTTGTGCGGGACAGGCTGTGAGATGTGTGGGGAGACAGAAACGATGCTGGAAGTTAGAAATACGGCGACCTAGATTTGAACTCCCACAGTGGAAATTAGCCGAAGAGCATTGCCCATCTGGGTCTTGTCTCCTCATCTGAGGGCTGGACTGGTTGGTTCTATGGCTTAAATGTGCAACATGCAAGTTTTATTCATTTCTTTCATTAATGTCTCTCCCCGGGGCAGGGCTGCATTTTAGCAAGTTAGTCAGGACACCATAGATTACATTCAGTATCTGAGGCATCTCTTCTTGCTGCTACAACCCCCTCTCAGCTTCCCTAGGAAGACCCATGCTACCCCCTGGCATCTAGCCTTCCACCTCCAACACTATACATGTCTCTGTCCTTAACCCCACCCTGCACTTTCCCTCTCTGGGAAACACGCTGGGTGCCTGAACTCTCCCGCCTGCTCCTTGTCAGCCCCTGCCCAGTGTTCCGTGGGATGTCTGGTGAGATGGGAGCTAGCTAATGTCTGCTGGGTGGGCAGGTATCACTGGCATGGCCCCTCCCAGGAAACTCCCGTTCAGGAGGCCCTCTGGAGGTTAGCGCTTGGATCTAAAGCATTGTCTGGTGGTAAAAATTTCAAGATTGTGGGGTGACACCCAGGTGGTCCTGTTGTCCTCCCTGGCATGATGGAAAGGGAACTGCCTTCTTGGTTTATGTGTCTGGGGGTCTGGTTGGCATGTTAAGAAACTGGCCGTGGAAGTCTAGGGAGGGCAGGAGTAGAGAAAAGGTGTTCAGAAGAATGCGGCCCAGTATGGCTTAAACTGGAGTTAAAACATAAGTCTTTCAAATGCATGGCTGAGCTGGTGGAAAATAATGGAATTCCTCAGAGGCCAGGTACAAGAATGTCTGAATTAATCTGAGTCAGTGAGCTCCGGAGGATTTGTCCTTTTCGGTCGCACACATAAGAAATGAGAGAAAAGGGCTGGGGTCAAAACACAGTGGGAATAGCCACACTTAAGGCTGGGCCCCTCAGTGGGTGACCTAAAAGTTACCCAGCACACAGAGAACTGATGAGAAGCTGCCCTGTGGCTCTGTGTAGAACAGAACAGAGGCTATCTCTCCCTGGAGAGCTCTTCTCTGCAACCCCCCCTCACGCAAGTTCGCTCTGAATTTCTACAACATGTGACCTGGAAAATTGTATCCTGAAAGTTCAGTTTTAAGTAGACCCAGGTTAGTAGTGCCCCTTGGCATTTGGAAGAAACAAACATAAACACTCTCTGGAGAAAAACTCTAAACGCCAGCCTGGAGAATTCCCTCAGATAAGCATCCTTGGAACATGAGCCCACAATGGGAAATCAATAAACAGATGTGTTCACAACATTAGGGGGAGTCAGCAGAAACAACCAACTACACAATTGGGACCACGAAGACTACGGATATGGGACTTGGCAGAAGATATAAAGCAAGGATGTTTAACACATCATTGGAATTAAATAAAAGCATGTTAAAAATAAATTAAGAGATTGTAAAAATGATTGGGAGATTTAAAAATAAACCAAAAGATAGCCTAGAAGTGAAAAACTCTTACAAATGAAATTAGTATTTAGTGGATGGTTGAAGAGAGGCTGAGTGAACTTGAAGACTGATCCAAAAGCCAGTCTGAGAGTTAGGGTGGTCTGGGGAGAAGAGCTAGCATCTCTATTATTAGAATTTTTTTAATGTTCTTTTTTAAAAAATATTTTATTTATTTATTTTTTAGAGAGGGGAAGGGAGGGAGAAAGAGAGGGAGAGAAACATCGATGTGTGGTTGCCTCTTGTGCCCCCTACTGGGGACCTAGACCGCAACCCAGGCCCTGACTGGGAATCAAACCAGCGATGCTTTGATTCTCAGGAGGGCACTCAATCCACTGAGCTACACCAGCCAGGGCTCTGTTATTAGAATTTAAAAAAGAGGAAAAGAGAGAAGAGGGGCGAGGCCACACTGGGCTATATAATGACTGAGGATTTTGCAAATTGGCCACAAGACACCAAAGCTGAAGTTCATGAGACCGATGCCCAAGTTCCCCATGATGGATCTGCAGGACACCAGAGAACGAGGCCTTAGAAGCAGCCAGGAGCAACGATAAAAACATTACCTCAAAGAAATAAAAATTAGGCTGACAGATAACTTTTCAACACTGACTGCCAATCACACTGAGAAACTAGGGGCACGAGATCTTCAGATTTAGAAGCGAACATGGTTCTCAACTTGGAATTCCGTATCTAATGAACTTCTTTTAAGATTGAGGACAAGAAAAGAAAAATTCCAGACAACCAAAAATGGAGTTTACTGACAACGGGCTACACAAGGGATATTTCTCAAGGTTTTCAACTTAGACAAAAAATATTTCAAAAGGAGGATCTAAAAATTAGAAATATTGGGGAGCAAAGAAAATAATAGATGGGTCAATTTAAACAAACATAGCCTGTATAAAACAATGTTAATTATGCCTAATTTGTGGTGTTAAAGAAGTCAGTATAGAACAAAAATCCCGGGTGATCGCATATATCAGGATGAGAGTGATGGGATTTAAGTCCTTCTAAGATCTACGTTTGCAGAGAGAAGAGTGAAGATAGTAATTTGTGTAGTAGGCGTGGTAGCCGCAGTGTGGTGTTCCGAGACTTCAAATGCACACTGACAGCACCCACCTCTGATGCACCAGGCCGCTCGCCTTCTCCAAAGCCACGGGAGACCAGAGGGCTCATGCAGAAGTGCAGTACAAAGTTTTGCGTGAGTTATTGCCCCTGGGGGCAACTTAACCAATGAGGAATGAGAGGTTATAGAAAACTGCCCACCATTCAGATGTCATTTCTGGAAGTCATTTATCATGCTTCTCAAAAACCTGGCAGAATCAATCCCCCCATGCTCATGGCAGTGACCTTGATGGTGACCCTTAGAAGGGCCTCCTCGCCTCCCTCTCTCCCCAGTTCCTTAGTCCTGCTTCTTTGGATTGCCCACCAAAGGTGCCATTTGCTTCTGAGCCCTTGTCTTAGAATCTGTTGACTGGGAAGCTCGTGCTAAGACAATAAACCTTTCACTTTAATACCTGTTAAACTTAATTTAACAACTGTTAAAAGAATAAAAGTAGAGGGATAACTTTTAAAACCAGTATAAGAAAAAATGGAATGAAAGGAAAACTCAGTTAATCTAAAAGAAGGAAGAAATAGATTTTTCAAAAAGTTTAAACTGAAATGGTAGAAATAAACCCAAATATGTGAGGAGTCACAATCAATGTAAATGGACTACGTGACCCTGTTGAAACGGGAAGACTGTCAAGTCAGATTTAAAACAGATAATATACATATCTGAGGTGTATATATATCTCAGATAGAATAGCCTTTAAGATGAAAACGTTTTTCGAGATGACAAAAAGCTCACTACACATTGATAAAAGGTTCAATTGACTATAAATATGTAACAATTTTAAATCTGATGTATCTAATAGTGTAGCGTCAGAGTATATAAAACAAAAATTGATCCACCCATGAGGACAAATTGACAAATTCGCCATCTAAGTGGGAGATGTGAGCGTCCTGCTCTCAGAGATGGATAGGTCGAGCGGATCAAAATCAATAATGACAGAGAAAATCCAAACAACACATTTAACAAGCATGATTTAAGAAATGTATATAGAACACTGCACCAATAATTGGAAAATACACACTTTCTCTCCAGGCCCACATAGAACATTTACAAGAACTGATCAAGTACTAGGCAATATGTATCTCAAAGACTCTATATCTAACAGACCATATTTTAGGCAATAATGAAATCACATTCAAAATGATTAAGAGAAGAAATCATAATAAATTAAAGAGACTTTATAATGAATATATAGTGAAAAAAGAACAGTGGAAATATGAAACAAATTTTGTGGGATTCAGCTAAATTAGTGCCTATAGATAAAATTATGGCCTCAAATGCTTTTATCATAAAAAGACCAGAAAGAAATGAGCTGCTAAGCATTTAACTTTAAAAGGTAGAAAATAATACTAGAGGAAAACTCAAAGAAAGAAGTAAGGAAATAGTAAAGAACAAGTCAGAAATGAAGGAAATGGAAAACAAAGATTCAATAGAAAAGAGCGACATGGTATATACATCATTTCTTTGAAAATCCTAATTAAATTGACACAGCACTGCAAGACTGATCAAGTATAAAAGGGAAAAGGAACAAGTAAACAACATTAGGAATGAAAAGGAGCATAACTATGCATGGAAGCAGCAGAGATTAAAAAGTAATAAGAGAATATCATAAAAAAATCATGCTAATAATTCCCAAACTCATATGACATGCATAAATTTCTAGGAAAATAAAAATCATTAAAACTGACTCATGAAGAAATGATTCCATAGCCAAGAAGGGCACTGATCCAATATTTAAAAACATCTGTTCAAAGAAGATGCCAATCACAGATGGTTCTGTGAGTTAGGTGAGCTTGACAGGCTTTCAAGGAGCAAATAACTCTACATGTACGTGATGTTGCAGAGTTGGAAAGAGCTCAGCATGTCCTCGACATGAAACCCTGACAGAGCCGGCCCAAGAATGGGAAGTTCCGGGCCAGCTGAACTCCTGGCTATTGCAGCGAACATCCTAAACCAAATACTAGAAAACCAAAGATAACCCATTATGACCATGTTTGCATTATTCCAGAATTACTAGGTTAGTACAACATTGTAAACATATATCAATGTACTTTGCCACATTAGCAAATTAAAACATCTGATAAAATTGTTAATTATTTATTGTAAGAAGCCTTAGCAAACTCAGGATGGGAGGAACATTTTCTTAGCTGATAAACTACATTTGCCTGATATCTGTAATCAAATTTTACTCAGTGGCAAAATGTTGAAAGTATTCCCTTTGCAGTCAGGAACAAGAAAGGACTCTTGCCGCCACTACTGCAGTGGCGCCCTGAAAGCCCCGGCAACAGATCAAGAAAACACACCTGGAGACAGGCCTAGCCAGGAAGAAGCAGTCCCGGTCGCAGGTAATGTGATAAGAAGCTCAAAATAATCAACAAAACATGATTAGAACAAATAAGAGAATTTAGCAGGTTTTCAGATTTTGGTTAATACGAATGTCAATTGTATCTGTAGACATTGGCAAGAATCAGAAAATGTAATTAAAATGCTATTTATGGTAGGATAACAAGCTGGCGTGTACCTGGGGATAATAAAAATGAAGACCTCCATGGTGCTTATCATGGGCCAGGAGCTACTCTAAGTACTCTTTTTATGTTATCCCACGTAATTCTTATGACAACTCTATGAGGCAGGCACTACGAATTAGTCCCATTTTACAGCCACAGAAACTGCGTCAAAGGGATTATGTCCGTTGTACCTATCACACAGTTAGTCAATTGTGGGGGGGAATTCAAGTGCAGCATCAGTTTCCAGAATATGCGCTCTTAACTACCATTCTACAATTTTATTTTTGGAGAAAATTACAAAACTTTATTGAAACTCATTTCAAAAGATCTAAATACATAGAAAGGCATACATACCATGCATTTGGATAGGAAGACTTAATATCATAAAGATACCAATTCTTCCCAAATTGGTCTATGTATTCAATGTAATTCCAATAAAAATCCCAACAGGATTTTTGTGGCTCTCGACCAGTTAGCAATAAAATTTATATGGATAGCAAAGGGTCAAGAAGAGTCAGTACATTCCTGAAAAATAATAAGAAGGGGTAGCAAGAACACTTACCCTATCAGATGACAACATTATATGCTAATGCTATAAAAATAAAGATGGCGGTGTTGGCACGGTGATAGGCGGGTAAACAGACCAGTGACTGTAACAAAGAGCTCGTAAATAATCTGTGCGTGTGTGGAGACTGGTAGGTGACAGAGTGCACGGGGGAGAGATGGACTCTTCAGTATGTGGTGCGGTTCATCCGGATGGAACGCCCTGAAAGCGGACTCCCACTTCTCACTCTACACAGAAATTCATTCCAGATGGATGAAGGTCTTAATGTGAACGGCACAAGTTTAAGACTTTTAGAGGAAAATGTGAAAGAATATCTTTGTGACCTGAGAGTAGTTTTCCTTAAACACCGCACAGAGCCCTCTAAGGGTGAATAAAAAGAATACAAAAGCAGGGTACATTAAAACTGAAAACTCCAGTTTAGTAGAGGCAACATACACAAGAAAGACTGGCCGGAAACCGAAGGCAGACTGTCAACACACGTAACTGACACCGGTTCACTGTCCAGAACATAATAAAGAACTTCCGCGAATAAATAAGAAGTAGACTAACAGGTCAAAAGAAAGTTAAACGAAAGGCCTGAGCAGAAATGTCACAGCAGAGAATGTGATGGCCAATCAGCGCATGAAAAGATGCTCAACCTTTGGAGGGATCTTGGCTGCATGTTAAAATCATATTGTGCTATGATTCCTTACTGTCCACAGAAACAGTGGTGGGAAAGCCTGCTCACAGCAAGTGAAGTTAGAGAAGATGCGGGGGCTTGGAAACTTGCCTACACTGCGAGAGGGAGGATGCGCTGACACCACACTTTGGGAACGACAGTCATCACCATTGTCAAAGTTGAAAACGCGAGTGCTCTGTGATCCTGCAGCTCCGCTCGTACACACGAGTCCCAGGGCTTGGCTGCCAACCTGCAGCAGGACAATGGAGCAAGACGTCAGCAGTAGCACTCGCTTAATGTTAGAAAACCGGAAACAGCCCAAGTGTGCGTCCGTGGTGGGACAAATAAACACATTTCTCATTTATTTATGCAGAGGAATACTATACACAGTGATGGGAATGAGTGAGTTATGGCTCAGCGCTCCCTATTCAGAAATCTCAAAAGTACAATATTGAGCCTGAGAAGCACTTGCAGAAGAATAAATAGGGTATAATTCTATATAGAGTGAAATCAGGAAAAATGAAGCATTATTTTATTGAGGAACTACAGGTGTATGTAGTAAAGCTGTAAAGCAAAGCACAGTAATGGTGAACAGAACTCAATGCAGCGGCTCCCCCTGGGGAGGCGGTAGGCAGTGTGAGACAGGAGGGGTGCACCTGGGGTTCCTACGAAATTGGTTATGTTCTATTTCTTCATCGGGGTAATGGGTAGAGGTTGTTGTATTGTGTTATTTGATTACTTTTATACTTTAAACTTTATATATACTTTATATATAATGTTTACTGTATATGACATTTTTCCAATGAAAAAGAGGGAAAAAAGTCTGTGGAGGTGGTTTCTATTTCAGATTGTGGAGTGTCCCCATTCACCTTCGCCAAGCTCCTGAGAACGTCACAAAAAAGAAAATTAATAAAAACCTGCGGTACTTAATGACACAAGGAAACCGCCTAACCCCTCACAACTAAGTGTGAAGTGTCACAGTCAGGCGAGGGCACTGGGCAGAGCAGAGGAAATACGCTAAGGCTGCCACCTGCCACCTTGGGCTGTGAGCCAGACGCAGGCTTCTCTGAGGTCAAGTGTCTCCATCCTGGAAAAGTGTCTCCACCAGTCCTTGATACCCAGGTGTTAAAACCCTGAGACCCAGGGCAGTGACCTGGTCCCAGGAAGGGTGGGACTGTCCCTGCAGGGTGGCCTGTATGTTCCATGACTGAGTCTGCAGACGGGGAAGGCTGGGGGAGCAGAAGGAGAGGTAGGTGGCAGGTCATTTGTATGACCAAGTGACTGCTGTCTTGGCCACCTACTGAAGGAGGACGGCCTGAGACACAGTGAGCTGGAAGAGGGGGAGAAGGAGGGGATACGGAAAGCCCAGACAGCTGTTACCAGCCAGTGCTCCCATCCTGCAGTGGTGGGGAACGTGGGGTGCTGTGGTCCACAGCAGCCACCTCCAGAAAATCTCTCACAAGGTAGGAGGAGCTGCTCCATGCTGAGATGCCTGGTGGGTCACACCCTATCCCTGGGTTGGGGTCAGGATGCGAGGGGACCCTCATAGTGGACCCCCCTTGCCGCTGTCCATGCTCCAGAGCTCCCCAGGAGATCCGTCTGAGACAGGACTTTAGCCAGAACCACACCCTGGCTGAGCTTCTTCCTCCACTCTGTCCAATGGCCTCACTCCCTACTGGTTCCTTGCAAGAATCTCCCTCCTAGTCTCTGCTTTTAGGGAAGCAGATGTGTGTGAGCTGCAGTGATCTCTAAGCACTTAAAAGGCAGGGTGAACCTGCTTCGTGTGAAGAGGAGAGGCCAGGTTTGTGAAAAGAAATTGTTCACGATATGCCCAAAGGCATGTTGGGAGGTCCCCAGCTGTTTCCCCCACCTCCTCTTACGTTATTCTTCAGTGGGTAATGAGCCTCATTCACATATACTTTATGATTTTGTAAACGGAAACAAATAGAAGATCTTTGTGTAACACAGAGTGGTAAATGAAGATAGGGTAGGGTGGAGAGGGATAAAGAAGCTAAAAGCTAAAAGCAGATGAAAACCATACGTGTCAAAAGGAAAGCTTCAGGTCAGCATTAGATCGAACCATATGAAACTGTGTTTGACCACTGTTGACTCACAGAAAGACACTTTCATATGGTCCAATCTGAATAGTTTTTCAAATTCTTAGAGAAGATGCAGACAACTTAATCCCTCTAAAACAGAGCTCAAAAGGAAGTAGATGGTTTAAAGAGAAAGAAATGTCATATAAGTTGCTCCTGAATAAAAATGGAAGATAAAACATAACAGAGATGAAAGTTACATTAAAAGCAATAAAAATAGAATGAAACCAACAAAAACAATGGCATGTGGCTTGAAGGACTCACAGTAAACAAAATGGAAAAGTGCAGTGATATAATCATGACTACAGAGAAGGTGATGGATACTGTTATCTTGGACAGGGTTCCCTAGTAACAGGCTTTGAGTGGAGAGTTGCATGCAAAGGGCTTTATTGGAGCCTGTTCTCAGGGCAAATGAAACAGAGAACTGGGCAGAGGGAAAGCCGACTGGTGATACAGGTGCAGCTGAGGTTTAAGTGGGTTCCAGATGGACCCCTAAAGCAGGATGGCCCTTCAAAGTTGTTCAAAATGGGAGAAAGAGGACTAAGCTTTGTTTCTTCCCATTATTCTGGTCCACTCTTGGCCATGGGCTGGCCTCTGGGTGCATCAGTTTCCCATGGCTGAGAGCTAGGTCCAGGAAGGTACACAGGTGTGAGCCCTCAGCAGCTGATGTACCTGGCAGCTGGGAGGTGGTGCCTTGGCGGGAGAAGGAAGCTGGTGGAGCCAGCACTGTAGTATCCACTGGAATCCACCTCTGGCACCTGTCAGATCTCCTTGGCTATCAAGGTAAGTTTCCCCCCTCTGGGAATCATTTCTTCAGAATTCTCATTGCCCTCGCTCCCATAGGTCTTGCTTCTGCTGAATCTTACGACTTGCAGGCATGGCAGCCTTATCTGCTGGGAAGCCCCTCCCTGCTGTGGGTAGGGACCTTATGAAGTGCAACAATTTGTCCTTTACTTTTGAGATGTAAGCATGTCCCAAATCCCTGGACATTAAATACATGACTGAATCGTAGACGGGTCCTTCTCTGTGTAGAATGCGTGGATCTTACTAAGGTGGCCAATATATTGTACTTGCTGCTTACTGCTAACTCAGGGCAGGCGATAGAATGGGTGTCTTTGGTGTTCTGCAGTTATGGGATCTGATCTTTGTTATTGGCCTGGTTGGTAGGAGGGGAGGACGGGAGATTCTGCCAGGGATGAGCATTGTCTTGTTTTCATTTGAGGCTCCTGCATGATCTTCAAGAAAGAGAGACTCACGGTGGTGTACAGTGGGCCACCACTGCATGTCTAGCAAGTTCTGGGGATCTGAGAGTTCAGGATTCCCCAGTGTAGTGTTCACACATGCCATCCCAAGTCTCAGGCTCCTACTCCTTGGTAGGGCCCTGACTTTTGCATAGAAGACCTTCTGGGGTCAGGAATCCAACTTTCTCTGAATCTCTCCTGAGCTCCTGAGCCTGGTTCTCCACTCCGTGCCCAGTGACTGCAGTAAATAAGGGTTTTCTTAAATGCTGCCAAGGAACCATCTCTGGTTTCACATCTTGTCTTGAATTGGCGGTAATCACAGCGAGCCAATCATTGCTCCTCAACACTCAGTGGTGTGCTCCACGGCTGCCCCAACCCATTGCCCTTAGAGTTGCCTCTTACCTCATATTCTTAAGAGTGTCCTTCCTCCAGCGTCACGTTCACCGGAGACTCGTCTGACCACGTCCCTGACATGTTGTTCTGTGTGACTTGCTTACGTTCCGACCCTAAAGACAGGCCGCACGTTTTATCATGTTGATTTGGGCCCATTATTCCGTTCTGACAAAACACTGAACCTCGATCTCCCTTTCACCGTGGCTTCCTCTCAGTACTGTATCATTCTGATTTAATTTATTGATAAAAATATTGAACAGGACAGGGTCAATGCTGATGAAAACATTGACCAGGACAGAGTAGAGATAGGTTCTTGAGACATGCCATTAGGACACATGCCTCATTAGTCTCACTAATTCAACAAATAATATTTATTGAATACTTAATGTCTTTGGGGCCACCTGCCTTACATCGGAAATATAAAGGTGAACAAGAAACATCTTATGGCCATAAGTTTGTATGACTCTCATACAGGTTTACACCAATCAGTTCACTTTTTTGTGCTTGGATATTCAGTTAGGCTATAAATACACCAAGAATATACTATTGTTTAACCTTGTGGTTCTCAGAAATTTTAACTTAATGGCTCAGTAAGAATCTTAATACAAATAATAAGAATATGGGGGAATATAAACAGGGATTTTTTTCAACTAGTAATTTTACAAACTAAGGATATTATTTTAAAAATTCTAATAACACTATTATTTCATAATATAAAGGCACAGCCCCTGCCCTCATGGAGTTTAGTGTAGTGAGAGCCAGACCTGAAACACAGAAACGAAGGGGTAAATACAGAGCACATGTTGGGACACTTGTCACTAAGGAAACTAACTGGGCACAGAGGTGGAAGTACCCAGGAAAGGCCCTACAAGGATGTGACATTTTAGCTTGTTCACGAGGGAGTGTAGAGGACTTGGTGCTCAGGAGGGTCTGAGGCAGGAGAGCGTGAGCAACGAGGGAGCAGGGGGAGCTGGAGACTGAGGGGAGGCTAGTGGAGCTGGAGCATGGTGAGTGCAGAGGGGTGTCCTGGGCTAAGGCAGCAGAGCACAGGAGACAGCGGGGTTAGCTCTGAGTGGCTGCCAGGACACTGCCCACGCAGCCATCGCAGGTGACTCGCCCCTCAGCATCATCCCACAGGACCGCCCTGTGACATCAGCCCTGGGCTGCTGGCTGTCCCAGCAATAGTGTGCAAGTCCCCTGAGCATCTTGCTCCTTCAAGGCCATGTTCACAGAAGCCTAAGGGAAAGGGATTACAGCAGAGGATGGTGGACAACCTAGGATGCACCGGACTAGAGTCCTCCATGGCCCAGCGGCAGAGCCTCTGCCTGAGAGTCTGACTGGTGCTGGGTGGTCTGCCTGAGCCCTGCACGCCACCAAGGGCATGGCTGAGTTAGAGCAGGTGGGGCTCACTCTGCCAGAATGAGGGGTTTGGATTCTATTCAAGGCACCAAGGAAAACCATCCAATGGATTTGAACAAGGAAGCAACACAATCTGAAACATGTTTTAAAAACTTCACTCTGTGTGCTGCAGGAGGAAGGGATTATACAAGGACACGAGTCAAAGCAGGAGGACCAGTTGGAGGGCTGTTGAATGAACCTGGTGAAAGAAAGTGGCTTGAGCAACAGCATCCACACTGGGGATGGAGAGACGTCAGCAAGACTCAGATAGAGTTAGGAAGTAGAAATGGTAAGACTTACCAACCCGTTACATGTTGGGTAGTATGTGGAAATAAAAATCAAACCTAATGCCCCAGATACCTTGTTAGAGCTATTGGGCATATGGGGGTTTCATTTCCACTGATGGGAGAGAAGGGAGAAGAAATAATTTTAGGTGAGAACAGCATGGGTTTCCCTTCAGAAATATGAAGTTTGAGATATTGTAGGACATTCAAATGTTACCTGGGCTATTGAATGTATGAATCTGGGATCCAAAAGAAGGGTTTGGGCCAGAGGTAGAAGTTCTGAAATATTTATTGTATACATAGGACTGAGCCATGGGGTTGAGGAGAGTATAGTGAGATAAAAGTAGAAACAAGTACAGAATGTTTGAGATGTCATGTAGGATGTCAGACAGAAGGAAAGAAGAAGTGCAGGAGAGAAGAGAGGACAGAAGAGAGAAGACAGACCCTGTCAAGTAAGAGGAAATCCCAGCAACTGGAGGTTTGTGGCAGTCAGTGGGGAGAGTGTTTAGGAAGGGGGTCCCGGGTGACCATGTGCAGTGCTGGTGAGACTCAGAGGGAACGAGACGGGGGGATGGGGAATTCGGGCAGTAGTGATGCAGAACCAACTTGAGGCGGGTTGGTAAGCGGTGAACAGAGGGCCATGGCTGGTGTGGCTCTGTTGGTTGGAGCATCATCCTGGACTAGGGGTGCCCAACCTTTCAGCGTCTCTGGGCCACAGTGGAAGAAGAGTTGTCTTGGGCCACACATTAAATACATTGCGACACATAATCATACACACACACAAATCTCATCATGTTTTAAGTAAGTGTACGATTTTGTGTTGGGCCGAATTCATAGCCATCCTGGGCCTCATGCAGCCCGTGGGCCATGGGTTGGACAACCCTGCTCAATGGAAGGATTGTGGGTTTGATTCCCGGTCAGGGCACATGCTTGGGTTGTAGGTTCCATCCCTGGTTGGGTGTGTATGGGAGGCAACTGATTGATGTTTCTCTCTCCCATCAGTGTTTCTCTCCCTTCTTCTCACTCTAAAAGCAATGAAAAAAATGTTGCCAAGTGAGGATAAAAAAAAGATGTGAACAGAGGGGGGAAAACAACAAGAGCAGCAAGTATAGTGAATTCCTGTGGGAGTTTGAAGAGGGGCACAGACATGACTGTCAGCTGGAGAGCGGTGAGGGGTAAAGGAGGGTTCCCAGAGGATGAGACGTAGCAGGACGTTTTCATCAGCCACTGGGAAAGACGCAGGGGAGAGGGAAGGTGTCGATCCATGGTAACAAGTCATAGCTTTTCCTGAAGTCTTTTAGAAAAGTAGAGTGTTTGTCTCTCTGTTCTTTGAGTATTGAAATATACCATTAGAGGCACCCTACTCCCACTCACAGGGTTTTCAGTGCCCTGGAACCCACTGAGCATGTCTGGGGGCGCTTTTCACCATCTCTCACTGCCTCCTGACCAGTGTGTTCTGGCTGATGGTCCCTCCATTTCCGATGAAGACAGAGGCAAAGCAGGGACTGAGTGTCAGTGCCCGTCCTGTGTCTTTGGCCGACACTGCACTGTTGGCCCCAAGCAGGGTGCTTCTTTGTCCTATTAATACAAATGTATAGGAGAGAACATTTGTGCTGTCCTTTCCAATGTCACCCAGCTCATTATGAGCTGTGACCTCCAGACACTGCTCTTATCAATATACACCACACTGGCATTGCTCCCTGGTGAGGAGCCCATTCGCAGTGATTATTCTGGCTGATGCCTCAACAGGTCTTCTATCCTCAATGATTATTCTACTATGATTTTGTGGAACAGCTCTTGCCAGCAACTGGTTTAGGGATGACCATATCATCCAGTTTCAGGGTGAAGCCAGCACTCAGAGGAGGGAGGCCTGAGGAAGTCCCAGGAAGTGGCCCTTTCACACCAAGCCTGGAGCCCATCTGCCTAATGAACTGCTATGTCATAATATGTTTCTTTCCTTTAAGTTACTTTTTAAATCCCCACTGAGTATATGTTTATTGATGAGAGAGAGAGAGAGAGAGAGAGAGAGAGAGAGAGAGAGAGAGATTAATTGGTTGCCTCCCATACATGCCCCGACGAGGGACCGAACCCATGGCCTTTTGGTGTCCGGGACAATGCTCAACCAACTGAGCCACCCGGCCAGGGCCCTTTAAGTTAACTTGAGTTGGTGCTATCTATGTTTTTCAAAGTCATCCTTTCTCTTACACTTTCCTTCTACTTTTCTCCTTACATCCTTTTGAAAGCTACGTTCACAAAGAGCTCCCTGCACAGGTGTCTCAGTTTCTTTAGATGTCTCCATGCCTTTTTAGTTAGTATCAATTATAATTACATCCTGAGAATTTCTTGTTTTAGGCTTCCCAACACACAGGGTGGGACCAAAGTAGGTTTACAGTTGTGAGTATGTGAAACACAATTTATTTTTGTATTATTATTTATTATTGTCTTATTTTCCATATGAACACCTGTGAACCCACTTGGGCCCCACCCTGTGTTTTTAGTATGCCAGTGTTATAAAATTTGAGACATCCAAATTTTAGACAATCTGTCCTGTTATTCCCATAGACTATTGAAATGCATGCTAGAAGTATTGCTGTAGCATTCTTTTCCTCAGAGTACCCACTGCACCAGCTGCCATATAAAATCCGTTGGTCTATGATACCTCCTGATTTTTGGTTTGGAAATATGGCCACTTTTATTTTTTTAATATTTTTTCTTTTGTCCTCACCTGAGGACATTTTTTTCATTGATTTTTTCTTTGAGAGAGATAGAGATAGATAGGTAGCTAGCTAGATAGATAGAGACAGAGACAAGAGATAGAGACAGAGAGAGATAGAGAGAGAGAGGGAGAGAGACTGGTTGCCTTCTCGTAAATGGTCTGACCTGGGATTGAACCTGCAACCTGGGTATGTGCCCTGACTGGGAATTAAACCTGTGACCTTTTGGTGTACGGGATGATGCTCCAACCAACTGAGCCACTTGAATCACCCAGCCAGGGCAGTTACTGTTCTTCTGAAGTCTGTCTGTGGCACCAATTGATCTGAACATTTCCAAACCTGCTTTTCAAAAGTGACGTGTCTGACTACATCCAATGTTTCTTTCATTCACAATAACAACCTCCAGCATGACACGGTCCCTTTCTCCCAAGGTTCCCGTCACTTCTGCTTCACCAATTTGTTCTTCCTTCTTGTCTGGAATTAAGTCCACAGCAGCAGCTCCATTCTCATGTCCTTTCCTTTTTGGGAGACAAAACTGTCAGCACTGTGAGTCAGGTAGCTCAATTGGGATGAGCCCAAGAGACATATCTGTGGTAATTCACATGTCTAAAAGAAAAGAGTTTGATGTGAGCTTCAGATCAGCAGAGAAACTGGATTGATTTTCAACACTGTATTGGAAGGAAAAGGACCAGAACCACTGGGAGAAATTGAGGTGATTGACTAGATCAGACCAAGGCTAAAGGCTGTGTTGCCTCTCTTCCAGAAATGAAACACTAGTTATAGGAGATGCTGTGTCTGCCTTAGGAAGACACTGTACAGTGTTGACAGATCTGAGAATAGGTGCAGATCACTTGGGGGCCTGGACTGGCGCATGTCATTTTGAGATGGAGCTGTGGCAGGAGTGGCTGTTGCTAGCCACTCAGCTGGTGCTTTTCAGGGTCAGTCAGGTAGGTCTGCTGGCAGAGGGTCTAGCGGTGAAGGGCTGGCCAGGGGCGGAGAGCAGGAGGATTGGGGCACAGCAGAGCTGTCTGTACAGATGGTGAGAAGCAGGATGGTGGGGTGGATTTTAGGGCCAGTCAGCCCTGGGTTGGAGTATGCCCGGGGTTGGTAAGCACAATTCCTTTGTATGTCCTGACCCTCCTGTGTAAGATGTGACTAACAACACCTGCTGTGTAGGGTGGTGAGGATTTAATTTTGAGGCATGGAAAGCACTTAACACAGACTGGCACAGAGTCTCAAGAAATGAGAGGAGCCAATGAGAAAGGAGTCCCCACCTGGAGTCGTAAGGTTCCAGTGAGCTCTACAGGAAGTGGGAAATGGAATTGGGGGCAGCAAGGGACGGAAAAAACGGGCAAGGATGGGAGGAAGGCATTCAAAGGGAATGGAGCACAGAGGAGGGCACCCAGGAACAGGGCCTTGGGGATGGCTGGACGCAGAGAGAGGAGGGGAGAGTGCCGCAGTGTGGAACGGATGTCTTCTGTGTGTAAGGAGGGCTGAGGGTATAAATGTCAAGAAGACAGTGCCCATCCTCAGGGAGCCTGCGCTCCAAGGAAGTTTTCTGCTGGCTGCGGGTATCTCATTGCAAAGAGCAGATGCAGAAACAGGAGAAAGGGAAGAAAAGGATATCGATTTAGTGTGCATATAAGTATGACTGGCCTAAGCCAGCAGAACCTGCCTTTGGAGGGATAAGGTCCCTGAGCCGCCCGAGTCTGTGCCCAGCTGGAAACACATGCAGACCTCGCACATCAGGGCCGCTGTCGGAGTAGCTATGAGGACCAGGATTCCTGTCACTACGAGGTTTTCCCATATGCAGATTGTGCTAACATGCTTTCAGGGGAAAGCCATTTAAATACTACCGATTCCAGCAGCTGTCCCACGTAAGGGGCATGTGTTCTAGAGTAAACATGAGGCTGGAGCCCTGGAGTGCGGGTTCTTGGTTGTTCTCAGCTTCCGTCCCTGTGCATCCTGGAAGGTAAACCTTCCCTCAGTCACCGGTGATTCTAGTGCATACAGCCCCGAAGAGCTGTGGTTTACATGGAGGCATTTTATCATACACTGTACGTCACCATGTATTGCTATATATGTTACATTGTAAAATATGTCCAAAGTGTAGAGGACACACACACACACGTTTAAAGAAGAAATTGGCTCCGGAAGCCTCCACCCAGGTGAAGCGGCAGATCAGCGCCTCACCTTCCAGCCTCCGATATTCCCTTCCCTCCCTTTCCCCGAGGCAAACACCGTCCCTTGCTTTTCTGGATAGTTCACACATCCCTATTCACATTCTCCATCTATTCACATATTCCTAAATGTTACATGGTTGGGTCTTGTGTGTTTTTTAAATTTATATATTGGGTTGGCCAAAAAGTCTGTATGTTTTTTTTCCGTACAAATAAAAGACACAGTTTTCATTGTCTCCAATAGCTTTGTTGATTTGGACATTTTGAGTGTGTTAGCTATTTCCTGCATGAGATAACGTTGATTGTTGTCAGTTAATGTCTTGGTTTGATCGTTATCAACTTCAACTGGTCTGCCCAGCTGTGGAGCATCATCCAGGAGAAATCCCCAGCAAGGAACATCACAGCCGCCTTGCCACGTTCGCTCAGTCACGGCACCTCCCCACACACTGCACACGTCTTTCTGTGTGCGTTTCAGCTGCGTTTTTACCTTTCTTGAAATAATAAAACATAACATGGCAAAAATTTTATTTT
Organism: Desmodus rotundus; assembly: GCF_022682495.2. Classification (NCBI taxonomy): domain Eukaryota; kingdom Metazoa; phylum Chordata; class Mammalia; order Chiroptera; family Phyllostomidae; genus Desmodus; species Desmodus rotundus. Next base: position 50,976,852 of record NC_071395.1, on the reverse strand, counting down.
CTTCCATCTTCAATAATGAAAGGGCTACACAAAAATTCACCAATTTTGATGAGTTTTTTAATGCACACTGATATGACAGCTGTTACAATACAATCTAAGAAAATTGCTTCAAGTACTGTTAAAGAAAACTAAGCATTATTTGAGCCATCATGCGGAAAAACTGAACAAACTTTTTGGCCAACCCACTGTGTGCATTTTGTGGTGTCTTCCTTCCTTTGCCTCTCATTGGCTCTGTGGGCTGCAGCCACCTATCTCATGGCTGCACATCCTTCCACGTCGTCCCTGGCACGGCTGGCCCATTGTCTGCTAGTCAACTCTCCTGGTGACAGACACCGGTGGGCTGTATGATTTTTTGCCGCTGTGAGCGATGCCAGCATGAGCATTCTTTCACGGTTTCTGGTGGACAAGTAAGGAGTTTATCTGGCACTCTTTCCTAGGGAGGAATTTCTGGGATATGGGATACTTGCCTGTTCAACTTTACTAGGTCATGTCAACCTGTCAAAGTGGTTGCGCCAACATTTATAGGCTCATCGGCAAGGTATGAGAGTTTTCATTGCCCCACATCTCCCTCACCCGACTCTCTATGGATTAGGTACAATGTGTGCACACTTGTGTGCACATAGAAACAATTTTTATGTGTGTATGTTATGTATAATAGATACGCATGTACATATGCACATATATACAACACTGGTGTATCTAGTGCACATTCCTACTTACAATAAACAGAGCTGTAGTCTTCAAATATTGCATAAGTATTGCATGATGTACTTTATAACAGATTAAAATTTTAAAAAATTTAAGTACAGATGGTACATAGAAATTTTAAGGAATTTGCAAGAGTAACATTGTGTTTATTCAATTTCCCTTCTCTCCTTTGGTTCTAGAATATGGTTCTGATATAAAATAGCAGCTCCTCTATTTGGGAAAGTCATATTTTGGTGAGTCCCAGGAGATTTTCTGAGGGAGCAGACCCCGGGATTTCGTTGAGGTGCACTTCTACCGCCGTCTGGTCCTTGGTCAGTGTCTCAGCACTTCTACCGCCGTCTGGTCCTTGGTCAGTGTCTCCCCAATATACTGAAAACAGGCTGAGAGGGCTTTCCCAGCCAGGAGAGCTCAGCCATCCTGGTGAGAAGCTTGGAGGTGGTTCCCCTCATGGAGGCACGAGGGGGCTCCTGAGATCGTAAATGACTGGCTCTGAATGACTTCACAAGGGACCCAAGGCCACAGAGCCATGCAAACCCGCCCGACTGCAGGGCCCTCCTGGAGCCTTCACCCTCTGCGTCGCATGATTGAATTGCGGGGAAGGTGCCCTGTGTGGGAGTGTAGAGGCGTTTTTGTGGGGCGGACAGTGGTCGGAGAATTGCAAGCACTAAGAGAGTGAAACCACATGCTGTCCTAAATCAGAGTGTGCTGAGTGGCACAGGAGCCCGCGCTTACCTGTATTTTTCAGATTTCTTACAAATGTTTTGTTTTAATAGCAGAAGGTTTCATATAAAGTGTAATGGGAAGTTTGATATATAAAATAGAGGTGTTACTTTATGGGAAAAATGTTTAACACTTGTTATAAAGTCAGTAAATGGGAATAGTTATAAAAATCTAGAGTTACATGTATGTGTGGTTGCAAATGGCAATAGTCTCCTTTATTTTTTGCATAGACTTTATTTTTTAGAGTACTCGGTTTCACAGCAAAACTGAGCTGAAAGTACAGAGGGTTCCTGTGTACCCCCCTTGCCCCTCCTCACCGCCTCCCCTGTACCCCCTCCTCACTACCTCCCCTATGCCTCCAACATCCTCTACCAGAGGTTTGTTACAGTGCATGAACCTCCACTGATGCACTAGCGCCCGTAGGCCGCACTGGGCTTCTCTACTGGTGTTGTACGCTCTGTGGGTTTTGACAAATGTAGAATGACACGCATCCACCATTATCATATCGTACAGAACAGTTTTCCTAACCTAAAAATTCCCTGTGCTCAGATGAGTCATCCCTCCCTCACCCGTCTTTATTTTGTCAACATAACTCCAGACTTAGAACGTGAAGAGTAGAAGTTGCTATACCAAAGCAAATGGTAACAATGTGTAACGCCATTTGCATTTTCAAAAATCAAAAAGCTGAAAATTCCATTAATAAATTAAAAACACAAGCCACAGACAGGCTGGGGGATAATATTCATGATACAGGTATCTGAAAAAGAACTTGTATGCAGAATATAAAATAGAGCTGGAATACTTCAGGAATAGAATGACAAGCAAGACTTCAGGTAATGGGCAAAAGACTTGAACAGACACTTCATAAAAAAAGATATGCAAATGGCCAGTAAGTGCAGGAAAAGAAGCTCCACAAACAAAAACTGAAACACTAAATGTGCCTAGTCACCTTTTTGTATCTAGTAGAGCGGATAAGCGAAATAAGAGCGACAACACCAAATGTTGGCAAGGATGTGAACCCACCTGAATTCTCACACTTTGTTGGTGGCAGTGTTCCAAGTGCTCTGGAAAACTGTTCACAATTTCACATAAGGTTAAACATTCATCTTACCTATGACTTAGAAGTTCTGTTCCTAGGTATTCACCCAAGAGAAGTGAAAACACGTGTCTGCAAAAATCTCGTATGAGTGATGAACAGTAGCTTTCTTCAGAAAGGCCCCAAACTGGAAGCAGCCTGTGGGTCCTCATCCACGTGAATGGGTGACAAAATCTGACACGTGCGTACGGTGGGATACTACTCAGCAATGGAGAAATCCGAATAAGCATGGATCCAGGTAACAGCACAGATAAAGCTCAAAAGCATTATGCTGAGGGAAAGAAGGCAGACACAAATGAGGACATGTCATGTGGTTCCATCTCCCTGAAGCTCAAGAACAGAGAAACACTAGTCTTGGGTACAGAAATCAGGCACAGGGAGGTGGGGATTAACTGCAGGGGCACATGACGGAACTCCTTGTACTTAATTCGGGTGTTGTTTCCACATGTATGAATACATTTATGTCAAAACTGTCGATTAAACTGTTAAGATACATATATTTCATTGTATGCAAATTTCACCTCAGTAAAAATGACCAGAAATACCAGTTACGAATCATTCACCCACAAATTATCAGAAGCACTTAAACCATCACCATATGATGTCACGGTGATGCTGTGAGTCGCTGTTTGCTTGTGGCTGCACGGAGATTATGCCACAGGGAGAGGATGCTCCAGCTGCAAACCGGAGCCTGGCCCTGCACCGACCCACCACCACACCCTCGGGGCGGCGCCGTGTTTCCCCGTTAGCCTCACACAGTGAGTCACGTGAAGACCTAAGTTTAACAACACAAACAACACGAATAAAGACCCCAAAGCAACACCATGTTCCTAATCGACGACACATTTACCAAAAGTTTCAGTATGTGTCACAGATGGCAGAAACGATTCTGAGGCCTAGACAGACAATTCAACCTGACATCACGTGTTGACTTGCTGGAGGTCCTCCATGAGCTGAATATTATGTTGCACCTTTTCATGCTCTTGCTGTTTGCCATTGTGCTTTAAAACATTTATATATGTTCATAATAAGAATCAATTGTGTGAAAAGCCCCTGAAGTACCTCCGAGGTTGCAAAGCACTGGTCTGGCTGCACTGGCCCTGTGCTGGGGGCCAGGATACTGCCTTCTGTTCATGCTAAACAGCTTCGTTAATGGCTGAACTCAAGTGCAAACAGTTCAGTGGTGATGGGTAAGCAGGCTGTCTGGGAGGCTAAATGGCTCCTGTTAGGAAATTGTTAATAGCTCCTCCTGGGCAGACGCAAAGGATGGACACTAGAGTGACTCTGAATCCAGCGACTGTAAATCAGGTGATATGCATTAAACCACTCTTTCATCCCATTCTCGGCCGTGGGAACATTTTCCAGGCCCCAGTTTTCCCATGTGCCCTGCCGAAGTCAGTGGGGTGGAACTATGCTTCTGAGACTTTAATACGCACACAGGCCCCTGGGGTTCTTGTTAAAATACTGATTATGATGCAGCAGGTCTGGGTGGGGCCTGAGGTTCTGCATTTCTGACAAGCTCCCAGGTGCCATTGATGCTGCTGGTCTGAGGACCACACGTGGAATAGCCAGAGCCTGGGGGACCCAGTCGGCCCTGGGAGTCCAGAGCAGGCGATGGCACTCACACTCCTGCTTTCTGAGAGGGGCTCGCGGTGATAACTCAACACACTAAGGGTGGAGAAAAGGCAGGTGTGGGAAGGAAATACAGATCATTAGGGCTATGCTGTCCAATAGGGTAGCCAGTAGCTCCAAGTATCTATTTAAATGAAATGAAATGAAAAAATTCAGTTTCTTAGTTGAACCAGCCACAGTTCAAGTGCTCAGAAGCCGCATCAGGGGACAATGGCCAGTCGTTCAAACAGCAGAGAATCGGAGCATTTCCTTTGTCGCAGGAAGCGCTGTGGTGCATCACTATGTTGGGGTGCTGAGACAGAGACCTGGACTCAGGAGCACGTGAGGACCTGGGTATGGACCATCTTCCTGGATGAGGAATCTTTCACACACGATTGCTCATCTTAGCGAGGTGATGCCCGGAACTGCCTCTATCGGTAATTAATTAGTGTCATTCTAACCTTTGAACCCAGAGAAGACTGCTCAGCTCATCTGGTCCGCTGGTTGGAACCTGACCTCGTGCTGAGCTGTAAGTCTATTCCAATCACGTAGCTCACATGTTTGGCATTAGAGCAGAGCTGGTGGACCTCCAGACTACTCAGAGCTGGTGGGGGGTATCCTATTTCAGTGTTTTCTAAGCTATATTCTGGGGAGGCTGTGGCATCCTAATTCGGGGGTCCTTCTGCAGCTCAAATGGACCAGCTTTACTTTGATCTGTTTTATATACTGGTTCCCTTGAAATCAACCCTCTGGAGAAAACATTGGTCCTGCTTTTAAACAAAATTTCAAAACCACTGATTCTAGTTCAGCCATCTCACTTTATAAATGATGAGACTGAGGCCCAGGGAGGTGGAGGGGCTGACCTTTCCAAGTTCATATGGCCAATTAGCAAGAGAGCTGAAATGAGAAGTCGTGTCTCCTGACCTGGGCAGCGTTCCTTCCACTGGCTCCCTGTTCATTAACTTCGAGCGCTGCATGTCTGGCTGCCCCAGCGCAACTGCTGGCTGCTGGGGGGCGGGGCAGGCCACAGCGCACTTCTGGCACCCCCATTGGTCCATTGCCCGGCTCGCTGATGTGAACAGAGTGCCTGGATAATGGCAGGTTGTGGTTGCTTCCTGGGAGCTGAGGTGCTGGGGGGAATTAATGGACTGGACACCTGCCTGCCTCATGACCTTCAAGTTGACAAATTGGGGGTGATGCTCTCTGTACAACCAGGCTTTCCAGGTAACTGTGACTTTTTAACTCCCCAAAGCAGGAAAGGATCACGAGAAAGTATTTGTGGTTCTTTCTTCCCCTGGACTTGAGCCTCTGCCCCAGAACTGGCCCTCAGGTCAGGCTCGAGCCCCCTGGGCTGGAACACAGCTAATTTCCAGCCCGCATCCAGAACTCCATGCGTTCTCATTGTCGGCCTCATTAACTATTCAATGATGATAGCTGGCTCCCCAGATGGCTGTCTTCCTCCTTTTCTGTTTTTATAGTAGATCTTTCTTGAGCTTCTATCTGTCCCTCTGGTAACACTTCATCTCTATATTCACACATGTTAACCATATGCCACGGAGCAGAGTTTCTGAGCTTCTCCTGAGCAGCACTGACGGGGAACTGGGTCCAGGCAGGCCACTGGGTGCTGGATGGGGCTGCTAGACAATGATGAGAAAAACAAACCTCTGATGGCGGAGCGTTCCTCTTAAATTGCATTCTGCCCCAGAGACCTGGGATGGATGCTCCAGACAGACAGAGCTTCTTGCTTTACAAAAGGGCCCTGTTTACCAGCATGTATAATTTAGGTTAATTAGAAATTTATTCTAAATTGAGCAGTCTCTTTGCTTACTCCCAACATAATGATGATTTATTGGCACATGCATAATGCACAGGATCCCATGAATCCTCAGGGCATTAATACTGTGCATGCTGGAGGCCTTTCTCAGGAGTTCTCTGTGCCTCTGGGCATTTCTACCCCCCCCCCCCCCCCCCGCACCTCCCTCCTCTCTGATTTGGAGGCAGGCCAAGCTACTCATCCAAGTACCTGGCCGGCCACAGGTGGGTTCAAGGGCAGACACGAGGAGGCAGAGCACTGGGTGGTAGCCTTTACCTTCTTCCTGCTCTGTTTTCTCTCCTTTGAAAGATGTGTGACAGATACTACAGGTGGGTCACTGAGACCATGTTTCATTTTCTTCTCTTATCTTCCCATCAGACAGACTCTAGAAAGAAAAATCCTCAATTTCTAGCCTTTCTTGTCACATGGCCCCCTAAACAAGCCTAGGGTGGTCATGTGACAGTATTGTGGAACCCTGGATATTGGCGGAAATCCCAGGGAGGGCTGACATTCCTGGATAAAACATCAATCTCGTAAGAAGAAAGACTCTGTCTTGTATTTTAACCTATCTCTCTGCTTCCTGCATGCAGTAGGGATGCAACACCTGAAAGTGTGGCTGTCTTTTCGCATCTGGGAGGGTGAGCACGAGAGCGACGTGTTAGAGACGACAGAGTACAGCGCTGGGGAGAGCTGGGCTCCTGATGACAGCTGTGAGCAGCTGAACTGCCCTGGACTGACTGCCCCTCCAAGCATCTTGTCACCTGAGGAAACAGACCCTCCTTCTTTAAACCACTGTTGGCTGGGATTTGGATGACTCTCAATCAAGTACATTCCTAAATGATGAAGAATGCATGGACATTTTTTTAACATCCCACTTTTCTCACAAGGGGGTTTCCTGCAGAAGCCGTGGGGTTACCAATAAAGGCCCTAACTCAGAATATGCTAAGTAAGCCAGTCAGAGAAAGACAAATGCCATATGATCTTATATGCAGAATCTGAGAAACAAAATAAGCTAATGAACAATATATAAACAGAGGCATGGACACATGGAACAGGCTGACATCTGTCCGAGTGGAGGGGGCTGGATGAAAGAAGGGGAAGGGATTAGTCAAAGATCATCTGTGCATCACCCATGGACACAGACAACAGTGTGGTGATGGCCAGCGGGAAGGGGGTAGGGGTGAAGGTGGGCAAAGGAGGGAAAAACAGGGACATCTGTAATAGTGTCAACAATAAAAATAAAGAAAAAAGTCAGAGTCTAAGCTTCTAGTTTGGGATTTTCTGTAAACTTGGACTCACATCCTGCTGGTGTTTCTCAGGCAAATTTCTGTATCCATGCCCTCTTCTGTAAAGGGAGCATGTCGGACCACCTCTGACTTCTCTAGCATGGCATGACGCTGTCCCAGCCCACTGGGAGGGGACACAGGGTGAAGTCCTTTCTCTTAGTACCACAGGAGCCCTTTCTATGAATGGCATTCTGCGCCAGCTAGTTCTCCATCTAATCTGGCAGACAGTTTAGAATGCAAAATGGGCAGGAGGATGTCAGAATATAATCCTGTGTGACACCCCTCCCCCACCCAGCACTTAGTGGTTCTAATGGAAACAACAACTATTTCTTGTTTCTACGGTCGGGTGGCAGCAGCCAGCAGCCAGCCTCCCGGACAGCCCCACTCTGACAGCGGAGTGTTCCTCTTAATCTCTCTTGGTGCTGGTTGTTGGCTGGACATCTTGATTCTCTCTACTTGGCTTCTTCATCAAGATGGCTTGGACTTTTTTATGTGGTGACTCGGAGTTCTAAGAGAGTGAAAGAGAAGCTGCAGGACATTAGAACGCCTGGGCCCAGAGGTTCTACAATGTCACTTCCATTTCATTCCATTCACAAGGTCCCCGAGGCCTCACTGTCAGACAGTCAGTGTTGATGCCCTTGATCTTGCTCTGCATCAGGTCCAAGTAGAGGTCAGGCCCCATGGTTGCTGCCACTAGTGATTAAGAGAACTGTGAATTAACAAGATGAGTGAGCTGCCATCCAACACCCACTGTGCCAGGCACAAGTATACAATGGAGAGGTGGAGGAAGGACAGTCACAGCAAAAGGCTGGAGCATGGGAGACACGCACTGGTCCATAAAATTCAGAAATCTGGCCAAACTCATGCTGCCAGCCTCCTCAGCTCCAGGGGCATGAAGGTTCCCTAAGCTGCGAGCTCAGGTCTTTGCCTCAGGGTGGCTTTCTCATCCCTGATCCCCTTAGCTCCATCTGTGTCCTCTGTGCTTTTGGCTTTGTCCTTTGGACTCTTGATGCTGTGCTCTGAGACTTCTCCTTTTCTATAAGAACTGGCCCATGCTCATAACTGAGAAGCTTTTTCAATCTGCTTCCTTCCTGTGGGAAGTTGGGAGGGGTCAGAGGCCCCTTTTCACTGTGAACCGTCACCGTCAGTCTAGTAGGAACTGATACGTGCCCTTTAAGAACGTCGTGAGTTTCTATGTATGAGACCATTGCCCGCTCCCTTTGGTGGAGGCCACACCCACAGTTCTTCTGGGGCAGGCCTTCGTCTGTCCTGGGCTGCGGGTCGTGGTGCTCTGAGATTCTTAGAAGCCCTCCTGTTGTGCAGAAAGGGTCTACAGTGCATTGTCTACAGTCCTCCTGAGTGCTGAATAAATGGGCTTATGGCCACACTCTTGATTTGATCTTTGCTGTGAGGCCATTTTTCACATTGCGAATCTTTGCTGGCTGGAGAGACTACCTTGGGCTCTCTACATTTCTTTAAATTTTTCTTGAAAACCATTTCTTATTCATTTCTCTCTTTATGTACTTTATGTAATTAAAAGAAGTTAAATGACACTTTCTACATTCTGCCTGGGAATCTCTTTAACTAGATCCACAAATTCACTGTGTGATGCTTAATTTTATGTGTCAACTTACTGGGCCAAGCGGGGCCCAGACTAAACATCTTGTCTGGGTGTGTCTGGAAGGGTGTTTCTGGGTGACATTAGCATTTGAACTGGTGGCCTCAGTACAGTAGCCTGGCCTCCCCAGTACAGGTGGGCTTCACCCAGTCCCCTGAAGACTTTCCTCCTTTCTGCGTGAGCTGACACATGAGTCACCTTCTGCGCTTGGACTGGGACTTACACCATTTGCTTCTCTGGTTCTCCCTCAGGACTTCAACTTGGATAGGAATTTCACCCCAGGTTCTCTTGGGTCTCCATTTTGCAGAGCGCAAATTGTGGGTCTTCTTAGCCACCATAATCATGTGAAACAATTCTCTTAATAAATCTCTTCAAATATATTGGTTCCGTTTCTCTGGAGAACCCCAACTAATACAATTAAGTATTATTTCTTCCTTCCAAAGTGCCGTAGTCCCCAGGGTTGCCAAACATTTTGCTTCTACCTCACCTGAGTCAGCTCTGTTCCAGCCTCCAGAAATTGGGACCTGCAAGTGGACCAAGACCTAAAGCATGCAGCTAACAGAGGCAGGAAGGACAGCACGGAGGTTATTAGTAGAGACTGGTGGAGGGTAAGGGCTGCCATCCCGCCCGCACTGTGTGTTGGCCGTGGAGCAGGCAGACAACTGGTCTTTTTGCTTCACACGTTTCTGCATCAGCTGCATCTGAGGAGTGGGACCCGAGGACTCTCTTCTCCCTCTGGGTCTGATCTGATGAGTTCTGAACTTCAGGCAGATTCTGTGATGAGGATTAGACTTGGGAGACAGAGGTCCACGTAAGGACCTCTGTCCCCCAAGTCTAATCCTCATTTGCACATTCAAGGGGTGTGAATAATATGATCGAGGGTAGACAGTGGTAGATTGTTTGCAAAGATGACCACAAAAATCCTGTCCTTGTGCATGCTTTCTTGCTTTCTTGCAATGTGGCTTTTCCATTTCTTCCAGCAAGAAGCAGAGTGTATTTCACCACCCTTTGAATCTAAGCTGGCCCTGGCTCTTGCTTTGGCAATAGCATGAGGTGGAATAGAACTTGCAGTCTACTTCCCCCTCTCTCTTGGGACCTTAAGCCACTTTGCAAAGATATTTAGCTGTCCTTCTAGAGAAATAATGTGAAACCAAAGGCCTGGTCTGGCAGAAATGCTAACCAGGTGGGTACCTGAGGCCACTTGGGGTCACCCAGCCCCAAATCGAGCTTCCCTAGGACTGAAGCCATGTGAATACCTCCAGTCAGTGATGCAGGGAACGGGCTGCTCAGCTGAGCCCAACCAGCCTGCAGAACCAGGAGAAATAAGTTGTCTTAACCCACTAGGACTGGAGTAGCTGTTATGCAACATCGAGTCACCAATATAGGGATGGAGGCCTTGGTGTTGGGATCTCAGACTCACAGTCTTCTGCGTGCTTGTGAGAGCAGTTTTCTTTGCCAGGTCTGAACTACCTGCAGCCCAGAAATTACCTTCCTAAACTTTTGGATGAGGGCACAGCAGGTACAACTCTGCCTGAAGCCCTTGCCCTGCCCTGCCCAGCAGCTTGTTCCCCATGGACTTGAGAGGACATAGTGAGATCAGGCACCACAGCTGTGGGGACAGCTGCGAGGCAGAAAGGTGCCAGGACTATACTCACTCAGCCGGGAGCAGGTGCTGGGCATCCAGGCTGCACCCCTGAGCAGTGACTGGATGGCCCTGGGAAGGCCTGGCCCCTCAGGGGTTCATCACAACTCAGGGACTCTGCCTTGGATAAACCCTGTACTTTCCTGTCTCCCTGCCTTGAGCACCTCACCTTTCTTGGTGACTGGAGGAAACCTGACTTCATTTTAGAGACTCACTCACACTTTCTCGGCGATGCCTCATTTTTTAACCTGCCCAGGCAAAGGCAGTCCATTCTCACTCTGCTGGCACTGTGTACTGCTCAGCATGCCACTAGCTCTCACTAAGTCTGACTTGTCTGTTGGGTGTTTTGCTAGTTAGGATTCTATTTAACTGAGTGTAACAGAAAGTTCCAGAATAATAGCATTTAAAACAAGGTTGAACTCTCCCTCTCATAAATGGGAAGCGTGGAGGCAGGGAATCCAGGGCTGATAGGTGCCCTGCGGAGTCAGGGCCCAGACTCTCTATTCTGTGCACTACTGCCTCCAGGTTCCACTCCAAGGGTCACCTCAAGGGCAAAAGTTGCTGCCGGAGTTCCAGCCTTCATCTTCACATCCCAGCCAGCTGGAGGTAGGAAGGGTTAAAAGGGGCACATTCCTTTCTTTTAAGCACATTCTTTAGAAATTGCACATGTCTCTTCTGCTTATGTCTTTGGTTTGAGCTCCAGGCAAGGTTGGAAAATATGGTCTTTAATCCTAGCTAAAATTGAGAGTTGTATTTCTAAGAAAGAGGGAGATGATTAATATAAGGGGGCAATTAGTGGGTTTTGTCAAAGTCCTATCTGTCTTCCTCATTTGAATGACCTTCTTGAGACCAGAAAATATACTCCATTCATCCATGTTCCCCCGTAATGACCCACTCTGTCTGACGGAAGATGGGAATGTGTTCAATGAACAAAGACATAGCAAATCTCCTTGCTGATTGACGGCCAATACGTCTGGGAGGGGAAGCACAATTCAGAATTAATAACAGCAGAAATTTGCCTCTGGTCTCCAAGTCCTGGCTTCCTGCTCTCCTTTCTGTATTTCTGTCTAACTTTTCCATACCCATGCTCTACTGCCCTGGAGTTTCCAGGGCCTGAATGGTGAGCCAGGGAAGCTACAGACGGGGAGGTCTGAGTTGCTTTTATCAGGTGAGGAGACGGTAATGGGTGCTGTGCATTTGAACCGGATGTCAGGGAACCTAGGTCATCGGTTCGGTTTGGACACCGGGCACATCTGTGACTCTGGGAAACCATGTTTATTATCTGCAACTTGGTTTATTTTTCTGTAAAATAATAACAATCTACATTATTCTCATCCTAGAGGTTCAGAATGTACAACAGCATATTAAAGGCCATGTCTATTTTATATATATATATATATATATATAAACACATACACACATATATACATATATAATACATAATATATAAAACATACATATACACATACATACATATATACACATACATACCGGGGGTAATTTTGGCACAAACCCACCACTATATATATAAAAGTTGCAAGTTATTATTATCATATGTGGATATGGAACAAGCAAACAACAAAAATATTCCTTGTATCTTCCCTCACTGCAACTGGTTTCCAAGACAGGTATTAGGTTGAAAGGTATAGGAGGAGCCTTGACCTTGACTGTCTCCCTCTTTCCTCAGGGTTTTCTCCCAAGCATCCTGTGCTGCCGCTCAGAACCTAGAAGCCCTTCCGGGCCCTGAGGTATTCCTCCTAGTCATTTCCACTGATGGGCCCGCGACAACAGGCTGATGGATGTTGCAGCCGCTGCACTGAGATGGGGACATGTTTCTCTGGCTGGCCCTGGAAGACTCCCTGCCATAGATTTTTCTTGGGGCTCAGAACCCTGACAGATGTGAACCAAAGGTGGCCGCAGGGCCCTAGGGGTGGACTGTTCCACTTACTCCCCTTTGGGTGTTTTTAGGCACTGTTTGGCCTGTGAAGAATTTACTGTGTCATACAAGGTTAGAGAAGAAAAGAGGAAATAAATGATGGAGGAGAACTGAGGGCCACGCAGGCAGAGGGTCTGAGCTTGTCTCACTGCGCTCCCTTGCCTGGGGGTGTGGCAGAGCAGGAGGGAAAGGAATCCTCTCGGGAAGCATGTGAGTTCCAGGAATGGTCTCCTGCGCTGGCCCCAGGCTGCCCTGCATTTTGACAGCCATGACCCCGCCTGCTGTCTACCACTGTGTTCATAGAAAAGCAAGTGGGTGCCCTGGCTGGCGTGGCTCAGTGCATGAGCGCCAGCCTGTGAACCAAAGTGTTGCTGGCTTGATTCCCAGGCAGGGCACATGCCCAGGTTGTGGGCCAGGTCCCTGTTTGGGGGCATGTGAGAGACAACCACACATTGATGTTTCTTTCCCTTTCTTTCTCCTTCCCTTCCCCTGTCTCTAAAAATAAATGAATGAGATCTTAAAACAAAAAAGAAAAAGAAAAGCAAGTGGAAGAGAGGGAGAAAAGGCGCAGCGGTGAGGTGCAGGCAGGGTAAAGGTGCAGACTTGGGCATTGCTGGAGGTGAGCTGCGGGCTTGGCTGAGTCTTGGCAGCCAAAGCAAAGACAAGAACACAACACAGTGTGAAGACTTATCATGTCCACTTGTATGGTCAGCATCCTACCGCCGCCGAACTCACTTACGAGAGTGCAGTGAAATGGGTTATTCTGAAGGGTTAACTGCGACTCCTTTAAACTCATTGCCAGTATGCATAGCACAAGGCGTGCCCTGCTGTTTTGTTCCTCTAAGGGCAGAGTACAATTCCCGTAAAAAATCAAGCAGAGAACAAGCCATGTAATAGTGACCTGGAACAACGACAGCCCTCTGTGGCCTCCCTTTTCCCCCAAATACTTTTGCTTAGATATTTACCCACTGTTAGCTCCTGCAAGTCCACATTGGGTCCTTAAGGCTGAATAAAAACCCCAAGAAATATTCCTGATCTAGAAAGGGAGGCCAAAATGAGGGATGTGGTCCTCTTGGGGGCTCTGCTGGAGAGAAAGTATAGGACTCCAAAGATTCCCATTGCTGTGACATGAAGGGGTTGTGTTGAGGATGGTGGGAGCTCAGTGAGCTCCAGTCCTCTGTCTCCCCTGTTGCCTCTGGGCACCTCCTCTGGATCTTGACTCAGGATAACAGCTTGGCAGAGACCCTGAATGTAGGCTGGGAGGGGCTTTTCTCTGCTCAGGAGGGCTAACCTCTGGGATGGGCAACTCTGGGCTGCAAAGAGGCGGATACTGATTCCAAACCCTGGTCCCACTGGCAAGTGTCAGGAAAGCAGCCTGAACATGCTGCTGGAGCAGATGTGGGCTCTGGAATGTCCTTGAAATGTAAAATTGTGAGTGTAAAGGGAGCTCAGGGAGCAGCAGGCTCTGCAGAGAGGAGTTAATTACATGGCCAGTTCCACTAGATGAAACAAAGAGACCACGCTGCATAACCCGCTCCCTGGCAACACGGCCTGCTGGCGGCCCTCCCTCCCTGGCCTCGCTCAGTCCTAGGCTGTCAGGGGAGGCCAGGGGGATGGCGAGGTCATAGCCAGGTGTCTGGAGAAGTGAGGGTCTTGCAGCCAGTTCTTTGAGGGTCAGACAAATGCTATGGCAGAGCCAGGAGGATTGAGATGGTGGACTTGGGACTTGGCCAGATGGAGTATCCATGCTAAAGGGGGCAAAGGGACAGAGGGGGTGGGAAACAGGACAAGAAGAAGGAGACTGAGGAGCAGGAGGTCTGGGGCACAGGCAGGCATAGCCAACAGGGAAGGGGAAGGCTGCCTAGGAAGGAGGAAGAAAACTGGGGGTACATTTGGCATAAACCTGCCTGTTTTGGAAAGGAAATGCAAATATATGACTGAGAAAATTCCTGGAAAAGCACTTAATGTTTTGAGAATGTTATGACTCTGCCACGTAACCTCTAAAGGCAAGGAAGAGCTGGGCATTCCTGAGGCCTCCCTTGCCTTGAAGAGTTTAGTCATGGTGGCTAATGCAGTTCTAGGGGCAGAAGCTGGCAGCCAGGACCAGCCTGGGACAGCCAGGCAGGTCTAGGCTGGGGCTGTGGCAGCGGCAGGCTCTGAGAGTCTTCTGCAGAGGGGCAGCACACAGCCCTTCAGAGGAGGGATCCTTTTTGAGGAGCCAGGACAGAAACACGAGACCGGGTAAATCACTCAACTCCGGGTGCCTCAGTTTTCCCACCAGTCAAATGGAAGTATAACGACTCTCTTACTCTTTCCTTTGAACTTTGGCAAAGACCAAATGACACTATTGTCTGCATTCTCCCTCCCTCTCCTTCCCTTCCTCCCTCCTTTCCTTCCATCCTTCTTTCCCTCCTTCCTTCTCTCCTCCCTGGCTTCCTTCTATCCATGCAGACAGGTGGGCTCCCATCTCTGCACCTTGGTTTATATTGCTTTCCAAGAGTGAAAGGCCAGCCTCCTTCCTACTCATTGTCCTTAATCTGACTTCCAGATTCGCCTCATTAGTCTTCTCCTCCACAGTCCCCAGTGCACTCCTCCCCACTCGCCTTCCTGGGCTAGGTTAGATGCCTCTCATCTTGTTCAGAAATTCTTTTTCCGTGACTTCTTCTCCCACTACTGCAGGTGCAGAGGGAACAGCACCCCACTCTAACTCATGCTTGCTCTCAGTGCATGCACACAGCATAGGCGGTGTTGCATGAAAGCTTATTGCACTGAACTGAGCTGCTCTGACATCACAGGGGAAAGACAGACTAGGAGTCAGGACAGCCACGCACACACTGGGTCTTGATGTGCAACTAGGAGTTCGAGGGGAGAGGAGGCAGGGAAGAGTGTCCCAGAGGGGTAGAGGGAGATGTGTGCAAATAGGGATGTGAGACCAGGTGGCTTGGTCATGGGATGTGGGTTGTGGGAGTTGGAAAAGGGGCAAAGGCCAAGTCGAAGTGTGTGATGGTTAATTTTATGTGTCAACTTGACTAAATCACAGGTGTTCAGATAGTTGGTCAAACATTATTCTGGGTGTGTCTGTGATGGTGCTTCTGGATGCGATTAGTGTTTGAATGGGTAGACTGAGTAAAGCAAACTGCCCTTCAGGATGTGGGTGAACCCCATGAATCCATGGAGAGCCTCGACAGAACAGAAGAGCTGACCTCCTGTGTGTTGAGGAGAGACCCATTCTTGCCTGACTGCTTTGGGCTGGGACATCTGTCTTTTCTGCCTTTGGACTTGAACTGAAGCACTGGCTCTTTTTGAATTTCAGGCCTGCTGGCTTTTAAACTGGAACCTCACCTTCAGCCCTCCTGGGTCTCAGGCCTTTAAACTTGGACTGGGACTACACCATCAGCTCTCTTGGGTCTCAAGCTCGATAGTTGTTGATCTTGGGACTACTCAGCCTCCAGAACGTCATGAGCCAATCCCTGACGCTGAATGTCTCTCTGTCTCTCTGTGTCCCTCCCTCTCTCTGCATCTGCGTCTCCAAACACACATACACACACACACACACACACACACACGCTTCCTGTTGCTTGTGTTTCTCTGGTGAACACTGACTAATACAGGGGGTGACCCTAGAAGGTTTCTGGGCATACTAAGGTGATGCAGAAGCACAGAGGGTAAGTTGGGGGTGGTGGAAGGCGGGCATGATGAGTTCTGTGCTCTGAACCGCTGGCACCGGGGGCAGGAGACCTCCAGGGCCCTCATCAGCTTGTCCTGAGCCCTAGCGCTTTCTCTGCCCTAGTGACTGTTGCCCGTTTCCCACTTTGCTGGTGAGCCTGAGCCGCTGCTGCCACCAGTGGGCTGGAGTGCTCCCAGCCTTTCCTCTCTCTTCTGGGGCACCCTGGCCTCTGCTTGGCTGCAGAGGTTGGCTGCAGGGGGACCCTGGAGACCCCTTAAAAGGGTGGACCCTGTAAGCCATGATTTGGACTCACTCTGGTGGGATTAGAAGCCCATGCTTTGGACGCCAGTGTTTTTATGCTTCCTCTGTTCTCATCTGTTTTTTCCTGCAATGTTTGGTAAAGTCTTCTTGGGTACTCCAATTTCATCAGCAGTTCAAGGAGTAACCAAAGCCACAATGTGTGTAAATGTGTGAACTCGTACTTCACTGGTCCCTTCAGGCAGGGAGGTCCAGCCGGCTGTGGGGGGCAAGACCCCTAAGGACAGGGCTGTGGAGAATAACGCCGGGACCGCTTGCCAGCTCCAGATACCCGGAGGCTGTCCTAACTGAGAGATGACCTTGGAAAGTGTCATTTCATCTTAATGAGGAAGTCCCTTTAGAACCTGTCACTTGGCAAAACCATCCTCCTGGCAGGGAACACCCCTGTCTCCCTCCAGCTCTGAGTCAGAGCTGCTGCCAAGCCCTGGGTGCCCGCAGCATCTCCTCCAGCTCTCCGAGCCTCATCTTCCCGAATGGGAAAAAGACGTACACTGATCTCCAGTCCCCGCTGCTGGCGAGGACAGCACGATGAGGTGCGTGTGTGAAAGCACTCCCCACGCGGGACCTGCTCCGTAATACCGCATTCCCTCTCCCCTCTTCTTCCAAATCTGGAGAAAATCTCTCCAGATAAAGTGATCCTACCCTAAGGACCCCCTTAAGAATTCTTTTATTTCTCTGTTTCATTTATTCTGAAAATGTTTGCTTCCTTCTCCACAGTGGAATTTGAGCTAACGGCTGCAGTGCGGCTGGCCTGGGGGTCTTTGGCAGAGTCTGCAGCCAGCCAAGGCCGGGGGGATAGATGGAGCACGTAAACTCATTTTAGGATATGGCTAAGTACTTGGATGGCCAGGACCAGGCTGCTCTTCTAAGGCAGAGCCTGGCTCTGTCAGTCCTTCTTCTACTTCTGTCCAAATGTAAGGACCCAGAGAGAGGGAAGCCAGCAGTGTAGGGGAGAGGAGAGATGCTCAGATGCAGGCCCTGCACACGACACATGGTTGTGCAAACTCCTGGATCGTTCACTCCAATGTGAGTTTGTGGTATTCATTTACTCATTCATTCACTCATCCATTCATCAGTCACCATGCGTGTTTGGAGGTGAATACCCTGGCCTCCGCTCCAGGCTCCATCTGATATGTGGGAGGAGACGGGACAGGAGCGCCAGAGCTTGCTGAGCGGTGTGACACACAGTGATGGAGCCGCGGTCTCCAGCCTTTTCCATCCCACCGCATACAGAAACTAATGGCTAAAATGCTGCAGCCCACCAAAACATATCTTCTTTTTGACGATCTGACAAAAAGATAGGTGTACTTTTGATTCATTCATGCCAGATGGCTGTTGCTGTGTTGGCTGTTGTCATTTTTTTATTTGACAATCAAAGGGAAAAGAGGTTGCTGCCCTTGACTAAGTAGTTAGGCATTACGATTGTTAAAATCTCTGGTGGCACATGGGTTGAAAGCGGCTGTGTTAGAGGTGTGTGCTGGACAGGGGTTATCAGAACACAGAGGAGGATTCCCAGACAAGGTGCTGCGGCGGGGGGGGGGGGGGGGGGGGGGGGGGGGGGGGGCTGATCTTTGAGAACAAGCAGGAAGTTCCCTGCACAATGAGAACTGCGTGGGGGAGGGAGGGGAGGGAACTCTGAAACAGAGGTCATCTGTGCAAAGCACGGAAGCATGTGAAGCTGTGGCCTGTTTGAAGGACTGGGACGAGTTCAGAAGGACTGGAAGGCGGGGGGCGGGGAGAAGGCTGTGTGCATGTGGGCAGGTGTGTGCGCAGGGCTTGCCCATGTATGGGTGGGGCCCGGGGGCCTGGCGGCAGTCAGGAGCAGAGTGCCCCACAGATGGGAGTGAGCTTGGACAGGTAGAGTCCAAATGATCTCAGGGTAGGTCGACCTTGTTCTGTGGGTAAAGGGAGCTTCTGGAGGATTTTAAGCAGGATTATATTTGTGTATTACCTGTATATTACTTGTGTTCTGTAATGTAGGTATTAAAAGAAGTTTAATAGGGTTTTTTCTTGCTTTTGTGGAAAGATTTGATGAAAACAAGTTCACTCAATACCCATCTCTCCTCTCATTTCTGTCTACTTGTTTGCAAAAGGACTGTCCTTGTCGGGATCCCCAAGTGTGAACCCCAGCCCAGAGGGCTGAAGCCACAGTATACAGCTGGATTTGTCCTGTGCCTTCCCAGAGCATGGACCTGACCCCCACCCGCCATGCATTGTCACTGTTTGGAGGTCTGCTGTGAAGGACCAGACTTGTCCCCAAACCACAACCAAAGGGCCCCTGGTGCCTGCTGCCCACCTGCGGTCAGTTTACCACGAACTATGATCGCCCGAACTACCTTGGTCAGGTGTGCGGGGGCATCGAGGGTGTGAAGTTGGTCCCACTGCCCCTCCTAGGCCCCAGAGTCAACCCTGGCCTCCTTCCCCCTTTGGGAAGCTTTCTAGAGCCTGGCATATTTCCTGGTTGAACTGCCTCTTCTCCTCAGCACGTAATTTGTCACAGCCTGGGCAAGGCAGTTTCCAACACTGCACTGAACCTCTGGGCAAAGCTAAATGAGAGAAAACAAAGGTATGAGCACTGTCACAAAGCATTAGGTGAGGAAGTGCCACAGGGTGGAGGGTTTAGAGATGGGATAGAGTGTTGACTAGATAAGGAGATGAACCAGTTCCTGAAAACATTCAGCCAAGACCACCCCCAGATCCTGCCTCTGCCATGTGCATCCTTCCTGCTGGCTCCCAGCACCCACGATGCTCCCACTCCCTCCCTGCCTGGGTTCTAGTGCTCTGCTGGTTTGCCCCACCCTTGCTTCCAAAATCCCCAGGAGCCCTTCCTCCTCAGTGGGGTCAAGGGGAAGGGCTGGGGGCTTCCTCCAAGCTGCCACAGGATGGGCCTGGTCTGGCCTGAGAATGTCCAGTGCCCAGGGCAAAGGGGGTGTTTTGTGGTTCATCTCCGAGGGTTAAGGGTATCTCAGTTGGGTTGAGTCACTTCCTTGGTGAACAGACAAGAGAGAACCCAGTCCACTTGAAGCAAGATTGTCCAGTAAATCAAGGCTGCCTTTAGGGATGACCCGAAGCCCCCTATGCTGGTCTCAGGTAGGACTTCATCTACCCCTGCTTCCAGGTAGGACTTTCAGGTTTTCTCCACCTATCGTTGAGTTGTCCTACCAGACACTGTCATTTACAAGCACTCACATGGGAAAGGGCCTTACTGAAGGCAAGGAGTGAGTTAGGAGTCTTGGATCTTTAGGATTTAGGAGGCTACCTCACAGCTCCTGCCCCTGCCCAGGAGCAGGCTGGTCTGGGCCAACAGGGCACATGCCCTGTGACCTCTATGGGACAGCATGCTGTGATTCAGCACCTGCCTCAGGGCTGTGCCGCTGGACAGTGTGGGTGGCCCATGGGAATTTTTGAATAAATGGCATCTCCATTCATTCATTCAGTGAATGAGATTCTGTTTTTTCAAAATGAAAGAAGAGTCCTCTACTCCCACCTGTATTTTAATTGCAGCCAAATGGAATTCTTATTTTCTCTCTCAAAAATGTAAAACCCCTGAGATTGTTGGCATTCTTGAGTGACATTTTCCTTCTCCTGACATGGAAAAAAGGTGCTCCATCCAGATATGTACAGAGGTGCTCAACGATTCTTCTCAGAGACCCCATATGGGATAAATAATGCTAATTTATGCACCTTTACAGGCAGCTGACTCCAAACCCTAGTGAGCTACATAGCCTTGTAGGTTCCAAGTCAACCTTCCAACAGTAGGAGCAGAATTTTAATTGAAACGGTAAAGCCGGCATCTGGCAGCTGTGGTTTACTTGGGGGCATTCTGTGAGGGAGCCACTGACACGGCTGTAGCTGTCGTAACAGATACTTATTTAAATGAGATTTCACTTTTGTTTGGTTTTTTAATACAGAGAAAATCACCCGTGTTTGCCATGTTTTTCAACAAACTGAGATTTTTCTTTTTTAAAAAATCATAACTGATTTATTTTGTATTGCGATATTGTCTAACATTCATAGGTTCATTTGAATAAATTATTCATCAACTTTGTTTTAGTGATGTGCCAGCCTGTGTCTGCTGGAGCCCCATTGTCCCCCTTACTGCCAAGGTATGGGGAACAGGTGCAGCCCTGGCAGAGAGCACCGATCCAAAGCCAGAGCTCGTTGCTCTCCACCAAAGCCACCAAGGACTGGTTATTACTGAAGACACGTGATGCGTCTCATTCCTAATGTGGGGAGGGGAGGGCGGAGTCAGGAGGCGGCACATCCATCACTTGTGACCTAACGTGCGCTTCCTTGCCCTCAGGGCACTGTGAAGACTGGCCCACCAAGCACATTCACAAAGGACAACATATTTACTGATTTCTTTGGGAGGATAAATAATTTCTCTGGGTATATTAATCCATTTGGGCTGTTATAACAAAACACCATAGACTAGGTAGCTTAAATACCCAGTTTATCACTTGCCGGCTAGAGGCTCGCAGTCCAAGATCAAGGTGACAGAAGATGTGGTGTCGGTGAGGCCTGCGTCCTGGTTGGTAGATGGCATCCTCTCACCGTGTCCTCACAAGGCGGGGAGAGAGCTCTCTGGGTCTCATTTAGAATGGCGCTAATTGTACTTACAAGGCCTGGCTTATATCTCAAAGTCTCTGCCTCCTAATACCAGCCCCTTGGGGATCGAGCTTCATCCTATGAAATTCAAGGGGACAGGACGTTTAGACCACAGCACAAATCCCACTTCTATGATTCAGAATGTAGAAGTGAAGCTCATTTGGGAGAAGTGCAAATCTGTGAAAAGTGCAGGGATCTTACAAATACATTAGTCTGAGAGTCAAAGATGGTGACCTACTCCCCCATGCTGAGGTCAGGAAGGGCTGTCTGGGGGTATGTCGTCTGTCCCCTGCCTCTAGTGCCCAACCTCAGCAGGTAACTTTGGGTCAAAAGAAAGCCCTGGCCTGGAGAGTGAGCTGCCTGCCCCTCCTTGGCCTGAGGACTTCCAGGACCTGCGTGGTTGGCGCCTGTTGCAGTGGGCAGAGACCTCCTCTGAGGTTCGGTGGGCGCCGGATCTTGCCAAGCAGACGGTGCCTCCTGTGTGCTCCTGGGCGAGCAGAAAAGGTTGAAAGATGCTGAAGGACTCTGGTAGGATCTCCGCTTCAGAACAGCTGTCAATGGCCAGAACAACCGCGATCAGTATATTCCCCACACGGCCCTTTTATTATTTTTAAAAAATATTAATAGAACTAATTAAATATAGAGGTGTGCTCCGGCCCTAATCTGTGGCTTCTCATCTCTCCTCGCCTCCTGCCTTCCTCCCACTGGGCCCCCTATGTATTGTCAAAGTGTCAAGTGAGGAGGCAAGGAGAAAACCGGGGAGATAATGCAGAATTGGTATGCTGGGCGAGGGCTGCGGACACAAGGGACTTCTTTTAATCCAGTCCATTAATCAATTTCTCCGTAGAAATTGAATTAACTGTCTTTCATCGGCATCACATCCCAGGCTGGAAAACACTGTGTGCAGAGGAATGTCAATGCAGCGGGTACGGCGGGAACATGTGGGCTCTTGTTCTTCTTTGATCAAGTGCATGGACAGCGAAGGGCCTACAGGTCAAAGGGGATGGTTTTGTTTGGATGACCTTGAACCTGGGCCACCGAAGTGATCTGTCCTTTTTTTTCCTGCCCCCTCCCCACTTTTTTCTTGCTCATAGTCACTGGAGAGGCTTCTGACTCCCATCTGTCCTTTAACCTAAGTACTGTTCGCCACTGATTATCAGTCTCACTGCAAGGTTTTCTCTTTGGGCTTGCGTTGTATGCAAATCCACAGACTGTGCCCCTCAGCACCCTAGCTGTGCCCTACCCGTCCCTGACACAGGGCTCTTTCTCTGGGTCCGGGGGCTCTGGCTTGCACTGGGACACTACCAATGCTGGTATGAGAGACTCTCTCTCCGTCTTTGACAGGAACATTTGGACATGCCTGTGTTTGCATAGAGATGCAGCTCCAGAGAGAGGTCAGCCACAGGGAGTGCTCCATAGAGATTTGGGTATTTTATTCCTTTAATCAGTTAACTAATAGATATTTATTGGCTGTCTGCAGGGTTCCAGGATGCCTGCTAGCTCTCAAGGGCACGGGGATAAGAAACAAAATAAAACAAAAACCAATGCCGTCCCTGTCCTAAGAATCTACAGGGGGGAGACTGGTAGTCTAAGAATCCACAATACAGTGTAATGCATATTAAAGTAGCATTTTGCAGTCTACAGAGTGAGGATGGGGAGAGAATGAGGGAGTACTGGTAGTTACCTGGCGTGACGAGTCAGGAAAGGCACCATGCGAGGTATGCTCTGGGAAGACACACCAACCATTCGCTATAGGGAGGAGGGATTGGAAACAGATTCCAAAGGAAAGAATTTTGTTCTCCCCCATGTTCCGTTCTTCATGCAACAATCAGATAAAGACGTTACCATGCCAGTCCCATGCCTACAGCCCTAGTGGCACTCTATCTATTGCCCTCAGAATGACGTAGAGCACACTTTACCTCGGGGACCTCTGCAGTCATGTGTCTCGGCTGTGTCTGCTGACATCCACCCCAGTGAAGGCCGACATGGCTTCACTGAATCTGGTCCAGCCTCAGAGGCTTCATGCCTGCTGTTCCTCCTGCCTGGACACTTCCCCCCGAAG
This sequence comes from Desmodus rotundus, assembly GCF_022682495.2. NCBI lineage: Eukaryota > Metazoa > Chordata > Mammalia > Chiroptera > Phyllostomidae > Desmodus > Desmodus rotundus. The sequence continues at coordinate 50,953,767 of NC_071395.1, read as the reverse complement.
CCCCCCATGCCTGTCCTGTCATTGCCTGCTGAGTCTCTCACCTTTCAGGTGTCAGCAAGGAGGAATCCCTTGGCCTCTCAGAATGGGGAAGCCACCCAGTTACACCTCAGAAACCACACCCCTGGCTTCTCCTCCTGACAATTGCAATTATTGTTGTAATTATGGTTGAAAACCCACCTCCCTTTCCGAACTTTAATTACCAAGGAAAGAGGGCCAGCATCTGTCCTGACCACTTTGTGAATATCTGGGCCCAGCCCACAGTAGGTGCTTAATAAATGCTGCCAAGATCTTTGATGGCAGCCAGATCTTTGAAGGCTCAATGAATGGCCTTCTGTGGTTGGACGAGGCATGTTGCAGGGGAGTGGGGACTGTGGCTGCCACGTGGCTGGCTTAGCGCAGGAGGAGCGGCCTTGCCATGCGGAACTGTGCGAGACCACACTAAGGAGTCTGGACTCTGTCCTGTGGGCAGAAGGAACCACGGAAGGCTTGTGAGCAAGAGAGCGCTTTAATTTGGTTTGTGCTTTAGAAACACAACTCTAGGGCAATCGGCTCCTGAGTTAACCACCTGGAGTTGGGGCTTATTTGATTTCCCAGGTTCTCAGGCCTCCAGTTCAGCAGAAGGAAAGAAACAAGATTTGGGTTTTAGTGGTGGGTGGGTTCAAAACTGTGTAGGGGCACATTGTTTTCTGCCTGTCACCTCCCTCCACACTGTAGAGGCTCGAGGTTATACCACACCCCTGCTATTCCAGCTCACGGGCTGAGAGCCCACCTGTCTCCCTATCACTCCCTGTGTTGTTCCCCGACTGGCTCTCCGTCCCTCCCCCGTTTGCCTTTCCCAATGCTGCCTGTTCTTCTTGACCCCATTCAAGGTCACTCCCTCCGAGGAGCCCTTTGACCACTCTTTTGCCTCACAAAACACTCCTGTTTCTGATCTTCAAACCCCCATGGAACCCCAGAGCCAGGCCGTAGAGGCCTCTTGGGCTCACCTCCTTTTCAGCAGGAGGGGGAACTGTGAATTGTTAGGGTCGTACAGCTGGTGACCCGCCAAACCAGGATCACACTACGATGGCCTGGCCCAAATTCATTGCCCTTCTCCCACCCTCCTCCCACAGCTCTGCCTCACCAGGTCCTTGACTCAGGGTCTCTTGTATTTAACTTCTCTGCATAAGTCCAGTTTCTACAATAGAACCATGAGCTCCTGGGAAACCTGGACTCCAGAACATCTCATTAATCTGAGTATCAATATCTGGCACATAGTAGTTATTGAATAAAGTATTGTTGACACAAGACATTTTCGAGAAGGACTTCTTTGCTCTCCCTCAGCTTCTGCTCCGTTCACTGGGGTGGCGGTGGTGCGGAGACAAGACCACTGGTTTAGGAGCACACAGCAACAGCCAGAGCGGGGGTCTGACTGGGGAGTGTGTCAGTAGGTCTCCCACAGGCGGGTCTGGGGCACCACTTTGGAGTGTCTCAGGGCCCTTAGAAGGAGGGATCTGTGCTGGTTTTGCTTCACACCCCCTCCTCCTTCTCCGTGGCTGGCTCTGCCCGCTCTGAGTCCTGGAGGCCGATGCCACTTGAGGGCAGTGGCAGGACTCCCCGTAACTAGTTTCTGGAGGACTCAGCCAGGTGGGGGGGTGCGGGCCTGGCGGGTACAGCCCCTGGCTCCACCCCTGCATGCCTGCCTGCACTGCTGTTGTGCTGCATCCTTACAGGCGCCCGATCAGGGGCCGAATCTCAGGTTCCAGCTCCTACCTGGTTCAGGTCACTCTGATCTTTCCCCTGTGCCCCCTCAGGTGCCACGGCAGTGCCGGCTTCCTACTGTTGTTGGTCCAGGTGCCTTCCCTCCCTTGTGGGTTCCCTACCGGCTCTAATAGGCCATGTTCCAATTCTCTGCCAAGTGTGCCCTCCGTTCACAGAACTGGACTGGTGGGGAGGAAGATAGTGTGGGACCAAGTATTTTTGGAGGTGGTGCCAGATGCCGAGGAACACCTGCCCTGCGTGTACAGCATGTCATTGAACCCCTGCCCTTGTGATTGGCTATGGAAGAAGGTGTGGGGCAGATGAGCCCTCCCACCCTGCCCACTCTTAGCTGGTGCTGTTGGGGTCACCTGCTTTTGGGGGGGGCTTGTTTTCATTAAAGACACATTCATTCAAAAATGAGTAAGATGTCACTACTTTTCAAGGAGCACACAGTATAGTGGGGATGAGAAACACTCAAACAGTCCCACTCGGTGGTGAACAGGGGACAGGTGGGAATGCCAGATGTGGCTGGATGTGGAAGCCACCGGCCATACACCCCCAGACTAGAACGGACCCCAGTGCAGAAAGAATTCTGGTTTTGTGGAAGGGAGATATGCTTGGCTCCTGTGGTCCTGATTCACCCTCAGTCTTATTGGTCGACTGGGAAGAATAACACCCTGCTTGTCAAATGGTTTCAAGATATAAGAGAGATGCCATGTGTCAAGTGCTAGGGCCAGAGACTCCTCAAGGAGTGTCTGTCATCAGCAGGGTGTATGCAGGGTAGGCGGGCGTGACACGATGGAGCTGATATATAAATACTTGCATGAATGAAAGGACAGAGAAGAGCAGCAGCTGCCCAGTGGATGGCCCAGAGGGTGACTCCAGCACTGGAGGGAACAATTCTCCCACCAGCCAAGGTGTTCTGTAATGCCACTGTTCCTGTAGAGGGAGCTAGAGGAAAAGGGGGCAGGTCGAAGCCCAGGTGACTAGTTCATTTATTTTGTTTGGTTAGGAACCAAGACAATGGAGGACGGAAGATACCAACTTCGTTAGGACAGTAACATGTTTCCCCCTTTTTCTTTCTTCTTCTTTAAAAACCCTGGGCAACTGACCTAGTTTTTCATTGCCTTTGAACACATCTAAGAGAGATTTTCTTCAAAGCAGGGTTGTTGCTTAATGCGGGTTATGGTGATTTCTCCATTTATTGTAAAAGGTAGAGGGACAGTTCCATCTATTTAAGCTCCTTGGTGCCCAGACCTCTCTTGGAATTTTTTTGTCTACCTTCCTCCCCCAGCCCCGAGTGCTTAAGCCACGACAATTAGCAGGAAAAGTGTGGCAAAGAAAATGCATACTCTTTGCTTGTTATACCAGATTACTTTTAGAGGGTGGTGGCCGGGACAGACAAGTTCCGCTCAGCGTCGTTACAGTACTCCAGTCCCTTGTGGTGGTGGGCAGTTACCTGTCTCACACAGCGAACAGAACACCCGACCAAAGTTAAGGGGACCAGTTTGTGCAGAGTGTAGTTTTGGAGGAGGCACAAACGTATTTGGAATTCGTTTAGAGAGAAACGTCGATCTGCTGCCTCCCGTACGCACCCTGACCGGGATCCAACTCACACCCCAGTCCCGTGCCGTGACCGGGGGTCGAATCCACCACATTTTGGTGCACAAGATGATGCTCCGACCAACCGAGCCATCCGGCCAGGGCCAGCAGTGTAATTCTTCATCTGAAAAGGTCCATTACAGCCCTTTGGTTCTCTGAAAGGTCTGAAATTTTGATGTGGGTTGGGGGTGGAAGAGCATCTTACAAGGAATTCTGAAAACAGAAACACCTTCCCTTCTCCCAGACAGCACTGGTGTGTCCTGGCTGCACTATTCCTGCAGGAAGCAGGGCTGGGTGAACACACAGCGGGGGGGTGGTGGTGGTGGTGGTGAGCAGTCTTCTCCCAGTATGATCTGAGCTATTCTTAATGGCTCATCTGCTCCCTAATCTCCCCTGGACTGGTGTGCTTCTAGCTTGAAATTTCATCATTAGAAAGCCATTCCTTTGAGTGGGACATTACTGAATTCAGGAATTTCTAGTTAAAAAGAGTTTTGGCACCATTTATCTGTGGAGTTTAATTAATCACACAACTTTCCAGAGAGGCAGCTGACTGAGGACACGGTGAATGAGGTAGATACATTCTGAAGGAGCTGGGGCAAGACCCCTCTGAAGGAGTTGCTCACTGGCCCAATAGCCCAGTTATGCTGAAGCCTGGAGGGCACTGCTGGCCCTCCTCCAGTAGGAAGTTCAGCTCAACATCCTACTTCATACCCCTCTCCTAGCCCTACTTCCCACCCCCATCTCTAGGACCCTAAACTCAAGAACAGAACCTTGGGGAGATTCAGCCTCGTGTGCTTCTCACTCCTACCCCACCTGCAGGCCTGCCCTCAGCTCTCTCTCTGCTGGCAGCCAAGGGCCCAGGTGTGTTCCCTCCATCCTCTAATGCAAAGTTCTTGAAACACTATTACATATTTTAGCAAATAACAGGAGCACCGAGGTGAGGACTGTTATCGCAATACGAACACTGTAATTTCAACCTGTTAGAGCAACCAACCTATGGAATCAAGTTCCACAGAGAGGCTAGGATGCAGGGCTGAGCTTCCACGGTGAGCTGCTGTGGCCAGGTGGAGGGGTGCTCTGCAGAGTTGGACCAGAGGCGAGAAGGGGGCCCTCCTGGTGCTCAGTGCTGCCGAAACATGTAGCCTTCGGAGCTGCGCCAGTACACTCAGTCCCAGAAGGTGAGTGAGTGCCGTCTCACTCACACCATCACACGTGGGCACTATTGATTGCTTACTGCACCTAGACTTGCAAAGTGTGAGGAACCGTCTGCTGCCACCAACACTAACACTATCCCTGCAGCAACTAATGTGGGCTAGTAGTGACTGAGGGCTTCCCAGGCGCTGTGCTAAGTGCTTTACACAGACTGTTACAGTGAATGCCCAGAACACCTCTATGACGTAGGGGCTTAGTCCACTTTTCCATAGAAAGACAAAAAGGGTCACAAAAAGGGTCAAAATGGTGCCTAAGGGCACCATTTGAAAGTAGGAGAGCAAGGGTCTCAAACCCAGAGAGCTGAGCCAGCAGCCAGTGCTGCAGCCTGCTCTCCGCTGCTCACTGCAGAGACAGCCAGCATGGGCCCCAGGGTCTAGCTTCCAGGGGAAGGAGGAGATGAACGCAAAATAATTACAGCACTTAGCATAGATGCTGTCCGAGGGTTTGTTCCGAGGTCCATGGGAATTCATCCAGTCATCTAACAGATGCTTCTTAAGAGTCCCAGGCTGTGTGCTGGTGGGGGGGGGTGATGGTTATGGGGGCGAGCCCAAAGAATGTAGGCACTCGCTCATCTGGATTTCATGAAGATTCTGGGGTAGGCACAGAAGGCTGATGTTAACGGAATAATCACATGAATCAACGCAGGTTTACCACTGAGGGAGTGAGAACTAACTAACTTCCTGGTGGGCTCAAATCAGTCTTTGAAGAGGACACCTGTGATGTGGGCCAGGATTGGGGTGAGTTGCCTGTGGAGAAAGTAGTTAGTTGCTCCAGGATGTGCTGGGCTGCAAGGTGTGGATGAGCAGACAGCAGTAAGGACAGGGGACAGCACCAGTGGGTCTGACTGGAGCATGAGGCACGTGGACGGGAGAGGCTGGAGTGTTACATTGGGATGAGCTTGCAAAGGATGCTGTTGGCCAGGTGAGGAGTCATGGGCACTTCACCATACAGGTTGGAGTGGAGGATCGGGTAGGCCAAAGGATCGAAGAGGCCCCACGTGTTAGATGTTTGGGGAGGAGAAAATTCCAAGTTACCTCTTCACGTTGTCCTCGGACTCACTTGACAAGGATCTTTCGGTGTTCAATTCAAAGACAAGAGTCGCTATAGCAAGCATTGTGGCCATTATGGCTGGAGGAGCATTAGACATCAGGCAGTTCAACTTCGGGATTGTATAGAGGAGGAAATTGAGGCCTCAACAGGAGAGAGATTTTCCTGAGAACTAGGGACACAACAGTGGTCAGTCCTGTTCTAATTCATTCTTTTATTTATCAAACACCCTCTGAACACCCGCCACGTTCCCTGCATTCCCTGCACATTTGAGTATGGGCTTATCCAGAGTTAGGAGTTTCTGAATGATTGGAGTAGGTCGCAGGCCAGAGGGAAACTTTTTCTTGGGAATGTGCTAGGCTTGCATCTCCCACTTTGGGGAGCGTCTACACTGTGTGTCCTACCAGCACCTCAAAACCCAGCATCCCCAAATCAAACTCATTATCTTGACCCTCAGACTTGGTCGGGGTCCTCATTTTCTGTCTCCATATAAGGAGCCACAGCCTTCCCAGTCCCTCAATCTAAAACCTCAAGAGGTGGCACAGAGGAGATGGCACTAGATACTCCCTCACTAATGAGTGAGACGAGATGGTTGTTCAAAGACGTTGGGTATGGGATGGTGACGGTGGTGGGGCCACAGGAGGACACACGGATGAAGCTTGGGAGGAAGCGATCGTTGCGCTCGCGAGACCTGGTAGGGGTCATCCCACGCCATGCAGGGCCACAGGGGCAGCACCCGCGTTTGGTCCAGAGGCAGAAACAGGAGTGAGGGGGAAGCCTGAGCCAGAGTCCTTGCTGGGGTTTCCAAGAAAAAGACAGACAGCATTTGCATAATTTAGCAAGTTCTGGGCTACCGGGATGGTCTCCAGTTGCTTGGCACTTGGCCTTGGACTGATTTAGGTGTGTCAGATTGCTTTGGTGTGTCAGATAAGGAAGTGAGTTGGGGGGTTTAGACTCACATGGAAAATGTGCTCCACATGAGTTCTTTATAATCTCTATGAGTTGGCCAGCCTGGGAGGGGCAGTCTCTCCCCTGCCAGCAAGCATTTTAAGATGTCAAAACATCATAAAAATCTTGTGATTAATAACAATGATTCTCCTTTTCCCTTTACTCCCCACAGCCAATGTCTGACCGGTTGTTACCCCCTGCCCCACACTATCTGATGCTGGCAGCCCTTTGCAGAGCTCACCTTTCCCGCAGGGTTAGTGATGTGTGTGCAGAGGAGGCGGCTGGCTGGACACGGTTTTGGTTGAATTACCTCCACGCTGGCTCTTTAAGGTGCTACCTCTCATTTCTCCTCCAGCTCACCGCCTGTCCGATTAGTTTCATCTTTTTTCAGTGTTTCTAAACCATCTTCAGACTCCAGTGACAATCCTTCCTGGAAGTTCTTAGTATTTAGGATCGTCCACACGCTGACCCCAAAGCCCACTGGGGCTCGTCTCCCAAGTTCCTTTTCCTCAGATAGCATTATTGTAGTCCACTACCTGAAAGCTCTTCTGTCCACCGTATCTAGCTATTCAAATGCTGTCCCTATATAGAAGCTTAGTTTCACATTCATACAGCTTACCTCAGTTCCCAAAACAGAAATAAATAACCCTATTTCCTGTGCCCCATGGTGCAGCTGGTTTGTCAAACACTTTGTAATGATGATATGGGGGTGTGGCAAAGGCCGCAGGGTGTAGGCTAGGGGACTGCTCTGCTCACCTCCACTCTAGTGCCCTGAGACCTCTGCACTGGGGGCCAACTGAAGCTGGTACTGTGTCCAGGCTGGGTCCCACTAGCTCGGGCTAGGGCTCCTGTGGATCCTAGCCCTTTGTTCTCCCTTCTGGGGCACTTTCTGACCCTCTGTCTCCTGCAGAGGGTCAAAGCAGTGCACGGGGTGGCTGCAGGACTCGTTTACGCATGCGCTGTCCTGGGGCCTGGGGCCGGGCTCCGAAGGGCGTCCTGATGAGTGGATCTCTCCCACTGGCCAACATGGTGTTACTTTCTAGAGGTTACATGACTTGGGTGACTGACTTCAGGTGACTGTCACTCATGTCAGACTGAGCTCTGAGCTCTGGGCTCCCTGTGTCCACCCCCAAGCCTGGGGCTTGAGCCACAGTGTGGGCCTGTCCACTGATCGTTGCCCAAATGCATTCTGCCTTTCGTGTGGCCTGTGGTCTACAGCACCCAAGACAGGGGTGGTGGCAGGTGACTTCTGCACTGTGCACCTCTGCTGTTGGCACCCAGACCCCCTCTGTGCCATGTGTCAAGCAGTCCTCTAGGGGTGGCTTAAGACCTGTGTTTCACAATGCCAGTGGTCCTTCTGATGTTCTCTCTAGCCCCTAATGATGTGTTGACACTGTGTCTTATCACACTGGTCTAAAGCCAGTCCTAATAAGTACGGGACTGCCCTGGTGGGAAGGAGACCTATTTTCTTACTTGCCTGCAACAGCCCATTGCCTATCCTTGCCCCAGGAGGCAGTATAGGAAGGCAGGTGTGCAGTCAACACTCAAATCAAGAAATCACACACTGTTAGTTCAGTAATGATGGCTTCAAAAGTTTAATAGAAGAAATAGTTGGAAGATGTGTTGTTTTTCATTTATGTTACGGAACTCCCAATGGTGAATCTCACATGACCAGAGAACGAACTAACAGTTACGTTTTCCTGTATGCTCTGGGCAGACTCACACCCCTGATCGTCTCCAGTGAAGGCTGGTCCATCTCGGAGACTTATTAAAGCCGGTTCTCAGGGCGGCATGGGAATCACGCAGCGTCGGGTGCGATGATGGAACCTGCATTAAAATCAGGATTTTAGGAAACTGAAGAGGCAAGAAAAATCTTTATTATTTCAATGCAAATGAGTTTCAGAGAACTACAGCACTGTGAGTAAATAACAACATTGCTATCTTTTTCTGAAGATGGAAGATACAAAATTAGCCAGAAATGGCACATCTAATAATAAAGAATATGGGGAGCTGGTAACCAGACCTGAAAAGGAAGAGATGAGACTGGGACTTCATCAAGAATCTGTTTTTTAAGGAGTGAATTTTTTTAGAGCAATCTTAGATTTACAATAAAATGGAAATGAAGGTACAGAGTTTTCCCATCTACCCTTGGCCCTCACACAAGCACAGCCTCCTCCATGATCGACACCCCCCATCAGAGTCACCCAGGTTACCATTTGTCACCAAAGATGAACCTGCATTGACACGTCATTCTCACCCAGGGTCCATAGTTCACATTAGGGTTCTCTCTTAGTTTGGACAAATGTATGATGACATGTATCTACCACTGTCATCACACAGGGTATTTTTTTAGGAAGACATGTTATGCTCACTAATTGGGCAATAAAAAAACACCCATTGTTCAAAATCAGGGGTTGGCGACACAGCCTGTGCCCCCCGGCTGCCCCTGCCTGTTCACACGTTTTCCGGCTGCTTTCTCCACCACACCAACAGCAGCGGGGACCAGGTGTCTCGCGAAGCAGCAAGTATTTATTACCCAGACTCTGTTCTAACTCTTCATCGATCTGTCATCACACCTCACATGGATCCATGGATTATTCTTTAACTTCCTATTTGGAAACTATTTCAAACTCACAGGGAGACAAAGCACATGTACAGTTCTGACAGCTTAGATGTTCCTCATGTGGGAGCCCTTTCAAGTTTCAAGTTGGTCCCCGCAGTGTCCTCCATTGCAAAGGATCCAGGCTTGGGTCATGAGTAGCACCCCGCTGCCAGGTCTTGCTCATGACCTTCCAGCTGGAACAGTTTCTCAGGCCCTGTTTACTTTCATGACTGTGACATTTTTTAGCTTTTATTTTGAAATGATTATAGAGTCACAAGGAGTTTCAAAAATAGTACAGAGAGGGCCCATGTACCCTTTGCCCAGCTCCCCCCCTATTTGTCAGAGTTCTCCAGGAAAACAGAACCAACAGGGCATATTATAGATGTAGAAAAAGATTCATTGCAGAGACTAAGTCTGTGTGATTATGGATGCTGGTGAGTCCAAAATTGCAGTATGGACAGGCAGGCTCGAGACCCAGGAGAGCTGGTAGTGCAGATGAAGTTCAAAGGCAGTCTGCTGGAGAATTCCCTCTTGCTCTGGGTTGATGGTTTTATTCCGTGCAGGCCTTTGACTGATTGGGTGAGGTCCGCCCAGATGATGGTGGGCAATCTGCTTACTAAAGTTCTCCCATTTAAACGTTCATTCAAAATCTCATTCAAAAGGACTCATGAACATGGACAACAGTGTGGTGATTGCTGAGGGGTGGGTGGTATAAGGGGACTAAATGGTAACAGAACAAAATACTATAAAGATTGAAGGAAAAAAACAAAAACAAAATCTCATTCAAAATACTCTTCAAGCTGACACTGAAAACCGGCCACCACCCCTTTCGTGGTAACGACTCACACAGCTGGAGTGTCATATCAAACCAGGGATGGATGTTGGATCCATGAATTTTATAACACATTTAAAATAATTTTTTTTATATAAACAAGACTCCACAAAAGCATATTTGCTAAGGTAGCCCCGCCTGAGGTTTTCAAACTTGGCTCCAGGGCCCTAGGGATGCAATGATAGAACCCCCCAGGCTGCCCCTAGATAGGGGAGAGATCAAGTGGGGGGTCCCAGCCCCCAGGTGTTGCTCTCTCAGCTGGGTTGCCATGGAGGTTCACTTGGAGGAGGGGCTTCGCTGCTAAAACCACCTGGATTTCATCCTCTAAGCCATTTTCAGCACCTGCCCCTGCTCATACACGTGTTGCCAAAGTTTGCTCCAGACCTGCTTCTTGTCCAAATTCTTGCTTCATCTCTTGCTTTGACACCTATTTCTGACCTTCCACCAGGCTTCATCTTTCTCACTTGATTTTATCACCTTGTGCCTTGGCCACCTTTCTGACCCCTTCTGATCTCCGGGTGTCCTGTTATCTTCGAGGAGCCCTTCCTGTTCCACTCCTTAGCCAGAGGGAGCCCCTTGTCCTCCTTTGGCTATTGATCACCCTTCTTGAGAAGCAGAGGGTAGGTCAAATACCCTCTCTTCTATAGCGAAGATTACTTCTTCGTACAAAATATCTCCCGTAGACGTCAGCTATGCTCACATATGACAGGCCAACAACCATAGTGGACATTTTAATAAATCACTTTCAGGCTTTGATCAAGTAGATAAAATGACAGGAATTTAGAGGACTTGACTGATATAGAAATAACTTTGTTTTAGTGAGGCTTTTGACACTTGGTGCTCAAGGTTTTTTTTAAATCATACCTTTGTTAAAGAGATTGTGTATTATTTGTTTTTATCATCTAGAATGATTTGATAGAGTTAATAGGCTTTTTAAATTAAAGTAAGGAATACCTTAAAGCTTAAAAAGCCTTTACATTTCTAATTGTTTCGAGTCAAAGCCAAAATAAAAACTCTGACCTCCCTACGCACTGGGGGGCTTTTGCTTCCCTTGCTTCTCCTCTATTTCTGCTTGTTATTTGCATCTGAGTTTGTCTTTTTGCCTCAATTTATAAGCATACAAAACACATTACTTAAACCTATTTCTACTCAGTTTCAATGTTCATCACCAGGCTTTTGGAGGGTTTCCCCACCCCCTTACAACTTCCCTATTGTTGATTCCGGTGATCCGGAGAATGAATATTTTAAATATTGTTGAGGAGGGGGAACACAAGTATATTTTCAAAACAAAATATTTAAGGACTGATGTCTTTGTGTGTAAAATAATTGGGTCGTATCTTTTTTTCTCGTTATATTGTTTTCTTTCTGGTTAGAGATTGTTATCAAATCTATCCTTTAAACAATGCTTTTTTATGGTACTGAATCAGATGTGAAATATAATTTAGTTATTATGTTTCTACATGCAGTTTCTAATTATTTTGTCTAAAATTGCCAGAGCCCTCCTGCATTTTCATTTCAAACATGAAAAAGGTATTTTTGTATAATTTTCTTCTGTTCTTTACAGAGAATTTACTTCATAATGAGGATTCTTGTCTGACAACTGAACACTTTACTCTTCTGGCTGCAGATGCTTTGAAGTTTTCATATTCACTTGAGGATTCGCCTCCTAAATACAGATTTGGCATTACGCGCCAGACTCTGTCCTAGGCACTGGAGACCCATTAGTTAATGAAGCAGAAGAAAACCTTTGCCCTCATGGAGCTTACGCTCCAGTGTCAGATGTTGGCATTAACTGGAGTTAAATAAACAAGATACTGAGTGTGTTAAACAGCGATGGATGCTGAGGAGAAAAATAAAGCAGAGAATGGCAACAGGAAATGCTGGAGAATGTTGAAATTCTGGAGAGTGTGACCCTAGGAGCAGGTGAGATTGAATAAAGATGTGAAGGTGGGATACCTGGCGGGGGAGGTCTGAGAGACAGGCGACAGTATTTGGTGCAACAGCCATGAGCAGGAGCTAGCCTGGCAAGTGCTAAGGAGGGCAACGATGTCAGTGAGGTGAGCAGAGGCAGCAGTGGGGAGAGTGATGGGAGGGTGGTTATTGATGCGGCAGGGGCTTGAATTCCGTGGAAAGACAGGCATAGGGTGTCAAACCTGTGCTCCAGCTCTGAGCATGATGGACCCCTTTCAGGGTGTCAGGGCAGAGGTAAGACATCATAGTGAACACTCATCTGGCTGTGTGCTGAGAACAGACTGGTGAAGACGGGCAGAAGCTGAGGAAGCTCATCGGAACCTACCACAACAATCTGGGAGACACCTGCATGGCTCGGGAAGAGGGGTGAGCAGTGGGGGCTGTAGGAAATGGCCAGAGTTTACATCCGTTGTGAAGGCAGAAAGTGTTTGCTGAAAGGCTGGCTATAATGTGTGAGATAGGGAGAAGGTGAGACCGACTCCAGGGTCTTTGCGCGGAGCCACTGGAAGGGTGGTATCTCCATGAACTGAGTTTGGAGGGGAAGTGCAGCAGGTTTGTGAGCGAGAATACGGGCTTCATCTGAGACGTAGAATTTGAGACCTGTATCAGACACCTGAGTGGGATGATGAGGGAGCGAGCAGTCACATGAGCGAGTCTGGAGTTCGAGTGAAAGGGCCAGGCCAACATGCACATACGGGGTCATTGATTTATCGCTAGTATATAGATCACCATCTATGAAAGCCACGAGACTAGCAAAATCCAGCTAGTGACTGCAGGCAGTGCCAGAGAATGGGACGTCCCCTGCGCATGGGACACGGGGATGGGGTCCCAGGGAAAAGAGACTGAGAAGGGGTGGCAGGAAGACTGGCAGAAAACCAGGCAATTGTGGTGTCATGGACACCAAGGCAAAGGGCGTGACGCTGGAGTGACCAGCGTCCCAAATGCTGCCGACAGGTGAAGCGACTGAGAACTGAGGCTTACCCCTGGATTTGGAGGGGTTTCAGATAAGAGTGTTTCTGCGCAGCGATGGGAGTGAACACCTGCCAGGAGGGGCTCCAGAGAGCTGCAGGAAATCTGAGACCCCAGTCAGTCCACTCTGTGAAGGCCTTTTGCTGTTGAAGGGAAGAGACAAAAGGCAGTGGGACCTGGAGTAGCAGTGGGGGCAGGAGAGGGTTTTCTCGGTGCAGGAGAGGGTTTTCTCGGTGGAGGAAATAACCACTGTTAGTACGAGGTATTCCTCCTCTATCGCTGAGTAACAAAGTGCCACAACCTTACGGGCTTATGACATTATGCACACGTTAACTGATGGTTTCCGCACACAGGTTGAAGTAGCACTGGGTGCCTCAGCACAGGGACCCTCAGGGGCTGCCAGCAAAGCACCACTAAGTGAGCCCCTTCCGAGCTCCTGTGACCAGGGAGGCTGGTTGAATTCGGTCCTTGCTCATGTGCAACAGAGGGGCCTGTCTCCTTGCTGGCTGTCAGCCGGGTTCCTCTTACCTCCCAGGTGCCACAGTCCCCTCTCACACCCTGACAGCTCCCTGCAAGGCCAGAAGAACCTCTTGGCTCAGCAAAGGCCTATGCCCTTGTTAGCAGACTTACTCCTGATTAGGCCAGGCCCATTCTGCATGAGCTCCTTTTGATGGACTCAGAGTCCACGGAAGGGGGGAGCTTGACCCCCTCACCAAGATCCTCCCACCTGTGCCAGGTAGTGTAATATAATCCGGAAGTCACCTTTGTCATATTCTATTGGCTTTAATCAGGTCACAGATTCTGCCTGCACTCTAAGGGTGGGGCTTTCACGGGAAGGTGACTCACTGGGAGCCACGGAGGGTGTGTCTGACACAGAGAGGAGTCTGTGGGAATAGTGCAGTGGAGAGGAAAACATTGGGTGATGTCGGGGAGGGAGAGGGAGAAGGCCGGGGCAGTGTCCTTGAGTCCGTGAGAACGGTGGGATCGGCGCACAATCGGAGATGTCAGGCTGAGCTTGGGGTGGTGACAGTCCACATGCTGCTACAGGAAGGGAGGCCGCGGAAGTGGACGCCCGTCACTGCCCATGTGCAGTGGCAGAGTGTGGGGAGCCTTTCTCCGTTCTGCCTCAGTGTTCTCGGGGAGAAAGGCAGCAGCAGCGTTAGCTCGGATGATGGATGCTGGAGCGGGTGTTGGAGGGTGATGTCCTATGGGTTCACATTTCTTATCATTGGGTTAGTATAAACATGTATCTGTTTATTATCATGTGTTTACATTGTCCCTTTAATTCATTCTGTCCTGCCATCTTGCAGAGACAGAAAAGAGAGTCCACACCACAAGGTCAGAGTTGGAGTCCACGGGGGATGAGCAGGTAGCCCAGGGCTGTGTCCCAGTGGTCAGATGCCAGACTGCACGGTGCTGGTGAAGATGAGATGATGAGATGATGCACTCAGGCCTGGAACAAAAGGAAAATCAAAACCCAATGCAAAGTGCTCACTGGAAGCAGGCTGCCTGTTGGGGGCTGAGCCAGGGTGGGGCTGGTGGTGCCATCACCAAGGCCAGTGGCGCCCAGGTGTGGGGGCACAACCGACACATTGTTCAGGCGGGGGCCTCGGGGCTGAGAGTTGTGGCATGGCCAATACTTTCATTCATGGTTCACCCATGCAGGCTTGTCCCGACTCACAGACTAAACTGACATCTGCGTCACACTGCCGTTTTCCACCGCGTTTCCCGGGAAATCAGCTTCATGGGGTTTTGCCGTCTGGCACATCTCCTCCCCTTTCCCAAGCCTTCCTGGTGATCTTTAACTGCTGAAAAAGAAATCTGACCACATAGGTATATGTGGAACTTAAGTAAACAAAAAATACTCCATAGTACGAATATCAAACATTATATGCACAGTCTGTATAGAGGAACCAATTCCCTGCCAGCGCCAGGCTCAGAAATTAATCCGCCACACCCACAGCTGTTGGTGTGTCTTCATTCCATCCCCAGAGCAGCATGGAAGACCTGGGAGAGGCTTGCTTGCTTAGCCAGGCTGTTCAGCCTCCGAGTTTTTCTAGAAAGCCATGCATCCGCTGGTTTGCTTCCCTCCTCTCCCTCCAGATGCGTTCTGGGCACGTCCCGCCAGACCTTCCCCTGCCCCAGTCTCTGCAGCAGCAGGAAAACCCCTCCGAGTGGCCGCTGCTTCACTCTGCAGCAGTTGGCCTGGCTCCCTGCGTCCTTGTTTGCTGCATTCAGTCCACTGTGGATCACGCAGCCCATGGTCTGTGGCCCTGTGTGATCTGTACCTGAACCTGCTACATCCTGGCAATTTGTTCTGTGATGTGGAAGAAGATTTGAACTTGTCTTCTTTGTGGCTGCAGCTTCATTCTAGTCTCTACCCTTCTGTTCTCAAAGATCACTTTCGGGTCCTCTAGAGCAGGGGTGTCCAACTTGTGGCCCACAGGCCGCATGCGGCCCAGGACGGTGATAAGGTAGCCCAACACACAATCGTAAATTTATTTAAAATCTTTTTTCTTTGCTCATCAGTTTTTGTTAGTGTTTGTGTACTTAAGGTGTGGCCTAAGACAACTCTTCTTCCAGTGTGGCCCAGAGACGTCAAGAGTTTGGACACTTTTGCCTGAGGCTCATAGCGAGGAAGGCCTTCCATCGCACCCAGCCAAGAATATTGCTCCTGTGGAATGGCCCAGCCGAGCATCCTTCGTGGCCCTGTCTCCACATGGCTGGAAGGTCACACATGTCTAAAACAGCTTCCAATAAGATTCTGCTCCCCTACCCCAACCGCCTGAGGCTGAGGTCAGCTCTAAAGGTATGAGGGTAGCCAACTGAGGGTGACTTGGGTGGCTCTTCTGGTTTTGCAGAGGCCAGTAGGGTTCCATTACCCTGGAATTGTAGAAACTTTGGTAATTTGGTCTATTTCTTAACTGTCAGATAAGAAGGTGGTTTGACTTGCATAAGCAGCTCCAGGGTACAGGGGCAGGAATAGTATGGGCCCCTCCAATCCCTTCCCCTGGGCATTGGACCTGGGGGGCCCCGGTGGGGGTGTTTAAGGAGCGGAAAGGGCCACTCGTGCCCTGGAGGGAAGCAGGGTCAAGGAAAAACTGCCGAGGCCGCGCCAGGTCCGCTGTGGAAGGAAAGCCATCTCAACACAGCCTGTGGAGGATGGTGGAAGCCCTTCTCGACCTGGCTTCCCCACAAAGTGCTTAGTTTATTCAACAACTATTGACTGGCTGTTCATCAAACGTCCCAGGCACTCGCTGGGCTTTGAGTGGGCACCGGTGCACGAAACCTCTATCCTGGCAATGTTACCGGAGCGGTCCTGCTCAGAGGGCCATTGCTAAGCGCGTGACCAAGGCTGGGGCTTGGCCTGGGGCTTCCCTCCCATTCCAGTGAGGGCCGGGTCCTCACGGCCCTGTGAACACGGCCCTTTTGCACTGGGTCGTGTTCGAGTACACCAGCAGCACCACGTGGCAGCTGGAAGTGGTAAATGGTAGTGGAAGCCTTCCCAGCCTTTCCAGCCTTCCCAGCTCCCTTTTCTTCAGAGAGGAAGGGTAGGAGCATTCTACGCAGCAGAACCAGCCCATGCAAAGGGCCTGTCTTAAAGGGACTGGAGGGAGGTGCACTCAGCCAATGGGGAGATGAGGCTGGAAATGATGAGAGCTGAGGTTGAATGGGTGACAGGGCCGTGGGGTGCAGAGAGGACAGGAGCCCGGTGGGGGTGGGGGCGGGATCATAGGAGTAGTCACCGTGTTTTTAGATCACGCACTGTAGCAATTAAGAAAAATTGAACAGGGGCCAACCAAACAGGTATTTGCTTATTTATTTCTAAAAAAGGATAGTGATATATATTGTGGTTTATAAAATATGTCTATAGGCAAAATTAATATTGATTAAAGATGAAATAACACTTAAAATGTTTTTATTTTATTTGTTAGTGGTTCAAAAATATGATTGAGTATACTTATTGTGTTTCATTTTGTGAGGTATAAATTCAATTTTAAGTCCAGTTTATTTCAATATTTACTTTTATTCTTTGTCCATTTCTGGAAAAGACATTTTGTAAAGACATGTAGCTACAAATTAAAAAAAAATACAAAAAAATTGGCTGTTTTTCTGTATTATAATAGTTGTTATTTTAGTCCTGTCTACCAAATATACGTAGGTTTTTGTTGAGATTTGGTGGTAAATTTCTATTTTCCTTCATGCCAGCCAATTGTTCTTTAAAACAAATCAGAGTGCATTGTATTTTTGTTATTTTAACAAGTGGATGAAAATTAACTACTTAATTTGAAAGATTTGAGACAGGCTAGACCAGCACACTTCTCATTTTTTAAAAAGTGTGTCTATAGAATACATTTCGGAAGTGAGACACATATCATTCTGGGCAACAAAATTGTGTAACAATGTTAACATTTTTAAATGCCCCTTTCCAGATGCTCTCTGCTTAGCTGAAGTTGTGCTGGAAAGGGTCCTCTTCTCGCATTCCTCAAGCCCTAAATGCTGAAGGAGCTTGATGCAGTGCATGTATGTTTTATAACTATCTGCCAGCAAGCATTCTTTAGACAGCCTCGTGCCATCAGAGAAGGTCAGCTACCTGGGACCACATGCCTTTTTTTGTTGTAAAGAAAAACTAAGTAATCACCACGTTAGATGGCCCCGTGCACTTGGGCAGGTGCTAATCTCTGAGAGGTAAAAAGAGTACAAATGATTTCCACGATCACTTCCCCTCCCATTAAGAAGGGCTGGAAAGATTCTAGTACCATCTAGAAAATACCGTTGTTAACCAAGACGCAGCATGGCAGGAGAGTGAGACCCAGGGCACTGCCCCCTGTCTGCAGAGCCCCGCTGCCTGCTTCCTCAGAACACCTGGGATTCTGAAGTGACAACGGTGTGGTTTGGTGTGGGTTTGAAGCCCCCAGAGGTGGAGAGGTTGGAGGGAAACTCAAGAGGTAGCAGTGGGATGGGGCGAAGTGAATGGATTCAAGTGATGTTTGGGGTAATGTTGACGTGACTTGCTGAAGGGTGGGATCTGGGGTGTGGGGGGGATGTCACGGATGATTTCTACATTTCTGGTTTGCACACTTTGTGGGGTAGTGGGGCCATGCCCTGAGGGAGGGAGCACAGGAAGAAGATCCAACTTGCAGAGGAGGTCCTACATTTGGGTTTAGAGTTAAGTGTGAGCTGCCTCTGAACTGCCCCGGGGCAGGGGGCTGCCAGGCAGATGGCTGCCAAGCAGCCTGGTCTGCAGACCCCTTGGTGGCTGGGTGCGCCCAGGGGCTGTGGAGAAGACCCTGCTGGGAGCAAGCGTCCTCTGGCTCTTGCTTCTCCCTGGATGGTGTATCCTCCCGACATATTTTTCAGTTTTGAAGAGACAAGATGCAGAAGAGAGACAGAGGACTGTCTGGGGTCGAAGCAAACGACACTTATTATGTAGTCCAGCTTCAGTCACCAGGGGCTGCCCTGGAGCCTGCCCGCCACAGTTATAAAGTAGAACTTGGCTGCCCTTGTCTTCTGCAGACAGATTTCCCTTGTGTCCCTCACAGTGAGGGACGACCTTAACGGAGCTCGACGGTTGTTCAGGTCCTGGGGTCCCGACATCTGTCTGCATGAGATGACCAATCTGTCCATTCATATCCCCATATGTTACTCATATGCCTCTGCTTGTAGCTCTGCCAGGTCTAATCCACCCTCCTGGGGACGACTTGCATTTGGGCAGGTCATGCCATTTTTCAATTGTGTGTGGGTGCACATATGTGCAAATATGTGCTCAGGTGTGTGTGGCCTAACAGTTTAGCTGCAGGGCTAGGACTGCAGGTCGTGACAGCTGCATTGGGAAGCCAGCTGCTCCTCTTTGATGTGCATTTTCTTGTTCAATTCACTCAACTCTCTGTGCATCGGTTTCCTCGTGGGCAAATGGTGACAATAGCATGCCTGCCACAGGAATCTTTGCAAAATGCTTAGCATGATGCTCGCCATGAAATAACCAGTCACTGCGTGCATGTGCCCACCCATCCCCAGGTTGCATAGTGCACATCAGCAATGTTTCCCCTCCTAGTCTGTCCTTCCCACAGGCCGCCTGCCCGCCTCTCTGATGGTCGTCCCCCAGCGAGGGATTTCTGCACTCTGGTCAGCAAGAACAGTTTCTCATCTGATGGCATTCGGCGTAAAATTTACATTACTCTTCTCTTACCACCAGTTGTTTCCTCCTTTTACTCATCCGACCCCGACGACAGGCCAGGGGTTGTGCTTGGTGGAGGCTGCCACAGTCGAATGGACAAGCAGACTTGTTCAAACTAACTCCAGTTCAAGGGAGGGGACAGAGGAGGTCCTGGGGACACATAGCTACTGAAAGTTGACAGCAGCCCTGGCCCCAGACCGTCCCTCACAGCAAACCCGAAATGCTCTTCCTGCTAGGAAGGTGTGGGGAGGCTGACAGCTGGTTTGGATATCATCAGGTGATTGGAAACACAGGATCATTCTGCAGGGACCAGAGAGGGGACAGGAGAGGATGGGGTGGCATGGATACACCCTGCCTCCTGGTTTCCATGATTGGGAAATCTCCCTACCCCACATATGAACACATCCCTCATCCGATTCTTTCCCATTGGTTGACGTTGACTTTTTGTGGACTGGCCACTGCCTGTCCTTCAGTCTCATTTCCATCTCAACAGCTTCCTTCTTAGCCATGGAGATACTCTGGTGTCTCAGCTTTGCTCGTATTGTTCTCTCTTTCTGATGGCTAAGCAGCCCCTCCCTTAATCAGGCTGCCCAGGTGGGTATTTCCTGCCTGGCCTGCTCTCCCATGGCACCGGGGGAAGGTCTTTATCACCACCCTTACCCACCTGTGTTGAAATGCTGCCTTTTCTGTCTGGTTGAAGAGACGCCGAACTTCTGCTCAAAATCCTCTGAATAAATGTGAGAATGCACGAAGGCACCGTGCTCGGGACCTGGCAGGCTTTTCTTCTTGTCGACACTGGAGAGCATGACAGTTTGGAGCGGGCAGTGTGGCATCAGAGGCAGTGCGGGGGTGTCTCTGCCAGGGCCTGGCCAGAGCTCACCATCCCCACCCCTGCGAGGTGGATGTGCCGTGGGACCAACGTGAAGGAGGGGCCGTTCTCTTCACCCCTCAAGCCCTCTCTTGCCTGACGGCAAACACAGATAAGAGCTGTTTGCTTCCCGACACACGCCGTGCCCTTGACCTTTTCCTGAGCCTGTTCCCGCCCCTCCATCATAGCGGCATGAAGTCGTCTCACTGCATTCAGCGCGACTCAATGGACTGGAGCTTTCACGGGCAATTGCATTTATCTAAAATTTGAAGAACTCACTTTGGTAACAATTTTTATTCTGACCGTGTGTTTTCAAAGCTATTAACTGTACTTTGTCCTCAAAATGGAGCTGAGTGTGTTGTCGCTGGAAGTGGGGCCCTTGCAGTGTGGCAAGGAGAGCCCTCCAGGAGGCAGGCCGGGAGGATGAGAGCAGGTGATAAGATGTATTTGTGCCACCAGATCCAAAGTCAAAGGCATTCCCCTGGGTTTTTAATGTCCCGTCTCTGTCCATCCCCCCATGGAAGAAGCCCAATCTGCCTTTACCAGGCCCAGAACTAGAGCACTGTCCAGGCATTTTGCACCAGGCCAAGGCTAGTCCAGCCCAGCCTTTCTCACCGCCTGGTGGCTTAGTGTGTTTTCTGGCTGTGCCTGGGTGGGGGCCCATGGCCAGGGCCCACGATCGCTGGGGCCATAGGTGGCCACTAAGTGTCTCAGCCCCAGTCCAGGTAGCTTAGCACTGTTCCCAGTTGCCGTCCAATGCTGTGCTGCTGTACCCAGGCCCCACGGGCCCGAGACTGCCAGTCTCACATGTCTGCTATGGAGAGGGAATGCGCAAGCGAACAGGGTGAGTGTGTGCCACTGGGGCTGCGGGGGAGCAGGGGGAGAGAGAGAGAGAGAGAGAGAGAGGAGGGCTTTGTTAGCTAGGTTGTATTATCTCAGGCAAGGACCGGGTGCTTTTTCAAAATAACTAATCGACTTCCCAAGATTTCATGGGCTTGCTCTGGGTCCGCTTTCTGACCAATCCATTCCTTTCCCAGGCTAAACTGACAGGCCTCTGTGGTTGCCATCCGGGCTCCTGTTGTATGTGTGCTTACCTTCTCCCTCCCTTCCCTCAGTGATATGCAGGGAATGGGCAGTGTGTGAAGCTGTAACTTCCTAGGGAAGCAAGCATGCTCCTGCTCCCTAATTTCTTAGGCTTAATAATGTCTGATTCCCTCTGCCGTCTTTCTTTATTAATACCCAGCTACCTACGGTAACATTACTAGGGGGTCAAATGCTTCTTGGGGGTAAGTCCAACTTTGGGAGAGCAGTGGGCCCCGCCTACTCCTGTCTGAGCTCAGAGTGAAGTGGAAGCACATGTTCCCAGCCCCCGACTGGCCTACCCAACCCTTATCTCCTAGGGCTGGATGGTTGGCACTGGCTCACTAGGGAAAACTCTGCAAGCAGCAGGACCCCTCCGGGCCTGGACTTCTGTCAAGCGCCACAGCAGGTCTCTGATCCTTGGAGATGCCCAAATTTCTAAGGGTATCCCAGATGGCCTGCAGATCTGCTGTGTCTACTGGAGGCTTGCATGCTTGGGGAGGAGGGAAAGCTATGAGGTCTCTAGGTAAAGAGCAAATAGTGAGAGGAGTTTTGAGGGAATAACAGAAGTAGAGCTATCTGAAGGACCGGTCCTGCTTCTCCACCCCTCCCTGTATCCACTCTCTTTACCATGCAGCCTCGAAGCGGCCCCCCCCCCCCCCACCGCCCCAGATGGGCAGTGCATTTCCACCACTTGACGTTAGACCAGGCTCATGGTTTGCTTTGCCAGAGGAATATGGGTAGAAAGGCCAGTGTGCCAGTCTGGGCCTTGCCCTTAAGAGTATCGTCTGTTTCTGCTAGCTCATCTTCTCCATAAGAAGAGCTTCCTCCAGTGGCCACACCTACCCAGCTGGCATTCTAGAACATACAGTAAGTGGAGCCAGCCTGGGTCTAAACCACAGCGAGGGGCCGAGTCTAGCCAGATCCACAGCTTGAGCAGAGATACCCAGTTTACCTTGGCCAATCCACAGTTATCTGAGGAAAAAAAATGATTGTTGTACCAAGTTTTGGGATGGTTTCTTATGCACCAGTGACTGACTGATACAATGTCTCAGTGTAAGATTTTGAAATCTTACATTGTGTGTATGCTTATCACTGTTCAAGATATTTTTTTCCAAATTCCCTTCTCTCTTTGGGTAAGAACATATCTCTCTGTAATAATAATAAAAATGTGATTAACTACAGCACCACTTACAGACACTTGTCACATGCAAAGTTCTGTTACAAGGGACTTATGTTCCATTTCATCCTGGCAACAAACCTTATGAGCAAAGTGTTATTATCAACCTCATCTTACAGATAAGGAAACTGAGGCCCAGAGGGGTTAAGTAATTTGCCTGAATTCACACAGCTAAGAAGTGGTGCAGCAAGGATTCAAACTTAGGCAGTCTGGCAGCCATATTCTCAGCTGCCACTAATGGTGACTTTACTGTTCTTTTCTCTTTCTCTTATTGAGGATCAAAAAAGAATGTTGGGTTCAGTTCTGTTGCTTACTATGACTCTAAGGTAGTATCTATGAAGACTTTACCATATAATCTTGAACTCTAGGATTGGAGTAGGAGGGTGTTCTCACCTGAATTTTTCCTGTGTGTTGGAGCAGATGGGCGTCATGGGGGCTTCCCTCTGCCCTTGAAACCATGCTGCCAAGGCCAAGGCTGGCTTAGCATCCCAGTGTTCTTAGCCATGCCTGCCTTCTGGCTGCTGGGCCCTTCGGTCCACCCCGAAAGCACAGACCAGAACGCCGGTGTGGCCCTCTCAGCCTGGGGCTGTGTGCTACAGGTATGGACGGTGCTCCAGGTGTAGGCCACCATCGATTAGTGACGTAGGGGAGGATTCGGTTAGTGCTAACCAGTGCTCATGGAAGTACTAGTAAAAGTGGCTTGGAAACTGAAAAAAATATAGATGCTAATGATTGCAATTATGATTGCTAAGACTTAGAGCTTGAGGAGGGAGATGCTGCTCTTTAACTCAGCCAGAAAGTGCTGGAGGCTTGTTGTCAACATCTCATAAAGCTTACTTTTATCCTTCCCCCCTCCCCATACCCTCATTTATTCAACAGCATTGATTATTCTGGAGATGCCTGTTGCTAAGACAGGCCTTGAGGAGGGCGATACAGAACCAGTGCGTTGCAGCTCACACTATCTCGGGGTTGTTCTCCCCACCTCCTCCCCAATTACTGGCTGTCTGGTGCACGTGGCTTGCATTTCTTTTTCTCTGCAGAGAGCCAAATTCAATTATGGACCCAGTTTCCAAGTCAGAAAGAGGGGGACCCAGTTACCAAGTTGGAAACACGGGGATCGCTTTCCTCCCATCCCACCAAGCCTGAGTAATAGAGGACGACTGGTGGCAATATCTGTATCCGACTCGAACCTCAGCCTGGGGGGAAGAAGAATGCTGGGGAAGGGCAAAACGCATGTGATGTCCTGAAGAAGACAGAGAATAAATTGCCCGAGACATAAAAGGAAGGGAATTGCATATATTGTAACCTAATCTACTATAAATAAGGCAGATGTGGCTGTTTTAATAGACTCTGGAAAACTGAAGGGACCCGAAGGGAGAAAGTGCTGCTAACAAATGAGATGCAGAGTTTGTAAGAGAAGCCGACAATAGCTTATGTCTAGAGAAAGCTAGAAGATGGGGTGTTTTTCCAATTAGGCTTAAACGAGAGGCCCAGCCAGACGGAGTCTGGGGCAACAGAGGGGCCACACGGAGGGGCCACTCAAGCTGGTGGCCCCTCCAGGACAGCGACAGGGATCCAAACGTGAGCGGTCCACAGCCAGCCTCCAGCAGGAACTGGCTGAGCCCCTGAGCCTCACCTGTGAGGGGACACCCCAAGGCCTGAGACTGATGCCGTCTGCCTCTGGCTGCCAGTTCGAGGGGGTGACAGAGCAAAGCTGGGGGGAGGACGTTTGGGGTGAGGGAGCTGGAGTTTGAATATAGGGACATTATGAGAAGGCAGGCTGGGGACTTGAGAAGCATGGGCATGCTGGGTCTTGGCAGACCCGCAGGGGCAGACTCTGTGGGGTCTGCGTGGGAGGGGGTGGGCTTTTCAGAAGGCCTTGGGGCTGATCCCAGGCTAAACGTCCCTGCAGGTCTAAGGGCCTTGCTCTGAGCGCATCAAGTGTAACTGCTATATTTGCCACATAGGAGGTGAGCTTCTGTACAATTAAAACAACTGGAGAGTGAGGGCAAGCTGAGGCTGGGGCCTGGGTGAGTGGATGGTTTACACCTTTCATTTCTGAGCCAGGAGGTCTGGGCAAAGTCAGCAGGGGAAATGGATCTTGAGACAGGGCGTTGGTAGCAATTGGGGGTGGGAAGGGAGGAGGCAGGAAGGGAGAAGACACCCACATCCACAGCGGCATGACATTGGGGGCGTGGACTGGGGAGACAGCTTTGTCTGAGCTGGAATCCTGGCCCTGCCACTTAGGGCTGTGTGGCCATGGGCCAGTTACTTACACTACTCATGCCTCAGTTTCTGGATTTGTAAAGTGAGGGCTGGTGTGAGAATTGAATCAGTAGATCCTTGCAAAATGCTTAAGCTTGTGCCTGGTACACCATAAGCCTTGCATAAATGTTTGTCAAGTAAAAGATAATAATACAATTTAGAAAGAAAAAAGATACAAGGGCTTACTCCCCGTGAGAGGGAGCCACGAAAACGAAGGAGATGAGGTGTGTGGAGAGGGGCCTGAGGAACCTGAGGAGGCAGTGCTCCCCCAGGGGGCTATCCCGCAGTCCTTCCAGGGGTTCGAAGGCTGGGCTGGACTCCCCTTCCCCCAGGTGTCACCATGCAGTCCTTCATGTGGTGAGTGAGATGCAATGTTTTGAAATGTTTTCTTTCTTTCTCCCTCCCTCTCTTCCTTTCTTGCCAAAACTTGAACAGAAAACAGAGATGAGAGTGCCAAGGCTGGGGAGGCAAGAGATATAGTGACCCCTTTGTGACTTTATAGGCTCATAGATAAACCTTGGCCTAAAACCAGTCAACACACCCACCCACCAAATAACTGGTAAGCCAGCCAACCAACCAACCGACCAACCAACCATCCAGGTGTCTGGTTTAATGGCAGGCAGCTGGAGGTGTTCAGCTTGGACAGGCTGGCTTTCCCAGGGGCCTGGAATCCAGACCTTGGAGCTGCTGCTCCCTCAGCCAGAGCCTCTCCTGCCCTCTCTCCGACCTCTGTGCCTGGGCCTGCCCCTGTTTCTAGTTGCTCTGCAGCCCCAGCAAAGAACACGAGTGCAGAGCCTGGGGAGTTGGGAGCTTGGCCTCCTTACTAATGACTCTCTCTTGCCACCACTGCTAGGAGTGGTTGTGAGACTGCAGGGAGCCAACCTTCGAGAGCAAATGCTCCTGATGGTGGATTTTGTTTTCCATAATTAAATTAATTGAATAGCCATGTGAACGAAGTGAGAGCCAGTCAGTCAAGGAGGAAAGAGGAAGAAGCTGGAAAGTATGTGAAATGTTCCAATAATTATGATCGAGATTAACAGTCATAATAAAATTCACAGTCCCCTCAAGACCATGGCTAATCCAAGTTCATGGTTGTGTGAACATCAGCCAGCTGTTGAGGGGCTGCTAGAAGCTCCTGCTAAGCCAGAGGACCTGGAATGAAGATGGAGAGTCTCCTTCTGGGACTTCCTCCTGCCAGGCCCTCCTATGGCTGGGAACTCTCTCGTGATACCATCCCTGGCATCCCCCACACTTGCCCCCTGTCCCCATGGGAGGGCTGACCCTGTAGTTCACACATGTCTCCACCTTCCTACCTTGGCCTCAAAAAGTTGGTAAGAGGGGGCTCTTAAGCATCCTCTGAGAAGAGGGCTGGCCACCCCTCCCCTTCCCCAGCTGGGCTCCAGGAACATGCAAAACATCCATGCTTGGAGCCAGGGCAGAGAATGGAAAAGTGGGTTTCAAATCATGAGCAGAGCCATTCTGGAGTTTGTTTTGCCATTGTTTCTGCCTTTTCTGTCTCCATCTAAAGGCTTGGGGGACCTCTGTCAGTGTCAGGGAGGAAGCTTAGCTTCTTCGGAATCCTAACGCATCTTCATGGTGAAGAATCGCACCAGAAACACACACCCAGGTTGGTGGGTAAGTCAGGGACACATGGGCCTTCCAGTAGGGACAGCGAGGCCGAGGACAATGACAGGATGCCTACAGGGGGACCGTAGATGCAACCTCTGGCCTTGAAGGGAGGATTTCTCCCAGCTTTGCTGCGTGGAAACAGCTTCAGTCCAGAGATAGGAAACCTGGAGTCTATTGTCCGAGGTCGTGCCGATCCTGCAGACACTACCATACCTGTCTGGGTCTAAAGACCCCTTCCCTGAAAAATGAGGGTTTGGGATTGGCTGGCAGTCCTGGAGACAGGCCTTGGGTCTTGGAGCCCCCGTGCCACACAGGACATTCTGTGTTTGTGACTTTACATTTGTGCATTTTCAGGGGCATAGGTCTATGCTTTCATGAGGAGGCCCTTGGCATAGGTCCTTCTCTGTTCCCCTTGACATCTCAAACTCTCTGAGTCCACAGCACAGGCCCAGGCCTGTCCCAGACCGTCCTTGGTCCCCTCCGCTGGACCTTTCACCCAACTCTTCTAGTTGAATTCTTCTTTTAATTTTCATTATTTTTGTACTTTTTTTTTCTTGTTATCTGGAACGAGGCACGTCTAGCTCTTCAATGACTAGAGTCCAAGCTCAATACGCAGACATGCCTAATGCGGACTTTCACAGCGTCTGAGGTGGGAGGACAGCCCGGGAAACACAGGTGAAACATCCCAGTCCTTGCATTTCCAGCCAATTGTCCTGCGGATGAGCGCATGCTCTTGGAAACTGGTGGTTGGAGCCCCCTGACTCTTACTTTCTGTTTCGTTCTCACCTATCTTTTCTCCTTCTAGAAGAGTCTCCAGTCTCTTTAGGCACGGGGAACATCAGGATCTGAGAGCTTGCTGTGGAAGGAAGCATCTGTTCAGACCTGCCACACCCCAGTTGTCCAAACCTCCTGGATGTGCTCTCACTTCCCCCAGGCAGTGTTAGCAATGGCCCCTTTTGTTTAGAGAACGTTTTTAATTTCTCAAGGCTCTTCCTTGTTCGCCTGACAGCCCTGTCAGGTCGCCGAATGAGCTGATGCGTGTAAAGCCAATGAGCTCACAGGCGAAAGTGAAGCCCGGGACTTGGGAGACAGGCAGATGGGGCCTGAGCACCAGTCGTGTGTTGGTGAGCTGTGTTATACGGCCTGGTCCTCACACTCTCTGAGCCTCTGTTCCCGTGTACAGAAGTGAAACGGTGACAGTAGTGCTCGTACCCCAGGGATGGCAGGAGGATCCCAGGGAATGGTGACCACAGACACAGCGCGCGGCGCCCGGCACGCTGTGGTGCTGAGCACTCGGTAGGAGCTGTTACTGTTTGGGAAAGGTTAGCACAGAGACGGACACACCCCCGCTCCAGCATGGAACTGTGGCCTCTGCCTCTCGACTGGAAGTTACTGGAAGATCCTAGAGCAATGAGAATAAAAATCAGATACAGAAGAAAGAGTAAAAGTCTGATCTCTTACTCCCAACTCAATTTATAGGTGGAGATTTTGAAGGTCAAAGTAGAATAGTAGTTTTGCCCAAGACACACAGCTATTAAGAGGTGGCAATAGGGTGAGTAATCAACATCTCACGGAGGGGCGACTCAGAACACAGGGTTTTCAGACCTAAGCTGGGACCATGCGGGACAAACCAAAGTAAGCTGGCCACCCTTGGCAGTGATCTGACGAGAGCCTGCCCTCGGGACCACCAGACCAGCAGCCTTCTAAGCACGTAGGAAACAAACGGTCAGTACCAGTGGCTCTTTGCCTGGGGGCTTACTGTCTGGGTCCAGAAAAGACCTTCCCCCAGTATGCCTGGTCCCTGGGCTGTCCTCATGCGTCACCATAGCCTGCACAGTGCCCGCCTCTGCACCTGTCCTCTCAGCCTTTCTGAGCTCCCGTTCCTGGGTGAGCCTCAGGGCTGTGTTAGGGCCAGCATGCAGCCCAAGCCCTGGTGTGGACGCGTGTGTCTGCTGACAGCCCCAGTGCCCATAGGATGTGATGTCGTGGGTCCCTGCGCCCAGGCCTCACAGATGTAAAATAAGACAGGCTTGAGGGTGCCTGGCTGGGAGCAGAGAGAATGGGGGTGGGTGATGCTGGGCCCAAAACAAAAGTGGGAGATGGATGAGAAAAAGAGTGAGGAGCTGAGGTCAGTGGCATGGAGCTCTCTCTGTAAGTGGCATGTTATGCTTTCTGCCTGGATACATATAACTAACCAAGAACTTGTCTCCAGAATGTACAAAAAATGTCTATAAATCAATAAGAAAAAGAAGAATCCATTAGAAAAAATAGGCAGCAGCCTTAACAAAAGCTATGCAAACAGTCACATCTGACAAGGTGCAAGCTTGTGGAATCAGAGAAATGCAGTCTAAAACCACATGCACTCACCGTCGTGGCCCAGAGGAAAACCCCATGCGCTAGAGGGAATGTAGAGCAACTGGAGCTCTCGGACTCCGGGGGTGGGAGGAGAAAGTGGTGCAGACCCTTCAGGTCACGGCTGGGCAGGAACTAAAGCTGACTCTTCACAGACCCCATGGATGAGCAATTCTACTCACAGGTATGTGCCCAAACAGAAACGAATACTTATGTGCAGCAAGACATAAAGAATGTGCATAGTAACATTATTTCCAAGAGCCCAAACTGGAACTAACACAAATGTCTATCAAAAGCAAGATGAGCACATGAATTGTGGCGTAATTATACCGTGGAATTCTAGACACCAATGAAAGTGAAAGACTCATTGCCATGCCTAACAACACGGACTAGACACAGAAAAGTGCATATATGATTTCATTTATATAAAGTACAAAATTAGGCAAAACTAATCTGTAGTTTTGTAAATCAGAGTGATGATACCTTTTGTACAGTGTGAGCAGAGCTTCTTGAAATATTTTTACTTTGATCCGGATGGTGGTTGCATGAGTGAGTTTGCCTTGTTAAAATTTATGGAGATGAATTTGAATTTGCATGAATTTGTATACTTTTTTGCATGAATGTAATTCTTCAATAAGGACATTTGTTTTAAAAATGGATACTGTGTTTCATCTAGTGTCTTTCCTCTGGGATCAGAGTCACTGGAAAACAATGAAGAAAACATCTGGCCTAGTTGCCCAGGATACTAATCCTTCTCTCCAGAGCTACCTGGAAACAAACTATACCATGGCATTGGCCTGGGCCCTGAAAGCTGGGCGACATGGGGCGAGTGGCCTTCCACCCATGGAAGCGGGCTGATCAGCCCCTCCCAGCCCCAGCACCACGCTGCTTCCCCTCTAAAGAAATAAACACATTTTCTGTTAGTTCTGGGTCCCAGACAGTACCGAGCCACCTGTTCTAGAACTTTAACAAGTTGACTCATGCCAATCTGCTTGCTTCCTCCAGCCGTTCCACTTCATTTTCAGGCCACTTAGTCCATTTTTCCTCCCTTTGTCCTTGGTTTTCAAGACAGCCCATTTGGGCTGAGCCCTATTTGGTGACAAGTTGTCAGAACAGCTCAGGCCTCAGTTCTCTTGTGTGATTTAAGCCAAAAAAAAAAAAAAAATCTGACTGGGGAAATTAGATGGAGGTGATTGCAGTGAAAGTGCCTCTTATTGAAGCTCTTGGAAAGCGTGAATGTCATCAGTCTTGTCAAAGCCGCACACAAGAGAAAATAACAGGACTGGAGGTGGACCAGGGTGCACGCTGGGACTGCACAAACTTAGAATTAGCCTCCTGTTTGCTATTATTTTTTTCTCATAAGTACTGGGGTGGGAGAGGGAGGAGAGGAGAACAGAAATAAGAGGGCAGAGTAGGACGCGGCGGGAACATGGGTGAAAAATGCCAAACCGGTGCAGTTTATCTGTTTTTTATCCCGATTGAGCTCTGCCAGTGTCCCCTGGACTCTCAGACAACTGAGATGAGAGGAGCTGAGGGCTGACAGCATGACATCGGGCTGGGGACTGGAGTTGAGGACAGTGGACCTGGTGGGGCTGGCACAGGGGATGCGCGTGCTCTGGCCCCGGGGCCACCATCCCAGCAGTAGGAGGTGGGCCAGGTCATTCAGTGTGCCCTTGTCTCAGTGACCCTTCAGGTAGTGTGCCCAAGTGGGAAGGACCTGCCCATCCCTCAAAGACCCACTGAGAATCAACCCCATGTGAGACACTCGGTGGGGGACAAAGAACAGGATGATGCAGCTGTGTAGCAGAGCAACGGTTTCCCAGAATCTAGAACTGGAGCTCTGGGGGAGGGTTGGTGTGAGCTGTAGGTCAGTCACCCGAAGGAATCATGTACATGGAGATGAGCTGACACTTGGGTCTGAAACTGATAGACTAGAAGAGGAGGCGAAAGGGCGGGTGACATGTGAGTTACTTAACCAGACGTGGAGGTTGGGCATCTACCCAGGCAAGGCCCAGAGAGCTGACCTTAGCCGCAGAGGGCCAGACGGGTGACGGTCAGCTCAGGGGGGGAGGCAGTGAGCCACACTTGGAGAGGTGGGCGTTCTGGGAAGGAAATCTAGCCCTTGGCTCCAGGGCAGCTATAGTCAAAGGGAATGAAGGAGAACTCAATCCTGGGTTATAGGGAACAAGGTATGACCTTGAAGAGCAAAAGCTGGAGCCGTCTCTGGAGAGTAGAGGGTCAAGTTTAGAGTGGGGGTCCAGTAGCAAGATTCCCTTGCAAGAGAGCCCTGGGGCAGTGATCTGGGGGTCCTCCCAGTTTGCCTCTCTGAGAACATCAATTCCCAGTTCGACAGGGAAGTGAGACTATATCTGTGGGTGGAGCAACTACAGCCCCTGAGGGGAGCAGGGTGTAGGGCTCATATGGGAGAGCTGCCTCTGGCCAAAATGAGTTTGCTTAGCTCTGGGGAGCCGGACAAGCAAGAACTTTCAGTGCAGGGAAGGGAGAATTGTTTGAGGGGAGGTTGTCAGTGATGGTTTCATGGAAGAGAGAAGACTGGGACTCGAAGTGCCATCCCCTCTGTTGTCACGGACTGAGACCAGGTGGCAGTACCTGGAATCATCTTTGTCATTTCACATCTGCATGTAACTGTAATGACTCAATCCCCCTTTTGAACACTGGCTTTCCTTTTTTGAGGAGTGAGAGTTTGTACTAAATAGTCTTTTGGACCCCTTCCTCGGGCCGCTTCTGTGACAGCGTTGCCTGGGGGCGCCATGCTGGAGCGCATTGTTCGCAATCTTTTGTATTCCGGGATTAATTTCTGCGTCCCGGGTGTCTGAGGGTGGGGAATTGGTCTCTCTCTGTTGTGGCATGTAGGTGGCAGGGAATGCTCAGGAAGGAGGCACTCCGGACATATTTACTGAAGGAATGAACAAAGAGCAGATGCTACTCTTTGATACCGACTGTAGGTGTGAGCCACGAGGCCATGGAGAGTCAGCTTCCTCCCCTCCCCCACCAAGACACTTCTTCCTCTGAGGCGCCTGGTGTCTGAACTATGTTTTCTGGGGAAGGTGTGATTTTTAAAGAAATTGATTCTCCGTTTCAGGAGTCGTAAGTCCAGACTCAGGTAACCTACAGCCCGAGTTAGATGTCTGCAGAGGGCAATCCAGCTTCGGCAGATGGCTTGTGTGACTCACAGCCTCTTCCCACGGTGGCAGGAGACAGCTGCAGTGCGCTGTCCCTGGTCAATGGCCCTCATCCCGGCATCAGGCGTTCTGTCTCTGGAGGCAAAGGCGACACCACACCACTGGCACTGTGTGCTTTCCTGGCCTGCCCCACCTGTGTTCTCCGAGGGGGCATCCTACCTGGGACGCCCTTGCTGACTGCCAGCCCCTGGACGGGACTCCAGTGTGGTCCTGTGACCTCATCCTTCTTAGAATTGAAGCCAGATCAAATTCCCAGAACTTCCCTTCTGGTGCGCCATTTCCGACTGGGAGAAATCTGCAAGAAATCTTTTCTCTCCCTTCCCTTCCCTTCCCTCCCCTTCCCTTCCCTTCCCTTCCCTTCCCTTCCCTTCCCTGCCCTGCCCTTCCCTTCCCTTCCCTGCCCTGCCCTTCCCTTCCCTTCCTCTGTCTCTGTCTCTGTCTCTCCTACTCTCTTATAAATCCCAGCCCCAAGGGCACTGCTGTGATGAGGCCTGGCTGCAGGTCTCCAATCTGGCTCCCTGGCTGAGGCCCCCCACTACTTCATAAAGCCAGCGGATGACACTGCCCTGAGCTGGCAGAGACAAATCAAGGCTGGCCAGGGGGTGGATCCCATCAGGCCCTTTTTGCCACACACACACACACACACACACACACACACACACACACACACCCCACCTGCTGAGTCTAACAATGGAGCTTGGAGAGTTCCGCAGCCCATCTCCACACGGAGCGCCTGCAGTCATGGCACTTCGTGCACTTGTCATTAGCAGACGGCTGACAGCCTGGGAAGAGAAGGCTGGGCTGACTCCCCGATGTTACTTCTGTCCTCCCTCAGCATCCTCCCTTTCCTTACACCTCATTCTCCAACCTGTCTGTCCACTTCCTTCAGTGAGTACCTCTCTTCCCCAGTCAGTCATCCTCTGCCCCCTTCACTTTCTGGTCATTTCCTGCCAGCAGACTTTGGCCCAGCGCAGCCTCCCCCCACCCCCATCTCTCCGCTTTGCACATTGGCCACCCACGCTCTCTGGAGGCTGTCTGCCTGTGCCCAGACTGACCGTGCCTTCAGTGTGAAGTGAGACTCGGCGCCAAGTTCCTGCCCCGGTCACTTCCACTGTGACCCTGTGGTCAGTTGCATTAACTCCATTTTCCAGATGAGCGCACTGAGAGAGAGGCGCCAACTCTCCAAAGTCAACCAGATTCAAAACAATGGTCTGGGCTCTTTGTCAAGAACTTCCCAGACCAAGTTCAATGCTCTTACTGTTACATAACAGCTGCCAAGGGCCAGCAAGATAATATGGCTGGGACATGTCATAAACTTTCACTTAGAATAAAAAACCAAAGGTCATTCCCCGAGCAGCCATTTCTGTTTGTGACTAGTGTTTGGAGGCATCCTCGCCCAGGCAGCTCCTTCTCCATCCATCACACAGCCCCCTTAGCCAATGAGAGCAGTGGGGGTGGGGGTGGGAACCCTCCTGCCCCACTTTCCCTTGGCACATTGCGGGAGTTTGAAGTCAGATGAGGAAAGGGAGATGACCTGGCCAGCAGACACCTCAATTAGCAAGTGCACTTTAATTGTTAAATTCATTATTGCAGATTAATTGAAAACTGAGAATGAGGCAAGATGGTACAGCTTAATTGCACAATTGGAAAAGCAAACCTCCTGGCCTGGGAGATGCAGGATGCTCCCGAGGCTGTGGTCTAAAACTTTGTTTTCTCCTCTCTGATCTGCTCTTGAATTCATGAACCTGAAGTTCTGCAAGCACAGCAGAAAGGCACTTCGTTAATGCCTTTCCTCTCTAGCAGCTGGCCGCGCAAACCAGGCCCCCTTAACGGAGGGCTCGTTGGAGCCCTGCTTTCATCTCAGGCCCCTGTGTTGGTATCTCACTCGACACTTTCACCGATGACTTGTTTCATCACGGGCCCCTGTCCCACAAGCAGAGGTTGGCCGACCAGAGGTGCTGAGAGTTGAGTGCTCATATCAGAAACAGCAAAGATAAAGAAACAACACAGAGGGAAACCGGACCCACTGAAACAGAGACCAAAGGGATGGCTACCACAAGGGAGGGGTTGGGGATGAGTAAAAAGTGAGGAGGAATGTCATCAATAACATTGTGATGAGTCTGCACAGTGACAGATGATGGCTGGAATTAGTGGGGCGATCACATCGTAGGGCAGAAAAATGTCGAATCACCATACTGTGCACCTGAAACTAATGTAACCAATACAAGATTGTATACCAACTATACTTAAAAATAAAACACAAAGAAAGGACATTGGAAGCACACCAATCCAGGTTTGAATCCCGCTCTCCTGCCTGTGCATCGTGAGGTCTTATTTCTTGGAGCGTCACGTCTTAATTGCACATGGAGAGAGTAATAAGGACCTTTAGGGTCATTCTGAAGAAGAAATGGGCCCACCGGTGTGAACTGCGGGCACATCCCTCCAACCAGCACGTGACACATTCAGCACGTGCCCCTTCTCCCGCCCCTTGGGCCCAGACCAGGTGGGTAACACAGTTGAATATTCTTTTCCAACTCCAGGTACCTCCTCCTCCTCTTCTCTCTTCATTTCTTCCTGCTTTTTCCTGTCAACACACACACTTCAAATGCCTTAGGAACACGAAGGCCGATTGGTGACAGCTTGATTCCACGACTTTGTCGTTTGTGGTTAGCTCCACCCTGCAATTGAGAGGAGGTAGCAGTGTAGTTGTAGCAGTGTGGGGGTCCTGGGGCCTCGCACTGACAGGAGTGCACCTTTCTTGATACTCCGGGTGTAATTACTGTATGTGGATGGTCTCACTCCTTACCACATTTCCGGGAGGTGTGCACTGTATTATTGGGTTGGCCAAAAAGTTTGTTTGGATTTTTCTATAAGATGGCTCTAGTAATGAGTTCTTTAACTTCATTTGAAACACTTTTGTTAGACTGTATTGTGACAGCTGTCCTGTCTGCATGCATTTAAAAAAAGCTTATCAAAATTGGTGAATTTTTGTGTAGATAGTTTAGTATTGAAGACGGAAGAAAATACACGACATTTTCTGCATATTATGCTTTATTATTTCAAGAAAGGTAAAAATGCAACTGAACCTCCCCTCCCCCCCCCCAAAAAAGACTCATGCAGTGTATGGAGAAGGTGCTGTGACTGATCGAACATGTGAAAAGGGGTTTGTGAAGTTTTGTACCGGAGATTTCTCGTTGGACGATCCTCCATGGTCAGTCAGGAGGCCAGTTGAAGTTGATAGCCATCAAATCGATACATTAATTGAGAACAATCAACATTATACCATGCAGGAGATAGCTGCCATAGTCAAAATATCCAAATCAATAAAGTTTTTGGTGAAAATGAAAAATGTGTCTTTTATTTTATGGGAAAAACCATACGGACTTTTTGGCCAACCCAGTAGTTTAAGGAACACCTCCTCTTCTATAATAGATAACCCTGATAGTCTCCGAGGCCTGATACAATATACCTTTATGTCAGGCAAAGGAAAAGCCCAGAGGGTGGGCCTCAGGGTCAGAGGTCCTGCTCTCAGTGCTCAGGGACTTGGGGGCGGGAGTTGCTGGTGAGATCTGATCAAGATTGGTCAGTCATTCATTTGTCACACCTAGAGAGGAGGGAAGAGAAAGAGAGATCTTTCAGAAAGTTCCTTGGCTTTTGTCTTTCCCACATTCCTATTCCTTTGGCCAGAAGTCAGCTGTGTGGCCACTGTACCTACCTGCCTGGGCATCTGGGCTCCCAGAGAGGAGGGGCCACCACAGGCAGTGCAGAGGAGGAAATGGGTGAGCACACACAGGGGACAGGCCAGCGCGGCTGCGAATGTGGGTGGTTTTCTCATTTCTCTTCAATCTCCTGAGAATTATCTTTTTCAGTTTTCACGTACATATCAGAAATACACATTTTACTAAATAAAAATCCAGCTAAGGCCAAACTTGCACTGAAAAAGGATAATTTTAGTGATTCTTCTCAAAATGGAGTATGTAAACCAGGGGATGCAAGGCCTTAGGATAAGCATCTGAAAAACATGCACACATTAATTTTGGCTTAATAGTAAGGATTTAAAATATTTTCCTATTAAAAGAAAGTCTAGATATATACAGAGTAGAATGCAGGTTTATATGAATTTTTAAGATTAAAAATCGAACTTAAAAAACAACTTGCTCGTGGTGGGCCACTTGTGCCCTTGAAAACCTCGGGGTCCGGAGTCCCTCCTTGCAGTTTTAGTGGTGGAAAGTTTGAGATGTTTTAGGATTTTTTTTAATGAAAAAATTTATGTGGTACACTTAAATGTAATTTCTAACCAACTCTAACTGCAATTCTTCCAAATACCAACCTGTATTATGTTTTGGCACTTGCCTCAACTTTCATTTCAGTTGGGAAGGTTCTATAGCAGTTCCTGGAGCCTGGGTTTGTGAGGTTAGGACTCCACAGGCCTCTAAACATCTCTCTCAGCTGACAATTTGTCTCCTCCTTCAGGGGTAGCCTCACTGTTCTTCCCCAAACCAAGGAGCACTTTGTCTTGTTTCTCCAGTCAGGGGCTGCGCGGAGCTTTCTCTTCCTTGGCTGCAAACCTCTTCCTCGTCCACTGGGAAGGATAAAACCTTGTGTGCCTCTCTTACCATATCAAGAGAACATCACTCCAGCCTCTCTTATCTGCTTTCTATATTGAGTTAACCAATTTAATCTGCATATAATGATGGGGGCTAATTAATAGTTTTCCCACAGCTGGTTCCCTCTAGAAATATTTAGCAACTGCTTTCTAGTGGAAGCTGCCCTAGAAACAGAGTTCGACTTAGCAGTATCTCTCCATAATAGAACAGGGCATTTTCATGCTAACTGGCTCTGCCACGAGGGGCAGGAAGTGCTCCTTGGGGTTGGGGATCACGCAGACATCCTGCATAAAACTCGCATAAAACTCTCAGGGCTCAAAAGATGATGGGCAAAGTCCCCTCAGAGTTACTACTTATTTCTTCCCTTTCTACTCCATTTATTTATTTTTTATCTTTTACCTTCCCTCCCTCAACTTTCCCCTTACTCCCCACAAGTGACCTCACATCAGACACTATCTCCATCAAATTACTCCCCCTCTTTCCTATATTTAAACTCTCTGGGGACCTTTGGTACAAAATTGAATCCATCATATCTCGAGCACATTGCTCACTGTCGTCACTGGAATGTGGGGTTTGATTTAGTTATTTTTGATGATGTCATGAGCACTCACAGAACCCTGATGCAAATGAAAGTGTGTGAACACTAACCTGAGTTTCCTCGGCGCCTCCCCAGCCCGGGGCCTCGCTGGTTCCTCCCGCCGAGACGGACCCCATCCTGGCCCCTGTATTCCTCACATTCTCGCTTTGCTTTTCAAGTTGTTTTATTTCATTGATAGGTAGTCTTCGAAAGCCTGTTTTGATCTTAGTTATTTTAGACTCTGTGAAAAAAATCAAGATCTATGTAATTTGGGGGTTTACTTCCACTTAACATTAAAGTGCTCGGATTTATGTGTGTTAATGTAATTTAATAACGTTTATTCACTTCTGCTTATAACCTATCATTTGACCACTTTGCAATTGTTTCATCCATCCCCCGTTAATGAACATTTGGGTGGTTTCAAGTGTTTTCTGTGATGAACAGTGATTCTATGATTGTTTTAATATATCTCCTCCTGTCCATGCTCAGAAATTTCTTCTGAGCACACGGTTAAGATGGACTTGCTAGGTCATAGAATATTATAAGTGGTCAAATTTAGGTTGCATAGATTTAGTACAACAATTCTAGCAGCTATATAATCCTGTCTTTGCCTATACATGATTTTGTCAGGCTTTTAAATAATATTGCTAGTTAAGTAATTGTAAAATGCGATCTTCGTTTCATTTCTGTAATGAAAAACATCCTATGTTCCTTGGCTGTGCATTTCTTCTGTGAAAGGTCTTTTTGTATATTTGTCTACTTTCCAACGAGATCGTTCGTGCCTCTCCTATTGATTTGAAAAGGCCCTTACATATTTCATATGTTAACTGTCTGTTGGAGCTAAGGAATGCAAACATCTCTCAATTTTAACTTTATTTTCACTTTCCTTAGTTAATATTTTGAAGAGTAGGACTTGTTCTTTATTTTAACATGTTCAAATCTATCGATCTCTTCATTTGTTTAACTCTTTAAAAATATCTTAATTGCAATCTTTCATGTCTTTTGTTGAATAGATTTTTAGGTATTCTTTGATACTATTTTAAATTATGTCTCCTTTTTATATTTTCTCATTATTTCCTAATGCATTATAGATAGATCTTATATCGAGCTATTTGCTAAGTTCCCATAATCTAGTAATTTATCTGTGGATTTTTTTAGGCTGTCTACTTAAAAGATCACATTATCTACAGGGCTTTATGAGTCTAATTTCCCTTTCTTGGTTTATTTTGCCGTCTATGACTTCCAGTGCAATCTGGAATATAAGTGGAAATTATAATTATTCTGCAATAATAAGAATGGTATAATATAGTCTTTTCTTTAGAAGTTAGGATGGATATTCTTCATAAGATAAAGAAGTTCCTGTTATTACTAACTTAATGAGAATTAGATGGTTGTTGAATTTTATCATTTTTTTTCCTACATTTACTGACAAATTATATGTTTTTTCTGTTATTTTCTTAATATCATGAATTATATTTCTTGATTTTCAAAGTATTAAGTCATCCTTGTATACCTGGGATAAAGTTGGTTAAGGTGTGTTATCTTTGTACTGTTTTTAGGTTAGATTTGCAAGTATTTTAAAGGATATTTGTACCCAGGCTCAACATGGAGTGGCAGGGCTGCTGTTTTCCTCCCCTGAAACATCTCTGCGTGGTGGTAGTGTGGGGGGCTCACAAACAAGCCGGAGAACACGCCCCCTTTCTATTTTATGGCAGTGTTCGCATAGAATTGGGATAGCCCATTACTTAAAAGTTTGGGGAAAATACCACCTGTAAAATTGAATCAGGTATTTTCATTTGTGAGAAGATTTTAAAGCACAGCTTCAATTTCTTAAATAGTTATATCTATTTAATGTTTTTATTTCTTCTTAAGTTGCTCTAGTCAGCTATTTTTCTAGGAATTTATCCACTTTACCTAAGCTTTAAATATTATTGACAAATAGCTGTTGATAGTATTATTTTATTATCACTTATTTTGTCTGGAGTTTTTTTATAGATTGTCCCCTTTTTATTGAACTATTTTACATTTATGTTTCCTCTCTTTGTAGAGTTCATAGGTTTCTCAAGTTTTTTGTGTTTTATTCTCAAAGGATCAACTTTAACTTTGCTAATATACTCCATTATATCTTTCCTATTTTGTTAATTTCCTCTCCTATTTTTCATCTTTCTCCTTTTATTTATTACTTTCTGGTTTACTCTTTTGATCATTAACATGAAAACAATTAACACAGTGACTTGAGGCTTCAATGTTTCCCAGTATAAGTGTTTACAGCAATCAGTTTCCCTTGAAGCTGAAACTTACAGGCTTTGATCACCATGGTCACATTTCCATGGGTTATCAATAGCCCATTTGTAGGTGTTTTCATTATCATGCAGTTATGAATATTTCAGATTTTTATTATAACCCATTCTTTAACTTATAAACTAAGTGCAGCACATTTTTAGATGTTCCAATTGTGGAAATTTATACTAATTATTTGTTATTAATATGTAACTTAAATGAGCCATGTTCGGAAATCACCGTCTCTGTGATACATGGTTTGAAATTTGTTGAGAATTTTCTCATGAGCCTTGTACATAATTAGCTATTGTAGCTATTCCACACAAGCTTGAAAAATCTATATTATAGTTGATGGATACAGAAATGTATATGTGCGCATCAGGTCCAGTTGATTAATCATGTTGTTTATATTATCTTTATTTTTGATAGTTTTTCTCCACTTGACCTATCAATAATGTAGACAGGGATGTTAAAATCTCCTGCTATAATAGCGATTTATTATGTTCACTCAGAATTTCTATCACTTTTATGTATTTTAAGGTTATTTTACTGGATGAATACATTTTTAAAAAGTGCTATATATTTTTGGTGAATCAAAACTTTTATCATCATGAAACCGCTCTCTTTATACCTAATAATATTTTTTCTGGTAGTTCAGCTTAAGCCACAGTAAAATATCTTTATCATCTATCTTTTGTTAGAATTTTACCTGGTACATTTTCTTCCATTGTTTTCAACCTTTTTCTTCAAGATTTAGCTTTTTCTCTTGTAGACAGCATATGTCAGAATTTGAAAAATTCAACATGTCAATTTTTCTATAATAATTGTCTAAAATATTTAATTATTGCCTATTTGGGCCTACTTATAGTATTTTAATGTATTATTTCAATTTTTCCAATATTTTCTTTTTATGAAAGTTTTGATCACCTGACTTCCTGAATCTCTTGCATCCTTTGGATTTTTCTCTTCTTTATTGAGATGCTTTACCCTATTTTCTACTGCAGTTTATCTGAGACTTTACATACCTAGAATATCACTGGACATGCCCTTACATTTGAAACCTAGTTTGAATGTAACATTCTAAACTTTATGTTCTTTTGCTCAAGACTTTAAAATCACAACTCTCTTGTCTTCTTGCATTCAGTATTGTTTTTTTAAAAGTCTGATTTTGACCTCTTTTTAAGTTTTTATAACTTCTGTCTTTTAAAATTTTTATAACTTCTCTCTTTTTAAATTATATATACATATAAAGGAATAAAGATGAGGAAATAACTTATTACTAGTTTAGATCCACTATTTAAGAAAATCCTAAAATTAGAAGAAACTCTGAAAATTCAACTAGGTACTTCCCTTCACTCATCACATATAATATGGGGCTTAAATGAGATCTCTGAACCATTTTTTTTATATAGCACTTAAAAAACTCAAACATTTTAAAAGACACTATTTTAAAATCATTACATTATCTCCATTATGGTGTGGGGGAAATGAGAATCCATTGAGTAGAACATAGGGTTGGGCAAACTTTTTCTATAAAAGGCTAAATAGTAAAAATTTTAGGCCTTGTAGACCCCCCCCCAAAATGTATGGATATATCTTTAAATTTCTCTGTAGTGCGTTTGGATGTGGTCTTTCCTGATCTGCTCTCTTTGGCACTTTATACATTTTCTTCTGAGATATTCTTCTTCTTTTTTTTAAATTCCAGAGACCATCTCCACTATTCAAATATTCTCTGCTTTCTATTTGTATTTGTCTCTCTTTCTGGGATTTAAAAAGATCTAAGTATAAGCACTTTAACTTCCATTTTCCATTTCTCTTAGCTTTTCTTTTATATTTTCTATTAGTAATTCTTTATTTTGAGTGATTTCTTAAATCTGATCTTCTAAACCACAAACTCCTTTCTCAGCTAACTTCCATCTGCTATTCAATTTTTTGTATTTGTTTAACAACATTTACAGATTTTATGCCAAATATTCCTGCCTTTCTATTTTTGCATTTTCTTATTTCTGTTTCATATGGTTAATATCTTCTCCTCTCTCTCCTAAGGACAGTTGCAGGAAAGTTGGAAGGAAGGCAAGGACAACAGCAAGCCCTCCCAGTGTCAGACGGGAGCAAAGTCTGGCCCCGCCCGGCGATTCGCGAGCTCTCTGGGACAATGTGCTTCTCACTTGCTACTTACAGCCCATTAGGCTTATATTGTGTGAAGCTACGGATTAATGCAAGATGACTGATAAATACAAGCTAATTTCTGTCTGGTAGGAAAAGATAACCTGAAGGGTTATGGTTTTTTCTTTTTGCTCTATAAGACCAGTTTTGTGTAGAATTTAGCAATCATATTTCATTAATCTTTCTTGCATTGACTATACATAGTCAATCTCTTAAATTCTCATTTGAACCATCTTTGCCATTCTGCTGGTTTCACTGGGCTAAATAAATCTGAGCTAAAATATGTGTTCACTGTAATTTTTCTGTGTGCTATATTCTTAATTTTTGAAAATTATTCTTTGCAATCTCATTTAATGTTTTTTGACTAACTTGAAATGATTGGTTCCTCTCTTCTAATAATTCTACTTTTAGTGGACACAATAACCCAACATATTGTTTTTCTTGTGAAAGGGTTGTGTCCCTCACTGTCTTCTTATTTTGGTGTGTGTGCCTCCCCCTAGAAAACTGATTTTGGGGGGGGGTCAGGAAATGATTTTTGGAGGAGGCTGCACTGGAGCACATGTGTGATCTTGCACAGAGATTCAGCTTTCCTACTGGTTTACCTTCTTGGAAGGAACAGGGTCGGCACCAGAAACTCAAGGTGGCTTTGTGCTGTTCCCTTGCCTTCCTGGGGGGCAGCTCCTGAGGGATCACTGCCCCCTGCATCCTGGGACTTTGTTGCCACTGCTGACCCCTTTTCCTTTGGTGCCCTGTGGACCTCCACTGTGCCCACTGTGTCCACTGTCCCCGTAACCCTGGCCGTGCGAGGGTGTTTACTTCATCCCAAAGGTGTGTGATATCTGGCTTTAATTCTTCACACTGAGCTCTAGCAAGTTGAATGGCCACCCCTCCAAAATGAACAAACGAACGAACACTGGAACCTGTGAATGGGACTTATTTGGAAAAAGTGCTCTTTGCAAATAAAATTAAGTTAAAAATCTTCAGATGAGAGCATCCTAGATTACACAGGTGGGCCATGTATCCAAGTGCTCTTACAAGAAATAAATGAGGAAAAGAAACAGAGGTGAAGGCCACGTGAAGACGGAGACAGAGCGGAGCGATGCAGCCACGTCCAAGGAGCCGCAGGCGCCAGACCCGGGATGTGAGTAAGGGTTCTCCCTGACACTCTGAGGAAGCACAGTCCTGTGACACCAGGGTTGCAGACTTCCAGCCCCCGGCACTGTGGAAGAATTGATCTCTAGGGCTTTAAACCACCAAGTCCATGGTAATATTTCCCAGAAGCCCTAGGAAACATATTCAGATACCCAAGACTAGACTGTAACCGTTCAATGTCTTTACTAGAAGTTTGGGAATAATAGAAGCAAAGAATAACACAGACAATAATTACAACCACTATGCAGGGCCAGAGGTGCTGGAACCTCCTCTGACTGGCTCCTCACCAGGGACATTTCCTGCGTCCTGGGGCCAGGAGCAGTGTTGTGAAGGAGTCAGGGGTTGGGACTGGCCCAGTTTCACGCCCAGCCTGGGCACAAGAGGAAGTTCTTTCCCTCACAGCTGTCCCAGGCCAGCTGCTGACAGCCTTCTTCCCAGCTCCAGGACGACTTTCCTCTCTTTCCGCAAGAAGCCAGTCATAGCTGCAGGCCCTGAGCTCCCAAACCATCAGATTCTCTAACAGCACATTCCCAGAGTCTGCGTTTTTCAGTCTTGTCCAGGTGGGGCTGCTCTGAGGCCAGCCCCTGTTTTAGGTTTGAAAAAAAATCTCATAATTGGAGTCACTCAGGGTCCCCTTGTTACATTAAGTTCACGTTAGAATGCCTTCCTCAGTTTGGGTGGTTTGGAGGGATGAAGCCCTTCATGCAACTAGTTTTACTGATGATCACAACAGGGCAAAGTCAGTGTGTGTGGAGGGAAATGGAGGAGTCCGAACGCTGCCAACAGTTTTGTTAGGGTGGTGAGACTTTAATGAAAGTTACGGGTGCAATGATGGGTTTTTTGCTTTTTAAAGTATGTCTTTTAATGTTTCTTTCAGAGTGCATCATGCTATTTTTACAGTAAATAAGGACAGTCATAAAGTTTTGATGGTACAAGAAGGGAAATATATTCCCTGGCCTACCTCCTCATCACTTGGAGGGAAAAATTGCCATCAGCGGCTGGGGACTCATTTCTCTGCTGAGAGAAACTCTTACAGTTTATGTGCATTTCAAACAGTTGAGGATCTATTTGGGAGGAGAAGTGCTTCCCTTTCTTGTAGGTAGGGAGGCTGCATTTTCCCTCATCTTATGAAAGGATATCAGTCACAAAGCATCGCCTGGAATAAATGAGGTGAGAGAGGGAATGAGAGCGAGAGTGAGGAGAGGTGGGGGCACAGAGAGGTGGACAGACACACACAGATTCAGGGACAGACACAGAGGAACAGACAGCAACGACAGGGAGGGAGGGGAGAGAGAGAATACGAGTGTGCCAGACCCAGGAAAGGAGGCGGGAGGTGGGAGGAGGAGGAGGAGGAGGGTGGAGAGCCAGAAGGAACATCAAGGCCATCATCCCTTTAGTTAACTGCAAACCCAGGGGGCCGGGGCAGAGGCCAGCTGCTAGCAGGAACCAGAGTGAAGACCAGTTCAGAGATTCCGGAGGAGTCCAGAACATTCTGCCCAGGCTGCTCTCCATCTGGAACGCATTTCTCCCCCTCTACCTGTTGGCATCCAAAGGGTCATTCAGGGCTCATCCCAAATGACAGCTTCTGTGAAAACTTTATTGATCGCTCCCTCCCCTACCACACACTTAGTTTGCAAGTGTCCTAAAATAGTTACTATATTCTCCCCAGTACTTGCCTCATCTCTTGCCTCAGCCTCTCTCCTTTCCACCCTCCCTGTGGCCCCCACACGTTACATTACGGGATTCTGAAGGGCAGCAAATGGCTACATTCTCAGTGTCTGCATTGTGTTTTTCCTGTTGTCAAGAAAAATACATTCATGTAAAGCAATTGGAAGCCCAGAGATAAAATGAAGTTTAGACCGTTCACAGAAATGGGTGGAAAGAATATCAGACTTTAATTCTCCATTCATTTTTAACACAAGTTTGTGAGTATGCACATGTATTCAAAAAATTAGTTACAATTTACACAAATTTGTGTTTGTATTAACAACACAACACAACAAAAAGACTGAAAAATCATACTACTGCCTATTAACCATGCCTACAATTGTCAAAACCTGGTGTTTGCAGCACATAGCCACGACGCAGCCCCCACCAGAGTGGGTGGCAGTGTAACAGCCCAAAGGAGGCTGAAATGAACGCTTACTGAGAACTCCCACATTCTGATATTGTGCTGGACACTGATACTGCCCGCAGGTCCTTTAAGCTCAAAGGGTTCGTGATTCTGTGATTAACACTATTGAGAAAACAGTAATAACTAACATTTATTGTTGCTAACTCAGTGCTAGACACTTTTTAAAATGCTCTGTGTGCTTTCACTGGTTTCGTATTAATAA
This sequence comes from Desmodus rotundus, assembly GCF_022682495.2. Classification (NCBI taxonomy): domain Eukaryota; kingdom Metazoa; phylum Chordata; class Mammalia; order Chiroptera; family Phyllostomidae; genus Desmodus; species Desmodus rotundus. Next base: position 50,908,971 of record NC_071395.1, on the reverse strand, counting down.
CCACACGAGACACTCGGGCATGGGCAGGTTGAGGACGTGGGACTTGCCAGAGCCCAGGTCCAAACTCAGGGAACTCCTTCCAGAACCTGCACTCTTCAACACGATGACCCACTGCCTCTCCTGCCTTGCCTCTTTCCAAAAACGTTCTGAGGTACATGGTTATTAATGACAGAGGGCAATGATAAAAATGTGAAAGCAGTGGCTGCATTAAAACTTGGAAACACCCCCTATCAGAGAAGCTAAAGGCTGTAGGATAAAGTGCCGTGGTGAACAGTGTGAGGAGGGTGGACCCCGTTTCAGCTGTGTGACCGTGAGCAAGGCACTCAACCTCTCTGAGCTTATTCTCTGCATCTGTGAATGGGATGGTTGTCAGGATGAATGGGTTGACATGTGTGAAGTGCCTGGCAGAGGGCTGAGCAGAAAGAGAGTGCTATAGAAGCGTTGCTGCTGTTCACTGAGCTCACTGGGCTCCGCTGTGTCCTGGGCATCGTGCTGGGCTGCGGGGATGGAGAGATGGAAAGAAGCCCTTATCCTTAAGGGTGCACTTGACCTGGTGGTGGGGAAACAGATGCGCTCCAATTGTTTTAACAGAAGGCAACAGAAAGCAGTATGAGGAATTGGAGAAAGTATACCTGACTTGGTCTAGGTGGGAAGAAACATATTTGGCTGTGCTTATTCTTAGACAGAAGCAGAGTTTGTCTGTTTCATCTAGCTCACGTCTGGTTTTCTCCACTCCTAAGTCATAGTGCCTGAGATTTCAAAATCACAGATTTATTTATTTGGGTCAAGAATTGCCCTTTTCTCATGGGCTTCTGTAAAACTGCAAATTAACTCAGGGTTTGCATCAGTGTCCTAGTGACATTTTGGTGGCACCTTGCATGACAAATTGCAAAGAATCACATCCAGAGATTCTACTCAATAAGTCTGGATGGGACCTGGACACACCTCAGCTGGTTCTGAGCCTGGTGCACCCATGTGCTCCGTCCTGGGTGCAGGCTGAGGCCCTAGGACACACTGGTTGCCTTTCCACCTGCGGGGCAGATGCACCTGGAGGAAGTAGGGTTGTGCACTTAAGTGCAGGGGCGATGGGGGAGCATTCATCTACCCTCTGTCACTTCAGTGGGCTTCTCTATTCCTGTCGGGACAAAGCTCACTTGGAGACTCGGGGACTGGGGACACCTGGGCTCCCCGTCTGCCTGCCAGCCTGCTCACCCCCCGTGCTTCCCCTGACTCCACCACCTCCTGTCAGCCCCCAGACATGTGGCTAATGAGAGGCCTATTCCGACCTCATTAGGACACCAACTTGGTTTCTTCCACTTGCCAAGGCTAATTATGCCTCTTTCATTAGTTCCATTTTGGCAATTAATGTATCTCTGTGTACACAAACGGCTGTTTGTTTTTAATCTAAGTGACGTGTGTGCGGCCACCCTCTCCTGCCTTGGCCCACGTTTGTCTCTGTCTTGTCGCCCTTTCCTGACGACCTGAGCTGTCGGTCGGGTTCTAGTTTTGAGTGACAGACCAATGGGACAGGCTTCAAAGCTCGAGGGGCCTGGTGGAGAACTGGGCAGGTCACGGGAGAAAGGAAGCACTGAACGATGGCTCCAGAGAAACCAGAGGAGCCAGGGAACCCCGGAGGGTCCGAAGTCCTTAGCAACAGGACATTTTCATCTCACATTTAAGACTCACCAGGCTCAAGAGCTGTCATATTCAGCAGCTCCATGAGGTCTTCAGAGACCGCCTGGACACTTCGGCTTGTCGTCTTAGCCCTGCCCACGTGGCTCTAAGATGGCTAAAGCAGGCCCACAAGGGCGTGCAGATAACCACCCCGAAACTGCAAAGAAAGTATTTCTCTTGCCCCTCCACCCCTCCCCCCTCCCCCTGCTCACTGTCTTTCACATCCATGAGCTGTAAGGGGACCATTGTCTTTCTTTTGACTTGCACGCATGTGCCAAACCAACCCATCCTCGAGCCAAGCTCAGCCTTTTCCTTTCTCTGTCAGCTGGTCATTCGGATCCCCTTGTGGCTAAAGGTGCAACTGTGATTGTTGACATGTGGTTCTGGGCCACTGACGTACAGCTTAACTTGTGCAGTTCGATCCTGCTCGGACCCCCTCTGATGTACAGTTTCCAACGTCTGACTGCTCTGCGCACATCTCACCTTTTGACTAGGCGTGTCTGAAAGAGCCCAGCCCGTGGCGGGCAGTTCTGGAGGATATGTGGTTGCCTGTGGCCCATGGTCAAGTGTTCTGTCTTGACCAAGGCCTGGTATCACCTCAGGAGCTATTTCTCAAAAAGATGTATAAAGCTCTGTTGTGGGCACCCTGGCCTGTTCCAGACTCCAAAGAGCCTGAGATGCGGTTTTCTCACTGAGGCTTCCCAAAAGCTCCACGCTGTGTCTTTCCCCAGCACCCCCACGTCCAGCACCGTAGGATCTGCCAGATTGTATAGACCAAGGGTCAGGGCCCCTTGACTATAGGCTGCAGCCACCACAGGGCCTTAACTGCTCCCTGCCCCAGTCGAAGCTGGTCGCCTTCCATATTATCCAGTATACTGGTTGGGCCAATATGCCTAGGTGTGGAATGTGTTGCCTCCATAACCCATGAAGTCCACTAGGCACCTTGCTTCCTTCTTGTGATTGAGATGTAAGATTCAATAACTTGTCTGTTACTTTGGAAGGGATACCAGGGCACACCCTGGCCAACGGGTACACATCTGTGAAGTCGAAGGCCACATACGATGCACCTGCAGCCTTATTAACCTGCCTTAACAAAAATACTATGTCCAGCACAGCAGCTATGATTAAGGCATAATCGGGATAAGCCCACATTAGTTTGCAGTCATTCTCCGGTGTTTATCCAGTTTCTGCAGGGTTTCATCTAGTTTCTGGCCAGTGGAGGTGGAAGTATTCTAGTTAGGGGTCCTTCTCCTTCATTCTTTATGTCTTTAAGAATGGCTCCAACTTTTATCATTGGATCTGCAATATTTTAAATGAATTAACAAATCAATTAATTATTTTGGTAAGGACATTTAACCTGAGAGTTACTCTCTTAGCAGATTGTAAAGTGTGTAATACAGTATTGGCAACTATAATGTCTCTTTGTAAATCTGGCCTCTACATAACTGGAGTTTTATACAAGCCCATTTTCCCCTCCCTTGGCCCCTGGAAATGAGCATTCTATTCTTCGTTTCTGTGAGTGTGACTATTTTAGATATCTCATGTGAGTGGAACAGTGCAGTATTTGTCTTATGACTTACTCATTTCACTTGGGGAACAGATGCCCTCGAAGCTCATCTGTGCTATTGCATAGTACAGAACATCCTTTGTTTTAAAGGCGTATTAGTATTTCATTGTGTGTGTATACCAAACTTCCTCTATCTGTTCCTCTTTCCACAGGCACTCAGGCTGGCCTCACATCTCCACTGTTATGCACAGCGCCTGATGGACATGGGAGTGCTTTGATGTCCTGATGTCAAATATTTTGGAGGAATACCCAAAAGTAGAATTGCCAAGTGATGTTATAGTTCTATTGGCAACGTTTTGAGGAATCTCCATTCCGTTTTCCAGTATGCAGCTGCACCATTTTGCATTCCCACCAACAGTGTATAAGGGTTCCAACTTCTCCACATCCTGGCCAACACTTACTGTCTTAAAAAAAATTAATAGTCATTCTAATAGGTGTAATGTCATATCTCATTGTGGTTTCAACTGGAATGTCTTGATAATTACTGAAGGTCAGCACTTTTTTATACATTTTTTGGCCATTTATATGACTTCTTTCAAGAATGTTTATTCAGATCTTTTGGCCATTTTTTAATTGGGCTCTCTCTCTGCTCTCTCTCTCTCCCACTCCTATCGAGTTGTAGCACTCCTTACACATTTTTGAAAATAACCCCTTATCCGACAAATGCTTTCTCCCATTCTGTAGGTTGCCTTTTCGCTTTATTTGTTGTTTCCTTTGCTGCGTAGAAGCATTTCGCTTGATGGAGGCCCACTGGTCTAATTTTGCTTCTGTTCCCTGTGCTTTTGCTGTCGCACCCATTAGGTCATTTCTGAGACCAATGTGATGAAGTTGGTTCTCTGTTCTCTTTCAGGAGTTTTACAGCTTCGCGTCACATTTACGTCCTTGTTTCACTGTGAGTTGATTTTTTGTGGATGGGCTAAGATAAGGGTCCAGATTCATTCTTCTGCATGTGGACATCCAGTCTTTCCAACACCATTTGGGGAAGAGGTCATCCTTTCTCTGTAGTACATTCGTGGCACCCATGTTGAAGATCAGCTCACCATCCTTGTGTGGGTTTATCTCCAAGCTTTCTGTTCTGTCCCATTGGTCAATATGTCCCTTTATGCCAGTATCATACTTTATAATTACTATACCTTTGTAATATGTTTTGAAATCAAGAAGCACGATGCCTTCAACTTTGTTTTTGTTTGCCATGCGATACTGTTTTTGATCTACTCTTGGAGCTAGTGGTGGGCAGTTCCAGAGGTTTCCACTTGGCCTTCCCTATTATAAATGTTGCTTCAAATACCAAGTGTATCAATTCTCATTACTCACCCTGGGCAGAGAACTACTGGGTGGGTCCCTGAACTCAGGCAACACTCAGAGTCAAACTTGAACTAGAACTCTGTTTATTGCTGGGTCCCTCTAAGCCCTCACTCTAACAGGAGGAACAGGTTAATACTTTGAGTCTTTGAATATCAATATTAACTCTGACACTATGTCCAATACTCCCCAAAATATCTTGGTTTTCCCCTTTCCCCAGTACACAGCCACCCAGGTCAAACGGCCACAGGTCCCTTTGGGAAGGAACCGAGGCAATCTTCACACTATATACTGGTCCGGGTACTGGAGGGTCTTTTCTCCTCAGTCAATGGGTTTTGGGTCTCAGATTCGAGATCTGAATAAGGGCTTCTGATTTCTTTTTATTTTTTATTTTTTAAGTTTTTAACTTTAGAGAGAGGGGAAGGGAGGGAGAAAAGAGGGAGAGAAACATCAGTGTGAGAAAAAAACATTGATTTGTTGCCTCCTGTCCGTGCCCTGACCAGGGACTAAACCTGCAACTCAGGCATGTGCCCTGGCCACTGAACTAGAAACCTTTTGGCCTGCAGGATGACGCCCAGCCAACGGAGCCACACCAATTAGGGCTTGTGACTTCTTATTAGGATAAGCCCCTTGGGCCTCCTCTTCCTCTGTTGTTGCTATTTTGTGGTTTTTCATGCTATCTAAGCAGCATCTTTGCTGGCTGCCTCTTTTGTTCCTATGGAAACCATGCTCTGTTAGCCATCTGGGCATTTCCCTGCGGGTCAGGCTTTCTTGGCTGCCCTCTAGGCCATTCCGTGAGGAACTCCAGTCCTCTTTATTTCTTCCTCTGTCTTCTGCTGGGACAACTCAGGCATCTCCACTTTGCCTGTGTTGGTTCTCTCTTTTCCCAGGATCCTAAGGGCTGTCTACTCCGCAGCAAGTTTGCCTCCTCTCATGGGTCCTTGCTAGGATGTTAAATCTTGTTTCCCAAGAAAGCACCCTCAAGTCAGTGAATTCCTCCTTATACAATCTTATGTGAAGCACCCTCAAAATTTAATCCCAGCCGTACTCCCCTGGCTCCTGCTGGTATCTGTAAGCTAACTCTTGGAACTTTGGTATATAGTCTTCTTCTTCCTGTGTTGGGCTCAGCATGGCTGTAATCTGGAAGCCAGGAGAGGATGTGGGAAAGGCTCCTGAGGGAGGCACCTGCTGCCTTATGGGAGGGAGTCCTGTAGAGCATCTCCCATCACAGTGAGTGGGAAGGGTGGGCCCTCTGCAGGCTCTGACGGGTCAGGGGAGCCCACAGAGCAGCCTCAGGGGTATCTATCCAGATGTTTCAGGGCCCCAGGTTTTGTCCACCAGTGCCCCGATCCCTGTGTAATGGACCTGCCTTGTCTGAGGTTTCAAATGTTGTGGAATCCGTTGCTCAGCCTGGTCTGTATTGCACTGCAGAGCATCAGGTGTTTTGGTGAGCTTGCAGGCATAGCCATGAACTGCTTGCTTCTCCTTACCCCTTTGCAGGCGGTGACACAGCTTCTCAGTCACCAGCTGACTCCATTTTCTCTACAGGCACCCCATATTTCCAACGCCCGTGCCATTGTTTGTGCTACGGTGCCCCCTCCACCAACACACTTTTCCACCTGCAAGAGTGTCCCCTGCACTGAGATGTTGTCCCAGCCCAGCACCAGCGAGACTGTTAGCAATCGGGCCACCCCTTTGGCTGCAGCCTGTTCCTGAACCGACTATGGCTCAGGACAGAGGAGAGGGCCCGTCCAGAGTCGCCAGCTCTATGCCTGTTTCCTCAACCCTGCTCTCGGCACCGTTGCATTCATTTGGATCCCCGAAAAGCAGAGGCCACGCCAGACCAGAAGTGTGAGAGCTTCACTGAGGGGAGCACCTGTCAGGGGAAAGAGGAGGAAGCTGGAGGGCCAAGGAGAGTCGTCCACTGTATGCAGGCCTACGTCAGTTCCCGTTCCCGCTGCCATGAGCTGCCACGCACTCAGTGGCGTGAAACAACACGAACTGACCCTACTACAGCTCTGGACATGAGAAGTCTCACTGGCTGAAGTCAAGGTGTCGGCAGGGCTGTGTTCCTTCCGGAGGCTTGGAGGGAGAATCTGCCGCTTACCTTCTCCAGCTTCCAGAGGTTGCCTGTATTCCTTCGCTCTTAGCCCTCTTCTGTCTTCAAAGCCACACTGGGTCACTCGGGCTTCTGCTCCCATTGCCACGCCCCTTCTCTGCCCCTCCTGCCTCTCTCTTACCAGGGTGATTGTGCAGGGCCCTGGGCGTGGTCCGGGATAGTCTCCCATCTCAACATCCTTGCCTTAGTCTTCCATGCACTATTCTGTTTGCCATGTAAGGTAACATGTTCACAGGTTCTGGGGACTAGGAAGCAGGTATTCTCAGGGGGCATTCTTCAGCCTTCTTTAGCTTCCCTAAAGCCGAGGGAAGGAAGGAGAACTGAACAGTAGAAGTCTCAGACTGGAGCACACTTCTAAGTGCCTTTTGGCTGCACTAAGAGGGTTGGGGTCTCTGAGCCCCAGAACGGTCCCAGCTGTGGGTCTCTGCCTCTCTCCATAACGGGGGTAGACATGGAGTCTCCCGTCAATTCTACTCCACACCGCGGGAGGCCGCCGTGAATCAGACCACCCGGCTCTGCATTCTGGCTCCACAGCCTACTTAACCACAGGAGCTTGGGCAAGTCACTTTCCCTTTCCATGACTCAGTTTCCCAATCTGTAAAATGTGGGTGATAATGGTGCCAGATTAATTAACCAATAGATAGTAATACAGTTATTGTGTGGGAAAGCCAAAACAGAGCTCTTCGTGACATTATCTGTGTGTACCCTTGCTCGTGGTGGAACTGCGGCTCACACACATACTCCCTGGGATTATATCTCCTCTGCCCATTTTGCCTCATCACATCACGATGTGGAAGAGCCTCCCCCGTGGGGTGGTTGGGCCCCTGTCTCTGTTGCTTTCTGAGTAAAGGCTTGCGGACCAGCTGGCAGAAATGGCCTAGGGGAGATTTGCACATTAGAGGGGGCGGGGGAAATGCCGCTCCTGTTTCTCCTCTGCTTGGATGCTCTGACTGCCTGTGTCTGCCGAGACAGGAGCCTGTGCCATTCAGGTGGCGGGTCGTCCTAGGATTCCTGTCCCTGGTTGACAAGCCTGCCCTCGTCATGCTGTCTTGGACTTGTCACTCGGCCTCTGGACAGCAGGTTCGGCCCATTGAGATGACCCTATCTGACCTGCTTACTCTCTCTTTAGAGCTCTGGTGATGAGCAAGGGGTCTCCTTGTTCATTCCCCCCAAATGTCATAATACTATAAGGCTCTTAAAAACTTATGTACTCCTTCCATTGTTGAGTTAAAACATTTTTATTATGTCATTACTTATATATTTACCAACATGAAACTAGGTACATACTACTTATGATTATACTTGTAACACTATAAAAGCAAATCAAATTTATAAATTAATACAAATAAAACCACAAAACTAACAACATTCAAATAACCAAAATTAACTGAATGGGATGGTTTTTATTTAAAAATGAAAATTAATTGTCGCCTGCAATGGCACTGACTGCCTTAGTGCCAATTCTTCTGAGTGACAGCGTTTGGCCTCCATTTAGTAACTAAACATAATTCATTCTTTTCTCATTAGTGCAAAACAATTAGCACAGTATTTCTTATTTGCTATTATTAACACAAACTTAACGTTGGGCATCAAGAAGATATTCCACATTTATTTATAACTGTTTATCTATTTATATGAAATATATATATTTTTGTTTTAGAGTGTAAAGACAAAAGCTCAGATAATCAAAATGACATTTTGGGAGAAAACATGGGCCCTCCGGGAATGTGGTCCGTGATCAACACTGAGATAATGAATGTGAGCATGCTCCCTGAAAGTTAAACGGAGTCTATGGTTGCTAGGAGCAATTACCGAGACAAGATTGCAAGCTAAAAACAGCTTCCCCAAATCACACGGAGCCCCCCTTTCTTGTCTTGCCCCCCTCCTGATGGTGACCCCATTTTGCAGCATCCTGCCAGGTGAAGAGGCTGTTTCATCTTAGCTGTCCTTGGTTCCCTGGTCAGACTACTGCTCTCTGCAGCCGTGGCAAGGCCACCAGAGTCTGCAGGGGTGAGGTGGGGTGAGGCAGGCCGAGGGAGCCAGAGAGGCAGGGTGTCTGTCAGGGAGCAGGAGCAGAGGTGCGTGAGGGAGCGCCCTGGGTGGAGCAGACCAATGCTCTGCATGTGACCCGGTTTCCTGGTGCCTAGGGGGCAGGAGAGTGGTTTCTCCTCTCTGTGCCAGGTACTGGCCTGGCCTCTCAGGAAGGGGCTGTGGGGTGGGGTGGGGCTCAGATTTATGGAACTAGAATAAATAAAGTACAGGGCCCCGTGGTATCTTTAAAACTTCTACTGCAAGGTTAACAACACTATAACAGCTTTAATGCTGTGTTCTGGTTAAATGAATTGTGAAGACTGTTCTTTTCTTCTTTCTCTTTCTTTTTCTTCTTTTTATGTTTAGTTTCCTTTTCCCCCCTCAGTTTTCTAAATTTTTAAATTTCTCACCTGATGATTTCTTTTATTACTGATTTTGAGGTGTGTGTGGTGGGGGGGGGAGAGAGAGAGAGAGAGAGAGAGAGAGAGATGGATTGGTTGCCTCCTGCACATGCCCTGACCAGAGATTGAACCCGCAACCTTTTGGTATATGGGATGATGCTCCAACCAACTGAGTCATCTGGCCAGGACTTTTCCTCTTTGTCAAGGACATAGTTCTTCTAGGTGCTTTCTCCTGATTTTTTTCTTATCCCTGACTTCCCCCGCAGACATTGCATTTGAGGTTAGTTATCTGCTAAAGGAAGAAAACAATGACAAAGGAATATTAACATCAGTACTTCGCCCTCACGTGTGTGTAATGCATTAGAATTTGTGAGTGTTGTCATGTGTATCACTTTGGTCGTCATGGCAGCCTGTGATGGAGTTACTACTTTCTGCTTTACACATGTGACATCGGTGTTCAAAGAGGTAAAGAGGTGCTTCACCTTTCTCTCCTCCTTTCTCATTTTTTCTAATCCCCTTCTTTCTTGAAGAACTCAGTCCTAAGTCCATAGGCAGAGCTGCGTGAGATACAGGTATGTGCCAGGCTGGGTGGGGCTCGCAGATGTGAATATATTCACAAAACTTATCCAGTGTTCAGCAGTAGGAAGACAAAGCCAGAAAAGCAAAGCAAAACAGTTCATAGCAACAAACTCTGAGTGGGCTCAGATAAAATATTTAACAAATACTTAAAAGCAGCTTTTATAAATGTTTTTAAAAATAAATGATGACAATGATTCAATAACCAAAGAATCTCAAAATATTTAAAAATACTTTAAAAAGAACAAGTGAAAATTTGGAGTTGAAAAGTATAATTGTATAAAAACTTGTTCCGTGGGCTCAATAGCGGACTTGAGAGAGCAGGGGGTGAAAATCAAAGGGCTTGAAGGTAGGTCGGGCACAAACAGTCCAGTCGAAAGATTTAGAGAGGAAAATATAGAAGAACATGGGCAGAACCTTAGAGACCTGCATGGAGACATCAAACATACCAAGATACATGTAATGGGAGTCCCAGGAGGAGAGGGAGGTGAAAGTACAACACATATTTAAAGAAATAATGAGAATTCCCCCAGTTTGGTGAAAGGCATTTAATATACAGATCAGAAAAATTCCATGAACTCCAGGTAGGATTAGCCCGAAGAGATAAATACCTGAACACACTATAGTTAAGTTGTTGAAAACCAACGCCCAAGAGGAAATCTTAAAAGCCTCAGGACGAAGGTGACTCGTCACATGCAGGGGAACGACGATATGCTTAACTTCTGACTTTTCCATCGAAACAACATAGGCCAGAAGGCAGTGCAGTGACGTACTGCAAGTGCTGGGGAAAACATGGTTCATCAAGAGCTCTGTACGCAGCAAAAGCATGCTTCAGGACTGAATGTGAAATAAAAACATTCCGAACCCGAGGACGGAGAGCATTACATGAGGTACTGAAAGAAGTTACTCAGAATGTAAGAAAATGGTACCAATGGCCCCAGGAAGCGTAAATACATGCATACAACCAGGAGTAAGCAAAAGCAGGTTTATAGTTGTGAGTATGCAAAACAGTTTATTCTTGTGTTGTCTTTTATTAATTATTGTATTATTTGTATTATAACTATAAGCCTACTTTTGCCCAATGTCGAATAAAAGAAAATTTACATATATTTTCTTTACCTTTTTTGCTGTTAATTTCCTTAACAGCCAGGAGATTTCATGACGTGATCCTGACAATACTGTGTTTTGGGTGTGTAACATATGGATGTGATGTGCGTGAAAATACTAGCACAGAAGAGGGGAGGACGTGCTGCACTGGAGCCTCGTGGCTACATTTTACCAGAATTTCGTGAGTATAACCTGAGATATGTTGTGCTAAGATGCATGTTATAATTCATAGGTCAAACACTGAGAAAATAAATGAAACATATAATTCAACATAAGATTTAAAGTGGGGAATTAAAAGCAAAATAGAAACTAAGCAAAAAATAGTTTAAAACTAAACAAAGGTATAAATGGAAAGTAGAGGGAGAAAAATGAGATGCATAGGAAACAAAGACCACCCTGTCGTTCCCCTGCATGGGATGAGTCACCTTTCAAGATTTCCTCTTGGGCGTTGGTGTTCAACAATTTGACTGTAATGTGTTCAGGTGTTTCTCTCTTTGGGCAAACCCTACCTGGAGCTCATTGAATTTTTATGATCTGTATATTAAATGCCTCCCATCAAATTGGGGGAACTCTTGTCATTATTTCTTTAAATATTTCTTGTCCCTTTATCTCCCTCTCCTTCAAGGACTCCCATAAAGATGACAGGTGTGCAACCAGATGTAATATTTATCTCAGGCTTGGGTGAATGATACTGTCCAACAACAAGGAAAATTTGTCAGACTGGATAAAAACAACAAGATGCAACTGTATCCTATCTGTAAGAGACGTATTTCTGATTCAAAACCCAGCAGTCTGAAATCAATAGCACAGAAAAAATATAACGTGCCAACAGTAGCCCTGTGGGAGCTGAAGTGGCTATATTATTACCAGGACACATAGATTTTTTTTAAATCTTAGAGAAGAAGAGGGACACTTCATAACAATATTAAATAAAAGGGCCAATGTATTAGGAGGCTATGATAGTTAAAATGTATATCTATGAATCTAACAAGGTAGCCCAGAATATACTAACATCACACTGATAGGTCATAGGAGAAGTAGACGATTCAACAATTATAGTTGGAGATTTCAATACCGTACCTACAATACTTGTAAAAACAGCTAGGCAGAAAATCAGCTAGGATACGTGATACTTGAACAACGCTATTGGCCACTGTGGTCTAATTAATATTTACAGAAAATACCGCCCCTAAAAGAATTATGCATTTTCTACACGGGACATCTTCCAGAAAGGCCACATGCTGGGCCTTAATGTAAGTCTCAATCAATATAAAAAGGTTGAAATTATTCAAAGTATGTTCTCTGTCCATAAATAATTAAATTAAAAATAAAAACATCGAAAGAGATTTCATATATCAGCAAACATTTTAGAAATTAAACAAAGTAGCTTCTTAATAACTTACGGGGAAAGGAAGGAATCCAAAGGGAAATTAGAAAAAATTTGAATTGATGAAAAAGAGAGCATGACATGTTGAAGTTTATGGATGTAGCCAAAACAGTGCTTAGAGGACAATGTGTATGTTCACTTGCCTGTATTAGAAAATATCAAATAAGGGTCTCAACTCAATAATTTAAGTACTCACTTTATGAACAGAAAAATAAGAACAAATCAAATTTCTTTGGACCTGTTAGAAGAATAGCCCACACAGAGTCTATATTCCCGCATGAAAAAACTTACTGGAGTGGGTAGCAGCTGCCTCCCTGGATGGCAGGATCCCCCAGGGGAGTCTGAAGCCCAGGACTCCCTCAGCCAGCCCAGCAATAAGGTGACACTTCTGTGCACTTGAATTCAAGACACCTGCTCTGCATGCAGTTCCGGGAGCTGCCACAAGGGTGTGCGGCACAGCCTCGGTGCCTGACTTTAGTTCTAAAGTAAAAAGTGGTAATCAGTATCAATTAAAAATTATTGTTTTTACCTCTAAAAATAAGTTATATTACATATGTATGGATTTTTCATGGTTTAGTTAGGCTTCCTCTATGTAAGAGAAATAAACACAAATGCTTCATGATAAATATAATTAAAAAAAAGAAGAAATACTTAGGAACAACGCCTCCACATGCTGATTGTCAATCATTTTCCCTAATGAATCTCTGAGGTTTTCTGGGAGCTAATGGCTCACCAGGATGTCGTCAGAAACACGCCCTGGCAGGCAGGCAGGGCCTGGCTGGGTGAGGAGCGGCTGACAGATCACAGGAGTCGGAAAGGCCAGGAGTCAAGCCCAGAAAGGAGTGGAAGAAAAGCCGGTCGGTAACTAGCCTTACACCTGGCCTCCCAGCGGACAAGAGATGGAGCATTCTAGAAGGAGATCTTGGAGACATGAAACTGCCTAGTGTGTTGGGGTATTTAAAGTCATTCCACAAGTGATGGGGGAGGAATGGCCCCAATTTTGAAAAGCCTGATGTGGCAGGCCAGGCCATCGACTGGCATCTGTCTTGCAGGCGAGAGAAGGCAACGAGGGACTTGGAGCCCCTCACTGAGTCCCAATGAGGGAGAAAGAGAGGACTAGACTTCCGAGCACCCACTTCTGTGCTGCTGAGGCAGATGGGTGGGGGAATGGAGACAGTGGAGCCAGTTAGGAGACTGTTGACACCTGCTGGTGTGGGATTTGCCAGCCCTAAGGCAGTGGCTGTGGGTACGGACTGGGGAGAGGGGGGACTGACAGATGAGGTGTTTTGGAGGTCAAGTCCACAGGGCTTGGAAATTACTGGGGATAAAGTGGACGGAAGGCTGAGTGACGCACTGCTCTCAGCGTACTCCACCAGACACAGGGAGCACGGGAGGAAGAGACAGTTGGGTGAGGGGTGGGACAATGTTGGCAACATGACTTTCTAGCACGTGTGTTGGAGATACCTACAGAGAATTCATTCAAAGACACGGAGTAAGTGGATTTATAACTGACTTTATTCTATGTGGGTTTTATATATTAGGAGAGCAGTCTTGGTGGAATTAAAGATCTGGAAATCCTAAGTAGCTAGATGTTAGTTAAAACCATGGGGATGAATGTTATCTTGTATGGAAAGGATGCAAAACAAGGGGAGAAGGTGGACAAATGCAGCATCCTTGACAGTATGAGCAATGAAGGTGTGGGAACAGGGGAGTTCCGGCCCTCATGAACCACCAGAGAGGTAGGGAGAGAGCCAGGAGAGCCCAGCCCCATGTAAACCAAAGGAGGTGAGCTCTAAAAAGAGGGGAGTGGCCAGCCCTTTCAACCCAGCCAAGTGTGAAGATCAGTAATGGAAATGCTCCTTGGAGTTGGCCACGGAGAAGCTGATGATGGATGTGGTCAGAGCGGTTTCCATGGGACGGCAGTGACTGAAGCCAGAGCGATGCCCAAGAATTGGTTGGGAAAGGAGGAATGGAGACAGCTAGTGCCAATTATTTTTCAAGATGCTTGCCTGCTCGGGAAAGGAAGCCAGGGGTAGAAACACAAGAAGAAGGACTGTTTCTCTTTTTGTTGTTTTAGGACAAGGCAGACTTGAGCATGCTGACAAGCTGAGGGGAAGGAGCCAGGAAGAATGTCTGATGATATGGAAGAGACACGTGAAAGTGAATGAGGAGGAGCCTCAATTTGGTGCTATTCAGGACCACATGGGCCCCTGGATGGAGCTCAGGAAAGGTAGGAGATGGGCCTGGGTCTTCTTCTCTGGGACTTTCTGGGACGGCAGCTGAGGAGCAGGATGGAGGTACAGTCCACCTCCAGATGTCATGGCCATCCCTGTACCTCAGAAGTGAGTGCCTGTCCCACATCAGGTGTCTGCCTGGAGGACATAGAAACGTCCCCTGGCCTTGCCCTCCAAATTTACTCAGCCTGCATGCTCTGTCCCTTTTTCACCATACAATTTTTTTAAAAAGTTATACTACAAGGCCCCCACAAACTATCCGATGAGTTGTTTTTCCAGAGGAGGAGTTGCTTGTCTGAAGAGCAGTTAGCCCGAGGTTACCGGCTCATCCAGGAAGGTTTGGCCTGGGTGCCTGGCTTCCTGCTCTTTCACCTTCTTCAGTTCGGCCTTCATGGCTTGCTGTCGCTGGCCAGGGATGGGCACAGACTCTGTTTCCCTGATTAGTAGTAGTATTAGCAATTTTGTCGCTGAAGCCCATGTTTGTGCTCAGTGCAACACGGGCCATTGCTGCTTTGCTCTTTGCTCTTTGGTCACAACGCTCTCTCACTCAGCGAGTTGGGCGTGTAGCTTAGCAAAACATTTCTACAGAAAGTCTACGCCATGCTGCCATTATCATGCCCATTCACGCACAGATGGAATGTGCCAGTGACAATAATAACTATTTGTTCAGCACTTACTATACACCAGGCACTGTGCTAAAAATCTTTAGTTAATTCTATGCATTGGTACAATTATTAAGATGTTTGTTACAGAGGAGCAAACTGAGGCATACAGACATCAAGCAACTTGGCCAAGGTCACCCAGCAGAGTGGAAAGAGACCATCTGGCTGCACGGCCCACACACACAACCTCTATGAACTTGGTGTCCAATGGGATGGCAAGAAGGCAGTCACCTCTCCTCAGTGTCCTGGCAGATCAACAGGGCTTCTCGGCCCAGCCCCTGCTGGCCTCCAGCACCCCATCTCTAACACCCTTGGGAACCCACCCCCTGAGCCTCTTTCCCCTCCACTTCCTGCTTCTCCTGAACCGTCCTCCAGATGAAAATCATTCCAGCAATTCAAGCCTGATGTCTGGTGAATTATGTTTCTCCAAATTGGTACATTAATAAGGACCATGTGTTCCTAGAGGATCATTAATTACAGACACATTTTTACTTCACTCTGAAATACGGCTGTGTCTCCACTCCATGCAGCTTGGGTACACTCTTGCCAAAGTGCCCATGTGTTGCTTTCGACATCTGTCTCTGGCTTTCCAGCAAGCAGCCCTGGCAGTTCCCTGCTCTTCACACTTTCTCTCCCCTGGTGTGCGTGTCTTTCCCC
This sequence comes from Desmodus rotundus, assembly GCF_022682495.2. NCBI lineage: Eukaryota > Metazoa > Chordata > Mammalia > Chiroptera > Phyllostomidae > Desmodus > Desmodus rotundus. Next base: position 50,893,254 of record NC_071395.1, on the reverse strand, counting down.
AAATGCTGAGAGCCCCCATACAAACCTGGATGATGTGAAGGCCCCTGTCCTTCAACCTTCTCCAATCAAGGCTGATTGCCATCGAAGCTGGGAACATGCAGGGGCAAAAACGCCTGAGAGGTGACACCCTGCAGATGTGTCCCTTTCCAAGGCCTCCCTGGCCATGTGATGTCTTGGATTTGAGGCGACTCCAGTAATTGGAACATTCTGGGTGAGGGAGGAGGCATGAAGCACCCTGTCACTGGACCTCCTGATGGAGCCTGCTGTCCAGCTCAGGCTCAGAGCCACAGAGGACAGGGGCAGGAGACTGCTCCTCGTCAGCTGGGCTTGGGATGGCCATTCTAGCACCACGTTCGCTTCCTTGGGCTCTGGGGCACTGACACGGGCACCCCCTGCATGCAGAGACAGAAGCTGAAGCGGTTCTTGCCCCCTCTGCCCCTCTGCATGGTCCCATTCATAGACATTGGCTGCCCCTGGATCGGCTTTCCCGTGTCTACCGAGACACCCGCTTAAAATGCCAGTTCCCTCTGCCGCAGTGATTTGCAACCACGGCTGCATTTCAGAATCACTTGGGAAAGTTTTAAAAACTTTGGTGCTTAGACCACCCTAAAGACCAACTTGGAGTGTCAGAGAGGGAGTTCCCGGCCTCAGTTGTTTTTAAAGCTTCTTGGGTGATGGCCCTGTGCGGCAAAATTTAAGGAACTGTTCTAATCCTTGCTATTTAGAGCAGAATCCAGAGACCAGTAACATGGGCAGGACTGAGAGCTTATTAGGAATGCAGAATCTCAGGCCCTACCCCAGACCCTCTGCATCAGAACCATCTACATTTTAATAAGATCTCTAGGTGATTTGTGCTCTCTTTAGAGTTTGAAAAGTACTCTAGCTCGAAATGTGTTTCAAACTGGAGTGTGCAAAAGAATTACCCAGAGAGCTTGTTAAAGATGGAAATGCAGTTCAGGCCATCTGGGATGGCGCTGGGGTCTGCTTTACTAACCAGGCCCCCAGGTTGCCTTGACGTGGAAGATCATTCCCTGAGAAGGTCCGAGTCTAGGATTTGGGTTTGGGCCTGTTGGGCCGTGGGCCTGATACCTGGGTGGCTGGGGCCTTGTTGGGAGAGGAGAGGCCACCTGGGTCAGGAAGCCGTCTGGCTGCCCACCCTGCTTGGGAGCCTCTCGTCTTCCCTGAGCGGGATGAGCTGCCCCAGTCCCACTGAGCTGGTCCTCTGCCCACGGGGCTCAGTCAATGCCCTGACTTGCCAAGGTCTGCAGTTAAGAGCTATATATTTTTAAATGGAGGTGTAATGCACAAAACATAAAATTCATCATTTTGAAGTATACAGTTCAGGGGTTTTCAGCATATTTACTATGTTTTACAACTATTACTAGTATCTAATTTCAAAAATTTCTATCACCACACATAGAATGGGTCTCATTAACAGTCGGTCCCAATTCCCTGCCCTCCCTCACACCCTGGCAACCACTAATGCACTTTCTGTCTGTGTGGACTTGTCTATTCTGGACTCTCATATAAATGGAATCCCATGATATGGGGCCCTCCCCTTTTCCACTTAGCAAAGTTACAAGGTTTGTCATGTTGTCGCCGGTAACAGGTCTGGAGTTCTGCATTCCCTGCCTACCTGCCAAGGGCATGACTGGTCTTGCCTTGCCCTCAGGAAAGCTCCTTTCTCACATCTTTATCTGATCTTGACTTCCTAGTCCCTTAGCCCCATCCAACAAGCCTCCACACACAGCAGTGGTGGCTGCAGGCCGGGTCCCACTAGGGGTCACTGGAACAGGGGGCCCCTCCAGGTTGTGTGGCCCAACCTCCCTGCTTCTCAGATGAGGAAACTGGGGAGTCTCCAGAACACTGTGGGGCTCCCCAGGATGACGAGAAGCAGAAGCTGAGGGAATGGGGAGGACAGGCTGGCAAGGAGTGACAAGAGATCCTGGGGACAGAGCAGGGGGATGGGGGACGGGGGTGGCCATGTCAGCATCTGAGTCGCCACCCCCCTGAGGAGACAATCAGGAAACCTGATGCTGAGAGGTGTATCTGGAGTTTTCAAGTGTTCTGAAGATAGTGCTGAATTTATTGAGAGATGATAAATTCCCTCTCTTTAGATTTATTAGAACTTGTGTAGAATTGGATCATAGATTTGTTTTTTGGGTTTTTTTTGGCAAAAGCCCTTAAAATTTTATGTCACATCATAATGGTAGATGAAGTCCAGCAAACAGTTTAAATAATTCTTGATTAAATGCTCCTCCTCTGCTGCCTATTCCAAGTCCCTGTCCCTCCACCCAGGCCAGGCCTGTGGAGGAGGTGTCTGCGGCCCCCGGGAGGCACATATGAGGGGACAAAGCCCCTAGAATGGAGAAGAGTCACTTCCTCTGAGCCCCCAGGAGCTAAGCATGGAGAAGGTAGAGAGCGCACAGTCTAGGAGTAAATACTCGGATCGCACTGGTTTTTCAAGTTGAATGCCTACTACGTGGTAGGTCCTTTAAGATTCGGTGTCTAATGTTCTGCAAAGTAGATTTTCTCATACAAATTACCTTTCTGTGTCCCTTCCCCCTCCCCCTCCCCCTTTTCAGCTCCCCACTGGCCTCCTAGCTGGTCCTCACGCACAGCAAGCACTGTACTGCCCCAGTGCCTCTGCACCTTCTGTATTCCTGCCAGGAAAGCTCCTCTCTCAAGGACACTTGCGGTTTGCTTCCTTACTTCCCTCAGGCTTCTGTTTAAATACCACTCACCTGGAGAGACCTTCTCTCTAGTCATCCTATCAAAGACAGCCCTCTCTGGTACTCTTTCCCCCTTGTCCTGCTTTGCAACTCAATTGCAGCACAGAATCCAGTGAAAAAATGAGCAAAAGAATTATAAAGCACTTCACAAAAGACTACATATGGGTGGCAAACAAGCACGTGAGAAGGGGCTCAACATCGTGACTGTTAAGGAAACGCCCATTCAAAGCCCAGGGGGGCAGCACTACACGTCCACAAGGACGGCTCCAGTTTTGAAAACACTGACCATGGCAGGTGTTAGTGAGGACATGGGTGAGCCAGGACTTTGCACACTGCTGGTGGAAATATAATGGGTATGACTGCTTTGGAAACAGCTTAAAAAGTTAGAGATACACCCAGCCATTCCACTTCCTATGTACCCAAGAGAAATAAGGGCGCATGTCCTTGAAAGGCTCGCCCTGAAGTGTACGCAGCAGCTCTATTGTTACATATAGCCCGGGACTGGAAAACCCAAATGTCCACAAATAAGTGAATTGATAAATAAATTGTGCTATATGTATCTGATGAAATATTACTCAGTAATAAAAGGGAATTGATTGTCAATACACAAAACAATATTAATGAATCTCAAAAAATTATACTGAGTTATGGAAGCCAGACAAAAATGATCATGTGTTATATAAATATGTTTATATAAAATTCTAGAAAACACAAGACTAATCTACAGTGACTGAAAACCTATTAGTGATGGCCTGTAGTCGGGCGTGGGGGGCAGGAAGGGTAGGAGGAAGGGATTATGAAAGGGAAAGCAGAAACTTCTGGAGATGATGGATGTATTCAGTGTCATCATTGTGGGGATGGTTTCGTGGGCATATATAAAGTGTCTTAAATTTTAGAATTTAAATACAGCCACACCTTGGTACTTGTCAGCTTCGGAACTCATCAAACCCTGTACTGGTCGCATTTTGATGAGAAGAGAGTGTTTCAGCCCTCGGCGCTTGCTCAGGACTCATCGCACCTGCTAGAACCTGTATGAGTCACGACCCCGCCCTGCAAGAGAAAATGCCCCATCGTTTGGTGCTCGTCAGTCTCAGCACTCCTCACGTGTCCCGGAGTGAACTGATGAGCACTGAGGAACCACCGTTAGGGCCATTTATATAGGGCAGTTATACCTCAAGAACGTTGCAAAAGAAACTATGTTTCCATCTCTGGGAGCCACAGGTCATGGGGCAGGAGGACCTCACAGGAGGGCAGCAGGGCTGCCGTCCAGAATGACAGCCCCTGCCGGGCCTCCCTGCCCTGGGAGACTTCCAGAAGCCAAGGACCTTAAGTGATGGGGAGCGCAAAGAGGGTGTGTCCTGCATTTCCTGGGCTCTCCTTCCACAGCCTTCAACTGAGCTACGCCTTCCCTCTCGGAGCAGAGCGCTCTGGTTGATTTTAAGCCCCTCTCTGTAGCTGAGCCTCGGGGGGGCTCAACATGTGCCCCCACTCCGCCAGATCATTGGGCTGCAGCCTCTGACCAGAGTCACAGATCCATCTGCCTCTTGCAGTTCCACACGTTTTCGCTTCATGCATTTTGAAGCTCTGTTCTTAGGTGCACACACGTAATTGTAAGTCTTTCTTACAAACGGACTCTTCTGCCAAGATGAACTGACTTTCTGTACCCCTGACATGTCATTTTCCCTGAGACCACTCTGTCAGATGTCGATGAGTCCCTCCATTCCAGCTTTCTTTTGCTAGTTATTAGCATGGTATTTTTACCCCACAAATGTTTACTTTTGAACTAGTGTGTCATTGTATGTAAACTGAATTTCTTATAGGCAGCATCATGTAGTGGTCTTGCTTGTTTACGCAATCTGGTAATGTGCCTTTTAGTTGGGATATTTGTATCATTTACATTTAATCCAATCATTCATGTGCCTGGGTTGAATGTACCTTAAAATTTTTTTGTTTCATCCTTTTTTTTTGTTCCCCTTTCTCCTGCCTTCTTTTGAGTTAATTCCTATTTTTGCATTTTATCTCCTTTGTTGCATTGGCTACATTCTCCCTTTTCAGTAGTTACATTAGTGTTACAGTGCACATTTTTAACATTTCATAGCCTATCGTCAAATAATACAGCACATGAGCCTTCTAACAGTGCACCCAGTCTCCTCCTCCCGGCCTTCATGCTATCGTTGTCTTCTGTTTGCTTTTACGTGTATCATAAAACATAATATTGTGTAATTATGCTTGGTTTAGCAGTTTATTATCTTTAAAATAGAGTTATAAAGTAAAGATGGAAGTATTTCATATTTACCTGCATACTGACTATTTCAGACTATCTCTGTCTGTAGATTTCTGAGGCCATCCTTAAAACCGCAACTCTCTCCTATAGTTCCTATGGATTAGCAGCCATGCTGCGTGGCCCTGACTCAGGGTCTCTCATGAGGAGTGGCCAGGTTGTGGACCAGGGCAGCGGTCACCTAAGGTGCTAGAAAATCGCTCCCAAGCTTGCTCGTGATTTTGGCAGGAGCCGTCATCTCTCATATTGTGGGCTGTTGCTTAGGACTGAACCCATGTCACGGCCCCTAACTTCCTCCAGAGCAAGTGATGAGAGAGAGCAAGACTGAGAAAGAGATTGAGATAGAGGGAAAGGTGACAGGCAGACAGATGGACAGATAGACAGATACTCCAAGACGAAAGCCCCGCCCCTCATAACCTGCCATCCTCATAGCCATGTTGTACCGGGTGCTACTGGGCGCAGAGAGCAGCCTTGGAACCAGGCGGGAGGGGCTCCATGGGTGTGAGTCCAGGAGGTGGTGATCACGTGAGCCATCCTAGGCCTGTTAAGGCTGCCCACACACTGGGGTCTGCCTGGGCTCCCAGCTCTGCCTCCTCTTCTCGGGGAGATGATTGGTTCCTTCTGGGCTGCTCTTCCCTGCTCTGCCGTGTAGGAGCACTGGTCAGGCCGGCAGGTGGGGCGTCGCAGGCCTCCCCCAACTTGTGGCCCTCCTTCAGGGAATGTCGTCCTTGCTACCCAGTGTCCAGTGTCCGAGATCCATTGTTTGATATAGTTTGTCATTTTTTTGTTTGTTTGTTTCAGGAAGGAATGTAATTCTGGCTCCTTTTACTCCATATTTTCTGGAAGTGGAAATCTTGACATTTTTAATATAAACTCAGTTGCTGGCTAAGCCTTTAATCTGAGAACAGATGTTTTATGGGAGAGAGATGAAATGGATGGAGGGCCCGGGAGGGCTTGCAGAAGCTGTGGTGGAGAGAGGGTGGGCTGAGGCCGTGGGGGGTGGAGAGCAGGGCGTGGAGCACCGTGGAGCACCGTGGGGAATTGGGATACAGATGGGGAACCATCAGGGATGTTACCTCCATCTGATCTGGTGATATGCCCTCCTGCATGGTGCCCCTTTGACAGGCTTTTTCAGAATTGACATAGTTGATGTATAATCTTGTGGATTTCTCTGAGTGGCTCAGAGGCTCAGGTGAGCCCTGCTTGAGTGGGTGAAGGGTGGCAAGAAGGATGAGCAGGGCCAGCACTCCAAAGGACACCTGAGCGTCCATGGGTGACGACAGGAACCTCCCAACTGAGGAGCATGTTCACCACTGTCCTTGACACTCAGCTGTCGTCTGCTGACTCCAACACTGTTATCACCCATTTTTAATTTTCTCTGTTTATGGAGCATCTTCTATATGCTAGAAACTTGGAGTGCAGCAGTGAGCCAAACATGGGCACCCATGTCCTCCTGGGGTTTACCAGCAGGGAGGGGAGAGAGATACTAAAGCCTAATCACCCTGTTACTTTATTACAATCATGGTCACGGCCAAGGACACATCAGAGGGGAGGGAGACTGTGGAAAGATGTGTCCAGCTTGTTGCAAGCCGCCCTGCCAGGCTCCTGATGGTCTCCCACCCTCCACCAAGGTCGCTGTCTCCCTGGGGCTGGGGGGGGGGGTCCTTCCATCCAGACACTAAGGTGAGTCAACACCACCCAGCTCCCATGCACCGGGTGCTGCCTGGGTGGGTCCCCTGACTCCGCAGAGTCCATTTTCCTGGCAGAGTCAAGATACACAGGTTGAAGGCGCACACGTGGCCTCATCTGATAGTCTCCTGGGAGCCCCGGAGGCCTCCGGTTTTCTCTGTAAATACAGTCGGTTGCTTCTTCCTGATCCCAGGTTTTATCAACAGAACTTGGATTTCTTACCCCGTTTCCTTATACCAGACATCATTTGCTGTGCAGAGAACCAGGCCAGAGAGACCTCGGGATGCTGTGCTTGAGCATCGCGCGCCTGTGTGTGTCTGTGGCTGTTTGTCTACGTGTCTCTGTGTGTGGGTCTGTCTGTGAGTGTCTGTGTGCCTGTGTGTGCTCCCGTCTCTGTGTGTGTCTGTGTCTCTGTGCTCATGTCTGTGTGTCTCTATCTCCATGTGTCTGCGACCTTCTGTGTGTGCTTCTGTATGTGTCTGTTAATCTGTTTGTGTCTGTGTGTGTCCGTGTCCCTGTGTCTGATTCTGTGTGTATGCGTGTGTCTGCGACCTTCTGTGCGGGTCTCTGTGAGGGCAGGCACATATGGAGACTACTCTGATGTGGCCATTTGGGTGCAGCCATTTGGATACAGTTATGGGTTTGTTTTCAGTTTCACTGACCCTGGTCCTCACCCATCCCTGACATTGCACGTCCCTTTGTCTCTCAGTGGCACCTGTGGGCCCTTCCTCATACCTGCTCCAGCCGCCTGCTTTATCCCACCAGCTCCGTCCTGCTCTGTGTCCTCAGTTGAGCTGACTCAAGTCCATGGCCCTGCTCTTTCCTGCTCCTGGTGGGATGAAGATGCTGTGTCTGCCCCCCTCTTCCAAGGACCAGCCCCTCTTGGCCACATCCACTCCCTCTGACACTGGCCAACCCAAAGGAAGCCTCGCATGTGTGTGTGCAAGTGCACACTCACGTCTGTGTGTGCAAGTGCTTTTCCTACCTTGCAACTGAAAACTAAAACATTCGAGTTCCCATGGCCTAGTCCTGGTTTACCTTCCGAATCAGGTAATGTGGATGAGTCCTTCCCATTACCCCCCCTGCACACAGTCAGACAGCATGGCACTGCCGAAGGACGTGCAGGACAGAGAACAACGAACGTTTTCACAGTGCTAAAATGAGCTCTGTGTATTGGAGCTCACGGCAACCAGAGGGCCACTCGGTGGGGTAGGTACAAGGATTATCTTCATTGGCGGATGAGGAACGAAGACCGAGAGAGGGTCAGCAACTTGCCTAAAGTCACCCAGCCAGAAAGTAGCAGAGCTGAACTTTGAAACAAGCAGTCTGGCTCCAGACCTGAAAGAGCCAGTGTAGTGTGTCCTTCAAAGGAAGTGGCTTCCTGGGAAGGGAGTCATCCGATCCCGGTCAGCAGAGAAGCAGAGGAGGGCGGCACTTGCCTGCTGCTCCCTGAGGAGTGATGGGAAGTCCGTGCCTGGCACACGGGGATGGCAAGGGAGGTGCTGGGGGTCTGGAAAGAGCACAGGATTTGCAGCTGGACAGACCTGCCTCACGTGCCAGCATGGCCCTGGCCAGCTGGGTGCCCTGGGTCCAGCCATCCACGCTCTCCAGGAGTGGAAACTGCCTGCAGGACCATCGGCGCAGGTGCCTGAGGTGTCGGCGCGTCCTAGGTGCTTGGTAGGCGGCACCTCTGATCATGTGGGTAAGCTGAGAAGGGTCTTCAGCGTGGTCAGCGCTGTGCGCACATCCCCTCCCTGCCACCACGATGCTTAAATTGAACAGTTTGTGATTTCTGGCCTTCACATCTTCCCCTGTGTCTCATCAGAAGAAATTCGATTCTGCTGAGGTTTAGAAAAACCTGATTCATCTAAGCAGTGACAGTTGAGGTGGGGGCAGTGGTTTGAATTACTCTGTGCAGGGTCCTGGTCCCCTCAGACCTGCTGAATCACACAGTGGGGTCAGGTGCCGCCTGAGAATCTGCACTATACCCCGATACCCAACTGAGTTTGGAGGGCCATGCCCCCCTCCAAAGGGGCGCCCCTCACCTTGTGGGGGAGCCAAGGCTGCCTTCCCTGAGAGGGCTCTTGGGCCAGAAGGTACCTTCCTCTCACAGTTTCCTGCCGCACATGGGGCAAGGGCCACGTTCACCGCACCATTTCCCGACCCTGGGCCACCTGCTCTGTCTGAGCACCGCTGCTCCCTAGGTCCCCGGGGACGGGACAGGGACAGGGCTCAGCTGCAGGGAAGGACAAGGAGCGTTCTCGTCCCCCTTGGGCTTTGTGCTGGCCTGTAGCCCCTTGATCCACAGGGAGGGTGGTGCCACCTGCAGCCTCACCTCTCCGGCCCCCTCACTCCCCCGCAACTGCGCCTGCGCGAGAGAGGCGCTGGCTTCACGGCCAAGGCTCCCGCACGCACAGAGTGTGCTGGGCTCAGAGTGCCGGAAGGCTTTTCAGCGTGCTGAGTGATTCTTTTCCATGTCGAGGTGGAACCAGCCCACTCCACGAACAAAATCTATAGCGCTGAGCAGCGGCAGCAAATTGGCAAGGCTTAATAAACCTCATGCCTGCCGCGCTCCTGTGGCTATATATCAAAGAGAAAACAAATATATTGACTAATTCCTCTCGGAAGAACATCCATAAATTACAGCTGTTTGGAACCCGCCCGTTGTGAAAAAAGGTTACAGATGATGTAATTTGCTCCATTATAGGTATAACTGCGGCGCACCCAGGTTTAACTACTGCAGCCTCTTAGCTTGATTGTGGGAGGGCCCCGCGTCCTGAGGACAAGTGGTTGGTGAGGAAGGGTGACTATTCCTTACATTTGCCTTCTCGGGGTTCCCTCTGGCAGAGGGCTCTGTGTGTCTCTCCCAGCCGTCCCCCTGTGAAAGGCTGGCTTCCCGGAGGCGGAAGGAAGACCCTGCCTGCAGCCTGTGAAAGTCAAACTGAGGCGGGCTGATGGGCCCTGCTAGGGTCCTGTGCTGTGGGCGGAGGGCCTTAGACAAGCCCGCGCCCCGTGTGCCGGTCCCTGCTGCCGTCACAGGGCCACTGCAGGCCTGCTCCCTCCTTCTCTGGGCCCACACAGTTCCAAGGGGCTGGTGTCTCCAGACCCCCGCGTCTCCTGAGCGCGTCCCAGGTGTGGACGACAGCAGCTGTCCACCAGTGTCTCCTCTGGCTTGGAGAAGAGCCACGTTTCTGTCTGAAAGTGCCCACGCAGAGCCAGGGGCCTTCCAGCATGCTGTACGTAGGTCAGCGTGTGAGCCTTCGCGCCAGCGGTGCGGCACCTGCAGACCCGGCCCGCATCCTGAGGTCGTGTGAGACTGTGCTGTTACCCCGTGTGACAGGTGAGAAAGCCCAGCCCAGCAGGGCTCGAGTTGTCCAAGTAGCCTGTGACCCCAGTGGGCCTGGTGCTCCAGTGTCCTGTCTCCTAGGCCCGCATACCTTCCTCGTCGATTGTTGGCTTCCAAGCTTAGGGGACACAGAGTCACCTGGGTGCTCGGGACGCAGATGCCAGAGCTCCCGTCCCAAGCAGTTGGCAGGTAGCCAGGTTAAGGAGCCTTGTAAGTAAGTGGCTGAAGGGCCTTTTGGTGAAAGCTGGCTCACGGTGTCCTTCCCTGACGTCCCTTACTGACCAGGCACATGGGGCCACAGCGGCTCCCACACTGGTTCTACTGCACCCCGACTTGCCCATTCCCCAGCTTATCCAGAACGAACCCCTTTCCAGGAACTCGCGCGACTGACTCAGAAGCATGGGAAACCAGAGACCCTTCCACTGGCCAGACTCTTAGAAGGGGAGGGGACAGCGGGAGGGTGTGGTGTGGGGACAGGGCCTGTGTCGGACAGCTGGGGCTTCAATCAAGCTTCATTCTGTGGCTTCATTTGCCTATTGGACAAGGGCGGCCACACTCGGAGTTTCCAGGTGTTGCATTCTCCTGATGTCAGGAGGGCCTGTGACCCCCAAGGAGCCTAAAGACGCCCCTCCTGGCCCAGCCCGAGCCCCTTCCGGGGCGAGCGCACAAGGCCCCCCCCCCCCCCAGCAGCCAGCGTAGGGGAGCGGAGAGAACGCAGGCAGGCACCCTGTGCGTCTGATTACAGTAATTGCTCTCTTGATGTTTTGTATTTGGCTGTGTACACCCGGCAGTGACAGCCGCCTACTCAGTTTCTTTTGGAAAGCCTCTTGCGAGCCCCTCGCTCATGCGTATGTGTTCTCGCAGACACACAAATACACATGGCTACCGGCCGGCTTGGCCCACTCCCCTCTGCGTATTTGCGAGGCGGAAATAGCCACAGACGCTCAGGGACGAGTCTGAGCAGACTGTCGGTTGCTCTCCTCCTACTCTGACAGCCCTGCGAGCAGCCCACCTCTCCTGGTTTCCTTAGAAGGTCCAGCTGAGAGGCGGCGTGGGGTGGGAGAGGGGGATGCGTGGGTGGGCTCCTGCTTCCTTCTCCCCTGCTTCCTGGAAACTTCAGGGCACATAGGATAGGAGCAGGGGCCAGAAGAGGACTTTTTTTGAATTGTGTTTTGAAAAGAGAGACCGGGTGAGTGTGATGAGCTCCCTGCAAGGTAGCAGGAGAGTCTAGAGACCACCCACAAGGCATGGTCCTGCGCTGAACCCGGGCTCGCAGGCGCCGGAGCCGTCTCCGCTGCAGCCCTGTCTGGCCTCCTCCCAGGCACCATGAGCTTGCTGTTTAGTTTTAACTTTGTTTTTTGACATCGTGGTTCGGCAACACTGAGTGTAGGGATATACAGTTCTGTGAGTTTTAGCACATGACTGTATGTGCGTAGCCAACACCACAATCAGGGTACAGAACAGTCTCATCCCAGAACGGTTCGTATCACTACCAGTTTGTCTTTGATTTTGTCTTTGATCTTGTCATATGAACGCATCAAATTATACAGGATGTAACTTTTTGAGACTAGCTTCTTTCCTTCAGCATAATGCCTTTGCAATTCCTCCTAGGCGTCCCATGTGTCAATAGTTTGTTCTTTTTTATTGTTGATACTGCTCCATTGTGTAGCTGTACCGTAATTTATGTGTCCATTCATTCATTGAAGGTTGTTGGGCCGGTTCCGATTGTTGGTCATTTTGAGTGGAACTTCTGTAAACACTCATGTACAGATTTTTGTGTGAACCTAAAATTTTTATTTCTCTAGGGTCAGTTTCTTTAGAGAATGATATTTCTCACATGGATCTTCTTTCTGGTGTGGATTTCCTCCAATGTTTTCTTCTAAAAGCTTTATAATTTTGTTTTTTGCATTTAGGTTTATGGTATGTTTTGAGTTAATTTTTGTATAATGATGCAATATTTAGGTTGAGGCTTATTATTATTATTTTGTAGAAAGATTTCTAATGGTTCCAACAACATTTGTTGAAAAACTATTCTTTCCCATTGAATAGCTTTTGCCCCCTTATGGAAAATCAACTGTCTACATTGGTGGGCCCGTTTCTTCTGTGTGCTGGACTCTCTGGTGTGTCTCGCTGATCGGCACATCGAACCCTCTACCAGCACCGTGCGGCCGCGATGGCTGCGGCTGTGTGGTGGGCCACAGCATGTGGGGCCCGGCTTGCCGACTTTGTTCTCCTCTCTCAATCTGTGTCATCCACTCTAGCGTCTTACATATTTTAGGGTTAGCCTGTCCATTCTACGAAATAGCTGCGAATTTTTTGTAGGTATTTTAATAGGGTTATTTCCATTAAACATCAATTTGGGGAAAATAAGCATCTTTACTATGTTGAATCTTTCAATTCATGAACAGAACATTCATTTAGGCCATCTTGGATTTCTTTAGTCAGCATTTTATAATTTTCAGCATCAGGTTCTGTACATGTCATATCAGATTTATACCAAAGTTATTCGTGCTTTTGGAGCTCCTGTCAGTGGCATCGCTCTGGTTTCAGTTGTGTATCATGAGCACACCGAGACTTCGTGCTCTGCAGCCTGGCGCGGCTCTGACGTCAGTTCTGGGAGGGAGGTTGTGGTCGTGGTGGCTGTTGTCTCAGTTTCCTTGGAACTTTCTACCTGGACAGTCGTGTTGTCTGCAAGTAGGGATGGTTTTAGTTCTTCATTTTTTTATCTTTACGTCCTAACTTTGTTTTTGTCCCCTTGTTGCACTTGCGAGGACTACCACCACACTGAACAGGAGCGGTGAGGGTGGGCGTCATTTTCGTTCCTGGTTTAGGAGGAACACTCTTTTACCAGCAGACACGTTCGTTGTAGGTTTTTGTAGAGGCTCTTCATCAGGTGGTGGGAGTTCCCTTCTATTCCTGGTTGGTTGAGAATTTTTGTCATGAATGCACGTTAAAATTTTCAGATGTTTTTTTCTGTACCAAGTGATACGATCATACAGTTTTTCTTCTTTAGATAGTTTATATGGTGGGTTAAATCGATTGATTTTCAAATATTAAACCATCCTTGCATTTCAGGGAAAGACCCCACTTGGCTATAGTTATACTATAAAAGGACATCTATAAAAAGCTTTTTATATATTGGTAGATTTTATTTTGGGATTATTTTGTGTGTCTCTACTCATTACAGATACTGGTCTATAATTTTATTTATATTACCATTATTTGGTATCAGTATAGAGGTGACCTCATAAACTAATTTTGAAGTATCTCCTTTTTTTATTTTTTGGAAGAGATTGTATAGAATCCTTGAATGTTAGTAGACTTTGCCAGTGAAGCCACCTATGGCTGGGATTTTCTGTTTCAGGAGGTTTTTAAACTATGGATTACATTTCTTTAATAGTAACTATTTGGATTATCTCCCTCACATGGGCGAATTTGGGTAGCCTGCGGTTTTTGAGAAATTAGCTCATTCGTGCAAGTTGTCAGTTGGATGTGCACAGGGCTGTGCACGTTGGTTCTCAATACACTTTTCACACCGGTGGAGTCTGGTGTTCACGATAAGTGTTTATTGATTTGACTCCTTTCTTCTCTTCTAATAGAAGCACTTAATGCTGAAACTTTGTTTCTGTCTAAGTGCTACTTTAGCTGCATCTTCATGTTTTGATAAATTATGTTTTTATATATTTCAGGTTAATTCACACTATATTATAATACCCTCTGAGACTCCTTCTTTGGCCCATGGGCTATTTAGAAGCATATTGGCAAATTTCCAAGTGTCTGATAAATTTCTTATTATCTTTCTGTTATTTATTTCCAGTTTAATTTTATTATATTAATATAATTAAGTTTGTATGATTTCAGTGATTATATTTGTTAAGATTTGCTTTATGATCCAGGATATGGTCCATCTTAACACATTTTTCATGTGAATTAGAAAAGAATATAAATATCACTTAGACTCCATTGACTCATACTCTGTTTACCTCTTCTGTATCTTCGCTGGTTTTCTGTCTATTGGTTCTATTTACTAACAAGAGGAGACTGTTAAAGTCTTCTCCTATATTTGGGACTTTGATTACCTATCTTTCAGTTCTGTGAGTGTTTGCCTCATGTATTTCGAAGCTCTGTTGTTGGGTGTGTGCACACTGAGGGTTGTAATATCTTCTTTGTGAATTGGCGCTTTTATCACTGTGTAATGTCTTTCTTAATCCCTTGTAATGTTCTTTGCTCTGAAGTCTACTTTGATGTTAAAATAACCACTCCGCCTTTCTTCTTAGTATTTTTTAATCACATATCTGTTCCCGGTGTTTTATTGACTTTCTCATGTAGTTATATTTGAAATGAGTTTCTTATAGACAATGCATAGTTAAGGAATACTTTATTTTGACAATATCTGTCTTTTAATTTATGGGTTTACACCTTTTATACTTCATGTAATTATTGCTATATTTGGACTGGGAACTAACATGTTATTAATTCTTTTTGTTCTCTCTATTTTCCTTTCTCTGACTTCTCTTTCTCATCTTCTTTTGGATTACTTAAACTAGATGTATTCCCATCGGCTCACACTTACTTTTTAGATATTTCAGTACCACTTTTTTCCAACAACTATATCGTAATGCCCTTGAACTCAGGGATGGATTGCACTCTACTGTACTTGGGTTTGTTCTTTCCCCTCTGTCGCTGTCGGGCTAGGACAGTGCATTTCACGTAGTGGCTGCTGGGTGACTTTCCATTAAAGTGAATCAATGGATATTGAGTGATTTGAATTTATGTTTGATACATGTGATATTTCATGCTCAGAGTGCTTTTTCCTCTTTGAGAGGGGCTAGAATATTTTCCCTTCCTTCAGGTATTCGGGTTACCTTTAAAATCTGCTGGCATGTTATTTTGGATTTATATTTAACGACATCCGCGGATATATAGATGGAGAAGATGGTGTTTCATTTATCTCTAAGAAAAGTGTCTTCATGAAAAGCCTTAGCAATTAGTCTTCCCTCTGTGTGCCACACACAGCAGCAACTCATGACGGGTTTCAGTGATGTCATACAATGTCCTCCCAGGTCAGGCAGACTTGCCTATTACTTGACATAAAATATTAACACATTGAAAGAAAGGCGTTAGTCACAAAGGGCTGGTGAAAAGAGGAAGTTTAGGAATAGAAGACTCTCAGAGAAGGACACTGGCAGCATCCATCAGAGTACTGTCCAGGGGATACACAGACTTTCCAAATCAGCTTCCTGTTGGCTGGACCACCCATCCCTGAGACAGGTGGTTCAGACAGGTGCCTGAGGCTGATTCCATTAAATGCTTCATTTGCTTATCTCTGCTTGTTCTAGCTTTGGAATCACCCCAAATACTTCTTATAAGCAATTTTCTCTGAGTTATATAAACAAGAACTAGAGGATAACAATGGAAAGTTAAACACATGCATCTACTTTGGCCTCCTTCTGAAACTCTATTGAATTATTAGTAAAGGGATTTTTCAAAAAGCATAAACCTAAAAGCCAAGTGAAGTGAGGAAATAACAGCAAAAGAACTTTGAAGGGGGAAAGTCTATGATGAGTAATCAATTAGCAGATCCAAAGAAACAGAATCTTATAGAGGCAGTGTGAAACAGAGAGAGGCAGCCAGAGTTCCTTTTTTCCTTTTCTGTTCTCACCCATGGGCATCTCTCATTGCTGAGAGAGAGAGAGATTGGTTGCCTCTTGTATACGCCTCGACCAGGGTTTGAACCCACAACCTGGGTTTGTACCCTGACTGGGAATCCAACCTGTAAACTTCCGATCTATGGGACAATACTCCAGCCAACTGAACCACACTGGCCAGGGCCAGAGTTGCTTTTACAAATCCTCAAACAGCTCAAGAATTGGCTACAGCCTGCATGCCTTGAACCAGGGGTGAAGAAGGGTTCTGATATTAAGAGGACTGGTTAAGTTTCCTTATAACTATTTAGACCCTCAAATTGTCTTTCCTACTCTGTCCAGTGCTCCACCCTCAGGAAGACTAGCAGGTTACTCCCTGGGAGGATAGAACAGCAGATCTTTGGATTTGGGAAGCCTCAGCACAACTGATGGTGTGGGCGCGTGTGAAAACAGGGGTCAGATGGGGCCCCTACTCCTGGTTTGCTTCCCCACTTGGCTCCAGTGCACTGACAGCTATAACTTTATCTTTCAAGCAAGAAGCCAGAAAAGCCTTTTCTGAAGATCTGATCGGTTCAAGAAGAATGATATAAATTTACTGAATCGGAGTTTCCCGATGAACCATGCCAGCCAGATTATCCTAGCATGAAGGGCCTGCCAACCAGGGCCTCCACACCCCAGTGCTCGTGGACTCCCAGTCTTAAAGATTGCCAGAGGTCTGAAGGAGAAGCAGAGGTCTGAGGAAAACCTCCAAAGGAAAGATAGACACCAGAATAAAGGAATAGAGCAAGGCGACTTGGCGGAACAGAGACTACGTGGAGAGCACAAAAGTAAAATTAAAACCATCCGTAATGTCTTTAGAGAAAGAAGAGAATATGTTGCTGTCCTGAAACAAGAACATGATATTTTAAAAAGGGACATTTGGAAGACAGGATTGTTTAGAAGTAAAAACTGCAATGGCAAAAAATGAAAATTTAACAGAAGGGTTGGGAGATAAAGTTGAGGAATTCTCAGAGAAAATGGAGCTGAAAGTGAGAGAGGTGGAAAACAGGAGGAAAAAATGTTCAAAAATGAGAGGGCCTTTTGCTAGAAGACTGATAGCTGAGTAACAGGTCCAGAAAGAGTAGACAGAGGAAGTAGAAGGGATAAAGTCATCAAAGAAAAAATTTAAGGAATGTCCCATAGTTGAATATATACATTTCCAGATTTAAAGAGCCAGCAAATGCTTAACCAGTGAGTGGTAACGCACCCATGCCGTGGTACATACACCATCAAGAAATCTTGCAATACTGGGACTAGCAGAAGAACGTCCATGTTTCCCAGCAGGGTCACGTGCAAAGACTAAGCAATCAGAATTATACTGACTTCTCAACAGCAACACCAGAAACTAAGACTACTCAGAGTTCGGTGCAGAATGATCTGTACCCTGGAATACTATATTCATTCAAACAAGCAATTATGGGTATGAGTGCAATAAAGACATTTTCAGACATAAAATGTCAGAAGGTATTTACTTCCACTGCACCCTTTCTTGGAAAGTTGTTGGAAGCCATGCTCCACCAAGACGAGGTTCTGAAAGGGGGAGAAGGGCGGGAATTCAGGAAAAAGGGTTTGTGCACAGTAGCTAGGCCTGAGGGATCCTGGGATGGTGGTGGAGTAAGACCCCAGGATATGTGGAGGACAAGCAGTCCCTCCCCCCCTGGAGTGGACTCAGGAAGCCCTGGGAGAGATTTCTCTAAGAACATGGAACTAATGGAGTACTTGACAGATCCAAATACATCCATGGGCTGAGAGTCAGGGTTTGAAATGCACAGTGTCTCCATAGGGGGGGTAATGACAGACACTCACTGACTACACCACCCAAAGTTACTGTATGTGTAGGTAATGTATCTCCACACTGGAGGGTGTGGGGACTGGCGAGCCACATGTGTGGGTGGTGAGCTTCAGGGGTTGGAACTCACGAGTCAGGAGCCAGGCCTCACACTTTGCATGGAGACCTTCCTTGACAGCTCTGTCTGATTTTGGGTCTTCCCAGTATGACACCCTACCCTTTGGCTTCAGAAGGACATACCACTATTTATAACGCCGCCCTTGATGGTGGCCCTGATTGTCATGCCTGTCTCGCTCACTGTCATGAAAGCTCTGTGCAGGGGCTCTCCCAGGTGTCTTCTCCAGTTCTCCATCCCCAACCCCCAGATGCTCTCTTTCTTTTTAGTTTGTTTTTTCTTCTTAATTTTGTTTGTGATATCTTTTGATCTTCAGAAATATTTCAATCTTTAGTCAGACTTATGATTTTTTCCTTTATAGTTTCTTCCTTTATTTTTATGCTCAGAAGGGCCTTTTGTACATAAGAACAGATAAATATTCACTTAAATTTTCTTCTAGCTGTGTTATTATTTTTAAATAAAAAATGTAGTGCTTTTTTCCATTTGGAGTTTATATTGTTTATAGTGTGAAGAGTACAATGTAAAGCAACTGTATTTTTACCATTAATAAATTGCCCTAGCTCCATTTATGAAATAAATCCATCTGTTTCCAGGCTTGCTAGTGTCAATATGTTTATTTCAGCGCCGGTAGTGTGCAGACCAAAGAACCGCTAATTGCAGTGACACTGTGTATGTAGCCCATTGTCATTATAGAAATACTGACAAGAGTGTTCCAGTCTTCAGTTCTCTTTCTTTGTCATTGCAAAGTCCTAAGTAGACACTGTGCCATGCTACACCCCTGTCACCAGGCTGGTGAGTCAGAGACCGCCCATGATGGAAACGCTTTCCTTGGATGGGCTTCCAGCCTGCTCTGTGCCCCGAATGCTGCTTGCCTTTCAAGCTCTGTGGCACGGTCTCACATTCAAAGCTGGTAGCAGGAGTGGGTGAAGTGGGCTGGGTGCAAGATGCTATGGAGAATGGGCTCTCTGAAGGACGTGCCCCTGATTGGAGACATTCAGAGGGGTCCTGATCGAGGTGTGGCATGCACTGGGTGTGGCAGGAGGACCACGTGTGCTGAACTCGGATGTGTGGAACAACTGTGGCACTGGAGAGTTTATTTACAGAGTGTTTCATTCGACTGCTACCATGCCCTCTCAGCTAGATATGAACCAACATGCCCACTTAGAGGGCACACACTATGTCTTCAAAGAAACAGAACGATGTGCAATAGGCTTTAGAGCCAACACTTCCCGTAAGGGAAGCTCTGACCTGATCCCGGACCCTGTTCTCTCCCCTCTGCACCTCGGGACGGTGCCACACGCTGTGCGTGTGGGTGACAGGTGAGAGGCTTTCATGAGAGAAGAATGAGCTATTTTTTGGTATTGAATCTAAAAATACCAGATTCTAAGTGACCTACAAAGCCTGCCTCTGGCTAAATTCCAAATGTCAGGGCATGGAACAGGGAGAGGTGGCCCAGGCAGTCAGGGCTCCTGCTGACAGGCACGCCCTGTGCACATCTGTCTGAAACATCTGGAGTTGGCCTGGCCAGAGAGGCTGTGGGCTACCCAGCCCGAATGCTTCTCATCCACATTGTCGCAGCCATTCAGGCAACTCCCAGAGAGAGCCTGATGGGGAGGCTGTAGAGACCTTTAAATTACCAGATTTTCTCCTGCGCCCAGGCAGGCTGTCTCTTTTTCCCTCCCCTCCCCCTCCCTCTTCTTCTCTCACTCCCCCTACCTCTTCCTGTCCTGATACTCCAGCACCCTGAGGGTGGGCCACTACTGCATGTCAGCTACTCAGGTGGGAGAAAGCCTTCCATTTGTAACTCCAAGGTCTAGCAGCTACAAGTCTGTCTGAGCAACTTGCTCACGGTGGCGGGGAAGGCTGTAGGACTGTTCTTTCCTGAGCCTGCTCTCAGCCTCCCCCTCCCACCGCCCCTGCCACGTCATTCAGGCTGGCACAGAGGCTCCCAGCCCAGAGAGCTCCTCGACTCCATTTGAAAGGAGAGGTTAAGGGAGAATGAGAGGCTCCTCGGTAGAGACCCCCGGCCTTTGGCGGGATTTGAGAGCCAGGGCCCTAATGAGCTTGAGTCTGGAGGGAGACCATCCCATTTTGCTGGGCAGTCACTGCCTGTGCACTTGTCTGAGCTGATGACTTTGTAAGGATGTCGGGGACAGTGTAATCAAAGGTCCCTTCCAGTTAGAAGAACAGCACCTTGGAGTGGGCCAAAGGGGGTGATGCATCAGGGCCTTCCCCGGACTCAGCGGGAGTTTCCTGACCCTGAAGGAGTGCCCTTCGCGAAGTCTCTGGTTTCTGACCTGTGAATTACGGGTGCTCCAAACCAGAACATTTACAGCGGCGGCAGGCCAGCCACATCCACACGAAAGACATTCCATCTGCATGGGCTGAACTGTCTGAACTGGAAGTGATGGGCGGCCGTAGACTGAGGAGCCTTGAATCACCACGCTGGTCAAAGATGCCAGATCAGTTCTCTGAAGCTAGAGAACAGATCTTACAAGAGAGAACAGAGCTTTTTAAATTGTTTTTAATTGTGGTAAAATTCATATAACACGAAATTTACTGTCTTAACCATTTTTAAGTATAGGGTTCAGTAGTGTTAAGTATATTCACATTGTTGCGCAACCATCTCTACAACTCTTTTCATCTCGCAAAACCCAAACTCTGTCCCTGTTAACGCCAACTCCCCATTCCCCCTCCCCAGCCCAGGTACCCACCATTCTACTTTCTGTCTCCATGAATTTGACACCTTTGGGTGCCTCGTATCAGTGGAATCATGGAGTGTTTGACTCTGTGACTGGCTTACTTCACTGAGCACAACGTCTTCAAGGTTCGCCCACGCTGTAGCAGGTGTCAGAATTTCCTTCCCTTTCAGTCTGTTTTTCTGTTCATCTGCTCATGAACTTGGGGTGCTTCCACCTTTCGGCTACTGTGAAGAGGGCTGCTATGAACATGGAGTGTAAATATCTTTTCAAGACCCTACTTTCAATTATTTTGGGAATATACCCAGAAGTTGAATTGCTAGATTATATGGTAATTCTGTTTTTAATTTTTTGAGGAACCTCCATACTGTTTTCCACAGTGGCTACACCATTTTACGTTCTCACCAACAGTGCACGAGAGTTCCAACTTCTCCATATCCTCACCATCCCTTCCTTCCTTCCTTCCTTCCTTCCTTCCTTCCTTCCTTCCTTCCTTCCTTCCTTCCTTCCTTCCCCCTTCCCTCCTTCCTTCCTTCCCCCTTCCTTCCTTCCTTCCTCCTTCCTTCCTTCCTTCCTTCCTTCCTTCCTTCCTTCCTTCCTTCCTTCCTTCCTTCCTTCCTTCCTTCCTTCCCTGCTAATGTATTCCCTCCCATGTGTATTTTTTTCTGAAATGCCTCTTTCTGACCTTTACCATTTTTTGTTCTAAAAGCTTTGGAATTTCTGACTGTCAGCCTGTACAAATCCCTGCCACTCATTTGTTATATTCAGTCAGTCACATCTGTTTATTGTTTCATAAACGTCCTTCAAATCTGCCTACATTACTTCATCCTCACTACCTCTGTCCCAGCTCAGCCTCCACAGTCTCTCTGGCAGTCCATGCATCAGCTCCTAACTGGACTCTTCACCTTTGACCTTGGTCCTTTCCCACCCATTCTCCACACAGCAAGCAGAGTGAGCATTTCTAAGTGTAAATCTGGGCATGGCACAGCCCTACCTAAAACCCTGTCAGGGTCACTTGTCACCCTTCATGTGGAAGTCCACACTCCCTAACCTGCACCTGGAGACCCTGCTACCTCTGCTAACTACCTCTGTCTCTGGTCTCCACCTTCAGATGTACCCCCTACAATGGCGACCACTCCCATAGTGATTAAGAATCACTCCGGTTCTGTTCCATCTCCCAGCATCTACACATGCCGTTCCCTCTCCCTCAGCTGCCCTTCCCTTCCCTTTGCCTGTCTTACTTGTCATCCTTCAGGACTCCACTTAAAAGCACCACCTGTAGGAACCTTCTAGGGCCCCCGGAGACCAGGATGAACAGGCTTCCTTGATGCATGTCACCCTGCCCCACCCTGGTGTAACGTCACACTCCATGAGTCTTGTCAGTTGGTGTGTCTGTTGATGTGTGTAAACTCCTTTCTCTTGTGCCCCTTTTTATCCCTAGTGCCCAGCACAAGGTCATCACAGATCCTGGTTAGGGGCTTGTCAAATGAGTAAAAGTACTTCTAGTGGACATTTATTGAGGGCTCATTAATTACCAGATGGGTAATTTATAGCCTTCACCTCATTTACTCCTCACAAATGGCTCTTTTGGGTGGTCACGCTCAGTCTGGCAGGTGAGAGGAACAGAGGCTGGGGAGATTGCGCAGGAGAGGTGGAGAGCCCACCTCTGCTTCCTCTGGAGCAGGCCGTGCGGGGAAGGGGTTCCGTCTTGGAGTGGTCTCTCTGGGTCCTTTGTATGTAAAGAGCATTACATCTCTGTCGTTTCTCTTCCTTGCAAATATTTTCCCCAGGTTTTGATGCTTTCTAATTTCCTATTCGATCATCTTGAAGTTTAGAATCTTTTAATTATTACATAGTAAAACCAGTCACTCTTTTCTGTGATAGTTTATTCCATGGATCATGCTTTAAAATTTTTATCCTTTCTAAGTTCAGTTGGTCACCTGTATTGTTAGTCTATATTTTAATTACCTCATTCTTTTAAATTTAACTCTTTAAGCCTTTAATTTTGTATTTCTTTTTTAAATTTTTGACACTGTTGCAGATGTCCCCATATCCCCCTACTTT
Source organism: Desmodus rotundus (assembly GCF_022682495.2). NCBI lineage: Eukaryota > Metazoa > Chordata > Mammalia > Chiroptera > Phyllostomidae > Desmodus > Desmodus rotundus. Next base: position 50,870,855 of record NC_071395.1, on the reverse strand, counting down.
GCCCACCTCCACCCAGTCCCCACAGACCCTTCCCTCTGGCCTTCAGCATGCTGTTGTCTGTGTCTGTGAGTTGTGCATATGTGGTCCTTGGCCAATCCCCGCACCTTCTTTCATCTGGACCCTGGCTCCTCTCTAAGAGCTGTCAGTCTGTTCCATGTGTCCATGCCTCTGTTTATATTTTGTTCATCAGTTTATTACGTTCATTAAGTTAAACATATAAGGGAGATCATATGGTATTTTTCTTTCCCTGGCTGGCTTATTTCACTTAGCATAATACTCTCCAGGTCCATCCATGCTGTCACAAAAGGTAAGCTGTCCTTCTTTTTTGTGGCCAAGTAGTGTTCCATCGTGTAACTGTACCACAGGTTTTTTAGCCACTCATCCACTGATGGGCACATGGGCTGTCTCTAGATCTTGGTGATTGTAAATAACTGCTGTGAACATAGGGGTGTATATGCTCTTTCAAATCAGTGTTGCCAGATTCCTAGGATATATTACCAGTAGTGGAATTGCTGGGTCAAAAGGCAGTTTCATTTTTAATTTCTTGAGCAAACTCTATACTGATTTCCACAGTGGCTGCACCAGTCTACACTCCCACCAATAGTGCACGAGGGGTCCCTTTTCTCCACATCCTCACCAGCACTTGTTGTTTGTTGATTTATTGATGATAGCTATTCTGGCAGGTGTGAGGTGGTATCTCATTGTGGTTTTAACTTGCATTTCTCTGATTATTAGTGATGTTGAATATTTTTTCATATGTCTGTTGGCCATCTGTATGTCCTCTTTGGAGAAGTGTCTTTTCAAATCCTTTGTCTATTTTTAAACTGGATTTTATGTCTTCCTGGTGTTGAGTTGTATAGGTTGTTTATATATTTTGGAAATTAACCCCTTGTCAGATGTATCACTGGTGACCGTGTTCTTCCATACCGTGGATTCCCTTTTCATTTTGTTGATGGTTTCTTTTGCTGTGCAGAAGATTTTAGTTTGATGTAGTCCCATTTGTTTAATTTTTCTTTTATTTCTCTTGCCCGAGGAGACATATTGGCAAAGATATTGTTATGAGAAATGTCTGAGATTTTACTGCCTATGTCTTCTTCTAGGATTTTTTTTATGGTTTCACGACTTACATTTAAGTCTTTTATCCATTTTGAGTTTATTCTTGTGTGTGGTGTAAGCAGCCAGCCTGGTGCTGGCACAAGAACAGGCATGTAGATCAGTGAAACAGAGCAGAGAGCCCAGAAACCCACCCACACCTGTATGGTCAGTTCATACTGGACAAAGGAGGCACAAGCATGCAATGGAGGAAAGGCACTCTCTTCAATAAATGGCCCCGGGAAAATTGGGCAGGTACCTGCAAAAAGTGAATTAGACCACCAAGTCTTTAAGCCCTTTAAAATGAATATAATCTTTGTTGGGTGTTTTCCTAAATCCATGTATTGGATAGTGCTTCTTATTAGGTAATGATACTTTTGTATACTTATAGTCTGTTTGGGGGAATTTCACTGATTGGTATGTCAAATCAACTCTTGAATTCTTATTACCACCGCATTTCATCATTTATTTTCTATGTAGTAGGGTGTGCCCTTTGCACACACCCCTCAGCACATGTTCTTTTCAACACGACCTTGGCTGATCTCACATATTGTTTTAATATGGTCTTTGAAATATTTCTTATCTGTACAATACTTACTGGCACAGTTTAAAACATGAATATACTACATGTTTATTATATAAAATTAGGAAATGTAGAAAATTCAAATAAATGAAGTACAGAAATAGGAGCGTTTTATTTCCTTACAGTTTCTATTCTTTGGGAAGATGGCTAGGTGTTACAGTCAGGATCTATGGCAGCGCCCCTCAGGGTCCCCCTTCGCCTCCCAACCAGCCACCGTGCAAGCATTTTCACCCCTGATTAGATTTTGAAATTATGAGTTTTAATCTTGTATAATTTTCATCGATATAAAAGCCTGAAAATCTTTTCAGTGATTCCCCTATTGTTGGGCGTTTGGGTTATTATTAATATTTTGTTTCCTTTAAGCAGCCTGGTAATGAAAATCTGTGCAAATCCAATTTTGCTCACATTTGATCATTGCTTTAGGGTATATTTCTAGATCTGGGTCAACAGGAATGCACATTTTTAAGGCTTTAAATTGCTTTTTAAAAAGGTTGCACCAATTTAAACTCCCATCAGCAATGTATGGAAATGTCTGCTTCCACCGTATTCTTGCCAACACTTGGTTACTATCATTTCGTTGAGACTTTTATTGAGGTTATGTTAAATCTATAAATCAATTTAGAAAGAATTGCCTTCTTTATAATATTGATTCTTCTCTTCTAGGGAAATGGCGTGCCTCCATTTGATTACATCTTTATTTTATATCTCTCAGTGAAGTTTTGTTGTTTTCTTTATATAAATCCTGCACATTTATTGTTGGGATTAGTTCTGGGTGTATCACAGTGTTTGTTGTTGTTGTCAGTTTTTGTTTTGTTATGTGAAAGCCACTTAAAATTTTATCTTCTTTCCCAAAGTGTGTTTTCAAAGCACTTGAGCCTCCAGATGCTCTCTGAAAACAAAGGGGCTCTGAGTTCACATTCGCTTGGGAAAGGCTGTTGCCTTCACTTGGAAATTCTCACAACTTATTCATGCGAGCTTGAGGAGTCCTATTGTAAAGAAGCCCGTTGAACATTGTTTATTGCTCCACCCAGCACATCTCAAGCTTATTCGATCATGGGATATTTTTTATGTAAACATAAACATTTTTAATGTAGAATCTATTAGTATTCAGTGGAGCTGATATTCAGGGAAGCCTAATGCCGTGACCTGACAAATGGTCCTGATTCTTCACTCTTCCCTGTAACTGTGCCCTTGGCCTATAACTCTGGAGTGCCCATCCACCTGACTCTGAACTACGCTATATAGTTTGGCCAATGGGATGTTAGCAAAAGTAAGCACATAAGTTTTCAAAGTGGGATTGATCATGGTAGCATCTTCCATATCCATGAAAAATATGTACCTGGGGTACCCTGTTGGGAGATGAGACAGGTGGAGCAGAGCTGAGCTATACCAGTCATCCCAGTTGAAACCATGCTGAATGACTCAAAAACCAGTCAATTCTTTTTATGAAAGTGAGCCCAGCCAAGACCAGAAGAACACCTCAGCCGGACGTCAGATCTGTGAACTAAATAACTTCCGGTTGTTTTGTAGCAGTGAGTTTTGGGATGGCTTGTTACACAGCATTATTGTGGCAAGAGATAACTGATACACCCCTTAGGCAATTAGTGTAAGCTTGATAGGCTTTATTTATATTAAGGAAATTCCTTTTCATTTTTATTTTTTCTAAGTACTTTTCACCAAAAATGTTATTGAATAACTCTTTTGGGCAGCCATTGAGATTATGTTAACCTTTTCCAGTTGAACCTACTGATGTGATATCTTATATTAATAGACTTCCTATTAATAACCTGTCCTGACCTCCCTAGATAAATCATTCTTGGTAAGAGTTGATCATTCTTTTAATTTACTATTTAATACCATATGCTAGTGTTCTCCATAGGGATTCAGTATCTATATTTATAAGTAAAATTAGTTTGTAGTTTCTTATTTTGGTCCATCTTTTTCATTTTTTGGTATAAAACATAAGTCAACTTCATAAAATGACTCAGTTAGCTTTTCTGAGTCTCTGCCTACTCTCTGGACCAATTTTTATAATGTGAAAATTGTTTATTACTTCAAAGACTAATAGATTCTGCTGCTAAAGCCATCTGGTCATGGATCCTTTTTGATAGTTTACTTATTCAATAGTTTTGTTTTATTTTTAAATTTTCCCTCTGAGTTTTGGTCTTAAGGTTTCCTACTCATTTCTGTTTATGTGTTTGGAAACTCAAATTACTTTTGTGAAGGCCAATAATGTACATCCTGTACTTCGTGGACATCTGAAAGCTACTTTTCAATCATTTTGGAACAACTGATGTAATCAACTAACTAAATAAACGTACACCAGGCCTTCTGTTTTAGTCACTACCACTTAGTGTCAGACCCAGCGCGAGTTGACAGTGCAGTTGCACACATGTGTGGCCACCATGTCGTCTCACTCGGGGGGCGGTCATGGGGAGCCAGTCCAACAATAGTTGGAAAGGGGTCTCAGGGCTGGGGATCAACCTGGAAAAAGCTCTCTGGATTCATATAGGTTGGGCTTTTTAATACCTTTCCATGATTTGTGTCTATAATGTAAGAAAATACTTGAAAGTAGAACTGTTTTAAAAATCTTGGAACTTGATTGTCCTAGTGATTGTCCCAAGTTATGGTTGACATGGGACTGAGGTGTAATAGAGAACATGTGGGAATATCTTGCTGACCTGGACCATTTCCCCAGTGGCCTCAAGAGAAACAGAGGCAGGGGAGTCGCTTACTCACTGTGAACCGTGGCCAGCCCTATGCTCGGGCTCTGCAGCTCTGCCACTCGCTCAGTTCTCAGATTTTCAACACCTTGTTTTACTAGACATGAGAGTCAATGATGAGTCAGCGCTCACAGCTCACCGTATCTAGGCACCACTGACGAGCCCCGGTGTCATCGTTTTACAGATGGGGGAAGGAAGGCACAGGAAGGCTCCATGATGCGCCCAGGCAGCGGGTCCCCGTGCTCTGTGCTGTCACCCCTGGGCAGTGTCACCTCTCATTCTTCCTCATTTGTCTTACTTTCCACCTGTCCACCAGCATGCCTGGCTCAGTGTTGGGCTTTGGTAAGGGTTTGATATTATAGATGAGGACAGAAGAGGTGGAAAGAGAGAGAATAAGTGAGAGAGAAAAAGGTAATGGGGTGTCACAGAGGGAATTCATGGATTCTGACTTGAGACTGTGACCCCAGCTATTAAAACTAAAAATAATAAAATATCTTTCCCATAGGGTCCTTGTGAGGTTTTTCTGAGCAAAGGGCCTGCTACATAATTAACACTCAACGAGGACTAGCGAATCATAATAATGGTAATGATGATGATGAAGGATGATGACTGTAAAACCAAGCTCTGCCACCAACTGGCTCTGTGACCCTCCTCAAGTCACATTGCTTCCCTGGTCCTCAGCTTCCTCATTTGTTAGATGGAGGATGGCCTTGTGGCTGTGTGACCATGTGGTCTGTGAGCCACAGTGCAGATGGAGCAGGGGGCAGGGTCAGGGGACAGGCGGTAGAGGCCACTGCGGAGCAGGCCATGCTTAGGGGAGCTGGGGGAGTCCGCCCACTCCTGGTGTGAAGGCTGGGGTCTGCCCAGCTCACTTCCTCCCCTCAAGCATCTCACAGATGAGTGAGGGTGAGGGGTATATCAGTCAGTCCATCAGGTCTGGGGTGACAGACCAAGCATTGAGCAAAAACAAACAGTTTCCCCCCCAAGTCAAATGTACATTTTACACAAACCATGATGTACGTGTTTAGCATAAGTATGTCTCAAATACTGCATGGGACATCGCTATACTAAACAGTTATTTGTTATTGGAACTCAGTTCTCTGGGCTGCCCTGCCCAGTCCGGGATTCAGGTGTCTGAAGTGGGAAGCCGCAGTGAACCTGTGCCAGAGTGAGTTGTGCCCCTAAGTCAAAGATCTGTGTTCTAGAATCTCTGTCTTCCCTGCTTCTTCTTGCTTCTTCGAGAGAAAAAGACGTAGTAACTAAACGGGGAAACTTCTTCACCGTAAGTTACCAAGAGAAGAGCTGCTCCAGATTCAATAAGGCAATTATTATACCTTGAGTAAAGAACAATTGATTATTCCACACAAATGTGCCAGGCTGTGGTTTGACAGAAATCTGTGTCTATAACCTGCTGTAGCTGTTAAGTCAGAAGTAAATATGTTCTTAATAACCAACTGCTATTTAGTTAATGTACAACAACTTGCCTGCTAAGCTTAAATGAAACACACAGTTAATTAAAACTATCTCTGCATCAAGTCCTCCAGGGAAACCACGTTACCCAAGCTCTGGTTTGGGATTATTTTACACCTTCCCGTCCCCGTTGGCCCCCACAGATAGATTTTAATGTGATCTGTTGGGAAGTCTACAGTATTTTTGCTGGGCAATTCTCATCCTGCTCAGACATATGGAAACTCCACATATTTATCCAGAGTTGGGAAATCTTTAGCGAGGCCCTGAGCTGAGGCTGCATGGTTGGTGCCCCAAAGCCTGCTCTGGCCCCTGGAGTGTGGGGGCTGCTTCTAAACCAGCCCACTAATTCACTGTTCAAATTGAGCCGTGTGCTTTGCCTCTCTGAGTGTGAGTTTTCCGATCTGTGGAACCTGTGGAACCTCTCACAGTTGTGGTGGCAGGTCAGAGAGAAGGGTGGGCAGGATTTGAAAGTGGAGGCTCACCCTGACCTGTTGGATGGGTCTCCAAGGATACCAGGCGCTCCGCTGTGTGAACTGCAGTCTGTGCGACGCTCCTGTGTTTACCCACACGTTCACTTCTTCATTGTTGCTGTTATTACGCATGAGGACTTGATGCCGAGTGCCTCCCGGACCTAGGATCTCATGGGCACCAGGACCGGGGAGATGGAGGCCACACCCAGCTGTGTCTCTTGCATAAGTGTAAGCTCCAATGTGTAAGGTAGTTCCAGCTTTCATTTCGCTCCTCTGACTTTGTTGGCTTTTCTGCACAGTGAGGATGGTGCCTTCCCTACAAATTGCTGAGCGATTAGAAGTTCAAATGAGAAAATGTATGCTCAACTGCCTTTCAAGTCTAAAGAATCAGCATACAAATGTACATCCCCCCAGTAGTGGTGGTTCCAGGCAGTTCTGCAGGGGCCTGCTGGGAGCCAATGCGGGGCAGCCTGGGAATGCCCAGGCGAGGGGGGCGAGCCAGGGGGACCGGCAGCTTGGCCTCTGAAATCCCCTGCCACCAAGAGTTGGTCAGGTACCTAATAAAGACTGACTGCTAGGTATGGAGGTCATTTGGAGGGTTGTCAGCTGGGAGGGGGTAGGGGAGAATGGGGGAAAGGTGCAGGGATTAAAAAGCATAATTGGTAGGTACAGAATAGACAGGGGGGGTTAAAGTACAGCATAGGAAATGGAGAAGCCAAAGAACTTATATGCATGACCCATGGATGTGAACTAAGGGGGGGATGCTGGAGGGAAGGGGGTGAGGGTGGAGGGGGGCGAGGGGGAAAACATGGGACAGCTGTAATAGCATAATTGATAAAATATACTTAAAAAAAAAGACTGACTTCTGAGTGGGATGTGAAAAGTAGACAGGCATACTTCCAAGACCCGGTCTCACCTGATTTGTGTATTGTCCCTGTGAGGGAGGCAGAGCAGTTTCTCTTTCTCATTTTTCCACTAAAGAGATTGAACTCAGAGAGGGAAAATGACTTGGCCCAAAGTTAGTGGCACAATTGGTGAAACCAGGACCGGGGCGCCGGTCTTGCCTTTACACCACAGTCACTGTCAAGATAGCAGCATGTCCCTGTCCGGCTGAGAGCCAAGAGCCTGGCTGCCCCCAGACCTTGGGGAGTGTGTGCACTGGTGGCTGGAGCTTCTAAATTAAAGCCAGACCTGTTCCATGGTGCAGAGCTTAGCAAGTGTTTCAGCTCTGCATTTCATCCCTGTCGGCCCTCTGCTGGACGTGCTTATGCAGCACAGAATGGAAACAGGAGGATGTGGAGGTGGTCCTAAGCCTGGGTGGCCCCTACCGGAGGTCACTGGGGCCACTGACCTTCTGGGGACAACCTCAGGCTTCCTTGCTTCCCTGATGCTGTGGTATCTCTCTGGAGTGCTCTCAGAGGGTGCCATAAAAAGTTAATATCTGATTGCGGTGGGGAGCCATATGCCAGCTATAATTAGTTGGGTGTGTAGATATTAAGGGCCACCATAATTATAATTCCAAGGTAATGGGGGGAGCAAGGGAGCATACTCAGCAAGGTTTTGTGCTATTGTTGCCTTTTTTTCCCTTTGTCTCTCAAATTTCCTGCATGAATCAGATAGACAAGCTCTGCTGGTTTCTGGGATGCAGTTTCTTTGACACCCCTTTTTACAACAGTGGGTGTTCTGAGGTGGGACTCAGGCTGGCTGGGGGGGCTTCTGGGGCTGCCAAGTGTGTGCTGAGGTCCTCAGGGTTCATGAAGCCTTTGCTGTTTTTGCTCTCTTCTCTAGTGCTGGGGTCACCACTGAAGAATAGTAGGGCTTCTGGCTCCTGTGCCGTCTGGCCCTCAGATTCACTTCCTCGGAAGTGAGGAGGTGGATAAGAATGATTTCCAAGGGCTGCTGTCACTCTGAATGTTTTGTGTTTCTTGGAACCATTGCCACATCCAGGAAGTGCAGGACCCAGGCCTGGAGGATCCCCTGTCCCCAGGGACAGAAATAAAATAAAAATTAAGTGAAGACTTCCATTTCTAGTTGCACTAGCTACCATCACTCAAGAACTCGGTTGCTATGTGGGGATGGTGGCTGTTGTGTTGGAGATCGGAGGCATGGAGCACATCCATCATCGAGAAAGTTCCATTACACGGTGCTAAGGGGGTGCCAGGAGGAAGCTGGTTGTTACAGGGTGCCTGGGGAAGGGGTGGTGGAGATGAGGGAGGTTTGGGGTCTGGCCAGCCCTGGATGACTGTCTCGAGCTGTCATTTAAAGGTCTGTGATGTTGGGCAAACCACCTGCCTTTTCCACACCTCTGTAAAATGGAAATTACAATACCATTTGGTAGAGTATTTTGAGTATCAAGTGATTTAAATATCAATATGGTCTGTATCCAAATACATACAGCACGGTGAGGTCCCTGGGGCCACTGCATTATCACCCTTTGTGGCAGCTCCTGCCCCAGGGCAGGGCCCCACTGAATCAACCTGGGAAGAGGTGTGCGTGGGTGGGGAGGATGCCCCCAGGCCCTCACCTGGCTCTGCCTCCTTGATGTTTCGGAAACTAACAGAAGTGCTTGACTGAGTTGGTTGTTCACATTCACGAAGGGAACTATGGCCTGCCCACTTCTCCCTCCTCTTCACTCCCCACTGCCATCCCCTCACCTCCTCTCGTGCTACTAGGGTTGCCAGATTTAGCAAATAAAAACACAATATTCCCCGCTGACTGAATTTCAGTTAAGCAGTGAATACTATGTGTAGTATAAGCATATCTCATGCAATATTTAAGACATACCCCAAATTACTTGTTGTCTATCCACAGTTCTCGCTGAACTGGTATCTGTATTTTACCCCTACCCTCACCTTTACCGAGGTCGCCCGGCTGTGGGTCAGCCCGGGAGGGCCTCCGTGTGTGCGAGGCCTGGGGCAGGCAGTGGGCGTCCTCTAGCACTGTGCCCGGGCCTCAGGGTGGGTCTGTTCAAGTGACCGGGGTCAGGGTGAGTAGAGGAAAGGCGGAGCTCTCACCAGGCATGAAGGCTTTGTGTCTGGGTAACGTGTGTGGTCTCTGTGGGTGTCTTCCAGTGTTTCTGCCAGTGACCAGTGTCTCCGTGACTCAGGCTCCAAAAGTGAGCCGAGGAAATTCACTGCTTGACTGGGCAGTTCGCTGATGGTTTGACTGGGTTGTTGTTCTCCATGAGTGCACCCAACTGGCAGGGCCACCACCTCTGAGGGCCCATGTCAGGGTACGGGCAGGGGGCTCCTGACTCAGAGCCTGGGGGGCCCCTCTCCCTCCTTCTGCTCTGTCTGTGTTCTCCTGGGGAGGTGGGTGGCCCAGCCCACACCCCCATCTGTTCTCCTCTGCTCTCAGGTCTGCCTCCCGTTTCCGCCTCAGGCTGTGTCCATGGGTGGGGACTGGAGGATGGAAAGTGACAGATAGACCTTTGTTATCAGTGAGGCACCTGCTACCAGAGCTCACTCTCAGTCCAATCATTTCTCTCTCCCATTCCCAGACACCCTTCACTTCTCTCCACCCAGGTGGACGTCGGTAAGGAGTTTAGGAATAATGCAAACCAACCTCTGTCACTCATTCAGGTCACAGCTGTCCTGCTTTCATGCGTTTGGGTTCCCTTTGGCCACCTGAATCCCTGAATAGACTGAAAATGAGTCTTTTTTTAAAATAGGAGACTGACTTTTATTATCTATGAAATTCAAATGGCTATTTAGAGTATGGTTGCTCTGTACTTGGAGCAGTGGGAAGATAGACTAAATAATAGCTCCACTCTAATGCATATGCATATTATTTCAATTAATACTCATGACGGGCCTGTAGATAAGATATCACCAACAGTTTCTGTGTATTTTGTTATTTTAAATTATTATCAATTTTTATTGGATTTATTGGGGTGACATTGGTTCACAAAATCATACAGGTTTCAAGTGTACAACGCAGAAAAACATCATCTGCACACTGCATCGTGTGCCCACTGCCCCAAAGTCTCTTTCCACCCCTATTCCCCCCTCTGCCCCCTCCACCTACTCCCCGTATCCCCTTCCCTCTGGCCGTCACCACACTGCTGTCTGTGTCCATGAGTGACGCATAGACGATCTTTGGCTACTCCCGGCACCTTCTTTCATCTAGTCTCCCAACCCCCTCCCCTCTGACAGCTGTCAGTCTGTTCCGTGTGTCCATGTGTCTGTCTCTTTCTATTTTGTTGGTCAGTTTATTTTGTTCATTAGATTCCACATATGAGTGAGATTATATGATATTTGTCTTTCTCTGACTGGCTTATTTCACTTAGCATAATACTCTGCAGGTCCATCCATTCTGTCACAAAGGGTAAGATTTCCTTCTTTTGTACAGCCGAGTAGTACTCCATCGTATAAATGTACCACAGCATTTTTATCCACTCACCTATGCACGGACACTTGGGCTGCTTTCAGATCTTGGCTACTGTAAATAGTGCTGCTATGAACAGAGGGGTGCATATATTCTTTCTGGCTGGGATTCTTTGGATACATTCCCAAAAGTGGGGTAATAAGGCAGTTCCATGTCTAGTGTTTTGAGGAAACTGCAGGCATCCACAGGGGCTGCACCAGTCTGTGTTTCCGCCAACAGTGCACAAGGTTCCCCATTCTCCACATCCTTGCCAGCGCTTGTTGATTTCCTGATGACAGCCCTTCTGACAGGTGCGAGGTGGTATCTCAGAACTATGGACCGCTTCACGATGCGCATGTGTCATCCTTGCTCAGGGGCCATGCTAATCTTCTCAGTATGGTTCCAATTTCAGTGTGTGTGCTGCCAAAGCGAGCCCTAGACTGAAAACGATTCTCCCCTGTCCTCCCCCACCTCCACACTCCCACACAGAGCCCTCTGCTCCCAGTTCATCTGCACATTGCTCCCCAGACACTTGATCATCTTGGCCTCACCTTCCGTCCTAGACACCATGCTCCCCCCATCCCCTTTCCACTCAATTCTCTGCTTTCCTAATGCCTTCCTGTCTGGCAGGCTCTGCTCCAGCCCCACTGCCTCTGGGAAGCCTGAGGGTCACCCAGCCCTCCGTCCCTCTCTCCTCTGGGCACTTACAGTGCACAGGGCCTGGCCCACATCCCTGGCAGTCAGCCCCTGCTGCTGCAGTGTCAGTTCTTGTCCATCTGCCCCTCCACAGCTACCTGCTGGACCTTACAAGGGCTTAAAAGACTGGGTCTAAAACCTTTAGTCTTTCTGGTAGCTAGTCCAGTGTGCTTACTGCACAAGAACTCGGTGGTAAAGTAACAATAACAACAAAACCACGGGCATCCTAGTAGTGTCCGGGAGGTGACATGTTCTTCCAAGCTGGGCCCTCTTGGGCAGGACACTGCCAGTGCGGGTCGTGTTGGAGCCTCACAGTTTTATTTGCAGATGTCCATGCTTGTAGCTGCAGAACCTCATTTCCCAGTGGATCCTGATGTGGAGCTCAGCACGCTGAACAGGTACCAGCTCCATTGCTGGGGGAAGAGGGAGGGGGCTCAGAGCCATTCCACCTTGTCCTCTGTCCCCATGGGGTTCTGCACAAGAGCACAGAGGTGCAGTCCACTGCCTTCCTGGAAGGCTATCTGTGCGTGTGCCCTTGACAGTTTGGTTAAAATTCGACATTGCCAGTTTGCGCACCATTTCCCTATCAGTGTCTTTTTGGAAAAAGTAATGTGACAGGGACTTATGACAACTTACACAGGGTCCAGCCTGAACTGCTCCTCCCCCCGCCCCCTGCCAGGAGCCCTGGCTCGTGCCTCAGAGGAAGCTCTGGGTGTCACTGCTGCTGTCTTGTTTCATACCAACCCCATGCCTCAACCTGGACTGTGCACATCAAACTGGTCCCTGACGGGCTGTGACATGCTCTGGGGCTGGGGAAATTTTAGCTGTCAGGAAGGACTGGGCTGATGGGCCTGCTTCTCAGAACATTTGCAGGGATCCAGCATGTTTCTGGGGGCTGTAGAGATACCCCACCAGCTCTGGGCAGATGTCATCTGTGAGCTTCTGCTCCACGCTCTTTCACTGTGGGCTGGGCTGGTCCTGGCAGGAGGGGGGTGATGCAGAGGCTTTTGGGGAAAGCACAGCTGATGACTTGCTTCCTGGTGTGGCTCCAAAACATGCTTGTCCTGAGCAGAATGTCTGAGAACAGGATCTGGCCAGCATGTCCACAGCAGACCCATTCTTCTTGGGAGGGCAGAGAAATGATGCTGTTTCTCCTGGTGTGAAGCCCTTTGCAGCCCACAGAGCACTCCTGGTGCATTACTCTCTTTGTGTCCACTTGGAGGTCTAGCATCCTGCTAAACCCAGGTACATCTGAAGTAGGGCTGACTACCATATACCAGAGTTGACAGCTGTTCACACATACCAACTCACTTATTTCTTACAACAAAGCAACGATGCAGACATTGTGTTGTACCCATTTCATAGAGGAGAAAGAAGAAGCACAGAGAGGTTGACCCCTTGCCCAAGGTTGCCAGCTGGGAGGAGGCAGGACTGAGGATGGAACGCAGGCAGCCTGGCAGCTCCTGTATGCTCTACGGCCTCCCCAGCAGTTCTTGCTCTGCCTACTTTGTAGGGTTGACATGAAGTTCACATGAGCTAATAGATGATAAAGTACTTGGAAAAGTATAAAATTATTATGCAAATGCAAGGTGTTTTATGAACAGCTTGCCCCTTCACCAGATACTGGGATGACAGTCAAATTTGACTCTTTAATTAACTCAAGGCAAACCTGTCAGCAGGAGGCAGTGAATACAGGCCCAATCATCCTCTGAGAGCGTCTGTCTTTCCTGGTGCCTTTGGGCGGCTTGATTTTTTCCTTGCTAAATTCCTTATCACTGGTTTATTGAGAATTCCCCTTGCTCCATGTGTATCTTCCTTAGTTAAACAGTGAGATGGCCTTATAGAACCACAGAGGAGAGCAGACTTTGAGACCATTGGCCCATGTGGCTTAAGGTGCATCTAACCTGGACATATCTCTGCTTTAATAACTCTCTACGGATGTGTCCTTCATAGCTTTTTCTAAACCCTTGCAAAATCTACTCTATACATGTCATAACTATATATATATATATATATATATATATATATACACACACACACACACACACACACACACACACATGTAGGTGTGTGTATGTGTGTATATATTTTACAGGTTCTTCCCTTTCAACATAGCCTGTCCTCTACCTGTGGGCTCTCAGGGAGGACCGACCTGGAACTTAGGAATCAAAGCAGCTGGACAGCAGATCGTGGCGGTGAAATACAGAGAAGGGGCCCTAGTATCCACCTGTGCAGGCCCCTCATCCTTCTCCCAGTGGCTCTAAGGGAACACCCATGGGAGTGCCCACAGTGAGGAGGAAGCCACTCCCCTGGGACCTCCAGCCCCAGCAGGTCCCTTCTCTTGACCTGGATGGAGTCAGCACATGTAGAGTTGGCCTTCTAACTCCTCAACGGTCCCATAATTTTCCTGAGTGCATCCCGGATCTTGCTTCCAGTAAGAAAGGTGAAATGCCCAGCAGTATCCACAAACCTTATCTTAGAACCACATCCCTTTTTTTGAGGAGAGGAGGGTCTGGTTGACAGAATTAGAGCTTGAATTTCCTTGACTTATTGGCTGCCTTGCCTTGTCCCTGATTGTTCTCAGATTTCTATACCCTTCTCTGCTGCCCTTCCAGGAACATCCATGAAGTTTTACCTCAGGTTGTTGCTCTCCAGCCCTGCCCCCACCTGTCTTCCTTTGGATTTGTCACGTCTGCTTGTCAAGGTTTTCCCTGCTGTCCAAAAGCCAGTATCACTCTGCTTGGCGAGAGAGAGCAATGAGAGCATGAATCGGCCAGAATGATCTTAAAAACAATAAGCTGGGCTCTGTCTGTGACCACGGCGCCGCTCCCATCATGCTCACGGTCCGAAATCCAAACACTTAGGAGGAAATCTGTGAGGTCAAAGCCATGTTTCATCTATTTTACAAAAGCATCTTTATTTTCTGATCTTTTTCTTTTCAGCCCTGGGCACCTAAGCCAAAGGCCCTAAAGAAATAGAAATCATATAACAAATGAATAAAAAGTCTTTGAGTGCTTATAATAAATAATCTTTTGAGGGAGTTAGGACTATAAATTGAGCATCTGCCCTGGGCCAGACTCTGCTGGACGTGTTACTGACTTCGTCTAGTTTAACAACAAAAAACCGATCAGCGTGTGAGGGTCACACAATTGGGAAGCCAAAGAGTTGGGGTCAGGGCTGTGAGTCAGGGAGCTGGTCTGAGTTTGATTGAGGACCATTGAGTCCTTATCGCAAAATGGGAATGCCCTGACCATATGGCCAAGTGGGTTGGGCATTGTCCTGACAACTGAAATGTCCCCAGTTGAATTCCGGTCAGGGCACATGCCTGGGTTGTGGGCCAGGTCCCTGGCTGGGTATGGGAGAGGCAAGCGATCAGTGTTTCTTTAGAGCATCTTGCGCAACGATGTTTCTCTCCCTCTCTTTCTCACCTCTTTCCCCTCTCTTTAAAAATAAACAAATAAAACCTTTAAAAAATGGGAACACAAAGGCTCATTACCCACTGGAGTGGGGATGGCATTCTCACACAGTACCTGGCACAGGTTAGTGGCAGAACAAGTAGTGAGGAAGGTCCCATGTGTGTGCCCCATGTCCACGTGCAGCCCCCAAACCATACTGGTCAGCAAGCATGAATGGGGAGCCTGTGATTTTTTCTTAGTCGTGACTCAGCTACTAGAGAGATAGAGTAGGATGCAGAGTAAAACTTAAGTCCTGGTACCTCTCTGAAGGACTTTATAGATGTAGGAGAAACAATAGAAATACACACAAATTATTAGAAGTAGACGATGTCAGTAAGCTATACAAGAGACACTAGGTTGTGGAATACTTGGGAATCAACATAAAACTCAATGGATTGAGCTGGCCACATTTCAGTTAAACAGTTGTCAATATTTCTAGCAGGATGCTAAGTGCTGTGGGAATAAGCAGCCCTGTGACAGGTGGCCCTGCTCCTATGAGGATTTACATCTAATAAGAGAAGCAGCATGCACACCTGACCCCAAGTTGCACTCAACAGCACAAGTGCTGGACTTGGAGACGTGGTCTCCAAGGCCATTAGGGCACTGGTTGGGGGTGATGTCCCTTTAAATTCTTCCGCTGCTGTGTGTCTGTTCACAGCTCTTTGCTGGCAGGATATGCCCCTCTTAAGCACAACTGGGGAGTTATGGTAGGAGGGGGCTCTCAGATGCCACCTGCCACATTTAGCAGGAACTTAGGGTGGCTGATGAGCTCCACAGCTCATCCTTAATTAGGAAAGCCGCTAAAAACGCCATCAGAGAGCCCTGCCCAGGCTGCGAGGCTGCCTGTTTGCTAATGCCGAGTTGCTTGGGTTGATTGATACTTGTTTTGCGATTCCTTCCGTCAGCTTTCTCTGGTCTGGCCATCTGTTTTCCACCCAACAAGAGGCATGTTGGCTCCGATTTGTGTCTGACTTTCAGTGGATATGACTTAACGCTGGGTTGGGGGCTTGAACTGGGGCTGGGCAGTGGTGTGCTGTTGGCATAGCATCTGCCCTGTGAGAATGCAGCCATCGTGGGCTGGGAGGACTTTCTGGGCTTTGAGTTGTATTGTTTGAGATTCAGAGCTGAAGTTCGCAGAGGGTCATGGGAACCCCTGGTGATGCTTGTAAGTCTTTTGTAAGAAAGCTCACCTGCCTTCCTGAGTCCACTCACCCTATATCCCATCTACCTGGAAATTTTCAGGTGTGCCCACTGGAAAAGTCCACACCTAGTTCCTCTGAGTCAAAGCCCTTCCTTCTTCGGCAATAATCATATGAAGAACATTGTACTGGGAAGGAAAACAGGAAAGTAAGGTTAAGCTCTTGCATTCAGAGAGCTTGTATCTGGCTTGGGAACACACACTTGCACTTATATGTAAAAGATCCGATAAAAATACAGGAGAGTTGTGGTGAAATCAAGGTTTAAATTATGTCATCAATAGTAGACACAAGAAATGAAGAGTTTAAAATGGTCAATAGAATTTAAAATCATCAGGAAAGTTTTTTGCAGGGAGGCAACTCATGATGTGAGCCTTAGTGCTTGAATAATATTTGAGTAAAGAAAGCAAGAAGGAATGGATGGAGGAGAGACGAATTTAATGCATTATACATATGTATGCAATGCGTATGGACTAAACTTGGCTTTTGAATACCCGTCTGGGTGAAAAAAAAAGTCAGGCCAGGAAAATGCTAACTTGCTAAACTGTGTTGGCTAAATTATCTGCCCAGCATCAGTCTGAGAATGTTGCTGGGATCTGCAGAGCAGGAGGACACTGCCCAGCGCTGTAGGGAAGGTGCAGAAAGAGCTTATCTGTGCTGGGCTGACCCTGGAGGGAGAGCTGGAGGGGAGGAGCGGGGCTGGCTGCTGAGCCTGGGGCTGGGAGGCCGCTGGGCAGCGGGCCACAGTGGCCACAGTCACCAGCATGCCAACCTCTGTTCAGTGGAATCCAATGGACACACAGGTAAGAGTCTCATTCATCGAATGCCAGGGATGGCATCCTGATGTCCAGCAATGGTATAAGCGCAGGGTGGATTTATGTAGGAAGTAGCATGCAGCTCTGGGGGCTCATAAGAATGGAGGGTGCCAAGGTCCCAAGTGTAAAGTGGGGCATGTGACACGTTGCTGGTGGTGGCGGGAAGGACAATGCTTCCCCATGTGGCTGCTCTGTCCACTCGAACTCCCCCAATGGTTGGTGGCCAATCTCCCTCCTTTGTGGCCACAGGGAGCAGCACGTGCGAACACTTGTGAGTGAGGCTTCTACCAGAGCTTTGGACTTGATGAGGCTGATTGCAGCCCAGCATAGCAAACAAGCCCAGAATATTATACATCTGTTTACAAAAGCCCTTTGGCTATTCTTGCCACTATTTTGTCACCTACCTCCGTCATTATGCCTTCTCCACGTGTGTGTGTGCCCCCCTGGCTGCACTATCAGCTCCCAATCAAGTTCTTCCCACTTCCTCAAGCAGAGAAAGTTTGCCATCTTCGTTGCTACCTTTCTTTTCCCTGCCCAGTCTGAGTGAGCCCTGTCATTTATTAACAAAGCCATTGCATTTGTTTTTGACACTAGAACCATCTACTCTATCTCCAGCTTTAGTATCATAAAGAACTGCTATATGGCCTGACTAATGTGGCTCCGTGGGTTGGGTGTCATCCCACAAAGCAAAGAGTCCCCAGTTCGATCCCTGGTTGGGGAAAATGCCTGGGTTGCAGGTTCAGTCCCGGTTGGGGGCGTGTGAGAGGCAACTGATTGATGTTTCTTGTACATCGATGTTTCTCTCCCTCTCTCCCTCCCTTTCCCTCTCTCTAAAATAAATAAATAAAATATCTAAAAAAAAAACCTGGTATGAGCTTTGAGGCAACACATTTTTTCACCTTGTCCTTTTTAAAAATCATGTCAAACTCTTAAGCTAAGCTCCCTTCTAGCCAATGATGTCTGTTCCGTGACTGATATGGTTCTTTTTCCTTTGGCCATTCCTCCCAGGGGGAGCTTTGTTTTGTTTTGTTTTTGTTTTCCCCCTTTTTAAATTTTTATTTTTAATTTTTATTGAATTTATTGGGGTGACATTGGTTAATAAAAGTATATAGGTTTCAGGCATTCAGTTCTGTCACACAGCATGTGTACACTGTATGGTTTGTGCACCACCCCACGTCACGTCTCCTTCCACCACCACTTATCCCCGCCCCTTTTCCCTCTGTGATCACCATACTGTCATCTGTCTCTGTGTCTAAGAAGGTATTTTTTTTTTTTTGCTTAATCCCTTCATCTTTTTCACTCAGACCCGCCAACCTCCCTCCCCTCTGATTGTTGTCAGTTTGTTCTCCGTGTCTGTGTCTGTTCTCTATTCTGTTTGTTTATTTTGTTCATTAGATTGCACCTGTAACTGAAATCAATATGGTATTTGTCTTTTTCTGACTGGCTTATTTCATTTAGCATGATACTCTCCAGGTCCATCCATGCTGTTGCAAAAAGTAAGATTTCCTTCTCTTTTTTTTGAGTTTTATAAGTTCTTTATAAATTTTGGATATTAACCCCTTATCAGATGTATCATTGGCAAGTAAGTTCCCCCATTCCATGGGTTATCTTTTTATTTTATTGATATGCAAATAACTTTAGTTTGATGTAGTCCCATTTGTTCATTTTTTCTTTTGTTTCCCTTGCCCAAGGAGCTATATCAGGAAAAAATATTGCTACAAGAAATTTTTGAGATTTTCCCACCTATGTTTTCTTCTGTATTTTTATGGTTTTGAGTCTAACATTTAAAACATCAATTCATTTTGAGTTTATTCTTGTGTATGGTGTTAGAAGGTGGTTTAGTTTCATTTTTTGGCATGTATCTGCCCAATTTTCTCAACACAGTTTATTGGATAGTGTATACTCCATTGTATGTGCTTGCTTCCTTTGTCAAATCTTAAGTGACCGTAGAGGTATGGGTTTATTCCTGGCCAGGCATTGCATTCACATCTGAAGATGTCCAAGGACAGATAGTGGCTTCCTTCCTTATGTCTCTTTTTCAAAATAAGAAAACTTTTCCCGGAAGCCCCCAGCAGACATCTCCTTGTCTCTTGCTGGCTATAACTGGTTCCATTAATTTATATGTCTGTTTTTATGCCAGTACCATACTGTTTTGATTACTGTGGCCTTGAAGTATAGTCTGATATTAGGCAGCATGATTCCTCCAACTTTGTTCTTTCTCAAGATTGCTGTGGCTACTTGAGTTTTTTTGTGGTTTAACATAAATTTTTTGGAATATTTGTTCTAGTTCTGTGAAGTATGCCATTAGTATCTTGATAGGAATTGCATTGAATCTATAGATTGCTTTGAGTGGACGGACTCTTAATGATGTGAATTCTTCCTATTCATGAACACAGTATATGCTTCCTCTTATTAGTAAATTCTTCAATTTCTTTCTTCAGTGTCTTATAATTTTCTGAGTACAGGTCTTTTATTTCCATGGTTAAATTTATTCCTAGGTATTTTATTTTATTTTATTTTTTGCTGCAATTGTTTCTTCATGTTAAGTATTTGCGTGTGCTTGACAAACACAAAATTCAAAATTTCCATTTAATCCATATT
The DNA here is from genome assembly GCF_022682495.2 of Desmodus rotundus. Classification (NCBI taxonomy): domain Eukaryota; kingdom Metazoa; phylum Chordata; class Mammalia; order Chiroptera; family Phyllostomidae; genus Desmodus; species Desmodus rotundus. The sequence continues at coordinate 50,851,389 of NC_071395.1, read as the reverse complement.
TATTGAGGACCTACCATGCTCCAGGTATAATGCCTAGTTCTCAATGCACAGAAATGAATAAATACCTGCTAAATAAGCCCTGTTTAAGGGGCTTAGAATCTGGTGGGGGAGACTGACTGAAACAGAAATGTTTAATGTAATGTGGTAAATGCTGTGCTCAAGATATGCACAGGATGCTATGAAAGCCCGGAAGATGGGATTTAGAATATCCTGGAGGTTCAGGGAAGTCTTCTAGGAGGAGATTAGGCCCGGGCTGAGTCTCAAAGGGTCATTACAATCAGCCAGGTGCCAAAGGATGAAACGGCATTCTAGACACAGCAAGTTGTGTGGGAAAGAATGTGCAGGCACTCGTCAGCAAAGGGTGTGCAGTCAAGTTTGGTGTTATTAGAGCATGGAGAGCAAGGTGCCATCTTTGGGGACATGAGACAGGAAAGGAGGCCTGGAACCAGTCATTGGAAGCCTCTTAGCAGGAATTTTACCCTATTTATGATGGGGAGCTATTAAGCAGGAGATGGACCGTGCAGAGACATTGACCTTGGTTCGTTCTCACGGCAATGAAAACAACAAAGTGGAGCTAGGGTGAGACTAGTAGAAGAAGTAGTTAGAAATGTAGTTGTAATGGTTCAGTCAAGAGATGATGCAGTTCGACCTGGATGGGAAGAGATCTAAGACTACTGAAGAGACTAAAGTGACTCTGGTGATCCGTGGGGTGTTGCTGAGATCTGGACCTCGGATGGGATGTGCTGTCTTCTCTCCAGGAGCATCAGCACATCTCATGGTGGCCTGCCTTGTACGGTGTCAGCAAGCTCCACCCCCAGATGGACAAGATGACAATCAGGGACTGAGAACACTTTCCATGGAAAATGGTGGGAGTTAGTGAATCTCTGTGTGCTTCAGGCTGCAAGTAAGAGAATATCACAACTCAAATCAACCTAAGTGATGATAAAATTATCACAAGTGACAAGGCAGGAGTTTCACAGGCTGGTTAATTCAGCAGCTTGGTAGTGCCATGGGCTCTGGGCACAAGAGCTTATCTTTGTGAAGGTGCCATCCTGGCTAGGCATTGCATTCACACCTGAAGATGTCCAAGGACAGATAGTGGCTTCCTTCCTTATGTCTCTTTTTCAAAATAAGAAAACATTTCCCGGAAGCCCCCAGCAGTCAGCTCCTTGTCTCTTGCTGGTTATAACTGATATGCCCATGGTTCAACCATTGGAAAGGGGTATAGGATCACCATGATTGGCTTAGACCAACCAAAACAAACCCATTGTATCTGGGGGAAGGTGAAGAGCCTGTTCTCCCAGAAGGCACATGGCTTCATGAAGGAGAGTAGGAAACCTGGCCACATTCTGACTTCTGTTAGGAAGGAGAAAAGAAGCCTTCTAATGTTGGGTTGCCATTTATTATGACTGCAAAGGCAAGTAGGGATTTAGTGTGCAATGAAGAAGCAGGCCCCTTAGTTCCAGAAGGTGGAGTCCACAGACCTCAATCCTTGTGGTTGGGATGTGTAGACCTAGGGGAGCAGATGGTAAAAGGTATCATTCTAGGGGCCCACAGCACTTCCCTCTGCAGTCTAGGGGAGCTGAGAGTCAAGCAGCTGGTGAGTAGAGCTTGGGAGAAGATCTCAAGCTTGGCCAAGTGAGAGGAAAAGGAAACGGTGTGTTTTCCAGGGTTTGTATCACAGTGAGCACAGGCAGGAAACTGCATTTCTCTGCTGTGCCAAACAGATTTCCACCAGGAAGATGTCATTTGCTAGTCCAGAGTTGGTCAAGTCCTTGGGTTCCATCATCCCCAGGGCTTAGCAATGCCCTATGCTCCAGCGGACAGTGGTCCAAGCAAATGTGCAATGTAGAAGAATGTTCCAGGCCTCTGGAGCCCTCTGGCAATCCTTTGTGTGCTATGCAGTTCACTCCCAGTCTCACTTGTGTTTCTTGGTGAAGAAACACCTCAGCCCTTCTTTCCCTCCTTCAGGTGAGGATATGAGTCTTAGAAAGAAGCAGGTGACTTAGCTAGGTCACACAGCTGATACGCAGTGGAGCAAGAATTAGATCTGGGATTCCCGGTGTACTTCTCTGCTGTTTCAGCTCACAATATGACCCCCTAAGAGCTCAGGGAAGTGCCAGGAATGGGTTTATTCACAAGGAAGAAAAACAAACTAAATGAGAACAAAACTCAGAAATGGAGAGAGAAGGTAGCTGAGATCCCACCTTAGATGACTGTCCAGCTGCATCCACACCACCTGGCTTAGTCCCTGGCGTTGAGTGTTGAGCTCATTCACTGAAGAGAAAAGAGCCCGTATGCACCAGAATGGAGGGGGTGAATGCACAGAGCTAGTCCTATCTTTGCAGTCCTTCCGAAAGGCTCTCACACTTCATTTTTTTCTCTCCCTTTTCTCCTAAGAAGAATAAAGTGAGCACACAGCTCTGGTGTGTCTCTCCAGCACCCGCCCCTGGGTTGCTCCCCCCGACCCCACCCCCACATTGCTTCTCTCTTTATCCCTTCACACCAAACACTTTCAAAGTTAATTTCAAAGAGCTGGGAACACTTGATAGTTTTAATTAATCCTATGCCTGGGGAAATATGATTTCGTGCATCCGAGTCCTCTCAGCTTCTCTGGATAGATAGCTTGTTCTGGGTGATGCCAGCATTTCCAATTTAGCTGTAATTATGCCAGTGGTTCGTTCATTCGTTTGTTTGTTTAATACCTAAAAGAGAAACTAATGCTGATGTGTGTGGCCTCAGGAAGAGCTTTCTAGTTTTCCTAATAGTGCTTCCTAGTTAAGCAGCACTTTAGGCCTTTCATGGTGCTCTTGCCTCAGCCTCTCCTTTAACCCTGTAAGGCCGGGAAGGAAGGCACCACCCCCACATAGAGAGAGAGAAACTAAGGCCCACACTGGTTGTGGTTTGTGGCTGGTCACACAGTTAGGGGGAGTGAGATGCAAACCACACAAGACAGAATTAGAGATCAGGATTCTTTGACCACAACTCATTTTTCTTTCTCTAGCAATTCCAGTGAGATAATGTGTGGCCCACTGCCAGGAGGAGCAGCTGAAAAGGAGGTGCCTCCTAGTCATTGTGAAGCTGAAGGGGCTTTTGCTATTTGGGAAAGTTTTATTGCTGCCACACTGAGCTTTGGAAGGTCAAACCGATGAGGTGCTAGACCTGTGTCACAATTCTCCATGCCCTTCCCCGGGCTTCTCCAGGTCAGCCAGCTCCACTGCATAGCCAGAGGGATGCATGAGGCATTTTACTAAAATATCAGAGATGCTTAAAGTGCAATAAACACCAGTAGTTAAGCCATACATAAATAGTTCTGTATTCTTGACCCTTCCATATTCTTAAGGGTCCCAACTTAAGCTATCTTTTATAGTAGTTCTATTCCATTGTTGTACGAATTAGGTCTCGTTTGGTTTAAAGTGGTGGAAATTCAGCACAAACTGGCTTCATCATAAATAGAAAAGTCCAGGTCTGGGTCTGGTACCAGATGTTGCTCGATGTAGGAGCTCCAACAGTGTCTCTGTGATTGAATTTCTCTCCATCCCTTGGCTCTCTTTAACACCACCCCCAGTCTCAGGAGAGGCAAGCTCTCCTCTGCCTTGTGCTTGAGAGAGGGCTGCACTGGCTTCAGTCAGCTTCAAGTTTTTGCGAAAACGAAAGGCTTTTCCTGGTGGCTCCCACAGAAGCCCTGGGAATTCCTCTGATTGGCTCGGCGAAGTCAAGTGTTCTTTCTGTACCAATCAGTGATAAGCTGATTGGTCAGGTCAAAGTCATGTCCTTTACATCCTGTGCTGGTGATGAACTCAACCCCCCATAACTCATGGGCTAAAAATGGAAAAGGATCCCCTGGGAAAAATCAGAATAAAATAATTGAGAAGGAATAGATGCTGGGAAGAACTCCCTATCCCGTCAAAATACAAGTATATCCCACTTTCCTTTCCTCATTTCTACTTTCAAGCTAGAATGACTGGAATGGTTACAGACGTGCCTCATTTTATTGCACTTCACTTTATTGCATTCCATAGATATGTTTTTGTTTTTGTTTTTGCTTTTTACAAATTGATGGCAAGCCCCTCCACTGGCAAAACAATTACTACACGCTTTATTGCAGTACTCACTTTATTGCAGTGGTCTGGACCTGAATCTACAACACCTCCGAGGTGTGCCTGTGCACTCATCTCCCTTAGAAGCAGAGGAAGCAACATTTTTTCTGAATGCGTTTTCAGCCCACAGCTGGGTTTTAGATACCTGACGTTAGTGTCCCACTTGGAATCTTTCTACAGTTACTAAACTGAACTTTCATTTTCTACACCTCTGAGATAACAAACTGTAAATTCTTCAGTTAAAATAATAGCATTCCCCCCTACTTCTAAAAAACCATGGTAACCCACAATTTAGGCTCTCCCCCCCAACCCTGTACCCCACCTGAAGCATCACTAGCTGCAGCTGTGACTCTTCCATCCTGCCCCAACTTGCTTCTGCTTTCTTGGGAAGACTCCTTTCTTTTCTTTTATTTCCTTCCTGTGTCAATTTTTCCCTCTTTTTTTCTTTTTTGCCCTATGCACGCATTCTCTCTTGGAAACATAAAGGTATCCTGGGGCACCTAAAACAGGTCTTTTTCAGCTTCTCTACACGCCTCACTCTGCTGGAATAGAAAATAAACAGACTGTCACCCACTGAGCCAATAGAAAGAAAGAGCATACACGCAGTTATTATTGGGGCTGAGCCAACTACTTCAACTAAAATGAGTCTCAATCTTCTCTTTTTATGGAATTAGAAAATTATAAGCAGGTTTAAGACTTCCTGGGAGATGCTGCCACTTTCCTTGTCTGTGTATTCTGTTGGTTTGACCAGTGGCTGGATTACAGGGGCAGCAGAATCCATCCTGAGAGACACACTCTAATGAAGACAGCCTTCTGAAGCTCATCCCTGCGGGCTTCTAATAAGCAAGGAGATAAGAGTCCTCTCACTTATTTACTCAAACACTCAATTCAAACATCTAAAATTTATTCACCCTAAGTTTTTCTCATTATTTTCTTCCTGATTCAGGAAAGCCTCTGATATTAGGGAGGGTGTTGGTTGCATGGGGTTGGAGAATATTTTTTAATGAAGCATATTGATATTATTGGGGCGAAATGAAAGCTGGTGGGCAAAGGCCAAGGGTGAAGTACAAGAGAACGGTGAATCCACAGGTCCAGATGAGACGGGTCCTCAGGTAGAGCTCAGGAGCCTGAAGCCACGCTGCTCTGAGTACAGGCAGCCAGAACTAGGGGCTCCGGTGCTTGTGTCATTTCCCTTAGCAAGATGGACTATAAATTTCTCAATGGCAGGAACAGCTTCTTCTTCATTTTATCATTCTCCCAGAGGACAGCATACACATTGAGAGTTCAGTGCATATTGATTAATGAATGAATAACTGACTAAGTGCATGCAGGAACAAATAAACAAATGAATGAATAAAGAAAGCTGTTGTAAGAGTCTGGTCACGGTGATAATTCACTGAGGCCAGTCCAACTTCTGCTTTATTGATTACTTGTACATGAGGGACCTAAGGATACATGTAGTCAAATGTGTCAACTCTTGCTGTAGTAAAATATGTCTTAACAAAATTCCTTATGTGAACCCCAAGAAAAAAAAGACACCTACCAAGAAGGGCTGTTGGTGGACAACTGGGCTCAACTTTAAAAAAAAGGAAAAACATAAACAGAGCTTAACAGCCATTTCTGCACAGGATCTTTCATGCAACCTGCAAACTGTGCTTCGTGGAGAAGCCTCTTTCAAGCTAAACTACCTGCCTGCCCTGTGTCCACCCTCTGAGCCAGCCCTCATAAAGGAATTCCTGGAGTCTCATTTTGGCCAATAAGATTGAGGCTTTTCCCATCCAATTGGAGCTACACAGCTCTGACCAATCAGAGCAGCACTATTCTGACCAATCAGGGACGGGGTGGGGACTTCTGTCTATATAAGCAGCTCCCCTGTAGCTCAGGGAGCACACTCTCCATCCAAGTCTGGTTTCTCTACTTGGAGCTGAACCGGCTGAGACATCTTAACTAGAGCAGAGCAGAGCAAAACAAATGGGGACCATCACAAATGGGGCCATGGCTGAGTGAAGCTGCCTAGGTGAAGAGCTGCCTGGCCCTGGGGCGGTTTCCTGACCATGCTGTTTTCACAGCCATGCTGCACTGTATCACTGTTGAGCTGTCTGCACTAAATAAACTGTCCTTCTTCACCACATCCCAAATCAGGGATTCCTGTTGGCATTTGAATTGCCACTGAGGACCATTGGTGGACCCTTATTTTTCTTTAAAACTCATTCTTTTCTCAAAAGAGCCCTTTTACATGACTCTTCCAGCCTCCCAGGAGTGCAGTAAACAGATCAGGTGCCAGAACTCTTCTCTATGTAACGGCTCCTCTTCTCTATGTAATGGCTCTGCCCTGATTCAGAGGCAAAGTTGGCATGACTGTTGTCAGCAAGGAGCTACTTCTGCTTTTCTGGAATTCTCTTATACCCATTTATAAGATATCTGGTGGAAAACGGGGAACACGGCTCTGCATAGCCCATCCACGATGGCACATTCAGGAGTGTGCCAGTCACTGAGTTAACAGGGGACTTTGGAAAGGACATTGAATTGTTTCCAGCTGGAGCCACACTTAAATCTGGCCCAACGCCTTCGTGTGGGGCCTTCTTTAGGGCCATGTGCTGGATCTTGGGTCTCCCCTTTGTGGAAGAACAAGAGGAAAAATGTAACACCCTCTACCGCCCTCATCCTGTGTGATCTGAGCCTAATGATGGGATGTCACTTACGATAGGGTCTCACCCTGACTCTCCCCTCCTGCTCTTCCTGCAGGCAATTTGTTCCGACAACATACAGCAGCTGTGTAATGGGACATGAAAGTTTCAGGTGGTAGAACAGGAGAATGCTAATTGATAAATGTTGAATTAAACCAGAAACTCAGGCAAATGATTGGGGGCATGGGACAATCAAAGGCTACAGACCGGTCCCTGGTGATAGAATAGGGAAGGAGTTAGGTGTGGGGTGCAGATGGACCACTAGAAATTGTACTAGAGTTGGGCAAACCTAAATCTAAATCCTGGCTTCATTTCTTCATTGTTATGCAACTTTAGACAACTCAATCAATTCGTAGAGTGTGTTTCTTTATCTTAATATGAAGATGATATGTACCTTTCAGAGATGAGAGAATTAAAAGAAACAATCTTTCATTCATTCATTTATTCTTTCAATATAAAACATATATCAGGGTTAGGTGAATGCCTATTAAAGTTCATGCCAGATATTAGGTTCTCAAAATTATATATTTGACCTCTTTCTTTGGACCTTGGTGTCCTGCCAGGAGCATGAAGGGTGATTGGTCTCCAAGGATTCCTCCATCTCCAACATTTATTAATACAGACATCACCTCCCAGTACGGGGAGAGTCCAGCCATGGTAACCCAGGGTTTCTGGCTGAGTGCAGTGCTACATGCCTGCTCCAGGTACAGACCTGTCCCCAGAAGCCAGCCCCCTCCACCCCCTACTCCTGTGCCTGAGCTCTGCTGTCGGCTGGCTTTGGGGAAAACTGCACCAGTGCAGAAGTTTGGAGCCAGTTAGCATCAGCTGGCATTTACAAGTGACATTTAAAGGTCACCTCAATCCTCCTGCCAGGGAATCAGGGAGGGAAGGTGCAGCAGAGAATGTGGACTTGGGTTGAATCTAATGAGCTCAGGCAAGAAGCTGGGAGGCTGAAAGCAGCGAGCAGTATGGTGGGAGCGGGGAGGCTTTTCTTAGTGTAACTTATTGGAGAAGTTCAGGGGTAGTCGATGCAAGTAGGGAGGACCTATTCATTTCTATGAAGAAAGAGGTCCTTGTTGGCATCATCCTCACCAGTGTGGGCATATTTAGGTCCTTGGGTTCGTGTCCTGCACAAAGTATGCTCAGAGAGGACAAGACTGTTGGAAATGCATGGAGAAAGTAAGTCTAGGTCATGCCTTAGAAATCCTTGCCCAAGGGACAAGCCCACCATATGGTTAGAGAGGTTCATTAAGCATATTTTCTGAACCAACAATTAGGACACATTATATAATCTGACCAACCAACACTGTCTCATGCAATGGAGAGATAATGAGCATCCTGTTTGCAGTTGAGGCTGCCTTGGAAAATAGGAGACACTTAGAACCCTTGTAAACAGATGACTAGGAATAGAGTGTTGCTGTTTGTACTCAAAGAAGACACCGCTGCTGATGGAAGCTGAAGGCAATGCACAGAGAGCCCTCTGATGGTGAATGGGATGGGTGATGCGCACTCTGTCATTAGCCTGGCCAGCTGCTAGTTGCCCATTGGCTTCTCCTTTCCTCCCTGTGGACAGTCCTGAAATGTGACCCAGCAGTGTGAACCCTTAGCTACCTTGCTTTCCCTCTGTGCCCTGAAGATGACCGCAGGAGCTGCTCCTGCCCTGCCCTGTCTCATGAGGTCCTGCCCTACTTGGGCTGCACACACTTGACCTTAGGAAGGGCATGCTGCCCAAAGTGCATACTGACCTCTGCCGCCTGAGGTGTGGCCATGGTGGTGTAGGCAGTGGCCCTACCCTCTCTCCCCGGGGAGGCCCTTATCACAGGGGTCTCTGCTCTAGGGGTGGCTTTCGCAATCAATAAGAAGAGGGTCATGAAAATTGGCTTGCTTGCCATCTTTTGTATAAAGCCTGCCTGTTGTTAACTAACCGCTACTATACCATGTAAACCAAGACAGGTGTTGATATTAAATCAAAAACAGCTGGTGCTTCCCAGCCCTCCCCCACTCATTTTTCTGGTGCTCAGTGGAGTGTCCCGCAGAGAGTCTGGGGAATGCTCAGAAATGGGCAGAGAGCCATTGGGTAGAAGGCCCCACTTGCCCTCAAGCCCTTACCTTGCCCTTCCTCTTACTCAAAAGGCTGTGTCATTCCCATCTTTGAGCGCCATTTCTCTGTGGCTCAGGAATCTCCTGATAAAATGCAACCCCCTGGGGTGGGTCTCAAGCACATTGCACTTAAAGCACATTAAACTGCTGTCAGTTTTAGTGGGGACATTGTAGCAGGGATTAATTTATCAGGCTTCTTTCAGAGGTGACACGTAGTTGAGAGGGATTTGGATTTAGGAGAGGAGTTTGATGGCAGGAAATGGAGAGACAGACAGGAGAGTCCAAGAGGAGAAAGTGGCTGCCTTACAGCCCACCCATGTGGGGGGAGGGGGCGAGGGGATGCTGACATGGTGCTGCCGGTGATGAGGCTGTGGCCAGGGGGCCTGGGTTTTCACCAGTTAGCAGAGAAAAGTGAGTGAAATGCACACCTGGCAGAACAGAGGCTGGACGAAGCAGCTGCAGGGAGGGCCGTAGGGCGCAGATGCTGGGCTGGCTCACAGCTGTGAGGTGGGAGGGGCTCCAACTGGTCCAAGGGGTCCAAGGGGTCCAAGGGGCTGTGGACGCCTCCTTCTTGGAGTCTCAGGGCCCCAGAGCCAGGGTGGCCCCGGGCGTTGCAGGAACTGTGCAAGCAGCAGTTGACAGGGGTGGGGGTCCCCAGAGGGGGCAGACAGCATTCCCCCACCCCCCTGTTCATGGTTTCCCTCTGATGAGCTGGTCACTTTGTGTGTCGTTGTTTTTATGGGCTGGTCTCCAGAGGGACTTGAGCAGTTCATCTCCTAAGTGCACCCCCAATCCTCTCCTGTGCCTTCAGGGGGAGGCGGTGTTCACAATCGGGGGCACCAGCGTCTAACTTTGTTGTGTTGGATGGATCATCTGAGGCCAGAAATCGGGTCTTTTGTTTAAGGAAGAGCCCTGTTTTCTGAAAAGCCACAGAAGGAGAAGACAAGAGACAGGCTGAGGAAAAGGAGGGAGAGGCGGGAGTGGCGTTTAGGGACCACCTACTGTGTGCCCTGCACTGTCCCCTTCATGTACATCTCATTCTCCCCTGCCACGTGCCAGGTGACCCAGGTGTTCTCACCCCAGTACCACAGATGAGGAGTTTATGTGACTGGGCCAGCTGGTCAGTGATGGGCACCGAATACAAAACCACATCTGTCTGACTCCAGATAAAAGGGAATATACCTTTTCTCTCTTACTCTTGGTCCCAGGCCAGAGTCCTGGGGTGATGTCCTTGCTCATCTACAACTCCAAGCCACACCGCCCTCATCTTCAGGCTTGCCCCCCTCAAGGTATCTAACTCCCTTTAGTGTGAGCTGGGGTCCCAGGACACCTTCATATTAAAAAGAATTGTCCTTCAGGCTGAGACCGCAATAGAGGAAATAAAGGGGGGAGGAAGGTACAGCTGTACAGGAGGCACACCAACTGCGTCATGAGAACAAAGACCACCTTCCCTCCACCGGGCTGATTATTAACACTAGAATCCTCATCTGTTCCTCACTGTGGCAAGCCCTGTGTAGTGACAGGTTAATTACACAGTTCTGGGTAATTAGAAAGTAAATATATGTTAAGAGGACACCACTGTCAGGATAAAAACTGTCTGTTAGAAGGCCCTCTTGCACAGTAAACCCTACCTTATCTTTTCAACCTGAAGAGATCCTTTCATTGTTGTTGCTTGAGAAAACTCTCCTGAGCTCATCCCTCCAGCTAAGAGGTACTTAGTCCAGGCTCTCACCCGTCTCCTGTGCCCTGTGCCCTCCCCTTGGTAATGCACCATGCTGGTCCTCCCTGGGGCTTGGTTTTTACTGTGAGTAAATGTCTCTCCCATCAAAGCCATTGCACATGAGGTTTTTGTCTCTGGTGTGGCCTGGAAGGGTTGGGGAGAACTTCCTGATTTTCTGGGGATGCACAAGATAGAAAATCCCACTTCTTCTGCTGCTGCATGGCTGTGTGGGGCTGGGGTCCCTCTCAGACTGCTCTGCTGGGAAGTGAGGATGCTGCTGGACTAGAATGGCCCCCCAGGGGGCCAAGAGTCAGGGAAGCCCTCATCCCTCAGGTCGGTCCACAGTTGGCCTCGTTGGCCTCTGCAGGGCTTTTCTTGTGCTTTCTCTCTCCCCGGGGGCCCAGTCTCGGGGACCAGGGCATGCATCTCTTCAGGGAAGATCCACGATGTGACCACAGGCTGAGGCTCTGCCCTCCTGTACCACCCCGGCCCCATCAGTCCTGCCTGAGTGTTTTGAGCAAAAACAACAACAAACATGAAAATGTACTTATTCTCCACGATGTGTAATGAATGACCACCCAAGAGGAAGCTGTAGGCTGCTTTTGCACAGGCGTCCCTTAGCAGGACTGTGCTCCTGGTAGTGGAAATGTCTGTGTGAGTTTAAGTGATTTGGTTCAAGTTGTTTTAGAATCAAGGTCTAGACTTTTTCTAAAGCACCATTCCTAGTTTGCTACAGGATAGGAAATATTTAGCAAGTTCTGCTAAGCTTCAACCCTCCTCCATAAACCATGAATTAGAGACAGGAACGATGAACTCAAACCCTGAGTTTTCAGCCATTTCTGCATCTTTAACATCCTCCTCCTCCTCACAAGCATAGGAGAGATGGGTGAAAAGCCCAGGTGGTGTGTTGATCTTTATCTCCTCTCTTCCTTGAGTTCATTCATGTATTCAACCAATGGTTATTGAGTATCAAGTGTATGCCAAGTCCTGAACTAGGCGTTGGATCTACAACTCTAAATCGGCCAATCCCCATGCTCAAGGAGCTGATGGACAGAGGGGATGGAGAAAAGGGCAGAATGGCAGGAGGCATGGCAGATGTACAGGAGGCAAGAGTGTTGAAGGAGCAGACATTGAGGAGCACCTGCCATCGCCTGTCTATGAGAGAGGGAGAGGCTGGGGTCTGGGAAGGCTAAATGAAGCGATGGTGTTTTCCCTGAGCCCATCGCTCTTCTGCATAAGGTCATAAGAGCCAGCAGAACCAGGCCTGGAACCCAGACCTTCTGATCAGTTGGGTTAGGCACATTGCACTGGGTGCATATTGGACCCCAGCAGCGGCTGTGTAACTGTTGGTTCAGTACCAGTCTGAGCTCTGCATCATAACCACCAGTGCAGCTAGCAAATGGCCAGAGCTTCCCTGGTGGGGGGTGGGGGAGCTGGTTGGCTGACTGCGAGAGGGTGAGGAGGAGGTGGGGGAAAAGCTCAGGGCACATTGAGGTCTGGGTGGTCAGGGAATGTGCCTTGAACCTGGGTCAGTCTACAGGGCATGCGGTCAGGAAACTGGACAGATGATGTTTGTTCCCAAGGCTATTCCCAAGGTTGCCTGGTCAACCTTAGTCAGCAATAGCCTGTGTTCTTTCCTCAGGGATTGCCCGCTCCTGGAAACACACCTGTGCACAATAGTGTGGTGGGGCATGGGATCCGGATGGAGACCAAGCTGACACAGCATGTTAGCTAGCTCCTGGTACAGATGGGGTCTCTCCTGGGGGGCCCTGCTGCCCCTCCTGCCTTGGAAGAGAGTCAGCCCTCCTGGCTCCCCTTCCTTTGGGCCTGGCATCTCCTGTCAGCAGAGCTTAGGAGGCCCACTGTCTGCCCCCAGCAGCTGCCTCCCTGTGGGACCCCCCTCCAGTCTCTCCTGCCCGAGTGCTGTCAGGGGCCTTTCCAAACGGGGACTGACACCATCTTCAGCAGCCTCACTTCCCGGTGACATCTCCTGACATGGCATTAACAGAGAAACAGCACAATGGATCCCCTGGGCCATGGCACATTGATTTCTTGTTTGGGCCCCTTAGCTATATAGCAACAACAGATATGGTAGGTTTGATTAGGTTTTCCCATGAGGGGGTTCAGGCTCGGGAAGAGAGTGTGCCCAGGCTCGAAGGAATTGGGGGAAATGGGGAAGAGCAGGGTTACCTCCTTAAATTATATGTCTGAAATAGAAGTGGGAGGCATGTATACGGAGGGCTGAAGGGCTGTAAGAACTGAGTGCGAAGCTACTTCCTTTCTCTTTTTCCCACCGGAAAAGAACAAGGATCATGGGCTCCTTCTGAAGTCAAATATCTGTTAAAGCTTTTGGTGAGGCCCTGCCCAGGTCCTAGAGCAGCTGTCCCCAGAAGAGGGGCCATAGACCCTTTCCAAGGGAGACCATTAAAATGTATCTCTCTGGAGCTGGTCCCCAAACACTATTAGTCTCACCCTCTTGTGGGGGTGTCAGGATTTTACTGAACCCCCAACCTTCAGAGCTAGTCCTTTATAACCAGCCAGGTTGACCTTTCCTTTAACAAGACTCTCCCTTTGAGAAAAGAAAATCTGGCGACCAGGAAATACCCACTGAAGCTTCTACCGTTTAAAACTTTCTCTATAGTTGGGCAGAGCTCAGCTTGCTCTCCGTTGCAAAAACCTCCATTACCTTGAGATACGTTCCTTGCTCTGGCACCATAAATAAAGCATTTTCACAAAAGAATAACATTTATATTATCACCAGGAATAGAAAAGGAAACAGCAAGTGTAAGATGCTGGTAGTAACGAGCAAGGCTATTTTCATTCTTTTTCTAGAAACTCTTAATGCAGCAACACACCAGCTTCAGCGCCCGAGCTCGACACTCTTTAAATATGTCCATCTCTATGCATGTATATATCTCACTCCCTGAAAATATAGAGATAGATAGATATATTATCTCTTTAAAATATTAAAATAAATTACGTCTTTGCCCAGAATACAGACATTAATTCTGCTTCTAGGAGATTTGTCAAATCAGTGGCCTGTGTTTGCATAACAAGCTCTTCAGTTATGTGGTGCGGAATATAAATGACCATGTTGTCAGCTCCGGATGAAAATCACCAGATTTTCAGCAATGTTGCTTTCATTGATGAAGGTGAGCTTGATGCTGTGTGTGCCGATAACATCTGCAGGTAGCGGGGTCTTCCTGGAAGTGGCTGCAAGTGCAGGGAAAAGCAAAATCCTGGAAAGATACGGGATGGGAAGAATCAGACTCTGGTTGAAAAGCTGTCCTCTCTCCATTTGTTAGAGGCAGGATTTCCTTCCTTCACCTCTGTCATTGCATTTCACACACACACACCCCTTCTGATCTGGGTTCTGAATGATTTGGAACTCTGGATTATTTCCTGCCAGCTTTGGGACATTTTAATGCATGTGGATTGTCCTGAGGTTTAATGCATAGAAAGCTCCAAGCAGGCCCACAAACTCCAAATTTCCAGGATTCGCTATTTCTAAGTGTTTAAGTAAGGCTTCTAATTATAGTTAATATTGCTTGACTGTTGAGGATGTGCCAGACACCGCCATTCGCTCTAACAACAACCTTGTGGGAGGTAGTGTTGGGGCTTCCTCTTTGGAGATCAAGAAACTAAGATACATAGAGGTTAGGAAAGTTGCTGAGGGACAAGAAGCTGCTGATCTGGGACTTGAACTCAGGTCTATCTGAGTCAGGAGTCCAGGCTTTTAGGAGCTCAGAACACTGAGCTCTTGTGATGTAGGAGGTAGCAGAAGGCCCCTTGACTGGGAGGTAGATGCGAACAACAGCTGGTCCCGGCTATTCATGTGGGACTGAATACGGCATTGGAGGAGACTTCTCAGACAAATTCACCTATTTAGTGTGGAGATTTTTTAAAGAACTAGAATGGCTTAGTTACTTCCTGTTGCCTCTCACCCCACTCACTGCTTTTGTTCACCAAACCCTTCACTGACCTCTTTGGTGTTCATGAAATTTGATGCAGAAGGGATCTCTGATGAACTGGTCTACTTGCTCATTTTATACATGAGGACCCTGAAGACCAGAGAGGGAAGGGAGGGACGTGCCCAGGGTGAGGTAATTCAGCGTGGGACATAGCTAAGGTTGGAACCTTCCCGGTTTGCTGACTCCTTGTGTAAAGTCCAGAAAGAGCGCAGCTAGGCTGACTTGGAAATGCAATAGGATGGGGCGGGGGTAAGCTTTTGAAGCCAGCTTAGGGATGCTGTGGGGTCTGGGCTGGACCTGGCACTGTGGCCAGGACCTGATTGGATGGCCCAGCTTTGTAGATGGTGCAGTGAGTCCACACAATGGGCATTGGTTTGCTCACCTAGTTTCTAGAATGCCAGCTCCATATGTGATTGTAAGATGCTTTGTTGCAATCATAGAATTTTTTCATGATCGTTTATAGGTGAAAATCCATCTAGAGCTATTTTCACAAAGCTATAAAGTTTGTCTCTGCTCTGTTTCCTTTTTGAAATGTTCAGTTCAGCAAGATTGAAGGCCAATGGCTAGAACCAAATTTAACTCAGATTTCAGCCATTTTTTCCAGTCTTGGTATTTCTCCTTCTAAATTACATTTATATTGGAAACATTTCTGTCCATAATTTTCATGACAACACATAAAATTTGTTTCTTGGTTGAGCAGACACAAGAAAATTTCCTAGGTTTCTCTTCAATGCTCACTGTACCCCTTGTTCCACTGAGCACTATTGTCCCTAAATAATAGCAATAGTAAAGCAATCCAAATATGTTGCTTTTATTTTTCCATTTAATAGCAAGACTAGATTGAGCTAACACTGCATGTGTCCAAATGGGTCTGGGGAATCCTTAAACAGATGTATTTTAGGGGTTTTATGTTACTTACAAAGAACATAGACTTTGGAATTTTTAACTGTGGTATGGCAGAGACTCTTAGTTGCCTCCTGGCCATCATACTTTCCTTTGTGTAGTAACATAGTCCAGGTTT
Source organism: Desmodus rotundus (assembly GCF_022682495.2). Taxonomy (NCBI): domain Eukaryota; kingdom Metazoa; phylum Chordata; class Mammalia; order Chiroptera; family Phyllostomidae; genus Desmodus; species Desmodus rotundus. The sequence continues at coordinate 50,835,790 of NC_071395.1, read as the reverse complement.
TAATTGGAAACATTGCTTCCTGGATAAAAGACTACATGTCCCAGAATCCCCTGCGACTAAGTAAGGCTTCCTGGCAAAGTTCTAGCTGATGAGATGTAACAGAATCTAGTGTGGGATTTTCAAGAAGTCTCTTAGAAAGGAGGGAGACTTCTTTTCTCTATTCTGTTCCTTGGATCAGAGACATGATAGCTGTAGCTCTAGCAACATTTTAGGACCATGAGGATGAAGACATCTTAGAGATACAGGAGCAGAGAGCTAGAAAGAGCCTGGTCCTCGATGATTATTGATCTGCCATGACGCCCTTTGACTACTACCTTTAGATTTATTTTAATTAAAAGAGAAATTAACCTCTAGCATGAGACACCACCATTTTTCGAGTCTTTATTGGTCTAAATTGGGCCTAATTTGGGGTTCAGTTATTGTCTTTTATCACGATATTAATCTCTGAGCTTCGTGCCTCTTAATTATAAGACTTACAGGTTTCCAGTTATATCACTTTCTGAGTTGTTCTAAGAATTAAACATTTTTTAGGTGCCTAGTAGATGCAAAGCACAGAACACAGTTCTTGCTATATTTTCCCCTTAATATTTTCAGGGGGCTGCATGTTCAAGTAGCTGGGTATAAAAACCACATGACAAGCATGGAGAGCAGTCAAGGGACAGACTGTGTGGATGGGTGGCCAGATTTCAAATGCAGAGTTGCACTGCTCAATCAGTGTGACAAAGGTACAATCACTAATCAGGGTTTTCGCTTCTGTCTCACTTCAAAGTGTTTTTAGCTATACTATAAACTATATCTCTTTTTCAAAGTTGCCCTATTTACACCTTAAAAAAACCTTAGCTTTGCTCAGTCAATCCCCTGATATTCTAATTCTTAAAGACACACAGTTTTCTCTTGCTGCCATTTCTCTGAATTTACGTCTCCTCTGTTGGTTAATCTATGTCTGCTTACCTGGGTAATTCCCTACTTCCAAGTCCTTTTTAATATGTTCCAAGTGACTTTCTGGTCAGAGCACCTTTTGGCTAAGCTTATAGTTACTCCAACTAGAGTCTTACTGATTTTTAATTTCTCCCCTAATGCCCTTGTCCTGCTGCACTCAATCTACTTAACATGTGATGTTTTTAATTTAGGCGTATTAGCGTTACATATATTGAATTTTGTAATCTCATTTAATCTTTACAATAACCTCATTTTTTAAAAAGATTTTATTTATTTATTTTTAGGAGGGGGAAGGGAGGGAGAAAGAGAGGTAGAGAAACATCATGGGGTTGCCTCTTGTGCGCCCCCTACTGGCCTGCAACCCAGGCATGTGTCCTGACTCAAAATCAGTGCTGGCCCTGACTTTGGTTTGCAGACCGACACTCAATCCACTGAGCCACACCAGCCAGGGCACAATAACCTTATGTTCAAGATGAGGTGGAGATTATTACCCTTATCTCAGACATGAGGAGACACAGCCTCAGAGGAGTTACGGGCTTGCATTACATCACACACACAATTTCTGGTGGGGCTGGGACCAGAAACTCATCTTCAGATTTCTAGCCCCATTTTTTTTTTACTGCGTACGACCATTCCCTCCCAAATTTGAAAGCCTTTCATGTAGGCTGCCCATCAATCATCCCTCACGTTTTTATTGTGACTGCTGCTGCCTCCCCTAGACAGGAATTCATTCTGATTCACATATATATTTTGAGCATGAAGGATTTGTCACATTTCATATTTGAATAACATTTTTATACTTTTCCAAGTGCTTTCTTGTACATTATCTTATTTGATATTCACTGTAAGTCTGTAAGGTAGGTAAGGCAGGCATTTCTTTTTCCTCCGTTCTCTGTATGAAGAAATGAATGCCTGAATAATCTAAGTGATAGACTCAAGATCACAGAGAAAAAATAGTGACAGAATTGAGACTGTCTTCTGATGGAGGAACTGTGCTTTTAAGGGATGGATATTGAGAGTGGCCCCTTTTGAATACGGAGACCCGATTCTACCGTGAATACCAGATTAGGACCTGCACACGTAACTCAGTGGCTCTCCTGCTCCTTTTGAAGTCATGAGCGAAGGTAGATCATCCATCTCCTTTCTCCTCCCCACTCCCCATCTACAGGTCAATCAATCAGTTGTCTATTGAAACACCAGGCATGAGTCAGTAGGGAAGGCCAGATGGTTATCAGTTCAAAGCTGACCCTGTCCAATGCTAAATAGCAGCCTTGGATAAGTAGCACTGCAAATTGTCCAAAAAGTGAGGTGTTAGTACGAGTCCACCAGTAATCAGGGAAGGCTGCATCTGGATGGTTGGGGCTGGTGCAGCTCTCTGGTCCCTAGAGTTGGTATGGGGTCACAGAATGAGCCCTAGAATATAGGTCAGTACACACTAGTTAGATCCTCTGCCCACTGTTAACGTGCTTGGAGGCCATGGGTATGCCTGTTGACCTGCTTACACCGTAACTTCTAACGCTCACTTCGAACCTTTACCAGGAGAAGCCTGGGTTGGCTTTGAGGTGCCTGTGTTAGTGTGCTAAGGCTGTCATAACAAAGTACACTGGACTGGGTGGCTAATATGACAGGCGTTTATTTTCATAGAGTCCTGGAGGTTGGACGTCCAAGATTAAGGGTTGGCAGGTTGTTTCTCCTGAGGCCTCTCTCCTTGCCTTGGGGGTGACCGTTTCTTCTCCCTGTGTCTTTACATGGTTTCCTCCTGTGTATGCCTACATCCTAACCTCCTCCTCTTATAAGAGCATGATTTTCATTTGGTTAGGGCCTATCTACATGGCCCCATTTTAACTTAATTTATAACTTAATATTAACTTAAAATATAACATAATATTTGCCTATTTAAAATAGTCACATTCTGAGGGTTAGGACTTCAACATATAAAGTTTGGGGGTGCACAATCAACCTGTAATAGTGCCCATATTTGGTTGACCAGAAGAATTATTCAAGAGGCTTTAAAAAATAAAATTTTCTGAACCCCAAACCTAGTCTCTGAGGACCATGGGAGATGGACCCAGGGATTTACCTATTTTAATAGTTCCCCACGTGATAGGCATGCTTGGCCACATGCAGGGCTCTCTGGGCCCTTCACGTTGAATGCTCTTTGTATTTAAGAATCAGGCAGCCAAGAAGGGAAGACATTCTTAAATGGCAGCTGTCATGAAGAAGGGCAAGGACACAGGTTGGGAAGGAGATGTCCAAGGGGTACCCCAAAGGGCTTCTGACTTCCTTTTAGACATACAGAGAGACTGAGGCAGGGTGGCAGCATGTCAGGTAGAAAACAAGCCACCTTCTCTGTCAGTCACCCCCAGGACCCCTGCAGCCTGAATTTGATTTCTTTCTGGTGGGGTACCTAATGCCCCTGAATATCATGCTGGTGAGGAATTCTGAGCTTGAGACTAAAACAACCACCCCAGAAAGGGTGAGAAGAGATATCAAGTGGAATAGCCAGAGATTCTTGTTTAAAGAGTTTAGACTTGCTAATCAAGGCAAGGACTTGGAGGGTGAGGTGTTGAATGTTAAAAAGAGCAGGCAAATGGATTTAGTTCAGATCTCATTTTTCGGCACTTGCCAGTTGTGTGATGCAGGGTGGGTCACTTGGTGCTTCAGGGGTTTGGTTTCTTCTTTAATACATTGGCGAAAACACTGTCGGAAGAATGGTGCGTATGAGAACTCAGTAAGACCACGCCTGTAAAATGCGTCCTTCAGTGCCTGGTAGTTAGTGGACCCTGAACAACCCATCACCACTTGCCCTTCTAAAACCAGGTTTCCTCCTCTTGGACTGGTTTGTATTTCCCTGTTGATCGCACACTTCAACAGAGGGAGAAAGAGAGAGAGAGAGAGGGTGGAGAGAGAAAGGGAGGCTGAGGAAAGAACACAGAGGAGAAGGGAGGAGCAAAGGAAAGAGGAACACACCCGACAGCGCTGTGATCCCAGCCTGTAAGACCCATCGCTGTGAAGAGGGGAAGGGTGGCGCTGAGTTGCTAAAGGCCACCTGGTCCTTTGCCGCTGGTTGCCAAAGGTTTCTCCCGCCAACAGTGCCCTTCACTTGTTATTCAGCACAATCCCAGGAAGGGCCCAACAGTCCAGTTTCTGCTTCTTTTCTGATGTCACCTTTGACCACCAATGATAACAGCTAATATTTGCATTTCCTAAATCACTTTAAAAATGACTTATTTACAGAGTTAACTTGCAAAATAAAGAGCTGGGTTGAATTGTCTACTTCAAGTTCACACCCATCCTGTTTTCCAGCTGAGAGGCTGCCATGGTGCCTTGCAGATCTGGGCATCTCCGTGGAATCTAAGGAAACCTAGAGGGAGATGGAGGGAAGGAAGCAGACTGCAGGGTTCAGTGGAAAGGGCAGAGGACGTGGCTAGAATTTGTTCCCTGGCTCTCACGTTGGCCTTCACCCTGCAAGTGGGTCAGAGGTTCCTTGAGGGCAGGTGCCCTGTTGGGGACATCTGTATGTCTGTTGGCACTTCTGTGCCTCCGCACAGAGTGAACAACTGGGCTGAGTGGGAAGGACACAGCCACAGGAGGACAGGAGAGAGCGCTGCCTCTCCTCGGAGGCTGTGCAGGGCGGGGGTGGGGTGCAGGGGTGCGACCCCGGGAAGTGGGCCCCGGAGCCCTGTGTCCTCACTGATCACAGAATGGTCATCAGGAGGGGTGCAGGCAGAAGCAAAGCGCTGCTCTTCCTCCCCCACAGTACCCTCCCACCACGTGAGCACTTCTGAGGAGCCTGGGGGAGCTAGTTACAGTTGAATTTTATTTCTTTTAATTTTATGAGCGAGAACCCCTGGGTTGATCCACATGAGAGAAAATGATAATTTGCAAAGTTTCTTTTCCTCCCTGTGCTCTCTTCCCAGTTGTTTACCCGAGGAGGAAGTGTCTTCGAGAGGTGCATTTGCCACTCAGCACATACCCTTCTGATATTAATTTTGCTTTATTTATTTATTAACCCATCTCCTGGAGGCTTTGGTGCTTTGTTTTGATGTCGTTCTCTGCCTTGCCTCTCTGGACTGAGTCTCATTGTGGAGCATTGATTTTAGGCTGCGGTTTCTGAAGGAGAGGGACGGTATCCATCTGGCTAATAGTGTCTTCATTTCCACGGGCTCTTGCTTGAGTCAACAGCCCTGACCTGAAACACTTCATATGTTTACACACAGTTATCCACGCACTTTCCTTCCCTGCGCCCCGCCACGCCCCGCAGCGTCTTCACAGCCTTCCTCTGCATGACCACCATCTGGTGTCTTGGTGGAAGGGTGCTCCCAGACCCCTCACGGGGGGCCTCCAGCAGCCTCCTCACCTTCCCCTAGGAAGAGCGCTTCCCTCCCCTTGCCTTCTGGCCACCACCTGTCTGGTTCCATCAGGGCACCCTCGGGCTAAGTCGCCTTCCCTCCGGCCTCTCCTTCAGGGAGAACGGGGTCAGGAGTGAGGTAGGGGGCGCTGCCTTTGTGCACGTTGCTGTGGAGGAAAAACTGCCTAGCACACTGCACAGCAGGTCTGGGAAACGTCGCCGTGAGCCCCCAGGCCCAGCCAGGAGCAACCAGCAACAAGCAATGTCGCCTGTGCTGTCTTCTTCTGCGTTGGGCTCTTGGCCACACAGTCTCCTTCTTTCCTCATTTCACTTGTGAATCAAAAATATGGACTAAATCACAGCAGAAGGCACACACTTAAGAGGCAGCGCTGAGGATGGGACCCTGGATGTTTTGGGGGGAAACCGTCCCCCCTCAGTTTCCAGTTTCGGAGCATCTGAAGGTGTGGCTGGAAGGGGCCTCAGAGCTCCGCAAAGCCTGTCTGCCTGCTGCCTTCTGCTCTTCTAATTAAATCCACTTTTCTTCAAGCGCTGGCTTTTGGCTTTCGTGATGGATCAGAAACACTGTTCCTTATTGCATGGCATTTTTTGTTTTGTTTTAATTACTGGTATTGCAACAGTATTTTTCCTGCTCTTTTTCTTGACAAATATATGTTATTTCAGTTACATTGTGGCTTAGTATGTTTTTGAGTTGGGGCCAGGGCACCTGACCATCATTTTCAGTTGGTTTTATGGGAAACATAATACCCACTTCCAACAACCCTCTGAAACGTGAACGTGTGGAGCACAGCCTATTCATGAGGTGACGATGGTGTCTTTGGCTTTTATTTTCCTAAAGCAATTTCACATTATTTACCACCTTCCTTTGAGCTGGTACGGTAGGACCCTGTAGCCCAGAGCAGTTAGCACAGCTGAAATAGGTCACAACTGAGCAGGGCCGGGGTCTCCAGCCTCTTGACGTTTAAGCTACTGCTCCTTGCTGAGTGGGGGACTTTTCTACATTAGCACCCACTAGAGAGGACTGGGTGCAAGGGACTGCCTAGATTTAGTAGAAAATGGCCAGCTATGCTTGACTTATTTAAAAATATATATATTTATTGATTCCGGGGGGGAAGGGGTAGAGAGAGAGAAAGAGAGGAACATCAATGTGAGAGAAACATTGATGGTTGTCTTCTGTATGCGCCCCAGCTGGGGCTGAATTCACAACCTAAGCATGTGTCCTGACCAGGAATCAAACCTGCAAACTTTCAGTGTATAGGACGATGCTCCAATCAACCGAACCACACTGGCCGGGCTATGCTTAACTTCTAAGAATGTCCTTGTAGGCTCCCACCATCCCGTTTTCTGTTCCACCCATGACATTCCCCCTTTGTGGGAAGCATGGCCAATGACATGTGGAGGTCAGGGGCTGTGCGGTGGAGACAGGTGATGAATACCTCCCTGCCCACCAGGACACATCACTGGATGCTGCAAATGCCAAGCTGTGTTGGTTCATTTATTCAACAAATACTCGCCAAGGGCCTCTTACATTACTGTGCTGGGTGTTGAATGATCCAAAAGTGAGCAAATGCAAAGTAGGCCCCTGCTTTCGCAGTGTTACTAGTCTGATGGGAAAGATGTTGAACAAAACAGCCAGAAAAAATGTAATCCAAATATGTGTTTTCACAGGGGGAGAAGGTGCCTGTGCAGGCTTGCTAGCCGACGCAGGGTGGGGGAGGGTGCCATCAGAGCTCTCCTCCTGCATTCAAAAATACTGGCCGGATGGACACTGCGTGTGCAGCACCATGCGACACACTACATCCAGTGGTAAGGCCTCACCCTGCCCTTCCAACTGCTCACAGCTGGGTCGCGGAAGCAGTAGACGTGTGCCGTACAGGAAAGCACCCCCAAACTTTGTGGCTTAAAACAATGCACGTTTGTTGTGTCTCACAGTTCTGCGGGCCAGCCAGGTGATTCTGCTTGTCTGGGTGGGCGCGGCTGTTGTCTGTGGTCAGCTGGTGGCCTGGCTGAGAGGGGGTGGTCTAGGGTGAGCTCACTCACACACCAGGCAGGCTGGCTGGTGTGGAGGACCGCAGGCAGGTGGTCCATCTCTGATCCCCACGGTCTTCTCAGTCCCCAGTAGGCTGGACTCCTCACGTGGTAGTCTCAGGGTTCTAAAGAACAGGAAACATTGTGAACCCCAAGGCATAAGCCCCTTTTAAGCCTCTGCTTTAGTAACATCTGTAACTGACGCATTTGCCAAATTAAGTTCCATGGCCAAGCCCAGAGTCCGAAAGCATGCAGACCACACAAGGGCGTGGGTAGGGAGTTGTTAACCCACTGGGGACCATATTCCTGTAATCCCCCAAAGGCATAGGAATAAAAGCATTAGTGTCTTGTGGTAAGTGTAAGGAGAGGAATAAGCAGAGCCCTGTGGTACCAAAGAGGTGGGAGTGACTAACACAGGGGAAGTCAGAGAGGTTCCAAGCAGAGGCATCTCTCTATCTGGTGGATGCAAAGAGTTTAGTGAGGAGAGAAGGCGACACAGGGCACTGAGCATGTGGATGATGTACCTCAGAGGTGACAGTTGCAGGATTCCCTACAGACTGTCTGGGGCAGCTGATTTCTCATTGGCCTTTATTAGCCATTTCCCACAAAATGACTCCATACTCTCCTTGTTCTTACAGGAAGTGTGCTTTCTAAAACAGCCCGTCACCTGCTCTCCCGTTTTCACCCCTTCCGCGTTTCTAATGCGGTGCTGTGGATAATCTGTGAGAGCAGGTTATCGAACTGTCTGACCTTAGTCGGGGCACACAAATGAATTTTTTTTCAATCTCTTCCTTTAAGGATGTTTGGTGAAATTCTCTTTCTTGTCTGATAATAACACGTTGAAAAAATCCAGAAGTTTTCCAGCCATTTGTAATCATAAAAACTAGTCCGCACACGAATGCAAGGAAAATGCCACATTAAGTAATCGATTATTATAACATCGACATAGTGTCTGCTGTCATCTTTCACATCCCTTTGTTTGCTCATTGACAGACTCTTCGATTGAAACGTGAGCTCTATGAGTCAGGTACCCATGTTACTCATATACCTTCACTCTTGAATCGTGGGGTTTAGAAAGTGCCTCACATATACTGGGCACTCAGCACCTAATAGTTGAATGGAATAATGAATATAACTCATAATATTTACAGATAAAAATAAAAATCCTATGGAAAAGGTATTTAGGATAGAATTCACACTTCATTCATGATAAAAGTATTAATACAATAAAAAAAGGCAGATACCTCCTTAATTGGATATCTATTCTCTATCCTCCCATGAGGGTTATGTGTCACAGTAACACTTTAAAACAGTCACATTAAAGGCAGGAACAAGAAAAGAATGTCCACTACTGGAGGAACTTGTCAGTGTAGCTAAATAAACTAAAGAAATAACTGGTGTACATACTGGAAAGGAGGAGGTAATATTATCAGTAACTGCAGATAGTATAAATGTACACCTGGAAGAGCAGAGTGAGTCAACTTAAAACAGCTATAAACCGTAAGAACTAAAGGAGAATTTGGTAAAGAGGTTGGTAGAAAACAATAGTTAGAAGCCTTTGCATATACAAATAATTTTTGGAAGACACTGGTTGAAATAGTAATCAAAATGATAACACACACCCATCAAAATATTGTAAAGCTACAATAACTTGAAGTGTGGGTACTGATGCAGGACTAGGAAGGTCCATGGACTAGGGTGGAAGGTCCAGGACTGGCATCCAACGCACAGGGAAATAAAGTGCAGTGACAATGACAACAATGGTACCTGCAGGGAATTCACTACACCCTCTAACCCGACACTTGAGCCACTGAATTCAGGCCCTAGTGGTTCTGCTCCTAACCACTGGGCTATACTGTCTGTCTATTTTGCTCTAGGTGCATTTAAAATAAATTGCATCAAGTAAATTCTTCAATAAACAATGTTGGCATAGCTATGTAATGCTATCCAGCAAAGAATAAAGTCTGTTTTCCAAATCATTCTTTACTCCAAAACAAATTCCAGTGAACCAAGGTTGTACCAAATAAGACACCAGAAGAACCTGTGGCAATTTTCTGTTGTTGCTGCCATGATCTTGGTATGAGGAAAGTCTTTTAGAGTATGACCTAAAACTCACCGTCCTCTAAAGTACTGAAGAATTACATTATACAAATATGATGTTATTCTTCATGGGAAAAACTGTAAAAATGGCAGAGAGGAAAATATTTGTAACACAACTCACGTATAAGGGTGCCTGAAAGTTATTAAAGAAGCCTAATTGTCCAAGTCAAACATGGAAATAGGACATGAAGAGTTCACACCACAGGAAATACAGATAATTCCTAATATGAAAATATGTCACATCTGACATATAAGAAGAGACAACCAAATTAAAATTGTAATAAGATACCTGCCAGATTGACAAAAATCAAAAAGTTTGATGACACAATGCGTTGCACAGGTTTTGAGTATGGGACTTCCTAATCATTACTGATGGGGACATAATTCCTCCTGTCTCTACCCAAATGACATGTGTGTACCCTTTGACTCTTCACCTCTAGGAGTTTATCCTGCAACTGCTCTTGCATATGTGCACCAGGTTGCTATTTAATGCACGATTGTGCATGTTGAGGAAAAATTGTGAACAACTTGAATGCCCATCAGTAGTGGCCTCGGTAAATAATAACGAGCACCAGACAGCAGGATGGTCCATGGGCTCAGGTGCACGTAGAAGCTCTCAGGTACTGATGGGGAGGGTTTCCATGAAATACCGTAGCAGGGCTGGTATAGTGCGAGCTGTTTCTGTGTGAAAAAATGAAGAATTTTTATTATCTACCTCTCTGTCTGTCATTTCTCTATCTATCCTCTATAATCTATGTATCCATCTGATTGTGAATGCATAGACTGTCTCTCAAAAGACACACAAGAAACAGCCAAGCGTAGCTGCTTTGGAAGAGGGTAAATGAGGGGACTGGGACAGGAGGGACACTCACTTTCACTTTCACATTTTCTACGTTTGGAATCTTCAAACCTGGTAGGAAATGGGACTTATTTCTATGCTTGGCAGAGATCCCACTCTAAGTCTTCCTGAAGTAGTGGGATGCCTTACTTCTGCTGATGATAAATAAGCTTGGATTTAAGAACTGACCAGAGGGAATTCTGCACAAGAAGAAAGTGAAAATGAAAGAGCAGACGTAGAAGTGGACGCTAAAATGTAAATCCCTACTAGGGTAAGAATTAACCCAAAGGTGCCGATATCTCTTTGAGATCCTGACTTCGAATCTCCTGCTATTTACAGGAAGTGGGGTCACTGGGTTACACGGCCCTCTAGTTTTTGCACCGCCGTGTTGACTGTGGCATTACTCACACTAGCCAAGATTTGGCAGTGATCAAACGCCCATCAGCAGATGAATGGACCAAAAATGTGGTGTACCCATACAGTGGAATGTTATTCAGCCTTAATAAAGATAAAAACCCTTCCATTTGCAACAACATGGATGAACCTAGAGGGCACTACTGAGACGCTAAGTGAAACAAGCTGTCTAGAGAAGAACAGACAATGCCGGGCCCACTTATGTGAAGCATCTAAAAGAGTCAAACTCATAGAAGCAGAGAGCAGAACGGTGGTTGCTTGGAGGCTAACAGGCAAAGGAAGCAGGGAATTATTCTTCAAAGGGTTAACACTTTTGTTATTCAAGGTCAATAATTTCTAGAGACCCTCTCTACAACATTGTTCCTACAGTTAGTAATGCCTTATTGCATACTTTAAAATATGTTAAGAGGATAGATCTCGTGTTAACTGTTCTTCCAACAGCAACCACACAAGAACACGAGGAACTGGGGAGGCGATGGACACGTGCCTATGTCCAAACTCACCAAGGCATAGACATCCGATGTGGCCAGTTCCTATGTGTCACTTATAACCCTAATAAGTCTCAAAACTTCTCTAATAAAATGTTAAAAATAAAAAAGAATTAACAGATTAGCTTATTTGTACAGGATGAGAAAAAGTACAAAATGGCCTTAGGTAATAAAAAGAAATAACAGTCCAAGACAAAGGGAATGATAATGTGTGTGTGCACACTGGGGCCGGGGTGGGGGGAAGAAAGAGAAGAGAGAGAGAGAGACCTCTCTTCCTCTTTTTATAAAGACATTACTTCCATCACCCTGCGGGGCCACCCTCATGACCTCATCTAATACCCTGGCGGCTGCCCAAAGGCCCCATCTCTAAATGCCATTACATTAGGGGTGAGGGCTTCACAAACATTTGGTCCACAGCAACGAGTAATCCTCACTGTAACTGCACGAAGCAGCTACTGTTATCTCAATTTTACGCATGAGAAAAATGAGGCCACGGAATCAGAAGAGGAAGGTTAAGTGACTGGTCGAGGCTATAGCTCTGGTGCAGTAGCTGAACTGGGGTCTGAGCAGTGCAGGCTCCCCTTAGGGCTTTGCTTGACCCTCTGTGCTATGCTGTCCCAACAGCAGGTGCTCTGTAGTCCCAGCCGGTCCCTGCCTGCGCCTCCTGGGCTCCGAGCTCCTCGCTGCAGGGGAGAAGCCCACGGCCACACCCCACACTGAACTGGTGATGCCGAGCTTGTTAAGGCACCCGGCATTGGATCAGGGTAGGGGCAAGGGCTGGCTCCAACTGTCGGGAGCTCTCTTTAGAGTGTGGCATTTGCAATGCCTATTTTTGCCAGCTTGGAAATCTGATTGTTAATTCTGTGGTACCAGGAAAATTACCTTCCAATATCCTGTTATGTCTGCATTGAGGAGGAGAGTAATGCTTCATGTTAAGCTCCAAGAACTGGCTCTCTCTACTTCAGATAATGGAAATAGAAGAGCAAGTCATCTCGACAAGATTCAGCAAATTCAATTGCATGTCATTCCTCTGCTCAGAGATCTTAAATATCCCTTTACCTGCTTGCACCATGAAGCCCACACTCTTCTGCTGGCTCACCCTATTTTTCACTCCCTGCTTCTGCCCAGAGAGAAGCTCTCAGCCCAGCCCAGCAGCTCCACTCAACCACTTCAGAATCACCATTTCCTGTCCCCACTTTAGGGCTGTAAAATTCAAGTGAGATAATGGATGTGAAATGCTTCGTAAGGCACACATTGCTATGCAGGCAACAAAACCCACTAACCCAGGGAGAGCACGGTTCCATTTACAAGGAAGTTTTTTGCTGAGTTTATTGGGGTGACATTGGTTCACAAAACCATACAGATTTCAAGTGTATAGCTTAACAAAACATCCTCTGCACACTGCATTGTGGGCCTGTTGCCCCAAGTAGAGTCTCTTTTCTGTCTCCATTTATCCCCACTTTACTGACCTCCTCCCCCCACCTCCCTTCCCCTCTGGCTATCACCACACTCTTGTCTGTGTCTATGTGTCATACACACACACATATATATTTACATATATATCGCTTAATCGCTTCACCTTTTATTCTGCCCAGCCTGCCAACACCCCTCCCCTCTGCCAGCTATCAGTCTTATTTATGTATCTACACTTCTGTTTCTACCTTTTTGTTAAATTTTTTCATTCATTAGATTCCACATACGAGTGAGACCACATAGTATTTTTCTTTCTCTGACTCATTTATTTCACTTAGTGTAATGCTCTCCAGGTCCATCCATACTGTCGCAAAAGGAATTTCCAGTTCCTCCTCACAGCATCCCTCTGCATTAGGAATCGGTGCTCTGACTTCACAACCGAGGGCCAAGGGTTTTCCAGGCTCACCTGGTCAGCAAGCAGCGTGGCTGTTGTCAGACCCAGGGCTTCGAGTACGTCCTGTACTCCTTCTCTGTGGCTCCTGGAGGAGGAGGGGGCATGGTGGGAGCAGATAGTGATCATCCCTGATTTTGACGTGAGCTGGAAGCTTCTAGAATTGGCTGACTGCTAGGATGGGGTGGGTGAACCAGCCTCTGCGTGCCTCTTCCATGAAGCCGTGTTGGCAAGTCATGGCATCTTGGCTGTCTAGGTCAAGGAACTTTTATTTCTACTATTTCACACAGTGAGAAAAAAATGGGAAGCTGGGAAAAGGGAGGTGGGACCTCTGAGGTTCATAACACAGGGAAGACAAAGGCTTGTCGGATGCTTAATCACCATTTCTAAACAGTGTCCAGATACCTCCACCTCCCTTTAGGTTTCCTGGGGACAACAGGAACAGCAACTGCAAACTGTCACTGGGCTAATCGCTTGACGTGGATTATCTAATTAATCTGCACAGCACCCCTCTGAGGTAGGGTCCACAGGCCATGCTTTACCAAAGGGGGAAAACTCCATCCATGTACCCTCGGCTCCGTCCTTGCGTAGCTCAGGGCCCGCCTTGGTGAAAACAAAGCTGGTCGTGCACATCTGCTGAGAGCAGCCGGTGTTGTTCTATGTGGGGAGATGGGAATGGAAATTAGGTAATGAGAAGTAATGCAAAAATCACTTCTATTTAGCTTTGGGAGATGGTCCTTGGTCTTGAATTTGAAAATACCTATATGTGACGTTTGGAGAATTCTCAGACCAGTTAGTGGAAATCAAATAACAAAACTACCCTGTGTTGTTCGGGCGCTGGAAGGGTGAGGGGTCCCCAGCCCTCCGCTGTCGGTGCCTCCCTGCTGAAAGAGGTCTGAACCACCTCTCAGCACCCTCCTTCTTGTTCTCATTGTTATCACTGTGGGCGACTCTCCCTGAGCCAAAGATTCCTCTGTGTCAGGCTGTGGTTGCGGGTGTGAGACCTCAGAGGCTTCGTCCTCATGGCCACGCTCTGTGGGACCCAGGGCGGGCAAGAACTGCTTTCTTCCTACCAGCTCGCCAGAGCTGACTGCTACGTTTTCAGAAATCCAGTTGTTAAACAAAGCTGCTACTAAAAACAAAACAATATAAACTTACAATTAAACAAATTACATTAAAGACAAAGGCAGTAAACACCACAACGTGGTTCAACACTTACAAGCACACTATGGGCAGTTGTCCTTGACAATGGTCTGGAAGAAGATAGAGGTTTTGAAGGAATTAGCAAAGCCGAGAGGCAGACCCAGGTCGAGCTAGGTCAGTGATGCTGGCCCAAGTGGGCTGCTTTTTCTTAAAAATGGGGATACATTTTAGTCCCATATAGTTCATGGGTTTCGGGGCAGCCGGGGGCGGGGGAGGTGGAGGTTGGTGAGATAACGGAGAGACTTGGTTTGTAGGAACTACTGTCTGATGGGAAAAAACACAACAATGTCGAAAGGCATTATGAGGGCAGAGGGCCTGCCTGCTGTACCTGATGCCATCAAAAAGTTGCCCAGAGCCAGAGTTACCCACTGTTATGCCAGGAGAGAGGGCGATGGGCTGACACTTCCTTTGAGAAGAAGCATCCCTTCATTTTCTCTGGCACCTCTGCCTCCCATGGGGCAATAAGATCCTGGGAAAGGTTGGGGCTGCAGAGCCTCATCCCCAGAGGAAAGACACTCGCAAGGGTGAAGGGACCACACTCGAGCTCTGAGAGAGAAAATAACAACAAGTGATGACATCTCCCCCAGGCCATGGACATGTTGAGAGAAGGCAAGAGGTGGTACATGGGGCTTCTTCACAGGAAGGCTCCAGATTTATCAATATATCCACTGGAATGCAGGACAAAACATAGTGCACAAAAGATTGAATGGAAGATATATTATGCTATTGCATAGCAATCCTGTCGGCAGGAATTTATAGCTTCGATACATTCCCCATTAAAAGTGGTTCAGCTAGCTGGGAGAGAAGCTCCATTCATCTTCTATCTGTTGCAAGCCATCAATATTATGGTTTACCCATTTAAACTGGAAATGGGACCAAATATTTGGGCTATTTATAATAAAAATATGAAAATCTTTGTATTGGTGTTTATCTTCTAACTTCTCTCGTTTAATCAGAAGTCTGTTTACACAGACTCAGGGAGAATTTCCACCTGTGGGATTGCTGGGAGCCAGAGGCAGGCATGGGAGAAAAACGACCTCACGTGCCTTTTCGCCAGGCCCTGGGAGGTGCCCCGACCATGCTGAGCTTTTCTGCGGTGAAGGCCGTCTGTGCACATGAGAAGTGAGAGATCTGCAAGGCTTGTGGTTGCAGGTAAGATGAAGCGGGAGGGCTGGAAAGTCAGAAACAGGTAAGAGCAGGGGAGCATCAAAGTGCAACCACCTGGCATCAGCAGAATCCCCGCATGCCAGCTGGTGTTCAGGAAGAATGCCAACTGGGGCTCCTTGTTGGGGGGTGTGGATCTCTCTGCGACGGGTGCTGTGATTGTGTCACCAGAACACCCATGGATTGCACTGTTGACCCCCAGTGGAGGCTGTCCTCTCCCCTGGGCATAACTTGTAAAAAACACGTATAGGGGGTTGGTTAGCACAACATGG
This sequence comes from Desmodus rotundus, assembly GCF_022682495.2. NCBI lineage: Eukaryota > Metazoa > Chordata > Mammalia > Chiroptera > Phyllostomidae > Desmodus > Desmodus rotundus. Next base: position 50,820,111 of record NC_071395.1, on the reverse strand, counting down.
GGCCCAAGGCTGCAACAGCTGAGACAGTCTACACAATGCACATTTGTCTGTCTCAGCTGTTTCCCCAGGATGTCCCTCCCCCTTGTCACACTGCCTGCGCCTCTTCACTCTCCTCTCCCTGGCCCCTCCACCCCTAACCTCAGCCCAGTTTCCAAATCGGCCTTACAGTCACCTTGTTTCTGAATCCCTTTGATTTCTCTCTCTTGGCCTGCTCTCAGCTCCAGGGCCTTGACACCAAGCACCTGGATTCCAGAGCACCCACAGCTCTGAGGGAGAGTCCCGCTGTCCACCGGGATGTCTGGGATTCTCAGTGGGACCCTACCTGGGAAGGGCATGGAGATACGGGCTCATTTCTTTGCTCATCTGGGCCTTGGCTCCACTTCTCCAGTTGACTGCTTTTGCTCTGCCCTTCCTTGTGTCCACCGTTCATTACACTTTACAGTCTCACATCATGGGACACCTGCATGGGCCACGCTCACCAGCAGTGTTCAGGCCTTTGTTGTCTATACATCCAGGGAGGCCCTTCTCTGGGCAGTGTCTTCCCTCCAGTGGCCCCTTGTCAGACAAACGCTGGCAGACAAACCCCTGAGTGGCCTGGCGCTCCACCCTGTGGCCCTGGGTGCTCCTGCAGCCCAGAGCTCAGGGGTGGGGATGGGTCACCCTGACTTGGGCAAGTGCTATCCCTGTGTCTTCCTCTCTGAGATACTCAGAATGTCATTCTGCCCTTTCCATGTGTGCCCAGGGCTTTCTGGGCTATTTTTAAAAAGCATATAGCACTTACTCTCTGTGCTGCTCATTTGGGTGGTTAATCATGACAGGCTAAAAGGGTTACCTCCTGGCAGCACGCTGTGCAGAGCAGAGCTATGGCCGAGGGGCAGGCAAGACAGTCAGAGGCTGCGGCAAGGGGCTCGGCCCATGTGAGCAGCAGCCTGGGGCAGGGGAAAGAGCCCAGAACAGCACGCAGACTCAGTGCCATGATGCGGGCTGCCAGGGTGGGCGGCTGGTGAGTGGGGTGCTGAGTGGGGCAGCCAGGCCTCAGCACCGGCTGCGCCAGCGTCAGACCTGACAGCTCCTTGGCCTCCCTGAACACTTTTCTCCACACTTCCACACAGGACAGCCCTGCTTTCCCGTGGATGCTAGTTGTCTACTCTCGTGTTTTCCCAGGAGGGCACAGAATTGAAAACACCTCTTTGATTTTTCCGTCTGCACTAGCTGTTCCCTGGTTAGTGAGATGAGGGTAACGATTCCGACTCACAATCAATCTTCCTGATCTGAGTTCGGCTTTCTCCAGAGAGGAACCCATTTTTGGTTTGACTCCTGCTCCCAGTCCCTGAGCCCCTCGGTCCCCTGCCCAGGGCTTACCCCCTGGAGCAGGCCTGGGACCTCACTCTGAATTTCTCCTTCCTACTGTCACTGAGCCGTGTAGAGCCACGCTGTGGAGCTGCACCTCTCCTGCAGAGGGAGCACTAGCAGGGGGACCCGTTTGGTCCAGGTCCAAGTCCAGTGCAGCCTGACCATCAACAATGCCGACGTTCTGAACTGCATGGCCTTCCTCCTCCCGGGGCCAGGGCCCCGGAGGCGGGAGCCCACCACCGTGTGCCCACTGCACCCCAGCTGGCAGGGCTGTGGGGAGGATTACAGGCAGTGTCAGGACCATTGCCTCACAGGGACGGCTGTGATTTACACACACACTGGTCTTGCAGCGGACTCTATTTCCCAAAGACAGCCGATCCCGAGTGCCCACGTTCTGAGTGTCGGTAGCTACCATTTGTTTTTTGTTGCAGGATATACAATTTATCATTTCACACATAATAAATAGGTAGCATTTACCGAGCAATTAGTATGTGCCTAGGAGTTTCTGGATGATGAAACGGAAGCACATGGAGCACGTGCAACTTCCCCAAGGCCAGTGTTCTAGAAAGAGAGCAGCTTGCACTCACGCCCAGGCAGGTGGGCCCAGTGCGGTGCTCTTCACCATCCCACCTACCAGGTCCTAAAGACTGAGGTGCAGAGAGACAGTTAAAGGCGGCCAAGGTCTACAGAGTAACAAGTGGTATAGCCAGGATTTAAACTCTGAAGCTTGCGGATGCTGCCTCCAGCCTGCCCCTTCTGCCTTAATCCATGTCGGCTCTGGCATCTGATGCTGGTCTGTCATTTCTGCCTGCCCCACCATATCCTGGGGTCTGCCTGCGCCCCACCCCCTCTCCTCAGAGACTGCAAGGCACTGCCTTTTTGTACAACAGACAAAAGCTCCGGGCTTGTTTTTTAAAACCAACATCCTCCACCCTCTGGCAGTCCCCATGTCCCCTTCCCATGCAGATGGAAATGAACTGGTAACTTCTTTTCTGGGGACTAAAGCTGAACATTTCCTCCCCTTAACCAGGTCCTCAGCACTTTCAGCCAGTCAGGGATGGAGTGTGTACTGGCTTTCTGTGCTGCAGCTGCCCTGGACAAGGCCCGCACCTTGGTCCAGTCCCCAAGTGTGGCTTATCAGGGTCCTGAGGGAGGCACAGAGGTAGGACACCGAGATGAGTTGGTTCTCCTGGTCCCAGCAGAGAGCAGGGGCAAGCTGGCGAAGAAGGGTGGATGTCACGTGCCCCACTGCAGCTTGCAGGGTCGTCGGGTTTGGGTCATCTGCTTTGATAGATTGCAGCTTGTCCACCAAGTGAACATGGCTGTAAACCCCTGGGCATATTGGGCCTGGGCCTAGACATGTGTAATCACAAACAAAGGGTGCATGGACTTGACTTCATTACCTGTCTTTGCCACACACTGAGCCTCCTGCTGCCTCGTGGTAGAACTGGGGTGTGGGCTGAGGTTTTGGGGGAGCAGTGTGTAGAGGCACTAACCTATGGTCCTCCCTTCATTCTGCCTATTTATCTGTTTCAGCTCTACTCCCTTGCAGATCACAAGGCTTAAAGAGGATTTAAGAGGATGCTCTGACCATTTTCAGTAAGCATGCAGCATTTCCTGAGCCTGGCCTTTCCCTTACCCTCCACTGCAGTGGGCGTGGCTGTGTTCCCTCTGAGCTGTGCACAGGTGCACACTCAGCTGTGATCCTTGCTTTGTTCCTGCCACTGCCACATAGGGAACACTTTTCCATTGCCACCTCCTGCCCAAACCTGCTTACCTCGTCTTGGAGGCCCCAGCTTGAGTCTGTCCTCCCCAAAGATCATGGTGTGAACTTGCTGGCTCTGCAACATTTTTCTCCTTGAGTTTTCCCTACTGTGTACTTCTGACTTCCAATGTATCATCTCAGAGTATTTGGGTTTTGTTTTTTCTTCCGGGTGGGCCTACTGCAAGTGAGAATTATTTTACAGAAGACAGTTTCAAAAATAGCTAATGAGAAAGGGGGTGTCAAGTGATGGTCATTAGCACCAATTCAACACCAAAAGGAAGCCTCAATTTGGGGTGTGGTGAAGAAAGAAACGTTAGTGCCAACAGCTGGAAGGTGATACCACATAGCTGTGAACACAGCACAGCTGTGGAACAGCTCCTACTGTTACAGAACAGATGGGGGGGGGAACAATATACTATTACTGAAAGGACCTCCCCTTTCTCTCTGGGGGTCCCCCCCACCGACTAGGTTCGCCTTGCCTGCCACCAGAGGAAAGACATCTCTCAATGCCAGAGACTGGTGAGGAGGAAAGGAATTATTTATTTAAAAGCTATACAGACTTAGAGTAGTGACTTAATGTCTTCATTAGAATAGTAAAGTCCTTTAGAATACCCACAAATGCACACAGTCCCTCCTTCTCCCTCTGCCCAGTCTGGGGTACCGTATCTCAGGAAAAGAAGTAGAAGTCCGTGATTTAGACTCCCGGCACCATCAGCTGTGTTGCCACCTTGATCTTCAGTTAATCCAAAGCCATGTGTCACCTTCTTGTGGCCCAGCAGCAAGAGTCCTTTTTCCCCTTTTCTTTCAGCAAAGTCTCTCCTGCTGCCTAAGCCACATGGCAAAAGGGAGCACCCTAAAGCCGCATGGTCCTGACTCTAGTCAAAGCCACGGGGTCCCTACTCTGCCAAAGCCATGTGGTTCTTCCCTTGGCATGGCTGCTGCACCCGGGTTTAAATCTCAACGCCAGTCTTCCTCTGCAGCCCCATTCCTGACTCCTCATACAATCAGTTACACCTGCCAGCATTCCCGCATTCGTCCAGCTATACTGGGCTGCCATAGTAAGTCTGGGCAGGTATGGCCCCATGGCATGGAGCCAGTCTTCTCCAAGCTCTCACGCAGGCGCAGGCGCTGTAACTAGGGGGAGTTGCCTCCCAGTTACATTTCGGTTGGAAGTCACTTCCATCCCCCTGGCTCAAAGCATAGCCACAGCTATTTAACTTATCTATGAAACCAGTTAAAGGCTATAGATATGTTAAATGACCATGCCAGAGGTTAGCTGCACAGCTGTTGCTATACAAAACAGTCCTGAGTGGCCTTGTTCCTTGTGTCCCATCCCCCAAGCTCAGACTTGTGGAGGTGAGGGCATCCTATATATATTTTTGTAATATTTCCTGGATACCTTGAGTTCTGGACCCCATTACAAGTCCCTATTTGGGCCCCCTCCCTGCCTTGGCTGCACACTGTTACACTACCTCTGCTGGGCACTGTGAGGCTCTCCAGTGTTTCAGCTCCAGCTGGAAAAACACAACCTTCAATATTGGAAAGTGCACTCTAGGAGCCAGAGAAGAGCTGGCTTATATAGGTAGGAGTCCCCACTCCTGGTTCCTGATTGGCCAGATCTGCACAGCTCCAATGGGAAAAGCTTCAGTTCTGTTGGCTGAAATGGAACTCCAGGACCTCCTTTATAAGGGCTGGCTGGCTGGCAGACATACAGTGCAGGCAGGCAGTTCAGTGCTGAGGCTTCTTCACGAAGTGCAGTTTGCATGAGATGCCCCTCTGCAGAAGTGGCTGCTAGTCTTAAAATGTCCACCCCATTAACCACCAGGAGCCCTTCTTCATAGGTGTCCTTTTTCTCCTCAGGACTCACAGGAGGAAAGAGTGAATGTACAGTGGAGGAGCCTGACCAACATGTTTCATCTATCTTACCCAGGTTTTAACATCATTAGAAGTAAGTCAAGCCAATCGCGTGCATCTTTGATGTGACTTGGTAACCAGGGCACTTTCCCTCTGTGCTCTTCCTGCCAAAAACCAATGTAACCATAGTCTAGTCATCAGAAAACATCAGGCAAATCCCAACTGAGGGACATTCTATGAAGTAATAGCTGGTGTGCCTAAAGCTGTCAAGGTGATTGAAAACAAGGAAAATCTGAGAAACGGGGAGTCACACTCAAGTCTAAAGAGATGTGAGGATAAAATGTCATGTGGGGTCCCAGACAAGATCCTGGGACAGAAAAAGGTCACCAGGTAAAAACTAGGGGCATCTGAATAAAGCGTGGACTTTTGTTAAGAATCTTGTATCTATATTGGTTCCTTAGCTATGACAAATGTAGGATTTTAACAACAGGGAAACTGGGATCAATGGGAATTGTGCACTATTTCTGAAACTTTTCCATAAATCTAATGTGGTTCTAAATTAAAAAGTTTATTTAAAAAGAAAACACTATAAAGGGCTGTTAAGAAAGAACATATTTGTCAATAGGAACAGAATAAAGATCCCATAAAATAAAAGAAATGCCTATGGAAAATAAAAAATCCTGTATAATGACTGTAGACCATCCATTGTATAGGAGGTACTATGGCAGGCACTTTAACATGCTTTATTTTGCTGAATTATCAAACATCCTCCCAGACATATATCAAGATCTTCCCTTCCCTGCCCATCCCTTCCCTTCCCTTTCCCAGTACTTGGAGTAACTGAGGCTTAGAGAAGCTGAGACTTGCCCAGGCTAAGACTGTGAGCCCCAAGGCCAGGATTTAGCTCAGGTCTGTATGGTTTCAAAACCAGGTGCTTTCCCACTTCTGCAAGACGTGTCTGGCTGGCTGTTGACAGCACAACCTAGCCTTGGGCTTTTTGTGACCCAGTCATCCTTCCACATTACTTGATATTTAGTATGTGCTCGGTTAATATTGCTGATTAAATGAGATGGAATATATAGAAGCACCTAGTATAATGCAGGCTCTCAGAAAAGAATGGTCTTTAGTTTATTATTTTGTTTAAAGAAATGGAAATAAACTAAGGAGACTTCATCTCACACTTAGTCACTTGGTCTCAAATCAGCTTCCTACCCGAACTCTCCAGGCGAGAACTTTATTTGACATCATATTGCTTTCAAATTGCCTTGTGAATATAGAGCAGTTTTCTCCTCCTAGATTGGGCTTCCTGAGAGCAGCACCACATTCTTCTTCCCTATCCCCTCTAAGAGCCTTGTAGAGTTCTTTGTGCACAATAGGGCTCCCTCTCTGCACAAATCTGCTGGGAAGACCTTGGTGGGGCAGAAAGGTGGGCCAGGGATGATATTGATAATATTAAATAATTGGTACAGCATGGATACCAACCAATCAGAACAGATACTGGTCTGAACAACAGATGGAGACATTCTAGTGGCTGCTGGCTGAATGCCAGCCGGGTGAGCTGAGATTAGCTGAGCCTGGTCTGGGGGAGGGGCCTTGAGCTCAAGAGAGCCAGGCTTACCTTCACCTTGCATGACCCAGAGGCAGCAACACAGCCACACGGTGGTAGAAAACAGTATAGCCTTTGAAGTCACGCAGACACATTTTGAGTTCCCCTTGTGGAATATTGGTTGGCTCCCAAGATCACAGTGCTAACATCATCGATTTTAACATAAAACAATTATTGGAATAACACCTGGTTTTTTCACTAGATGGCAGAGTGGGGAGGAAAAATATTAAAAGGTGAAAACAAAGTGTGCCATAGAACAGAAATGAAATGCATTCTATTTGAATTAAACACATCTCAGTTTCCTGGCCTGTGAAATAGGGCGACAATATCTCCAAGGGGTGTGGTGAGAATTAACTCAGAGGCTGCAGTTCATCTGCCAATGCAGAGAAAGTAAGAGAAAAGCCTACTGCACAGTCAGTGCTCAGCTGTGCTGTGAGGGGCAGGCTGGGGTCTGAAGGAGCCCTGCCTCCCTTTCCCCAGATGTCAGCCGCTGTCCATGGTGCTGCCTCTCCCTCCTCTGCTTTTCTAGCTACACAGGGTTAAGAAGGTGATTTGAGGAGATATGGTGGCCTCTTAGCAGAGAAGGGAGGCTGCTGGGAAGTGAAGATTCCACTTCTAACTCTTGAAGCTCCACATCCTGACAGGAAGGGTTCCCTTGGCCTTCATTCCTTTCTCCTCCTACCAGAGAGTATCTGTAATGATAATAACACACCAGAAGTTCCAGGAGAGACAATGTGGACCAGCCCCTATGTAACAGAAGGTGACACTGAGGACCAAGGGGGAGGGCATCCTGCTCCTGGTCAGACAGGGATGACCAGAGTGCAGACCCTATAACCTCCCATCCAGCTCCTTCTCCACAGAGCTGGGCCTCTCTCCTCTTCTCCAACTAGACTTGGGCTACGTGGAACTCATGAGACATCAGATGTATTTTCTTGTTGCCCATGAATTGTGGCAAAGGCCCTGATCTGTGCACAAAACCACTGAGCTTCCCACCTTCTCAGTACAGGGAGCCCCTGTAGTCTGGCTAGCAGAACCCCTGGACTGCCCCTTCCTCTCCAGGGAATGTAGGGGGGCACTGCACAAAGGAAGGTGACTTTATAGGGGAGGAGGCAATGCTTGCTCTCCTCAAAGCTAAGGGAGGAAATCTCCATGAGAATCAATCATAGAGACTGGGGGCTCCGCAAGATTGGGTGGTGGGTGCTTTGCTTCCAGTTGCTTTGCTACCCTGTTCTGTCCCTGTGTAGCCTGAAGGGGCTGAGATAGAAATAGAGAGAGATGGTGAAGAGCCCACACTGCCTCATTTGATAAGGATGAAGGTCCTCTGTAATTCCACACCCTAGAACAGTGTGCTCAGGGGTGAGGATCCTGCGCAGATGCTAAGGGACAGTGGAAGAGGTTGAATCGCAGCTGGATCTCCCACCTGGGGGAGCTGAACAGTGGGGCAGGTCCCAGAGTGCCCGAACATACATTCTCTGAGAGCCAACAGGGTGGGGCCTGCCACAACGAGGGCAGCAAAGCCTGTGGGTGACAGCCAGAGAAGCAACGGCCGTCACTGGAAAGAGGTCCACCACCTGGGCACCCGGCTAGGTGAGGATGTCCCTTGGCTGCAGCTGCCCCTTCTTTCTGGCCCTGGAGCAGGGCCACTGAGGAGGGAAGGGATCCCACGAGCCACACTGTACTCCAGGGCGGCCATATAACACACAGGGTTCCCATTTCAGTCAGATTTTCAGATAACCAACAAATATTTTTCAGGAGAAGTATGTCCCAAATACTGCATAGAACATACTTATCCTAGGAAAATGTCTGTGAATATTGCTATTCAATGTTCAATATGAGTATTCATCTGAAATCCAAACTGAACTGGGAGCCCTGTGTTTTTAATTGTTAAATCTGACAATACAATCCTTTTGAACCCCAACACACACACACACGCCAAACTTAGGGCCACAGGATGTAAGTTTTGATCTGAGCTTGAGACTGAGGTTTTAAAAGGAACAGGACTGAGATGTAAGGGCCAGAATGAAAGTATTCTCATAAGTGAAAGTTGTGGGGAAGTTAGGGCATTGAGCCAAGATGCCATGAAGGAAGCTGATGCCCAGCGAGAATGTGGGACTCTGAGACAGCTCAGCTGGAGGGCTTTTATTGGGAGAGTGACGCTGCTTTCCCAGGAGTTCCCCTGAGTGCGGACCGGCTACCCTCTCTCACAGCTGGACACTGCTCTCCCAACACTCAGGGCTCTGCCCTCAGGATGCCCTTTCCTTTACACACCTGGGGCCTCTTCCCAGGCAGAGCCCATTCAAACAGATGATGGTGTACAGCTCTGTCCCCTTGCAGGGTTGGGGCCTCCAGTGGTGGAGTTGGCTGGGGCAGGAGGGCTCACCTTGAGCCCAGGAGCCCAACTAGGAAAGAAGGCAAAGTGGCTGCTGGAAGAACATTCCTCACTGGGGAGAGCCACAGCCCTGGTGGTTTGAGCCAACAACAGTGCAGAGGCAGCAACAGGCTGCACCTAGGGCTCTCATCTGGCTGGGGGGGGCGGTGTTCTCTTCTTGGGAGCCGCAGTGGAAGTCCTGCTGCTCTGAGTGTGTCTGGCACCAGGGTTGGATTCCCAAGATATCCATGCTCCCCACCACCCCCACAGCTGACAGGACCTGCGCTTACCTTAGAGCAGCAGCTGAAGCTGCAGGAGAGGGTCGGGAGCTGGTCAAGGACACAAGGGGTTGACGTGACCGTGTCGCTCATGGTTAACCCCATTCAAGGTGTAAGTGGTAAAAACATGAAACTCACATGTGCAGTCTCCTGATCTTGAACCAGAAACTCTAGCCAAGTGTCACCCTCTCCTCTTCCCTCTCCTTCACCTGGTAGTGTCAGCATCCAAGTAACACCTGGGCCAGCTCTGCACCTGGCCCCGCACTCTCCCCACCCCCATCCATTGCCCCTGTCACCACTGTGGTCTCTCCCCTTGTCACCCACATCTTATTCATGTACTGTGCCAGCTCTGGCACTTGTCCAGGCTGTCCACAGGCCCCTGCAGAGCTGCCCTCTCTACTGGAGCTCCTATCTGGTCCTCTGGGTGCCCCCTCCCCATTTCTCCTGACCTTCTTGTCCCAACATACAGCTGCATTTTCATGTGTCTGCTTGGCCCAGCTAATGTCCTGCCAACGGAGGCCTGTGGATTTGGAGTTGAGGCTGCTAACATCTCCTCCCACTTATCAATCATTCCTCTCACTGGGCCCTTGGTCACACTCAGGGGGGATACTGGATGCTAATGAGGTTGATGTACATAAGGCAGCTTTCTGGGTCAGAGAGCTGAAGGGGGAGTGTGAGCTGGCGCCCTGGGCTGGGCTGGGCTGGGCCAGGCCAGAGCTGGTGTTACAGCAGGGATGAGGCAGCCACGGGTCTCACTGGGAGATGGAATCCCACGGGGAGAGGAGGAGGTGTCTGGGGACAGCAGTGGGTGGCAGTGTTGGGGAGGAGGACTAGAGACAGAGGAAGTGCCAAGTGTGTGTGAAGGATCAAGAAGGAAACTTGAAAATAAAACAAATGTGTGGGGGAATGGAGGAGAAGGGGGCACAGAGAAGAGGTGTGGACAGAGGGAGAGGGAGGAGCACCCAGTTGGAAGAGCTGCATTTTCAGAAAGCAGAGGTAATTCAATCGGGCAGGGTATTTTGAAGGGAGAACATTCCAGAAATGGCCCCAGACTGAGTGTTGAATGCACTTGGTGCCACTGCATCGAACCTGCACACACGGCTGACTTCCACATTCGGAACCACAGCGGGGGACAGAGCACTGTCCCTGCCTCTCCCAGCCCCAGCCCCCTCCAGCAGGCAGCCTACGGACTGCCTGCTGTTCCTGTGTGCGTGCATGTGGAGAATCAACACCCAGCCACCTCCTTTCCATTGTGGTCTTCCCAGGGCTGCTGCTGGAGCTGGAGGCAGAGGGCCTGGGCTGGACATGTCTTCCTTGCCCTAGTGCTGACCGGATGGGCAAGAGACCCAGCCAGGGGCAGTCTGGGCCTCAGAACCAGCCTGGGTGGGTCGGTCATGGGAGGGTGCTGGGGGTGGGCCAGCACGATCATGTCATGATGCTAATACCCACATGCTAACTGCCTCCTGTCTCCATGGCTACTGCTGAGCCCACAGGGCAAGGCTCCCGGGAATTGCCCAGTTTCTTGTTATCACGGGGGTTTGCGCTCTGACCTTGGAGGTCCTGGAGACAGTGTGCAGGTCCTCTCCATCCCCAGCCAGCCAGCAATCTCCGAGCACTGGGGCTGAAACCTACGGAGAGTCTGCCCCTCGGGTAGATGTCGGGAGGCCGTGTTGATTGCATTATATGCACAATTGTGGTGATGATGTGGTGGCAATGATGAGGCTCCCACTTCTTGAGAACGTGCCATGAGTTGCGAACTGCTTTATGCGCAGGAACTCGGATACCCCTCACACACTCCGGGGCAGCCAGTCCTATCACACAGTGATGTATATCACACATTAAATACACACATGTGCATCTCCACGCACGGGCACTGAGGCACTGGAGAGACCCGTAACTTGCCCAAGGCCACACAGCCAGAGAGCACAAATGCTGGGATAAAGCAAGTGTCATAGCCACACTTGAGGATCCTGGCCACCAGGGTCTTCTTCCCCTCATGCCATCGTGCGCACACTCCCGCATGCCTGCGTCCGTGGGAACGCTAAGGTGCGGAAACCCAGAGCCACCCTGCTGGCCCAACAGCGGCTCCTCTTCTCATTCCAGTTGAAGTGCAGGTGCCTAATCTCACTACCTGGGGATGAAGGACTGAGGCCTAGATTAGGAGCTGAGCCCAAGGAAGGCAAGAGGTGAGTGGCTGGTGGAGAGCCCAGGCAGGTAAATGGCAGTGAGTGGCAGAGCCTGTTGACTGCCCAAATCCCCCAGCCCCAGAGATAAAAGGTCGCTTCCTCCCAAGCTGATAGAATCGGAGGACTGTGGTCAGGGGTTTACTTGCTCCACTCTGTCACAGAAGTCAAGGGGCCACAGCCCCACCCCATCCCAGTGTGGACAGGGGTTTGAGGAGTTTCCAGTGATTGTGGGTGAGGCAGTCCCGGCCCATGAGAAGTGGAGGGGTCGGAATGTTCTGCAGAAGGTCTCTTAATTTTTAAAAAGATGGTGAGAATGAGAGCTGAAGACATGGCAGCCCTCCTGTGACTGTGCAGGGAGGCAGCCCAGAGAACACGTCCAGGTGCTGAGCACCCTCGACATGGTAGGGCATCGGGGAAGCACCAAGACACCTGCTCTTCATGAGGCTGGGAGCACAAGGAGCCCCTACTTTTAGTGTTCTTATTAGGAGAGGCTGTAACATTTCCACTTGTTTACATGACTCGAGGTGTCTGATTGTGTTTGGTTGTGTTGTTTGTGATGAGCTGGTCTACCGCTAGGGACTCTTTCAAAGAATCACAGTCCAAACCCTGCAGAATCCTCAGAGCTCTCTCAGGGCCAGCACGGGAGGGAGTGGGGGGAAGAGCCACCCACCTGAGGTCCTCCCACGCAGTGTCTGCACATGGCCGCACCCCCACACAGCAGGGTCCACAGGGCCCCACTGCCACAGGGGCTGACTGAAAACCTTTGCAGGGAATCATCCTGTCTCCTCCAGGGAGGCTAAAAACGATGGTTTTCTTTATTATTTTAATTTTTTAAATTGATTTTTGAGAGAGAGAGGGAGAGAAATCGTTTTGTTGTCCCACTTATTAATGCATTCATTGGTTGACTCTTGCAGGTGCCCTGACTGGGGGTCAAACCCGCAACCCCAATGTATCCAGATGATGCTCTAGCCAACTGAGTTACCCGGCCAGGGCAAATCTGTGCTTTTCTGAATACAGGTGCCTGCGATTTCTGGAAAGGTGGACGAAGACAACGTTTTCTCATGGGAAGACACACAGAAACTGCCTGCACTCCCAGCCCCAGAAGAAACACTCTCCAGCTTCCCCTGTAATTCAGTGGGACTTCACTTCCCTCAAGCTGACTCTCAGTTTTGTCTTCTCCCGCACCTTTACCCCTACCCGCCACCTTAAGCAGGCAGCCAGTAGGTCTCCTAGGGAGCACATAGGCCATGCCTCTCATCTAGTGGCAATTATGTCACCTTTCTCTAGGACCTATCCTGCCTGAGAACCTCAGTGCATCTTGGCACTGGGCGACCATGGAGAGCACAGCATGGCTGCCTTCCCACGGGGAGAGCTGCAGTCCCAGAGCCATGTGCTGGGCACCTTCCTTCAGCTGAGCACGGCTTTCCCAAGGCCCCTGCATGCCTCTGAGAGGGAGAAGAGCAGCTGGAGTGTTTTCAGAGACCATTTAGTTCAAGCCTTTCACTTCCAATGGGAAAACTGGAACATAACGGGGAAGCATTCTGCTAGCCTCCGGAGTAGCCAGCCAGCATCCGCACTGGCTGAACTGAATTCTTGCTCTTCCGCACTGTCTGTCCCCAAGTCTCTTCCCAGCTGCCCTGTCATCTGTGAAATGGGTGTTGGGTGATTCCTTTGCAGACTTGCCAGGAAGGTTAAAAGAGGTACACTCCTGAGTGGAGCTCCTGTGCAGGGCCTGATGCCCAGCGAGTGCTTGGTACGTGGTGGTTTTACATCCCTCCCTTGAGTGCCATCAGTGAGGTGGCTGAAGGCACCAGCCTTGGAGGCAAGCTCACCGCTTTGGGGACCTTGAGCCCCTCCTCCCAACTGGACCACAACTTTCTCTGGGACAGGGACCAAGCCTCGGAGCAAAGATAATAAAGGCTTAGAGAACAGATTCGATAGAGAAAGGGAGAAGCGATAATAGGATTTATGCTGTTTCCAGAGGATGGGACTAGGGAGTGAATCAAGGAAAAAAGAAGCTTGGGGCAGGGAAGGCAAGTTTTATAGCCCTGTCTCCAGCCAGAGTCTGTCCCTCAGCAAGATCGATGAGCACACACTGTATCCATCAGTGCCATCGAAGAGTCATTATTAAGTGACCGCTGTGCACCAAGGCAGAGCTATGGGAACAGTCCCACAATGATGGAGAGAAGCAAAGACACGCACGCGAGGGAGAAGGGTGTATACAATCATGTAGGGCTTTGGTACCTGTGGCAGAGGAGACAGGGCGGTTACAACGATGCAGACAGAAAGAGGCCTGGCATCTGGCCTCCAGATTCTTTCTGAGGAGGATCAGGCTGCAACCCCACTGGTGAGCCCAGTATTCATTGACCGGGTTGCCGTCTAGTCATTGGCCAGGCACGCAGACTTCCCTGGGGCATCCTTATGAAATAACACACTTCCAGGAAGGATGAGGCCCAGTGGTCAGGTGCAAGGCTACCTGTAGGCGGGTAGCCTCAGACACACTCCTGAGTCGCTTGCATGGTGTGGGGCCCAGCCACTGGATGATGCTCGGACCAGGACCTCAGGGCCAGGGTCAGATGAGGCACAAAGGGTAACTGGAGTCCTAAGGACCTACGGAGACACAGCAGGGTATCGGAACAGGGACTCAGAACAGGGGTGGATGCAGGAGCCAGAGGGAGGGCCTGATGGGCAGCGTTGAGTTACAGGGAAGGCGTTGCTGTCAGATGTGGGGAAGTACCCATCTCTGAGCCCTGGGACACTGCCTCCTCCTAGCAGTGAGATGACCTTCGTCACAGTTGTCCTGGACCCCAGGGTAGCACTGGGCCTGCAGCAGCTCTGCCAGCAAGAGGACGATGGCTGCAGGTGCCGGGACTCTGGGAGGACCCTCACGTTGACTTTCCTCAGAGCCTCCACAGCAGGGCAGCTGGCACTGAGACGCACCCGGAAGCCTGGAGTGACCCAGGCATGTCGGTGTCTCTCGTGTGGGGCTCCTTTCCTGGAGGTAAACCCTGGCCTACTTCTCTTTCCAATCTACCAAAGTGCCGGGGGAAGTCATGCCCCTCCCACAGCCTTCAGCAGCCTCTGTCCCTGTCCTCTGTGTGGTCCACCAGCCTCAGCCCAGCCCCTCTCCATTGACCCACCTCCCTGCTCTCTCATGAGCACCTCAGCCTCAACCTCTCTGGAAGTGAAATTTCCGTCTTCCTCTGCAAACCTGCTCCTCGTGCTGGACATTTTTGTTCAGCAAGTGTCACTGTCATCCACCCAATCACCAAAATGCATCCTCTAGAATTGTCCCCTCCCTTCCTCTTCCCTTCTGTTCCCTCCTTCCTTCCTCTGACCCCTACCAATGAATCTGTTTCCAAGACCTGTCGATTCCACCTTCTAAATGTGGCTCCAGCCTGCTCCGTCCTCACTGCCTTGCTCAGCTTCAGGCTGCGGCCTGGGATGGCTACTGGAATGCTCTCCTCAAGGCTTTCCCTCCAGTCGTCGGTCTCGCACAGCTTCCTACCCACTGCCTGTCTCTTGGCCCCACTGCGACGGGGGTCATCTTTTTAGCTCATGTCCCCTCATGTCAGGTCCTCACGTACATCCTCCCAGGGCCCCCTGTTGCTCAGGGGGACTTCCAAACTCCTCATGGCAGTGCACGAGGTTCCTTTCTCTCTAACCCTGTCTTGCTTTTACCCCATACGTACCATTCTTTTCAGTGGTGTGGAAATCCATGCAATTTGAGAAATTTGCCTTGTGGTTTTAAGTCTCCTAGCCCATGCATATTTGGTTCTTTTCTTTCCCCTACCTCCCATGATGCCTACTTAACATGCGGAAGTCCACTCAGGTGTCGCTGCTGGTGGGGAGCCTTCCTCAACTCTCCCAGCAGAGTCTGATGTTCCTGGGCTTTCTGTTGTCAGCGCACCTATGGTGTGGCTGTCACTGTCCTTGCCTGTTCATTGTCTTCCCCGCCAGGCTGGGTCATTGTCTACTCCTGCGCATCGGCCTCATGGTAGCTGGAACTGGGAGGCCCTTAGCCAAGAGCAAGTGAGCGGATACATGATTTCACTGGGTGCAATTTTATTCTCATTGCTTTGCTTGTCCTTGGGGAGCAGATTGTGGGGAAGATTTCCAGGCGTCCCCCTGCAGGAGGGTCCTAGGTGCCAGGCCCCTCCACCTTCCCCTCCACTCCGTGTCCTTCTTCCCTTGGGAAGGGGGCCTGGGGAATTGCGCAGCTGGCTCCAGGGCCAGCTAACTCAGAGCACACACACTCCCCATCTGGGCTCTGTGTGGGCTGGGGCGGAGGGTGGCCTCTGCTCTCCCCCACTGCCCCAGAGAAGAGGGAGCAGCTTATAAAACTCCGTGGGGAAAAAGGTTGGTTTGTTGCTTCCAGACAAGAATTAATAGGTGCAACCCATAATCCTGTGTAGTGGGAGATGAAGGGGAAAGGAGTGAGAGAGGGTATAATGGCCAAATCCCCGTCTTGCTGCCTGAGTGCCTCTCTGCTGTTTGAAGTGCAAGGCGCAACAAATGAGCAGGGCAGGCTCTCAGGGGCCAGCGCTTTGGGGGGATTCGAGGTCCAGAGCGATGGCAGCAGGAGAGCAGGTTGGGATGGGGGCTCGGGGCAGCGGAGCCTGTGGGGCCCTTGTCGGCCATGGTAAAGGTTCTGACTTTTACTCTGAGATACAGACTCTTCACAGGTTTTAAATGACATAAACATTTTTATAGGACTGCTCTGCCACTTTCCAGTGGCCATTTTGTGGGGGGCGTAGGAAGCTTGGAGACTGGTGGGCTAGTACAGGAAAGGTGCTGTCTTGGGTCCTGAGAGGGGAGCGCTGTTTCCTGGGTATCTGCACGTTCACCTGGGAGACTGTTCTATGGGTACGAAAGGCAATGAACAGTTTTGGCTTGAGCGAGTGGCAGTGTGGAGCTGATGCCCATGGAGATGAGGAGTCTACAGGAGGAGCTGGTTTGGGGTGGAAGACCTGCTAGGTTTGAGATCCCTATTATATATGTAAGGGGAGATGTTAAATAGCCCTTCAGACACCCTCCAGGGAAAACCTGTGCTGGAGTTTTAAGTCTGAGAGTCACAAACTCCCCTTTCCTGTATCAACACTGAGTCAGAGCAGTTAAGTAGCCTGCTGAGGGCCCCTGCATGACTGGGGTGGGTTGCAGGGTGCGGGGCTGGGCAAAGCTATGCTTTTATTCTTCCTGCTGCATTTCCTGCCCTGGACATAGCCGGAGTCCTCCTCGTCAAGTCAAGGGAGGAAGGGGAAATGCAATTTTCATAGACTCTGGATGGAGGATGAGAGCAGGGGAGGTAGGGGACCTGGAATTTCACAGACCAAGGACGATGCACTACCTTAAGAATGAGAACTGAGCCTATTATTTGAGTGTGTGGGTGGATGGGGAGACAGTGTGTGAGTGTGTGCTCACACATAAAACAGTGCAGGTGAGCATGTGTGTGGGGGGTGTGAACGTGTGTGTATGTGTGACTGTGTGGGTGGATGGGAGACAGTGTCTCAGTGTGTGCTCACATGTGAGACAGTGCAGGTGAGTGTGTGCGTGAGGTGAACGTGTGTGTATGGGTGAGTGTGTGTGTGCTTGGGGAAAGGTGGATGAGAAGAGTCCCCTTTCTCCACTCATCCTGCACCAGCGGACTCCTCAGGATATGACCTTTGGGGGTGGGAGGGAGGGTCACATCCTCACCTCCCTTTCCTTACCCACCTCACTTCAAACCCTTGCAGGACACTCCCCTCACCCCAACAACCAACTGAAAAAGCCACAGAAGGCAAATCCTGCGCAGACAGATCAAAGCTGCCTGGACTCGGAGCCCAGATCCCGCTTCCTGGCCTTCCTCCCACGGCCCCTCCTCTGGGCTCCCTCTTGTCATTCCCATCACTCGCCTTTTCTTCAAAGACCTCCTTTCTGGGACAAGAATTACCCACACTTTGTCTCAAACAGGCTATATTTTTTTGTTAAAAGAGATCAAAAGAGGGCCGGGAAGAAAAGGAAAAAGAATCCACACCCCAAATGAATAATTGAACCCTCCCAACTTAGGAAAGGGGGTGTGGTGAGGAGGAGAGGGCCTGGAGCCCCTGCTAAGGCCCCGAAGTCTCCACACCTGGGCCTGGCCAGCCCGCAGGGTCTCTGGCCACCATGAAGCCCAACAATGTCCCACTGATGTTTAACTGACTCTTTCTCGGGCTCGCTCTCTCGTCACATTTTCTCCTGGGCTGTTTGTGCAGGTCTGTTTGGGGTGAGGGAGGGGCTGAGGGAGGAGAAGGCACCCACCCAACCAGACCACCAGACCTGGGTCCTCACCCCACAACCCTGCTGGCTTCATACTCTCCAATCTAGTGGGAATTGCACTGTGCTTTTCAAACTAACCTGTCGGACTGGTTATATTGCCTGGTGTGTCTCCTTCTCTCCTGTCTCCTGTCTGAATCCCAGGAAGTCCTGAAGGCTGAAGGCCGTGTGTCTGGGATCTGTAGTTAACTCAGCAGAGAGTGACTTCCAACTCTCATGGGCTGTAGAGCCGAGGACTTCAGGGCTCCTGGCATTCTGGGCGGCCAAGGGAGTGCAGGCAGGATGGGGCTTGGAAATCGGTCTTTGGGATGTAGTACGGGGCAGGCTGGAAAGCACTTGAGCCCTGAGGGCCAGCCCTCTGGCCAAGTGCGGGAGAGCTGGTCTTTCATTCTGCATGCGATCCACACCAGGTCCCCGGAAGCTGCGGAGGAGTGTGGCAGGGGCAAGCCATCAGTCTTCTCTGGCCGAACACCTCCAGTCTCCAGGGCACTGTGGACTCAGCCATGTGCGGGGCAGGTCTGTGCTCTCTGAATGTTTAGGTTCTAGCCAGGCAGGGGCACAGCAGCAGGAACCCCGCAGGAAGGGCAGGTGGTCCCCAGGAGGAGGGGCCTGGGGGTGTGAGCAGGATCGTCTTCAGGAGGAGTGGCTGCACCTGGTGCTGAGGCCTTGGCAGGGTCAGAAGGTGTGTGGGTGCTCGAGGTCGGCAGAAAACCAGAAAAGGCACGGGGGAGACAGGACGTGGTGTGAGGAGAAGCCCTGAGGAGAGAGCTCTGTGTGCAGTGCGACCTGTGGAAAGGAGCCCTGGAACCTAGGCTGAGTCTGGTGCGGATGACACAGGGTCACACAAATGAGTGTCCCTCCAGACGTGGGGAAGCATGCGCACTTAGTGCTTTGAATACAGGGTACCCGTCCACGGCGTGACACTGAAAAAGTAGAGACCGGTATGTGGGAAGTAGTGAGTCTCCTGTGCGCACTCCCTCCCGGCCGCCGGCCCTCCCACGCTCACCGCGGGCGTTTCTCCTGTGTCGTGGAGCAGTTCCGTGCATATCCAAGACCTTGTGAACACTTACTCTTTTTTTCATTTTTCATAAATAAATGGAGCACATTAAACATCTTCTTCTTACCTCACTTTTTAAAATTAAAACTACACCTTGAAGGTTTTTAAAAATATATAAGTCCATATAAAGCTGTCTATTTTTAAGGCTGTATACTATGCACTTGACATAGTATACACTTGCATGCACTTGACACCATTCATTTCACCATGCCTTCTGATGGACAGTTTGTTTTTTTATTTCAATTTTTCCACTATTTTCCTATTGCATTATGCAAAGATGCATAATGAATAATCTTACATACACATGGATTTTACAGAAGCAAGTTAATCCACAGAAAGGTCAAGTAGTGGAATCATTGGTTTAAAAGATACACATTCAACTTTAATAGGTATTATAAGACTGCCCTTGAAAATGTTGTACTAAGAAATGAGTGAAAATACTTGGTATATTTATAATCTTGGCAAACAGTGTTATTAAATATTTTCTTTGTTGGCAGCACAATATGTAAAACAGGGTATGTTGTTGAGATCCCATAGCCCCCTCTTAGGAGTGAGGCTGAACGTCTTTTAAATGTTTAGAAGTGGTTTGTAATTTTTTTCTGTGAATTAGTTGTCCATGACCTTTGTCTGTTTTTGAATTGAGTTTTTGGTCTCTTACTGGTTTGTAAAAGTTTCTTATAAATTTGTTTGGATAAGTATTGAAAACGTTTTACATTTGTGATTTTTCTTTGGATATTTTATGGCACATTTGTTATGTAAAAATAGAAAGTTAATTAACAAAATTTATCTTGAGTAATTAAAATTGTAGTAAAATCTTTTTGAAATAAATTCTCAAAATTAAGATTATTAAACAATAAACAAAATTTTATGTTTTCTTCCTATGCATTACCTCCATATTTTATACCTGAGGAGCTGATTAATCTGTGGGGTGCAAGTCAGGCATTTTAACTTTAATTTAACTAAAATTTAAATTTTAATTTACCCCATCCATGAAAATTTATTGAATAATCCACATTTTCCCCACTGATACGACCAACTGCATTAAACAGCTGCATTTCATGTACTCAGTTTTTATGAGCTGCCTTCCCTGGGGCACTTGGCTGTGTCCCTGGGCTCCCCGCTCTGTCTCATTGGTCTGCCGCCGCTCAGCCGCAGCGCCCCACGTTGGATGCTGTGGCTCTGTCGCACATTCCGTTATCTGACGGGTCTCCTCCGCGTGTTCCTGTGTGTGTGTTTTATAGTTTTTCTGCTTTTTCTCTCCCGTTTGTTAACTCCCTCTTGTTTGTGAACTTTAGCTTGCCTCACGTTTGGTGTGTTTGGTGGGGAAGATTTATGGTTACAGAATGATTTAGAGAGAATTGCTGTCTCCGCCAGACTGAGTCTTCCTGAGAAAGAGCATGCTTGTCTTTTCCTTTGTTCTCCTCTCCTTTTGGATTATGCCCGCTGTTTAAAGTTCTTTTCTTCTTCATACAGATCGTACGCATGTGTTGCGTTTGTTACTATGTACATTATTTTTGGCTGGCTACTATTAATAAGATCTCTTTATCCACTGTAGCTTCCAATGAGAAGACTATAGATTTTTTTTCTATCAGACACCTCATTTAATTCTTTTATGTTTTACAACAGATTATAGGTTGATTTTCTAGAACTTTCAGTTATTTAGTCATATAATTGACAAATAATGAAAGATTTGGCTCTTTCTTTTCTATTTATACTCTTATTTTTATGTTTCAGGGAATAATAGCTTAAAATACTGTAATGGTAGCCATACTAAACATCACTATTTAAATCTCGGTATTAATAGGGATGCTTCTGCTATGATTTTCTATTAAGCATGAAGCTTTTGGTTTGAGGTATATGAAGTTTTATCATAATGAGGAAATGTGCCTGTATAAAAGTCTTTTTTTAGTCAACAAACGGTGTTACCTTTTCTTTGCAGCTTTTTCAGCACTGACGGAGATTATCTTTTGATCTCATAATAGAGCCAATTATATTAACAGAGTCAGACTATCCTTGTATTATTGAATAAACACCATTTAGTCATGGCTAATCATCCTGTCACCTTTTGTCTAGTTCTTTATACTAATATTGTATATATCATGTATGTATCTATAGATATGTGTTCGATATACATATATCAAACATCTCCTTTGGTAGTTCATCTGTGGTCAATCAATTTTGATACTTTACTTTTTCCTAGAAAACTAGCCATTTTTCATTTTTAAAAATACATATAACTGAGCAAAACTGAAAGATTTTTTCACTGACTCCATACCAGTTTTTCATAAAGTAACATCATAAAATATTTTTAATATGATCAATTGGGAGGAGTTTTGTGCGAAAGGAAGATGCCAGAATGTGCGGTATTTGGGAACGGCAAGCTCTGAGAATGGAGTGAAGGACACGGGACTGATCGCTAATACTGTCTCGGGTAGCTTCCTCAGGGTCCCGTCAGACTGAGAATTAAGGATCAGGATGGGCAGTGGCGAGTGTGGCCGTATTGGGAGACCCTCACCCACTTGCAGGTTTCCCGGTTCCCATCCTGCAGACCGCCAGGGAACCGGCTGTGGGAGTCTCAGCAAATTTCTCCCTGTCAGACTCTCTCTCTACTTGAGAGCCGCTCTCCCCCATGCCCAGTCTGGGGTCGCACTCCGTCCTCCGTGGTCTCGAGCTGGTGCTGTCTGGCATGTCTACCAGCCCCAGGTATGAGTATGGGAGATCCCCTTCCCATGGCTCTCTTCTCTCCCTGTGGTCGCCCAGCGGATCCAAGATGACTAAGTACGTCTATATCAAAGAACTTCATTCTGCCTCCTCCCAGGGAAGATAAATGTGAGATGTCAGAGAATTCTCTTGTTCTTAGAATTCGAATGCTGGGACCTTCCGGAAAACACAGCTGGGTCTTGCTCTTGACTTGCTCAGCGGGGAGGCCCTTCTCACCCTGGCAGACTCCTCTTCTCGCTCCATCAGGGAAGACGCACAGAGTGTGTCCCAAATTCAAGTAGCATTTTGCCTGCGAGCTCCCAGAGAGATACAGGGCTGGACTTTTAAAAAAAGTCTCTGTGGCTTGGTACCATGGATGGAAGGTAATGGGACGGTTCTGAGGCCTGGACAGTCCTGTGTGTAAATTACAACTGTGTGTGTGCAGGGTGCTTGCTGAGGACAAAGGTGACAGTTTCCAGGGAAGTGCGTCCCTCTCTTACATGTATGTTGGGAGCACCTGATGACAGTAAATGATTTTAACACATAGCAACCGAGCCCTGACGGCATGGCAGACCTCAACTAGATGTGCCTTGCTGCCGACTTGAAAAGGTACAAAGAGCCCATCCATTTAGGGGAAGACAACAATTACAAATCAGTGTTTTCAGGCAACTGGGGTGGTCTCCAGACTGTAGCACTCGGGAGCAGGGTATGGGATGCTGAAAGGCACCGCCCCCAAAGCTGGGCTCTGCACCCCTCCAGGCTCCTCAGGTGGCTGCATCCAACTACAGCAAAACAGTTTCCAAAGCAGTCGCAGGGCCTGGAGCAGAGTCGGACTGTGGGCTCACGACACCGTGCGGAGTGGGAGACACTGCTCTGCCCTCGGTGGGTTGCTGGGAGGAGCACCCAACAGGTAATGGTGCTCTGAGCTACACAGGGGAAATGGAACATGGTGATCTGTCTCAAACCAGGTTTTCTTCTCGGGCTGCACAACGGCTTCCCACCTTCCGTCCTTCCCAACCACTCCCCTGTGGAGCCTTCGTGGACTCCTCATCCATTCTTCTCTTCGATTGAGATGGTGAAACTCATCCTATATTGCTACAGCAGTTGACGAATTTTCCTGTTATATATTTCTATTATAACACCTATCACAATGTAGTAATTACCTCGCTATATACCTTCTTCTTCCTCCACCAGGTGCCTAACCCAGTGCTTGGCCGGAGTAGACACTCAGTAAATGTTTACTCAGGAATGAATTAAACAATTTCATAATTAATTCTGCACCCGAACCCAGCTATACCCTCAGCCCTGTCAGAGTGCTTGGGGCCACGTCTTAAACATCCAGCCCATTCGCAGAAGCACGGAAAGTGCACCTGGGCCCACCCTTGCCTGGCCTCTTGGCGGGCAGGCCGGAGACCTGTGATACAAGCGGGGGGCCGGGGCAGCCTCCCCGCATGTGGAGCAGCTTGCAGATCAGGGAGTTTACTTTCTGCGTGTCTGGGAGCACTAGCGAGGCGCCAGGACCCTTCCTCAGGCTGTGAGGGGAGGGGTGCAGGCGCCGGCAGGCCCTGAGCAGGTGACTCCGGTTTGTGAGTTAGACCAGCAGCCGTGGGTTTAACTGTTCCAGCACTCTCTGCCAGACTCTCCCCTTTCTCCAAGCTCTGGCACACCTACTTGGCTTTTTAAACAATAGCTGATTGAAGCTGTTCTTACTCAAAAAGACCAGAGCCGAAGTGCCACAGGCATCAGAACCTCTGACCTCCCTATCAGCCCCAGACTCATGGAGGTCACCAAGTAGATTTTCAAAAATTCTGCTGGATTGTTATGATGAGTCTGTATGTGTGTGTGGTGGGGGGCACGGGTAGGCAGGGGATGTCATCCTGGGGTTTCTGGCTCCTGAGGCTCCTCACGGGGATCAGGAAGAGCTCTGGCCTTCAGTCCCCCCCCGGCGCCCCACCCCCAGGAGTGGAGGAAGAGCAGCTGTCTCAGTCCTGACTTTCTCCAGGACTCCACTGACCAGTGGCAAACCCCCTCCGGGAAGATGGACGGAGCGGTGGCAGCCGGGCTCCGCACACGTTGGTTACGAGAGCCGTTCAGAGCAGACATTCTCGGGGCAGGGTGTCTGTCACCATCCGGGTGGAGAGATGGAGTGACGGGGACGTTGCAAGAGCAGTGGGTGCTTCGGGGTGTTCAGGAAAACGACATGCTGAGTAGCAGTGCGCAGGCATACGTTCGGGTATAAATAATTTCTAATTAGTAAATGAGTTTTGGAGGAAATCCTCCAAGATGGGAAGGCAAGAACAGGACTTACTATGTATGGGGCTGGGAGGAGGCAGGAAGCTTGAAGAGCAGGGACCCATCTCTGGGGATGTCCAGAAAAGCACCCCACGATCGCAGAAATCTGAAAGTGAATGTTCATAGTCTCCAGTCTTCTGTCTCCAAGCTGCTGATTGGCAGAAGGGCTGAAGCCCCTCAAACATCGATAGGGAACAGCTGCAGGAGAGGGTTCTAATGACCAATACTGAGGCCAGGGCATCCCTCGGGCTGGTAGCAGGAGTGAGTGAGCCATTCTGGGAAGCTCTGCGCATTGGGTAGCTGGTGTCACCTCTGGTCTGATTTTCTCTCTCTGTCACTCTGCTGCTCCAGGCCAGAGTGCCTGCCTCCTGAGGTTGCCTGGGCAAGGCCCCTCATGTCAGGGCATACACTGGAGGCCCAGAGGGGGAGCACAGGCCCCCAAACTGCACGCTTCCCACAGCGCAAGTTCTATGACTCACCACCAGGTAAAGGACTTCTGGTTCTCTGGGGATATTTCCATTGATTATTTTGAGATAAGTTTATATTCTGTAGGTTCATTTCTCTACCTAAACATCCATTCTTTCATCCATATGTAAATGTATATACATTCACATACATACATGTTTATACATATATATGTATTTAGTAGACTATGTATACACATGTACATATATTTAGTGGACTACATAATCCAAAAGTTTTTTATGGATGTGTATCATAGAATGCATACATTTTATATGCACATATGTGTGTATATTATAAAACGGCAGCTACGAGACTGCTGTGCCCTCCTAGAATGCTAGAGACATGCTCAAGGATAAGACACATTACGAGGGAAACCACAAGGCCCTTCGGTTCCAGGAGTGAGAACATCAAAGGTCTGAGGAGGGAGGGTCCCTCGTACCCTGGGTGACCCTGGTGGGCATCACAGAGGAGGACTGCGGATTGGACTTTGAAGAATGAGCAGACCTATCTATTTGGTGAGCAGGAGAGAGGCATTCATTGGGGTGTTTTATCTTTTGGGGTCTCTCACCCTGTTGGGAAGCATGATTCGCCCCTCCCTCCCCTCCAGCACATCTCTAAAATGGGCTGCCTTGGTTCTCTCCTTCCAGAGAGGGAGGACGTCATGCAGACGGGTCTGGCTCCCTTGGGTGTGCATCTCCTTGGAGGGGTCCCCAGGCGGAAGCAGCTGTCTGTGACTGCCCTGGGACACCTAGCAGGCCTCCTCCCCCAAGGTGGCATCTCAGCTGCGGGGCCGGGAAGAAACAGGGTTCACTAGGAGGGGTCCTTTGTTGGGGGACCATATGTCTTGATGGTGCCCCCCAATTTTATGCTGGTCGGCCTGGTATCCTGTCCGAGGCAGCACTTCCTCTTACCCCCTTTAGATGATAGATTACATGGTCCTGCACCCGCAGCAGAGAGGAAAAGGAAGCGGTGAGTGAGGTGGGTCTTTGACAGAGATGCTCCTGGAAGAGCGTTCAGCAGTGATGGGCAGTATCACCTTGGGCTGCAGATGTAGCAGCCACTTCCCCATAAAGGCGAGGGGGATGTCCTCAGAGCCCACCTGGCTGCCAGAGGCCCTCCAGCCCGCCCTCCAGCCCACCCTCCTGTCCCTGGGCCACCGGCACTGGCCCTGGAGGAGGCTGACACGAGCTGGGTGTGCTCTGATTGGGGGACACACGCGGCAAGTGATGTACCCACAGCGGTCCCCAGTGGGCTCTGAGCAGGCTGAGGTATCCCCACCAGGGGTCCTCACCTCTCCCAAATGGCAGCAATGACAAATGCCAAAGTTCTCCTCCATGGCCTGCTGGGATGTGGCAAGAACCGGTGGAAGGCGAAGTGAGACCAGACCACATTTAGATGCCCGGCTTCCCACCCCGCATTGGCCACTTGGTATCCGGGAAGGTCACTTGCTTGCTACGGACCTCAGTTTCCCCACTATAAATAAAGTGAGATCATGCTACCAGCCCAGGCTGCTTTTGACAGCCGTTTTTAATGCGTGTGAAATTTTTTTCAGCAGTCAAATGCCTTTCAGGAGTAAGGGCTTACTGGTGCTGGGTTTCTATTAGGAGGTTTGGCAAATCCTTCCCTAGCCTCGGGCGGTTCAGAGACATCTCACTCCCTGCTCAGTTCTGCTTCGGGGGGCGGTCTTCTATCAGTGGCCCCCACTGAGAAGGGGAAGAACCTCCTGTGGGGCAGGGGTGCTCCTCTCCTTCAAAGTCAGGCTGATGCCAGACAGATCAGCAAGAGCCTCGGCCCAAACCTCCAGTACCAGTCTCAGAGCAGACTGAGCACCATCAACATTTTAAGTGGCTTTATATGCCTTTATTTTTTGTTTTATGTTTTAGGTTCATGTTTATTATGCATGTCTGAGTGCCAGACCGTGTGCTGAGAGTCCGCATGCCTGACCTCCTTTCGTCCCCCTGCTGGCCCATCAGGGCAGGTGCGAGGCCATTAGCCCTGGCGCATGGATGAATGTCACAGCCGTAACGAGTGGAGAGGTCAAGGTTCTAACCCAGGTCATCTGCTCAGCACCCTGGCCTGCCGTTAAGGTCAGATAGCACTCCAGGGCACTCCAGGACACTCCTGAAGCGCAGGCCTTCCTTCCTGCTCCCATGAGCTCACTGCCCTCTCCAGCCCGTGTCTCGTCATCATGGGCCAACTTCCCCTAAGCCCCTCATGGGAAGGGCGCATGGGGGCACCCGGAACACAAAGAAGTGGAAGGCTCAATTGCTGTTCCCAGGGACAGCGTTCAGCATGGAAGAATGGGAACCACATAGCCTAAGACAAGAGCCGTCTGTGTGACTCCACCGTGCCCCGCAGTAAATGGCTAAGTTGGTAGAGACTGAGCCCCTGAGACAGCTGTTCCAGGCAGACTGGAGGCTGTCACCTTTACTGCTGCCCCGCCCTCTTCCTCACCGAGCCCTCAGACCGCCAGTGAGTCTCCCGCCCCCTTCAGGTGGGCAGCCTGGCAGTGGTGCCATCAAGGAGCCGGACCCTGGGAGACAGAGGCTGCCGAGAGAGCAAGGCTCCGACTGGTGAAGTGGCCCAAAGCTGAAATGCAGGAGCGGTTCTGAGACCCTGAAGAACCCTAGGAAAAGGAACCT
Source organism: Desmodus rotundus (assembly GCF_022682495.2). NCBI lineage: Eukaryota > Metazoa > Chordata > Mammalia > Chiroptera > Phyllostomidae > Desmodus > Desmodus rotundus. The sequence goes on along the minus strand of NC_071395.1, from coordinate 50,793,251 downwards.
GGATTAGGGAAAAGCCTGTCCCTTATCCGGAAGACTCGGTCACCAAGTCAGGTGCAGGCCTGGTCTGTCTCAGCCTCTACCCCTCAACTGTTGCTCCTTCTCAAGATTCCAGGGTCCAGTCCACCATCAAAGCTGCTGGACACTTCCGGCAGGGCTGTGCTTCCTGGTCTCCTTGCACGTCCCATCGCCCTTTCTCTTCCCTTCGCTTCATAAAACCTTGCCTTTCCGTCAAGACTCAGCTTGATCAAAAGGTAGTTCCATTTTTAATTTTTTAAGAAAATTCCATACTGTTTTCTACAGTGGCTGCACCAGTCTGCATTCCCACCAATAGTGTGCTGGGGTTCCCTTTTCTCCACATCCTCCCCAGCACTTGCTGTTTGTTGATTTATTGATGACAGGCAGTGTGACTGGTGTGAAGTGGTGTCTCATTATGGTTTTAATTTGCATCTCTCTGATGGTTAGCGACAGTGAACATTTTTTCCTATGTCTGTGGTGGAACCTACGCACCCCTATGGTCATAGCAGCACTATTTACAACAGCCAAGATTTGGAAACAGCCTAAGTGCCCATCAGTAAGTGAGTGGATTAAAAAACTGTGGTACATTTAAACAATGCAATACTATGCAGCAGAAAAAAGAAGTAATATCTATCTTTTGCAACAGTGTGGATGGAACTGGAGACTATTATGCTAAATGAAATAAGCCAGTGGGTGAAAGACAAATACCATATGATCTCACTTATAAGAGGAATCTAATGAACAAAATTAACTAATGAGAAAAATAGAGCCAGAGGCACAGAATCATGGAACAGACTGACAGCTGTAAGGGGGAGGGGGAGGGGGGACTGACTGAATGAGGGTGAAGGGATTGGTCAGACAACACATACGAAGGGCCCAGGAACATGGACAACGGTGAGGGGACCGATTATGGAAGTGGGGGTGGGCTGGGCGGAGTGGGGTAAGGAGGAAAAATTGGCACAACTGTAACAGCATAAATAACAATAAAAAAGACTCAGCTTGAGCCCCTCCTCCTCTAAGAAGTGGACAAGACGTTGCTCCCCACGATAGCCGCTCACCCTGTGTGTTCTCCCTCAGTGCTTGGCACGTGGGACTGGAACGCTCCTCGACTCGGGTCCGGTGAGGATGCGTGTGCCCACACCTTGCTCAGGGTCTGGAGCTTGCTAGGTGCTGAGTCCACACCTGAAGATGCGTGTTTTCCCCCAGCACCTCCACCCCACCTCTATCCCCTGTACCTGCTCTGCTAAGGTGTCAGTTACTCCTCTTGGGAATGTTTGCTTTTTAGAGATGAGAACAGAAGGAAGGGATTTCAATGTGGGCCCAAGTTTGTATTAGAAAGACTGAGATAATGGCAGCATTTTGGAAAGTGGTCAGCAGGGCTGGAAAATGAGACGGGGTTGGAAGGACTCTGCAGTGATGGAGACAGCCCTGGTGACTGATGGGGGATTCCTGTGCTCTCCTCCAGAGACCTGCCCCAAGCTAACTCCCACCGTGACCCGCTGAGCCTGTCTCCTGTCCTGCAGATGAGGAAGAGGGCAGGCCCTGGCTGCCCATGGATGTGCTGTGCAGGTAGCCAAGGTCAGTCCCAGAGTCAGGGCTGGTCTCAGACAAGCTTTCCTCCAGCCCCACTCCCTGCCCAGGTGCCTGTTCTCCGGCTGAACTCCTATCTGCACCTCCGCCCCTCCCTCCAGCCCTCCTACCTGCCTGCCTCCTTTTTATTCATGCTTTCTCCAAAGGTCTTCCTTTCTGCCTGGCATCTAAGCTTGAGTTTTCATTTTTCTCGAGGGTGGTGAAGAGGTTGAAGAAGGAAGGGAGCCTGAAGAAGGGCTGTCCCCTCACTGGTGAGCCCAGCTTCTCTCCTGCGCCTCCAGACTGGCACAGTGCCATTCCTGTGCCTCCAGCGCCATCTGCCCCCCTGGGAGCCAGCACAGTTCCTGCCAAGGCTGGGTTCCATGGCATGAGGTGGGCCTGGACCCCCAGCCACAGCTTAAATCAGGTGCTTGCTTAGTGCACCCCCCTCATTATGAAGAGTTGAGCACTGTTGCAGTTTTAAGTACACTTTTACAGTTGATTTTGGGCAGAGAAGAATTCAATTGTTGTGAGGTTCTCCAGACTGAGTTTGTGTGCTAATTGCATTTTAGAAATTCAACTGTGGATCATGGAGGCTTGTATTAGGCTGCAGCACTAACAAGAAACCCACAGCTGGTTCAGCAAGGTGAGGTGGCATCCTGGATGAAGCAGAGCAGGGAGCGGGTTGGAGAAAGCACTTGAATGAAATTCCCTCCCACTCCCCCACCCCAGGCTGAAGGTAGGCTCCCTGGTGGGGCAGGACTTTGGAGGCCTCTACGTGCTGAGGCCAGACAGGCTCAGGCTTGACCCAGACCGTGCCCTCTGCTCAGTACGCGCCAACGCTGGCTCTTCCCAGATGGGTCTCGTGGTAAGGATTGCTAGGCTTTCCCTGGCAGGGATCTGCCTGGTTACGGGGCCATTTTGAAATGCCAGAGTAAACAATTTTTAGAAATGAGAACTGAGTGACACTTACCAGGGTCCTTCCCCTCAGCATTCAACCAGGTGGATGGGACCCAAGCTGTGGCCCTGCTGGTTAGGCTGCCGATGCACCTGCTGGGGGCCCTCCCTTGTGGGCCCCACCGCTGAGCCAGCCCATGCATGCTCTGTTGCAGGCAGCTGCCACTGACTCTCCCCTGTCCCATGTTCTCAGTGTCAGACCCTGAGAAGTGTTTCCCAAGGATTTTACGTGGAATTGCTGTAACTTTCTGTGAAGGGTTCATCCTTCCCTCTGCCCCGGCCTGCCTTCCTGGGGCCTCCTCCAGTTCCTCCCCTTTTCTCTTCTTTGCTCACCGCCTACTTATTGCTACTTCAGGGCAGTTAGACGTTTCACATACTATCCTAACTTTAACATGCCTGGTAACCAGGGCAACCTAACTGAAGTGGGCATGAGGTTCCTGGAAGGCCAAAGACCGATGCAAACACATATTGTGCTGCCAGAACAAAGGCTGCATTTCCTCGTAGGAGCTTGTCATTCAACCAAGCTTAGTCTCCTCTTTCTCTACAGCTGCCAACCACCGGGGGTCTGGGGAGGAGGGTGGACTGAGCAGTGGAAAGCGTCTCGGCCGCTGGACCAAACCAACTTCAGCGCCGCCAGCAGGGTGGTGTGATGTGGCAGAAAGGGTGGGAGCAAATGTGGGGTTCAGGATTGGACAGGAGTGGTCTCTGCCAGCCCGGTGCCTTTAGGGAGGAGAAGGCGGCGATGTTCACCAAGTGGGCGGGTTGCCTGGAGTGAAGGTCAGCCCGCAGTGGCTCCCACGGGATTGGTTATTGTTACGGGTCAATCTGTGCCCTGCCCCCCAACAAGGCACACAGAGATCCTAACCTCTAGGACCTCGGAAAGCAACCGTATTAGAACATAGGTTCGTCACGGATGTAATTAGCTTAGACGAGGTCATAAGAGCACAGGGCGGGCCCTTCATCCAATATGACTGGTGTCCTATAAGAAGAGGAGACATACAGTGGAGATGCCATGTGACGATGAGACAGGGATTGAGTGATCGATCTGTCTAGAAGCCCAGGAGCGCCAAGGGTTGCCAGCAACCACAGGAAGCTAAGAGAGAGGTGTGGGCACATTCTCCCTTATAGCCTCCAGGAAGAATCCACCCTGCCCACAACTTGCCTTTGGGCTTCTTCTAGCTTCCAGAGATGTGAGTGAATGTATTTCTGTTGTTGGGCCATCCAGTTTGTGCTACTTTGTTATGGCAGACCTGGAAATTAATATAGTTCTCAAAGGGAAATTTGACCTTGTAAATCCGCACATGCCGGATTTTTTCCACGTTAAGGGAAGCCAGAAATAGGAGGCAATGAACGAGAGACTGAAGACTGTAGCCAAGCAAGGCAACTGTTAACCAAATCCCCACTCTAATTCTGGTTCCAGTGCATAATGCTGTGCCAGGACCCCTGGTGAAAATCAAAACTAACAACAACAGTCCTGCAGGAAGCTTTTGGTAAAGCTGGATGAAAAGCCCCAGAATAAGTCAGGCTTTTGGGCCACATTTCCTCTTGTGCTGATAAGTATAAATATGCAATTGATAAACTTTGTTAAGAAAGTAACACATACAATATTATTTACAACCAAATTGTATTTCATAAACTTCTGTTTTAAGCTTTAAAAATATATTTTAGGAATATTAGTTTAAAATTGCCAGTAATGCTTTGCTAGAAAGGGCTATCTGTTACTTTGCAATAGGCTCTCCTAATTTAAGTGTTTACATTTTGATTTGTCCCTAAAATTCACAGCCTGGGAGCTGCTATGTACACTCTTAGCAGGACATCCTGAAGTCTTCTCACCCCTTGAAACCTTCCCTGATGTCCCCAAACCAGGGGTTCTCAGCCTGGGTTGACTATCCCGCTCTGGGGACATTTGTCAACATTGTAACAACTTAGGCTGGAGGCTGCTATTGGCATCTGGTGGGAAGAGTTCAGGGATGCTGCTTAATGTCCTACAGTGGACAGGACAGACTCCCCCCCGACCCCCAACCTTAGTCAGCCCCCAAATGTCTGCAGTGCTAAGTTCAAGGAACTGTGCTGAAGACCGATCTCAGTCTTCGCCCACACATCATTGCCAGCGTTTTCTGTGCTCTCGAACTCTGGACACGCGCTTGTCCTGTGTCCGGTTTTGCATTGTTCTCTAATTGCTCCCATGTTTGGATGGATCTGAGTTTTAAACCCAGCTTTTCCACTTACCTGGCTGTGTAATGTCAGCCAAGTGCCTCCACTGTACTGTGCTTCAACACCCATTTCTGTAAAAGGAGGTAATAGTATTTAACTCGAAGTTCATTTTAATGATTCAAGCCAATTCACATAAATAATGTACCAACTGACATTTATTTCACGTTTGCCATGGGTCAAGGACTGTGCTAAGTGCTTTAGTCTGTTGTCTCTCACTCACTTCCAAACAAGTCTTCAAGGTTAGTATAATGATGACCCCTTCCTTTAATTTGCATCTGGGAAACTGTAACCATCTCCATAATTATTTTTTCTTCTAGGTGGGGTCTCCATGGTGAAGACACAGGGGGTGGAAGGTAGGCTGTTCCCTTGACTCTTGACCAGGGGCACCTGATCTGCCTGTTTTGGCCACAGTTTCCTTTCTGGTGGGCAGGGGATTGGCTCAGAGCCACAGGTCTCCCCCTTCTCCAAGACCCAGCAAGCCTACACAGGCATGTGCTCCTCATGGAGCAACAGAACAGCTTCCAGGGCAAGTTCATCTGAGGCCAAGTCAAGGGGCGGGGCTTGTGCCAGCACCAGAGGTGGGAGCCCACTGCCCAGTGATGTGTGGCCGAGGGGATGGATCAGGGAAGGGGAAGACCTTGGAGTTAGGAATCAGTCCTCCACAGGTTTGCATCTGCAACCTAGTCACTCAATCCCACTCCCGCTACAGAGGAGCCCTGGGCTTCTTACCCTGCTGGATCAATCAGTGTTGCCTTAGCAAGGCATTTTCCTTCCCTTCTTCCCTCCAGCTGTGACTCATGAGGTCGGCATGGAGAGTGGCAAGTTGCTGGCCAGGGGGAGGCCTGCCCGGTGTTCTTCAGGAGGCCAGAGAAACAAGGGCAGGGCAGAGTCTCCCTCTCCCACACTGATAAAGAATGTGCAGACACTGAGAGAGAGATTAGACAGGAAGGGGAGAAGAAGGCCACTTGGAAAAGCCTGTAGAAAGCCTTCTTTCCCATCTGTTCAGCTCTCGGGAAGGCTCCATTTTCCGTATTAAAGGATTTGTAAATTCATTACCAACAAGTAAAATGTGCAAAACACATGCAGAGACATCAAGTTGGATCCACCATCTGCTGGTGAGCTGCATCCGTGCAGAGCGGTGCTGTCCCATCAGGGTGTGGGGTGGACGGGGCCCCCCTGGGCCCAGAGATGCCCATGGGTATGGACCTTCCATCCCACTATACTGCACGTAGGCAAGGGACTGTGCTCACAGGCCCTGGAACCTCCCCCTCTGCTCCTGCCCCCCATTGCCCCCCCAGAGCTGAAGGAAGCCTGCGGTTTGCCACACCATGCAGAAGAACCTCATCTTAGCGTGTGCAGGCTCTGAGCAGAGGGAGGCAGAGCTCACCTTCAAGGCACTGCAGTTCTGAGCGCCCAGCCTCAGAGGGACCGGCTGGGCTGCATGGCGGTGGGACAGGCTGCTGGCATGGCTCTCTCCTGGGGAGGAGATCTGCTTCCAGACCCGATTCCAGCATCTGTTCTCGCTGGTTCCATAGAAGTCCAGGCTGGGCTTCTAGTGTGACGGCCTCCTGGTTGCCTGCTCCTACCATGCTGCCTGCCAGGAGCACAGCTGTGGCCATGTGACTGCCCTGGCCTCTAAGACCAACCCTGGCTTCATTCTCAGGAAGAGAGGAGCGGCCCCACACCATGTCCACCTTTGCTCTTGACCCTGCACTTCATGGTCCAGCTCCAATGCTGGACATCGGTCATGTCCGGGAGGCCACCAACTGCACTTCATGCAGATGGAGGTTTCTGAACTGCCACTCTGGTGGGTGCCCCATCTCCTCTAAGACTTGGCATACCTACCTCTCACCAACCCTCCCAGAGGACAGAGCTCTGACCCCTGGGTTTGGGTTAGCAGCTAGTGCCTGTCCACCATGCTGGCTACCTCACCCGACAGTGCCATCCTGCCTCCGTTTCCTTCTTGCTGCATTCCTCCCTGTCAGTAAGAATGCCCATTAACCTGGATGCCCTTCCGGACACCTGTCTGGGAGTCACATAACCCTGCCTCCTTCTGCTTAAGGCTCTTTGCTCAGCTTGAGCTTTGGGTTCCTGGGCGCTGTCTATAGAGGGACTGACCACAGATGCCTTCTGTCCCCTGTCCTGCTATCCACTGCCATCTAGGTTTCCTCTGTGGCATGTTCCCAGCTATTCCCCCTCCTCCCCTTGCTCGAGTGACTAGAATGTTCTATGTCCCAACTTAGATAGAAAATAGAGTCCCCGACTCTCTGTAGATGCCCCAGTCCAGCCACTTACTAGCCAAGTGACAATTTATTCATTTCACAAATACTTTTTGATGCCAGGCATATTTTTCTAATCCTCAGCCAAGGATACGTTTATTGATTTTAGAAAGAGAGGGAGACAGAGAAGAGAAACATCAATCAGTTGCCTCCTGTATCTATCACAACCAGGGATCAAACCCCAAACCTAGGCACGTGCCTTGACCAGGGATCGAACCCACAACCTTTTGGTGTATGGGATGACACTACAATGAACTGAGCCACCCAGTCAGGTCAATCCCAGGCATATTTTTAAGTGCTGGATAAGCAAGCTAGGCAGGACCCTGCCATCAGGAGATTTACACTGAAGTTGAGGGGAGATAGAGAACAAATCCCAATAAGAACAAATTCCAAATTATAATAAACAGTTATATATATAGAAAATAAAACTAGATAACCAAATAATAAGTTATTGATGTGGGGCTGATGTTGAAAGGGAACTTGAAATTGAGGAGCTGAGTGAGTTCTCTCTGAGAAGGCGAGCCTCAGCAGAGATCTGTATCATGAGAAGGAGCCAGACCCCTAGTGATCTGAGAAAAGAGAGACACAGGCAGAGGAAATAGCAAGTGCAAAGGTCCTGGGGCAAGAATGAGCTTGGTGTGTTCCAGAGACAAAAAGAGGGCCATAGTGAGTGTAGGCCAATAAATAGCATGAAGAATGATGTCCCAAAGGTGGAGGGAGAGTCAAGGGCACGACTACTGGGGCATGAGGCCATGGTAAGCACTTTGAACTTGATACCCAAAGCAGTGGTATATGTGTAAGGGTTTAGGCAGGAGAGTAATGTAGTTTGATTTACATTTTAAAGAAACATTCTGGCTGCTCAGGGAAGTCAGGGGAGGGAGGCTGGTGACTTTGATTCCAGTGACAGTGGGAAAGATGACAGGAGACAGTCTGCACGTGGGTATGTTTGGAAGTAGGGACAATGGTACTCAATGATATGTCAGATGTGAGCTACAGGAAGGTGTCAGGGTAACCGTGAGGAAGTCCCCTAACCACTATACACTCTGGTGTCCTCCCTATGAAGTGGCTCCACGTTCAATGGGCATGGAACAGCGTAAGAACTATAAAACCGAATGTGAACCTGGCCCTCATGACTGATTGGGGTTTTCATTTGATAACAAAACAAACAAGCAAAAAACACACCTATAGCCAACTGGCCTGCCAGAGGACAACAATCTGGTGTAGATGGCTGGACTCACCATGTCCCTTTCTCCTGGGCCTTTGCACATGCAGCCTGGGAACACCAGTCTGCCTCTCATCCATTGTCCCCTGGCATACTCTTCACTTGTCCTTCCGGTCCCAGCTCGGATAGAATGTTCAACCACTTCAGAAGACAAGACTGGGTTCCTCCTCTCCGATCCTCTTGCTGAATTGCTGAGCTGCTTAGTTCCCTTCCTAGTTTATAGCTCATAAGGACCAGATCCAAATCTCCACAGCCCAGTAGAATTTTAGCTCATGGCAGACACCCCAGCTTGTTGAACAGGTCAAGAAGCCTGTTCCCCGCATTACCCACCCTCCTACCTGCCTTGCCGGTCTCCCTCACTGCTCAGCTGTTCAGTCTCCTCCATCCACGGCCAGTCCTCTCTGCCTGCTCCAAACCCAGTCAGCCTTCAAGACCCAGTTCAAGAGCCCTCTGTGCCATTAAGCTTCCCAGCGCATGCTCACATTTCTCTCCCTAGAACTGCTCGCTTTTTCCTAGCACTCCGTGCAGAAAAGAGTGACAGAGCAGGCCTGAAGCTGCTCTCCCTACTGCAGCCTGCTCATATCTGGGAACAGGGCTGGCAAACAGCCATGTTCACATAACCCTTCATATACAGTCATATAACCCTTTCCCTAAGGGCTAACTAAGGGTGACTCACTGTGCCTGGACTGTGTTTGTGATGAACACAGGCTTTCCTTCTGGGAGGCTGGAGTCTTGGTGTGTGCTGGGCACGTGCGTAGGTATGTGCCTACGTGACCGGCCCCAGGAATAGCCCTGGGCACGGAGTTTCTGATGGGCTTCCGGGCAGAAACATTACATATGTGCTGCTGCATTATTATTGCTGGGGGAGGAGTGTGCTCTGTGTGAGCATACAACACCTGCACTTGGATTCCTCCAGACTCTACCTGTGCTTCCTTCCCCTATGGCCCAGCCGTGTGCCCTTACACATCATTGGAACAAATACTAGCCCTGAGGACAGCTTGATGCTGAGGCCCTGTGAGTCATTCTAGTGAATCTCCTGATCAATCTCTTGAACGTGGTTCTGGAGACCCTTGACGCATGCTCATTTGGAACCTTAGCATTATTGTGCCATTATGTAACTCCTTTTATTTTTACATCACCGATTTGTGTTATGTGGCCTGCATTTCCTCCCACAAGATCCCAAAAGACAGAAATATGCTTCCTAAGTGCTTCTGTGCCATGCAACCCATTGCACAGGACACCCAGCGGAAACACAAAGAATTCATGTAGAGAATAAATGAATGAAAGAAATATCAAGGCCACCAACAGTTGAGGCAGTAGCCTCATGGAAGACCTTGGGCAGAAAGCTGAGATGCTTTAATTCATCTAGCTCCTGGTGTCCCAGCTCTGGGTAAAGGGAAGCTAAATTAGTCAGGCTCTGCTAGGGTTTCCAAGTAATCCCTGTAGTCGTAAGGCAGCCAAGGAAGGTTGTGCAGAAGCTCCCAGGAGGCAGAGACTGCTGTGCACCAATGCAGGAAGGAACAGCTGTAACAGATCCAGAGTGGTTTACACACTGTGTACGTGCAACCTAGGGACTCATATCCTGAGCACTGTGCCTTGTTTCAGATGGCTACAGAGCAGCTGTTCATTTGCACATTTGTACCACCAGAAGTGTAGGGAGGTGGTCATGAGTGGGCACATGTGCTTGTGCATGAACAGGCATGTTCCACACATGCCTGTGTCTGTGGGAGCTTGTATGAGTTTGCTTAGGCTTGCAAGCATGATGGCATGAGTTCATGCATTTGGAGTGTGCGGGCATGTGTATTTGCATGCACCCATGCACACAGAGTGAGCCTGTGTACATTTGTGCACACGCATACTGATTTTCCCTTATCTGCTCTGTGTTGAGCAGACGGCTGCTTTAATGACAGCTGCAGCTGAGCGAGTGCACTAACTGCTGTGGCCCCATTGTGCTATCAGGATTGCTTCAGCCCTTTCAGGATTACCAGTGCTCAGTGCAGTTTAACTATATCTCCAGTCCTAATCCTTAAACAAAGACGCAATGATTTCTGCTAAATATGTTGGATTATTTATTAAGATAAAGTCAAGAATACAAGAAGCCACGTCTGGTGGACACTGATTGCCATTCGAGGTGGGAGATGATTAAACCAGATGCACCCCAGCCTTGGGGGAAGGAGTAGGTCAAAGGAAAGGGAAATGATTAAAACAGCCAGATTCCTCGTGGCAGAGTGGATGACAGCAGCTCATGCATATACACCCTCAGGTGGAGAAGAAGCGAAGCGCCAGACACCCTCGCTGACACTGGGCTACAGCTGGGGCCGCTTAGCACAGGTCACGGGCCACGAGTCAGGCCTCAGTGAGGATCCTCTGTGCGAATACAAAGGAGAGTTGAGCAGCTTCTCCTTTTAAGGAATTTCCAGTTCAGTAATGAGCCAGGGAAGTAGGGAGAGCATTTCTGGGCAAATTGGGAGGATGCTCTTCATTCTCCAGGTGCTCCTGTACCAGGAAGCATAGCTGGGTAAGTGGGATCTGGGTGGATTTCAGCTGACCTTGTATAGTGAGCCTGCCTGAGCAGATGTTGCAGCCCGAACACAGACAGAAGGCCAGAGGTGGGGATGTGGGTGAAGCACTGTCCACCCAGAAAGCAGGTAGACTAAATAAAGGAATGTAAAAAGACTGCTTCTCACCTTGGGTCCACCACCACTAGAGCTATAGCACTCTTCTCTCCTCTCTCTGATTTCCTCCAGCCCTCCCACTACTCTATCAGGGAGTCTGGGGTACCTAGGAACACCTCAGACTTGGAATCTAGACAGGGAGTTAGAGCCATAAACAGCTACAACTTTCTGGGTGAGTTTGGGCGATTAACTTAACTTCAGGCCTCAGTCTCTTCAGTAAAATGGGGATGATGGTTTTGGGGGCAAAGTCCAGATGAGACAGTGATACATTCAGCGAGCCCAGAGATGTGCCTGGGCTAGATGCAGAGTGGGGAGCGAGATGTGCTGGCCCTGAGTGAGCGCACGGTCCAGACACTGACTGATATGATCAAGCTGAAGTCTGTCATCATTCCACGTTCTCCTCCCATCTGTTCTTTCCACGTCTTCTTTTGAACTGACTAATTTTTATTGTTCCATTTTATCTCTTTTGCTGACTTATTAGCTATAACTCTGTGTTGTGTTATTTTAATAGTTACTGCAGGGTTTATGGGATACATGTTTCACTTCTCCCTGTCTACCTTCAAGTGACACAGTGCCATTTCATGGAGCGCATAAGGACGTCCAATAGCGCGTGTTCATTTCCCCTTCGTTCCATTGCTGCCAGACATTCTTCTTCTCCACCTGCTCTATACACCACACTGGAATGTTACTATTTCTGCGTCCAACAATCAAGTGTCTTTTAAAAACATTTAAATAAAAAGAAAATGTGTACACACACACACACACACACAGCTACCATTTTTCTTTATCTTTACTTCTTGGTATTGATATGTATTTCTACTTGGCATCATTTGCTTTCACATTTTTTGCAGTGCCAGACTGCTTGAGCTGAATTCTTTCAAGCTGTTACTTCATTATGTTCTTTCTTACCTGTTTTTATGATGGGAAACCTGCTGCTGTTATTATCTTGATTCTTCTATACATAATGTGTCTTTTTTTCTCTAGCTATTTTTACAATATTAATCTTTATCAGTCATTTTGAGCAATTATGATACTGCCTTATTTGACAATATCCAGCATACGTTTTGAAAAAAAATCATCGAACTAAGAATAAAAGGGAGTTTCTTCAACATGATAATTGTAATCTTCAAAATCCTACAGCTAACATTGTACTTAACATTTTTTTCTCCTTAGATCAGGAATGTTCACTCTCACTGTTTCTATTTAACATTATACTGGAGGTGCTAACCAAAGCAATAAGATAAGAAAAAGAATTGGAAAGGGAAAAAGGAAGAAATTAAACATCTTTATATAGAGAAAACATGAATGTCAATGTCAGTGTGAATTTCTATGTAGAGGTTGTTACACCTCTATGTATATTAGAACTAGTGAGTTTAGCAAGTTGCAGAATATAAGATCTCTTTACAAAAGTCAATTGTATTTCTAGATATTAGCAAGTAAAAACCAGAAATTGAAATTTAAAAAATAGCATTTATAGTAATATCAAATATATACAACACTTGACAAAAAATTTCCAAAACATTAAAGACTGAAAACATTGGTGAGAGAAATTCAGTAAGTTCTAAATAAATGAGAGGCATAATCATATTCATAAATTGTTGTATTAAAAAATATTGTCAGCTCTCTGTAAGTTGATCTATAGATTCAAGGAAATCCCAGTAAAAAGTACTAACAAGGTTTCAGGTAGAAATTGAAAAGCTAATTCTAAAATTCACATGGAAATGCAGAATATCTAGAATAGCCAAAAACAACTTTGAAAAAGTTGAAAAACTAACAGTACCTAACTTCAAGACTTACTATAAAGATGCAGTAATGAACACAGTGTGGTTTTGACATAAAGGTAGTCAAACAGTTCTATTGGATATAATAGAGAGCTTAGAAATAGAGGGACTATTTTTTTATAAGGGTGCAAAGAAAATCCTGTGTAAAAATGACAGTCTTTTCAATACATAGTACTGAAACAGTTGAACATTCACATGTAAAAAATAACTGTGGATCCACATCTTTTATCATATTAATAAATTAAAATGTATCATAGACCTAAATGTAAAACTTAAGTCTATTAGGCTTCTAGAAGAAAATATAAGGGAAATCTTTGTGACTTAAGGTTAAGCAAAAACTTCTTAATATGACACCAAAAACAGGTCCCATAAAAGAACAAACTGATAAACTGGACTTCATCAAAATGAAAAGCTGTTCTTTGTAAAACCGGGTTAAAATAATAAATAGACAAGCCATGCATTGGGGGAAAATATTTGCATAGTATGTATTTGATAAAGGATTTGTATTTAGTACATATGAAATACTCTTCAAATTCAATAGTAAGAAAACAAATAGCCAAATTAAAAAAAAATGAGCAAGAGATTTGAACAGACAACTTACCAAAAAATATACAGATGGCAAAAAAAGCAACTAAAAAGTTACTAAGCAATATTAATGATTAGGGAAGTGCAAATTAAAAGCCAAAGTCACTACACACTTATTAAAATGGTTAAATTTTTTTTTAAAAAATTGACTATACCAAGTATTGGAGAGAATATGGAGAAAATAGGACTCTCATGGATTGATATTGTTGGGAATGTAAAACGGTACAACCACTTGGAAAGCAGTTGAACAGCTTTAAACAATTCAACATACACATGCCATATGATCTAGCCATTTGGTTTCTAGATATTTAACCAATAGAAAGAAAAACATAAGGTCATTCAAAGATTTCCACACAAATGTTCATAGCAGCTCCATTTGTAATACCTCCAAACTAGCAATGACCTCATGTCCATCATCAAGTGAAGGGACTGAAATGATAACTCAAGTGTGGTGTATTCACACAGTGGGATGTTACTGGGCTATCGAAAGGAAAATAATTATTGATACAAACATGAACATGAATGAGTCTGAAAATAATTATGAGTGAAAAAACCAGACCACAAGAGGCTACACACTGTATGATCCCTCCTACATAAAATCACAGAATACACAGCCCAAGCTGTAATGACGGACCACGGGTCCTGGGGAATCACAGGTGAGTGGTGGTGGAGAGAGGAGAGCAGGGAAGAGCAGCTGGAGGGAGACTTGGGAAAGGTGGGATTCACGTTCATTATCTCGATCACGGTGAAGCTTTCCTGGGTGCACTGTGTCAAAACATACCAAGTGGTTCACTTAAATATGTACAGTTTACTGTCTGTCAATTTTACCTCAATAAAGCTGTTGAAGAAACAAAAAGTAATAGGTTTTGATCAATTAATAGCAAAGGCAAGGGGGTAATTATGCTGAGCAGTTAGAAATGCTCTATTCAGGGAAGTCCATATTGTTCTGAATACCCCTCTGCATTGAGTGTGGGCTGAACCTGCCTTGTCCTCGCTGATCGGAGGGCTCTCCTCAGGACAGATTGGGAAAGCCTGTGTACGGGGAGAACTATGCAGCATCATTGCCTGGACAGGGAGCACAGGCCCTTCCTGTCTCTAGAAAAACAGGACTGAGGGATGAGGCTCTCCACCCTAAAACGGCACAAGGTGATAGATGCCGGCAGAGCCCACTCTGCAGCCCTTCAGTCTGGGACATCTGAAGGTAATTTCCAGTCATTAGTCACTGTTTCCTTCTCAGCAGAGCTCGAAAGGGCACGACTGCCCAGTCGAGAAGAGCCTGTGTTCCAGTGCCCTGGTTTAGGTGGGTTTTTAAACTGATGGGAAATCAAACCATGAGCGTTGTCCTGGCTCCCCCCAACCCATGTGGGTTTTTATCACACCATTTGCCCAGCTCACTGGTCCTTCCAGGGCCTCCAGGGTCTGGCTCTGGTACCACATCTCACTTCTCAGTCCCTCTCTAATCGTCCTAACTTTAACATGGGTCATTCTCTTTGATGTTGGTTCATCCTCTAAAATTTGGGGATTTGAGATAGAACTTCATTAAGGGATGCAGAGAAAAATAAACCAAGCCAAACAGGGAAAAATATTAACACAAACAATGATGAAATGACAGAGCAGGGAGCTTTATCTTACTGTCCTCAGGCCATACCGGCTACTCTGGTTTAATAGACATCCACGGTCCGACACTTTCACTGGATTGCACTGGACCCCGAGACCGAACTGACTTCTCAAACCCCACACCCGTGGTCAGTTTCACTTGAGGGCAATCCTGAGTCTGCAGGGACCTCTTGGGAAGTGAGCCCAGTGGCCTCTCCAGGAGCCCCTGTGAGCTGCTTCCCTCCCTGAAGGTGTCCTGGAATCCTAGACACCCTCCTATCTCACCCGAGTTCTACATGGCAGAGATCTCGTTTGTCTTGTTTGCAGCTTCATCCCCAAAGCACAGCAGGCAGTTGGTCAGTATTTGTTAAGTGAAAAACTGCTCCCTGGTCTTCAGCTACTTGCACAAACTCAATCAGCCTGCCTTTTCTCTCCCGTGAGGTTATTAACAATGCCGGCTGCAAGCATCTTCTGCCTGACCTGTTTGTTACAGATTTGAAACCTGGTTTCAAAAATTTGTCAGAAGTCTGATTTGGATTCCCGCTCTACCCTGTACTGACTGGATGACAGAGGTCAATTCACCCACCATTTTGAACCTCATTTTTCTTATGGATGAAGTACATAGGAAAACCATCATCTGGGTCACGTGGTGGGTTGTTACAAAGACCTCTCTTCCAGATGGACTGCAGTGTTTTATAGCCTGTAAAGGACACACAAATGTTAGGTGTCAGGGGACAGGATGCGTACTCCCCACTGGCTGTGCTGCGGACCGAGGCTTTCTGTCCCTGCACTCTGACCACCCTGGCTGGTGAGTTTGGGAGAAAGAGTAGAGCACATGTGGACCTTCACTTTCCTCTGTCTGTAGCCAGCCTGCCTACAGGAAGCAGCCTTTTTCTCAGTGCATCTTACAGCAGCGGCCTGGTCTCCAGAGCTATCTGGGCCTGGACAGGAGATCAACACCAACAGGAGGGTCATATCTACCCACGGGTCTCACCTGACTAAGATTCAGCCTCCAGCATGGCCCTCATCAGCAATACTGTCACTGCTTTGATATATCTTCATCTGTCTGATGCCTGAAACTCTCATTTGGTTCTTAATTCAGATGGAAGAAAAGAATATTAATAGCTGAGTCCCCTCAACCCCAACATTTGTCATTTTTGGTCATTACTATTGAAAGCTCTCCCAGAATTCTTTGATTCCTGAATCCCTGGGGATGGTGTTCTGTAGTTCCCACTCCTGGGCAACTGGACTTGAGTTAAGGCCTCTACAAACTGAAGGCCAGGTGCAGACAGTTGCTTGGCGCAGTGGGGATGCGGCTGGATTGGCTCAGCTCTGACACTTCCCTCATCTGTGTCTGCCTGTGTCCCACCTCAGAGTCCGAGCACTGTCCTCTCTCCCTGTGATGGTGGCCCCCCTTTCTCCTTTCTGCTGCTCTCACCACTCCTGGCTCACACCTCCAGTCTGAGCCTTCCTTTAAATCTCCTGGAAGGCACCTTCTCCTTCTCCTGGCACCTGCGGATTGGCTCTCTGGGTGAAGTGAGGAGTGCTCATGGGCATGAAGGGCGCCCTGGAGAAATAAATTGTACAGGAAATGAGGAAAGACTTCGGGAAGAAATGCTGGCTCTGGCAGAAGACACAGGAACCTTGGGGACTGTACCACCCCTCTGTGAGGGATAGACTGTTTAGTCCGACTTCTTGCCACACACCAGCCTATCATTTTGAATAGTCAATGTGGCTGCCGGGGAAGCAGGTGGGAGCTCACTACAGCCAGTGTAATACCTCGGGGTTCAGTTTGACATGGGGTTCTTGCTGGCATGTAGACATGTTTTTAGACCTTGGTGTTGGAAGTCCATAAAGATTAGTGAAGGTAATCATGATGTGAGCATATGTGAGATTTTGTCAATTGAGAGTCCAGGGAAAGGATCAGGAAGTATGTCTCTAGGTCCCCACAAGTCCCCCTTGGTCCCAAGACTTGGAACCATTGTTGCATAGAAAGCTAGTTAGATGGCAGATTTAGAGGACGTACTCTAGATTTACTTTGCCACTGACAAGATGTATTTAGAGGCAGGTAGGGTATGGTAGTGAGATATCTCAACTAGGGGTCAGAAGGCTGGTTTGAAATTTGGGACTAGCCCCAGGCTAGCTTGTCAATCCAGAGGATGTCAACAGACCTCACTGTGTCTAGGTGTCCCTGTCTATGAAATGAAGGAAAATTAAACCTTCATTCTCAGCCTCTGTGATAATTCCTTATCTCCCTTTCCTCTCCTCCTCTGTCCCTTCGGGGTTCAGTTCCTAGAGCCTTTCTGCTACTTGCCTGAGTTGCTCAGATCCTCTGTGCCCTAATTCAAACACTTTTATTCTGTTTATTTCCCCAGGGGCTGTGGTACCCTCAGCCATCCAAGGCAAAGATTGTTTCAGGGTACGGTTGTAATGACATAATTGTCACCCTTTAGGCATATGCTACTTTATAGTGTAAAATACTATGAAGAAATGGATCCCACCCTGGCCAGTGTGGCTCAGTTGGTTGGGAGTTGCCCCATAATGCAAAGAATCACCAGTTCGATTTCCAGTCAGGACATGTGCCTGGGTTGCGGGTTCAGTCCCTGGTCTGGGAGCATGAGAGAGGCAACTGATTGATGTTTCTCTCTCACATCAGTTTCTGTGTTTCTGCCCCTCCCTTTCTCCCTACCTTCCCATAAATAAATAAATAAATAAATAAATAAATAAATAAATAAATAAATAAAAAAGAAATGGGTCCCTAGTGTAGGACTTTCAGGCAGGGGACACAAGGTCACTGCTCCTTGAGCCCTCCAAGTCTTCAGGTCAGGTTAGATGGGAGAGAAGAGAATGGCGATGAATTCACTAAGCTCCTCGGTGTTGGAGTCCATCTCCTGGCACCTGCCCACTATGGAGAACTCAGGAAGCTGCCATGTGCATTCAACATTTTGGTCCAGGAGCATCATCTTAAAGTGGCCCTCTAAATATTGCATTCAGGTGTGGTCTGCCTTTAAACTTGCTAGTCTTTCCTTATACCTGGAATGTTAGTTAAACTGAGGGCTCAGAGCACAGTGGCGAAGTAAAGGATGGGAGGGGGGCTGATACAACAGCCAAGAGATGGGTAGAAGCTCTAAGAGAGGGGAGAAGAGAAAGAGATGGTCCTCCACAGAGGACTGCCTATGGTGGCTGAGAGCAGATGGAACCCTATCAATGAGCACATATTTCTGAATACTTAATGCTGTGGTTCCATATAGGATTATGTGCACTAGATCTTGTGGTTTCCATCCCTAGATCTATGCCCCTTCCCACCTCTGAACTTTGCTAATGGCATTCCCTTCCTGGGAATTCCCTTCTCCTTTTCCCTCTCACTTAAGTAAGTCTTACTTTCTTTTGGGGTCCAGCACAAGCCCCACTTCTCCAGTCCTTCTTGCCCAACTATTCCGGCCTATTTGATCGATCACCGTTCTTCACAGAACAAATAGAGTACATGTTTGAGGACTTAATTATAGAGCTCCTATATTATTTATTAATGAGTTCAATAAGTTGAAATCTCCTTGGGGAAGAGCATAGTCCTAACTAAAATTCAGAGCTGGACTAACTCTTGGAGACTGTTGGCCCTTGTTTCCTTTTTTCCTTTTTAATTAAATGTATTGGAGGTAACATTGGTTAATACATTCTGCAAGTTTCGGTGTACAACTCCATAACACAACATCTGTATACTCCCTGTGGGTTTGTCACCCAAAGCCTGGTCTCCTTCTGTCATCATGTATTTGGCTCCCTTTACCCTCTTTGTCCCCCCGACCCCCTTCCCCTCTGGTAACCACCGCACTGCTGTCTGTGTCTGTGAGTTTGTTAGTCCTTGTTTCTGGGAGTCCACAGCCCTCTCCTTCCCCTGCACCACCCGACCGTCCTGCTGTTGTGTTGATTTAGGTAATTGGTAGAAAGAAGTACAAACCCTAGTGAATTCAAGACCCAGTAAGATCAAGCTTGTTCATTAGAAAAAGCTAAGTGCTCTGAGAGAGAGAGAGAAGGAGAGAAGAAATAAATGCCTCTAGAGAAGTTGGAAGAAGGAATGAGAGAAACCAGAACAGCCTGGGTTAACATTGCCAGAGGTTTTGAGGATTTGGGGGACTGTGTTTGGGCAGATAGCTGTGTCCACGCTGGGAAAGACTGGGATGAAGAAAGAGTGGAAATTTTATGTCATGGATATTTTAGTTTGTCATAAAAGGCAAAGCCTTCAGGGCATCTTAAACTATTTAAAGTGTTTTTCTCTTGTCATTATTACAAAGGGATGCAGTTGTATTTCTACTTCAATTAATAAAATATAAAATAAATTACAAGTAACTTCATGTCAAGCATATTTTAAAATCTTGTTATCATTGATAATTGTGAATATTCCCTGGGAAATTTTAGCAAAAATATATCAATAAAATTTGTAATGAACATGGATATGTGCCTTGCTTATGCTAGGTACTGTGGGCAACTTCATAAAATAAATCAGTCAAAATAATATTTGAAGTACTGGTTACAAATCAGGGATATTGAAAAATATACAAAGTGCCCTGGCTGGTGTGGCTCATTGGATTGAGCACTGGCATGAGAACCAAAGGGTCGTCCATTTGATTCCCAGTCAGAGCACTTGCCTGGGTTGCAGGCCAGGTCCCCAGTAGGGGGTACAAAAGAGGCAACTGCACATTGATGTTTCCCTCTCTCCCTCCCTTCTCCTCTGTCTAAAAATAAATAAATAAAAACTTAAAAAATAAAAAATGTACAAAGTTTCATGGAAGCAGGTGACAGCCATCCATATGCCATGACCTGAAAGATAACACTTTAGCTATTTGCCTTGAGTCTTCCTTTTTTAAGAAAAATTACTCTTTGCTTTGCAAAAGAAAAATAAATGAATGATTTAAGTTTTTAAACAAATATAGGAAAAGACAAAGATGACAGTAACAATTACGTCTAACTTACCACCCAAAAATAATCATCATTAAACTAGATGAACACCACTCTGGACATCTTTTCCTGCGAAGATACAGAGCGAAAGGGGAAAGATGGGATATACTTCCAAGAGAACAGAGTTATACAACAGGTATTATTATTTTTAATTAATTAATTTTATTTTATTTGCATTTAGAATAAAAAGAAGCTGATAGTCAATTGTAAAAATCTCTGAACTTCAAATAACTGTTTTGTCACTAGGGGCAAGAGCTTTTCTTAAGAGTCCCTTTAAGTTTAAAAAGAGAGATTTAAAAAAATTAAGAGGTGAGCATTACAATTTTTAAGTGATATTTGCCCATTTAATCGTTCTGTTGATCTTTTAAAATTTCAATTATTTTAGTTCTTTATATCACAATGTTTAGGTAACTTTTTATTCAGTGATTTCGTTTCCAGAGACGTCTTTGTGTTCCTTTTTTTTTCAAATGTATTTATCAGTTACAATGGAGGTTTTGGCCTCTATTTTATTTCTTTTCCTTATGGCTTCAATCTTACTTTCTATTTCATTTTGTTGTTTTGTTATATTATCCATAAGTTTTTGTGTTGCTGACAATTTCTTCTTAGGTTATCCTATAATAAGGGTTGGTAAACTCTGTGTAAATGGCCAGACAGTGAATATTTTAGGCTTTGGAGGCCAGAGCTGTAACTACCGCTACTTGACTCTGCCATCGTAGCATGAAAATAGCCTCAGAAAGCTCGTGAACAAATGAATGTGGTTGTGTTCCAATAAAACTTTATTTACAAAAAAAAGGGTGGTGGGCCAGTTTGGTGTCTGCTAGTAATTCTTTTGGTGTGGGGAGGAGAATATTTTTCTTTTAAAATTTAATTTGGTTGAGTAGGAGAGAGAAACTCTTGGATGCAGTTCCTAATGATCATTTTAACCTAGAAACAATGAAGTATTTTTTTCGGTTTTTTGGGGATATCAGTTTTGTGGTTCTAGATATAACTGGCCACTGGCCAATTGGCTTTACCTGAGCTACGTGTGATGGGAAGACTTATGCCAGAGAAATAAAGCAAATTGCTCAGACACATGAAAGACTAGTCTTAAAGATGCAATTTGAACACAGATCTTTTTAAAAAATATTTTTCTGGAGGTAAAGTTCACGAAACATAAAATTAAACATTTTACAGTGAATAAATAACTCAGTGGCATTTAGCACTTTTACAATGTCGTACAGCCACCCCCGCTATCTACCTCTAGAACATGTTCATCACCCCAAAAGGAAGCGAAGTGTCCATTAGGCAGTCACTCCTCATTCTCCCCTCTCCCCAGCCCCTGGCAACCAGCAATCTGCTCTCTGTTTCTATGGATTTGTCTATTCTAGAGATTTCACATAAAAGGATTCATACAATACATGACCTTTTGTGTCTGGTTTCTTTCACTTAGCATAACGTTTCTGACGTTCGCCCATTCTGTCGCATGTATCAGTCCTTCATTCCTTGTTATGGCCAAGAAATAGTTCACTGTATTTATATATATAACACAATTTATCATTTATCTTTTGATGGACGTTTGGGCTATTCCCACCTTTTAGCTGTTGTGGACAGTGCTGCTATTTACACGCATGTAGGAGTATTTGCTTGAGTCCCTATTTTAATTCTTGGGTATATCCTAGTTGCAGAATTGTTGAGTCATGTAATTCCCTGATTAACTCCTTAAAGAACTGCCAACCTTTTCCCAGGTGACTGTCATTTGACATGCCTACCAACAACGTATGAGAGTTTCATTTCTTCGTGCCCTTGCCAACATTTGCTATTTTCCTTTTTTGTGTGTGTGTGTGAACACAGATTTCTAACTCTCAGTTCTCTTATTTTAGGAGGTTCCAGGATTTGTTTTACATTCTCCATGGTTTGAGTTTTATAATTACATTACTTATCCATTCAATCCACATCATGAAATACTTTATGGATATGTTTCTCCCAAAAGTCTGAATTCCAGGGAATGTTCACGAATCTCAAAGAGTAAAATTTCGAAATATTTTTAAACAAAGTTAACTGCAATTTATTTTAAAATTTCAGAATTGCTGTAGAGATAATAACTGCAACCCTCTGTAATTCTCATGCTGGGGGGACAAGGAGGCCCGGTGCCCATCTGCTGGGGCTGCTGTGGGGGCGTGCACTTCCTTGGGCAGGCTATCAGAAAGAATGGTTGCTAATGTCCTTTCCAACTACATTTTAAAATTAGAATTTCAATATTTATGGGGGCCTTTCTGAGAATGTACAAAACCTTGAAAATATTGTAATGCATAATTTAAAGCATGGATTTTGTGATTTTGCCACTTTAGAGGAATATGGGAGCTGGTGTCCCAAAATCCAATCCGGATCAGATGTCACAAGTCCAAATGTCAGGGGTTGCTGCTCTGTGGAGGCCAGAGTCGTGGAGAGGCTAAGTGACACCTCTGCCTGAATTCCTGAATCTGCAGCAGAGATCCAGAGCACCCTCAGGCTCTGGCTGTGGTCAGCTGGCCCATCTCCTTGGGACCCGCAACTTCATGAATCTGCCAGCAAAGCTGGCCGGGCACATGCTGCCTAAGTCTGATATCCTCCAGCAAGGACAGGCATGGATCCCTTTGCATCTGGGCTTCCAGCTCTGCTGCACTGGGACCGATCCTGAAAGCCACCCTCGTCTTCTTTGAAAGGAAATGTCATTTCTCCATGGTCTTCTGCATCCTTGACAGACAGACTCACCCCATGCACCCAATGAGGACATTGTAAAAAGGAACCTACCTCTTTGAGTTGACATTACCCCAGAGAAAGGAGGGCTCCCCTTGGAGGGGGTGATCACAGAAAAGCCCCATGAAATGGGGCTGGCACCTATCTTTCCCAACGAACAGTGCTGCAAATCAAGTAGCTTATACATATGGAAAGAGGTTTATTTATGAGTGGGGAGAAACCCATAAGGAAGAGTTATTAAGTCCAGGAGGAGCTGATTTATGTCACAGTAAACTTCAGACTATAGTTCAGCCCGAGGAATGCCAGTCTCTGACGGGTGTCCATGAATAAATTCTCTGTCTTTTAAAAGCATTCTCTTTTCTTTGCTAGCCACTGGACAAATTCTTCATCTGGCATGAGGACTTTTCCCTTCTTGCCCTCAGTTCCCTCTGCTTCATGATCTTCACAGATCTAGGAGGTCAGGGGGAGGGAGGTCACACCACAGGCCAGCTTTGAGAAAGCCTTGGGTTTTCATCACCCCATGTAGGTTCTCTTAGCCTGGAAGCTGAGCAGTTTCCCTTCAGGCTGGTGGTGACTGGCTGGGAGATCTGAGGAAGCCAGCATAGGTGTCAGCATAGGTACCTGGCTTCTGTCAATAAGTACTGTGGGATCACAGCATCCCCCAGGGCTTTTAAGGCTCTGTGTGTAAGAACTATTTAATGAGATCATGGCCTCCAGATTTTGCCTCAAGAAGCTCAGCATACCAAGATCTTTGGCCAAGAACTCTGTCCCTGGGGGTGCAACAGTGGCTGTCTATCCTCTGTGGATGCAGGTGACTTGGGCTCCTTTGGACACCAGCTCTCATCTGCATTCAGGTGGGACACCATGTCCTTCTGGCATCCACTGCAGAGGTTTATGTCTGCATGTCTAATTGCTCAGAGAGCACAGACTGGTTTCTAGTAAATGGAGTTGGGATGTTGAATGCATAAATATGGTGAGAAGTCATCTATATTCCATCTATCTATGTATCCATCTATTTATCTGCCATCTGTTATCTATCTATCTATCTATCTATCTATCTATCTATCTATCTATATATCTATCTACATGCCTACCTATTCATCTATCTATCTGTCATCTGTCTGTCTGTCATCTATCTATCTGTATACCAATGTCTCTAACTCTGCATTGGTCTATTAACATTTGTAGAAATACAGAGTCCATGACCAAAATCTCATTACAAAACCTGACCAAATGGAACCTTTATGATGAACTACTTTCTCTTCTTTCTTAAAACAGCCTCATATAGAGTGTTCATGGGTAAAAGCAGGAATGAATATCACATATAGACACCCCTTGAGGGGTTCAGCTTCATGCGATATTAGGCACATAAAGCCTTCTATCAACACCCCCAAAGTAAAGATTTTAATAACACTCCCCCCCCATTATCCACTTGTGCCTCTGAGGCTTTTGTGGCGGGGGGGACAACCTCCAGGGCTCCAAGGGTCTGATCTTGGTGCTTTCACTTGTCACTCAGCCCACCAAAGCCCATCTTCCCCATCCTGCCTTACAGTACGTGGACAGAGGAGTGCTGAGCCCAGGACATTGTGCTGACCCCAGGCCTTGTCCTGACCCCAGTGCCTTGTTCTGGCCACAGTAGGGCATCTCTAAGTTTCAACTACTCCTCAGTCTTCTCAACTTCAGGAAACCAGCCAGTTGCTGCAAGTTCTGTTATTGGTACCACCCAGAGTTGGAGAAGAAGGAGTCTTATTCTATTCTCAGCTATAAGCTTAGCACTGGAGCAGGAAATGTTCCTGGTTTTGGTATGAGAGGTTCTTGCTTCAGGAACAAGGAGAGAGGACCTTATCCCCTGCATAAAACACGATGAACAAAACCTTGGAACCCGGGTCACAGACACAATTTCAATTGTATCTCCTTCCTTGGTATTCTGTTTCCCATATATGAAGTGGAGTAGTATCAAGCAAAACATCTTTGCCCCTCTGAATCCTACCCGTATGTAGTTATCAATCTCCCATAAATCCTTTGCTGATGCCCCAGGCAAAACTGAGTTCTGTTTAAGCATCTATTTCACTTATTATCTGTTGCAGGACATATCACATACATTTTGTGGTTTTTATCTTAAAGTTCGAATATGTTTAAATCTAATACTCTGGCAAAGTGGAGGGCAGACCCCTGGTCATATACGCATATCTTAGAGTGCCCCCAGGATCCTGCATCACTGCTGGGTGTGGAATGAATGAGAGATCTAGAAACACAGGTTGGCAGGAGCTGATCATGTTACTATTCCCAGATTGTTACATCTGATATTCATCAATCAGGACTTGCCATTCTCACCAAGACCATGGTATTTTGTGGTGTGAATTCTTTCCAGGAGCCATCATGGAAGATGAAATTATCACTGATGGGTTTGCCCAGAGACAGATGCAGCACAGCAAAGGTCTAGTTCTTGTTCACATCATTTGCAGGTGGAATGCCTCTCCTTGGCCACTCTCTTCCAAGCAGTGACTTGAGGATCTGACTCCTTTGCTTGTGACCTGCTGCTTTTGAGGAGGTTATGGATGGAGAGGAAGAGCAGGAGTTTTTAAGGCTCAGGACTACAAACGGCTGATACGTTCTGGTCACTGTCTTCTGCGGGATGCAGTTTCGTGGCCCTCCATCTAATGCACACCAGGTTGAGAGAGGTCATCTTCTTGAGTGTTTTCCTGTGTCCACAAGACATGGAGACCATGTGGCTGGGAGCAAATAGATGAGGGAGTTATGAAGAATCAAGCCATGGAAGGCTTGGGATTGGATTCTACATGGTGGAAAGCCTTTGGGGGATTTTGAGCAGATGAATGACTATTTTGGAAAGGACTTGGGTCTTATTCCCTTTGTCCCCTTCCCAGCCTTCCCTGGCTCCAGCTGGTTTGTGGAGGGCAGCAGCCCCTTCACCCCACAGCCCCAGTCCTCTCCTTCTGCCAGCATCGCAGCGGTCTTCCATGCATAGAAGTGATACTCAGTGCAGAAGGGCCGTCCCAGCAAAACCATTATGCTAACTTGGTGTGTTTTCCACTTCATTTTTTGTTTGTTTGTCAGCAGTCACCCATCCCCTTGAACAGTTTGGGATGACTTCCTTTAGAAAAGGAAGCTTTTGGTAAATTCATCCACACTACACTACAGAGATAAAGCATATAACCTATACTAGACAGGTAGAGGGCAGGATGGGTGGACTGCAGACCGACCTCCCACCAGCTTCTGCAGAAGTGCTCCCAGCATCAAGAGCACCACTCGATAACCCACTGGCCTGGCAATCTCTCCCCTTCAGCACTGGCAGGAACAACTCTTAGAGGTGAAAGTACAGTTTAATTTCTAGGCTCACCCAGGCGTAGACTGGGCTGCCTAGAAGGCCAATAATGAAATATTGGCGGCGCATATTTGATAATGTGCTGAGCATGGCTGGCACACAGCTCTGGCTGATGAATGCATTGCTGTGGAGGTCTGCACCCCGTCCGCCCAGAGCAGTGGGTGGGGGCTCCGGAAAGCCAGGATGTTCTTTCCTGGGGCTCATATTGTCCCTGGACAGCCCTCCTGTGAGCGTGAGACCTGCACTGCTTCCCCTGGACCAATGTGGAGGGCAGGGAGGGGAAAACAGAAGAGGAGAAAAAGCACTACTTCTCCCCAACTTGCTCTGCTCTGAACTGAGATCCCACAGAGAGTGGTGTTCTCCCACTGCGGCTTCCCCATGACCATGGGGTCAAAGAAAGCATTTTTCCAGAAGAGCTTCTTTTCTCAATTTATGGCAGAGCATCCCAGAGCAAGCGGCAAAATGAAATAGGTCTCTGTTATCTCTCTTCCCAAAAGAGACAGCCGTATGAAGGAAGGAGATGATTCCCATCTGGCTTTCATATGCCTCATAAAATGCATGTGAAGGCGTGTGAAATACAGGGGACTGGGAAGACGCAAGAGGTAGGGACAGGTGCCTCCTCCGGCTCCTCACGCTTTTTGGGCCTGACAACAGCAAAGCACAGAGCTTTCTTTCCCCTCTTTTTTTTCTTTTCTGAGTGTAAGGGCAATGGCTGTGGCCTCTGTACTGACCTTCCATGGAGATGACAATACAGAGGTGGGAGTGATAATGATGATAATAACAATAACAATGGTAACGACAGTGATGGCTGACAGACAATAATTGTGAAAGCTGCTCTTTTCCCTTTGCCCCTCTGTAGTCAGCTTTTGACGTGCTGGGGTACAGCTTAGCAAGCAGCTCTTTGAGTTCTTGGGAGACGGGAGATGGAAGAACCCCTCCCTCAGGGGCTTACAGTGTCTGGTCAGTCCCACATGAGTCCGTTCACAACACCCGCCTCCAGTCACAGGTGACAATTTGTGTGCAGATGTGCCTGTGTGTGACACCTGTCAGTCCAGCCCCGCCCTCCAGGGGTGCTCTTGCTGGAGAGTGGCCTTGTGCACAATGATGCCAGGCTCGCAGCGTGTTCTGGGAGGGGAGTTAGTGGCAGGTGCCTGGCACCATGTCAGGTGCTCTTTCTTTAGTGTGGATCCCACCTTTTTTGCCCCCAACTGTTTGGTTGAAGGACATTAAAGATACTTAAACCATGAATGGCACGTACCAAATTATTCCTGAGAATTAGCTAAAGCAGCTAATGGAATGGGAGTTGGAGGAAGAAGAGGATCTGTTCTTAGAAGACCAAACAAATTGGAGTTGGGGCGGAAACACAGTCTACTTCTACAGTCAAAGCCCAGGGATGAGGGCATATGGGTTTCTGGGTCAACAGAATAATAGGGATGGATGAGATTAAAGACAGATATTTGTGCTTCCTCATTTCTCTTCTCTCCTGTCTTTCTGCTTCCTTCTAGCCCTTCTTACCAATACATCTGGGGAATTTATATTCACAGATTATTGTGCTAAGGTTTCCAGGTGGCATAGTCAGAGCTCCTTAAGAATTAACATTTATTAATTCTCTACACCAGTGGCCCCTAAATTTCAGAAGCTTTTAATGATGCAGATTTACAGTCCCTACCCCAGACCAGCAGACTCAGAATATCCAAGCGACAGAGTTGAATATGCCGTGTTTTTTCAGGTTGCATGGGGATGCTCAAGGCAGCTGGACAGGGACCACTATTTGCTGTGTTCCCAGAAAGGAATCAACTGGCCAACCCCATGCACCAAAAGAATTTACACTCAGGCAGATCATCGTTCCACTTTAGCACTTTAATTTTCTGGTCATGAACCTTCCAAAAATTCCAATTCTTTACCTTTAAAATGGACATTATGATAGCATCCAATTTACAGGATTTTTTTATATCCTCACCCAATGATATGTTTATTGATCTTTAGAGACAGAGGAAGGGAGAGAGAGAGAAACATGGATGTGTGAGAGAAACATTCACCAGTTACCTCCCATATGTGTCCCGACCAGGGATCAAACCCACAACCTAGGCCTGTGTCCTGATCAGGGATCCAACCCACAAAGCTTCAGTGTATGGGACAGCACTCCACCCAACTGAGCAATGCAGCCGGGCCAACTTACAGGGTTCTGGTGGAACCAAATGTGGTGATGGAAGCAAACATGCTTTCAAAACTGGAAAGTACTGCCCAGGTGACCCCTTTCCCCACCTTCTGAGTCTTTCTACATTTTCGTTCCCTCCAGCTCCAAGGAGAAGCCCAGGAAATCTTGCTAATTAAATCTATGATGACTTGTTGAATCCAAGATGTTCTTTGAGAAAGTTTCAAGAATCAGTGAGTAAGTACACCATTCAAGCCCAACACATGCACATATCTGCAACATTTAAACTCTGATACTTTATAGCCTTTGATGTTCACAACACCCGCATGTGCTAGAGGAGAGATTCTCAGCACCTTCATTTTTCAGAGAAAGAAACTGGCTCAGGGACTTTGAATGGGTACAGCCCCAGTGGGAAGAGAATCCCATGGCCATCGGATGGCAAATGTCCACAGCCAGAGCTCCATCCTGAAGCCAAGTGCCTCTGAGTGACAAACCCTCCTGCAGCCTTCCCTTCATTGGTGCCAGGACCTGGGGTCCAGGATACCAGGCTAGCGTACCACATCCTGGTGTCCGAGGGCTGTGGACATGCTGGGTACCACAAAGGATGCTGGAAATGCTGTGTGTTGCAGTGGTCAGCCAGTTCTAAAGGATTTTCCCCCAAAACCAGCAATGTCTTATTGACATCTGGGGGCAGAGGGATTTCCCTTGCCCCTCTATGTCCTTCAGTTTCTCAACACCAGACTTCGAAGGTCCCACTTGCACCCAGTTTAAAGGGCTCTCCTCCCATCTTTCTCTTTGTGTGGCCTGGCCAGGGCCGGGGTGAGGGGGTTGCAGGTGGGGCACCTCCCATCATCACTGGTCCTGAGGAATCTGTGTTTGCAAATTGCTGGTGACAACTGGGAAAGGCAAAGAAAAGGTCTTTTTGGAGGCAGAAACTCCCGGAGAAAATATTGTGCTCTGTGAAATAGATAAGCAGAGGAGCTGTTTATTCCCTTGGTGGCGTGAGGCCCGGCTTTGAGGCAGATAAATCTTTGCTGGTGATACAGTACTTAAACCAGAACTGACACCTTTTTATATCAACTGCGGAGAATTGCTTTTGTGTGGCTCTGATACAAAGGCTGCCACTGCTTGTTCTCGCATATCAATTCCTCCTCCGCAGCCTGTTGCTTTTGCTTTTCTCAGCCTGCCCCTAGGTCTCAATGGGGCATCAAGGTCTCAGAAGGGCAGGGGAGGAGGGATGGCCCCCAAATGTCAGGGACAACTAGCGGGAGCAGGCAGGCATTATATGGAATTGGGGTGTTTGTCTGTCCTGAGGGACCCCCTCTGGCCCTCCCTACCCCCCAAGTCTGCGCGGCAGCTGCGGGGACCAGCTGGCGGGCAGTGCAGATGGGCAGAGTGCAGCCCCCTCCATGCAGTCTCTGTCAGGCACCAGGCCGGGAGGCAAACGGGCTCAAATTATTTTTAACTTCATCTTTTAATAGACAGCTAACGTATACATTCTGTAGACAAATTGTACTGATAAACAAAGGAAGAAATATTTGTAATGTTTTGTGTGTATTTTGTTGTCTATCCTCCCAAGGGTAAATATATATAACATTTACACACATACTCATTTTTAATAAAAATAGAACCATACTCTTCTGGACTGAATGTTTGTGTCTTCTCCGAGTTCGTCTGTTGAAGCCTGAAGCCCCAGGGAGGTCACGAAGGTTAAGTGAGGTCCTACAGGTGGGGCTGCAATACAATGAGACTGCTGTCCTTGGAGGAGAAACTGGAGTGAGCTTGCTCTCCCCCACACCCAGATGAGAACACAGCAAGAAGGTGGCTGGCTGCCTGCGAGCCGGAATGGGAGCTCCCACCAGGACCGAAAAGGCTGGCACCTTCATCTGGACTTGCAGCTTCCAGAACTGTGAGAAAATAAGTATCTGTTGTTTAACCCACTAAATTGATGGCATTTTGTTATGGCAGCCTGAGCAGACTGATACATGTAATCTACATAGAATTTTGCTCTTCAGACCCCATTTTCGGCTTTATCATACTTATCTCTGCAGCAGCGCACACCTGCAGCCGCGCAGCAGGAGCTAGCACTGCTTCCACACCGGCAATCTCCGCGGCCGGATTACCTTTCTATTTCTTGGCTTGGCTCCTGGCCTCCTTCCTCTCGTCTTCTCCACTCAGCTTTCTGCTCGAGGTCATGTAGGAATGGCAGACGTGATATCAGCAAAGCCAAACATTAATCATGTGACCGTGGCGAGTTAGACTTCCTGAAACTCGGTTTCTCTGCTTATAAAACAAGCTGACAATTTTGACCTCCTCTGAATAAAGTGAGAACTAAATAGAAACACATTTGTCAGCATGGTGGCTGGTAAATAGATGCTCGATTCAAACAAAAGCAGACGCTCCTCCTCTAGAACGCCCTCTGTGCAGGAATGCCTCTGGGCTCCTGTGGTCTGCCCCGCGGAGCTCCGCCTGGCCCTGGCCGGCCCATCTCTGCTTCCTGGCCGGAACGGGGTTTCCTCTCTCCTTTCTCTGTCCTACCAACTGTGTTTCCTCTCGGCAGCTGCTGCTCTGCCTGCCCGCAGGAGCTCTTCCACATCCTATGCTGGCTAGCAGAGAAGGGCTGGATCTTTATGGGTGTTTGTTTTACAGTTCCCTAAACAAGTTCATGAGCCCCTTTGACGTTAGGGATGTAACTGCTATTTGCTTTAGGGTGGCTGAGAGTGAGGAACATCAGGGGCTAGGCAAGTCAGTGTCGTGGGTCCGGGCTCCACTGGACCCAGATCTTTCCCTGACCCTGTTTACTGCCAGTCCTTAGAAGAGATCTCCTTGGCTGTGGTCCTGGGAATGGATGCAACTCTCTCCAAGCCCAGAACATGGTCCACCTATTCCACCTCATCCAAAGCACCAGCTCCCTCCTGGACCAATGTACCACTTGTGGCTCAGAACCTGGAGCTCTGAGCTCTAGGCTGGGCTGGGAACCCCGTCCCCTGCCAGCCTACAGCTTCCTTCCTGAGCAGCTGCCACCACACAATGGAATTAACATAAAACACAACTCGGCAGACGCACATTTAATTTGCTGTGATTATACTATCTATTATACAACACAGTTTTAAGTACTACAAGCTCCCTGGAGAACAGGAGAGAGGGGAAAAAAAACACATGTAGTAAAAAAACCCAACCTTCTCAAAATCACATAATGACAGAAGAATTTCAGTAACAAAACACAATCCGTGGCATAATAAATAGTGTATTTTAAAGTACTTAACATTTCTCAATTCTCTATTTCATTCCCATCAGGAACTCGGTTTATTTCTCGTGGAGGAAAAAAGTATATCAACAATTTAAGACTCCGAGAGACAATTAGAACTGGATGTGGGTTCTTCCGGGAGAATGTTCCAGGGTGAATGTTGGGCGGCTTCCCACAGATGGAACGGTCGGCCTTGCTGGCGCACGCCAGACAGCCAGCACCGGCCGGACGCCACACCCTGGCCCTAGGGGGTCTCTGGGCCTTCTGTGTAGAAGGTCCTCGGGGATGGCACAAAGAATAGGAACTCTGAGGGTGTCCAGTCCTGATTCCGCTACTCTCTGGCCACGTGAACACTCTGGTCCTCAGTTATCTCATCTGTGGAATGGGGATCACCCCTCAGATTGGTTATAAGAATTTGGTGAGATTTTATAAAGTAGTTTGCACAGTACCAGCAGTACCAGATGCTCCCTCTCTGCTTTCCACGCCCTTCCTTTCTGGAGTCAGTGGGCAGAAAATGCTTTTCCCAAAAAAGTGGATCAGGAGAAGTGGGCTGGCAGGTAGTTCTGGAGAGATCTTGGAGATGGGCATCTTAACCAACTTTCAAATATCTTCTGAGCCTTGAAGACATGCATCAGCCTGAAGGTGTGTGCAGGTGTGAACTCGGTCTGCAAGCAGAGGGTTGCACTGGTGGCCTCGAGGATGAAACAGCCCCATCTCTGCTCCCCAAGCCACCACAGTCTAAGGGGTGATGGCCTTAAATTGGGAGGGAGAAGAGTGTGAGGTGAGGCCCCCAAGGAAGGAGTATTTGGCCCTCTGGCTTCTCAGAGGTGGTGACACGTGGGCCATGGAAATGGGTTATGCACTGTCACTCCTGAACTCAGCATTCACAGGGCCCACATCTGCCCGAATGGCAATGGCTCCAGCAATCAAGAGAAGCGGGGTAGGCTCAACCTCTTTTCACAGCTTGCTCAGCAAACTCTATTGCCAAGATGCCTGTCATGTGACTCAGTGCAGCACTGAGGGGCTGGGCCCCTGTGCTGGGCCGGATGCCGGGCCCGAGGTGGAGTCTGTCCGAAAGTGAACAAGGCCCCACTGTCCCGTGCGTAGAGTGGCCGTTCCCGATGGTACACAGGAGACTGAAATGCCACAGAGCGAGGTGCGTGCCTCAAAGAGCTAAAACAAACTGAGGTGTAGGTGTTAGAAAGCAATAGGCATCGTGCTTCCTGGTGTGGAGGGAGGGAATGTCAGCTGCACGAGATGGGCGGCGGCGTGCCGGCCACAATTCTCATGCTGCACCTCACACTGGTTTTCTTAGGGTCCCGCTTCTGGGGGAAGTGATAAGACCTTCACAAAACTAGTTACTTAACCCATAGCCATTCTTTTCTATATTACATGAGAAAGAGCAGATAGCATTCTGTCCACACATATTTACTATGCACTTAATATGTACCCAGCACCTGGAGAGCTGAGCTCTGTGGGGAATACAAAATAATAACCAGTGTGAACAACACTTGATCATATATTTCATGATACTCTCAGCAAACCTGTACCATTGGGCAAAATATAGATATAAATATGAATGTAATTATAGATGTGATTTTAATCTTAATCATTTCAATCTTCATCTTATAGAGAGAACCCATAGGTACAGAAACATTAAGCGTTTTGCTCAAGGTCACACAGATACTAGGGGGTATGAATGAAATTCATGAAATCAGGTCTGTTCTGCCTCTTATAAATATATGCCAGCCAAGGTGTGGTGTTTCAAGATTATTGCTGAAATATCTAGAAGTGTAAGTAGTATGAATTCCAAGAATCTTGCTGACCCTTGGGTTGCATGTAGAAATGAAAGGGGAAATAAATCATCCCTTCCGCTAGGAAAGCTCTAAACTCCCCACGTTTACTCACCTCAATGGAGTGCCAACACAGTCCCACAGGTGAGGCCTCGAATCGGCCAACCGTCACGCCTCCTTCTCTTCTTCTGTTGCTTTATGGAGTTGATACCTCGTACATGAAAGTGAAAACTGGCCCCATTTTTTCTGACTTTTGCTTTTTTTTTGTTGGACCTCTTTCCGGTTTACCAGTTGCAGCCTTCACACTCCTCATGAAATTCTCCTTGGCTCCTCAGGACATGCCTGGGCACAGACCCAGCAACGGGGCCACATCTCAACCCACATTGTCTATGTCAGCGCTATGGAGGGGAATACATTGCCTTTGAGATTGTGCCATTTGGCCTTGCATAATTACATTACACTTTTCTGGATTCTTCTTCAGTGTAAGGGAAAAACAACCACTATCATTTAGTTCACCCGCACTGAGCACAACAAAGTCTCACCCTGTTAGAGCCTAGAACTCAGCTTGGCCTTGACTGTCAGGGCGATGCTGAGATCTGGGTCCCTGGCCTCTAGGAACCTGTGGGTAGAATGGATATTTGCTTGGCTTGGTGGGAGTCAGGCTGGAGAGCTTGTGAGTATTAGCAGGGTTTCACATGGGAAAAAATATTGTGGCCTATCTTGTTAATAATTTCAATTTTCAATAAGGAACAGGAATAAAAGCCCCTAACATGCACAGCCCAGCTAGATGTTATGACCACTTACCAAATGATCTAGTTGGAAAAGAAGTCAATTTAGCAATGAGATTATAAGTTCAGAGGTGAAGGAGATCTGCATCAACCTCGTGATTTCCTATTTTCATATTTATATGTGCCTAGTATATTTTAGGGATTTAGTTAAAAGGAAGAATAGAGGAAGGAAGGAAGAAAGGAAGGAAAAAAAAAGGAAAGAAGGGATGAACATCAACTAATGAAGATTTAGAGATGTCGTGTTACAGTCAAAACAGTAAGGTGGCTGCTTCAGTGGTGCACAAAAGAAAGCAAGCCCCACAGATGAGGAGATCAGCACTACATCCTGCTTCTGTATGTGTGTGTAAAGGGAGGCAGGAGGAAATGACCAGATGCCCTGGCTTTCCTGAAGCTGGGCTTTACATAAGAATTGCAAAACAGAAGGAGGAGAATGGAAAGGGAGAAGAGAAAGGGAGAGAGGAAGAGACAGTGGAGGGGAAAAAAAAAAAGAGAGAAGATGGAGAGAAAGAAGGAGAACAAGGGGCCAGGAGAAGGGAAAGAGAAAAGTGGGAAAAAGCAAGAACAACAGGGAGTTTTTGTTTGTTTGTCTGATTTATTCATTTGTGGTTTTCAGTTTTATATACAGACACAGAGAACACTATGGTGGTTACCAGAAGGAAAAAGAGGTAAGGAGAGGTAGTAAAGGGTAAGGGGGGTCAAAGACATGGTGATGAGAGGAGGCTTGACTTTGGGTGATACACAATGCAATATACACGTGATGCGTTATAGAATTGTACATTTGAAACATATAATTTTATTGGGTGATGCCACCCCAACAAACTTATTTTTTAAAGACTATATTTATTTATTTATTTAAAGATTTTTATTTATTTATTTTTAGAGAGAAGGGAAGAGAGAGGAAGAGAGAGAGAGAAACATCAATGAGTGGTTATCTCTCACACACCCCCTACTGGGGACCTGGCCTTCCCCCCAGATATGTGCCAGGACTGGGAATTGAACAAGAGACCCTTTGGTTTGCAGGCCAGCACTCAATCTACTGAGCCACACCAGCCAGGGCTCACCCCAACAAATTTAATAAAAAAGAACAAAAGAGAGAGAAATTTTAAAAGAAATGTGATTTTGGGAAGAGGAATAAAAGAAGAACAGAGAGAAAACATGGTTCCATTCTAAGAACATTAGCACTGTGTGTGTGTAGGCATTGTTGAAGAAGAGGAGGGGGCCCGGGCCATTGTGCAACTATTATTATATAATCAAGTCTCACAACAGCAATTCTCTGCAGAGGTCACTGCCTGCATTGTGGATGGAATTTGATTTGATGAGACTGATGCTTCTTGCATTCATGCTGCCTGACAGGGAGACCCAGGTGGTGGGAGAGCTCCGTTAGGAACAGAGGAGAGATGAAAGGAACAGAGGATGAGTCGACTTGTTCCCCTTCCAGCTTTCCTGAAGAGAGGCTACTCCATACTCAATCACATTCGATTATTCCCATGTACAGTTCTCCCAGTCATAGCCTTGTCTCTCCATTAATTATGGCGATTAGTTCGAACTATTGCTGATGCTAATTAGACTTTGAGAAATGTGTTTGGGCTGCCCATCGGTTGGCATTCAGAAGGAGGAGAGAGGATGGGGGAGAAGTGGAGAAAGTGCCAGGGCTTAATCTGTTCAGACTTGGGCAGGCACAGAAGTGAGAACAGCACTAGCTCAGCCTCAGAAGGAAGAAATGTCCCCAGGTATGACCCCCTTCCCCAGGCTACTGTTTCTGCACTTCGTGCCACCTCTGCCTGCTGTTACCCTCATTCCCTCATTTTCCCTAGGCATTGTGCACATTCCTGACTGTGTACATTTGCCTAGCCTGTCCCCTCCCCAGAAAAGCTCTGCTCCCATTTTTCTACTGAATCAAAACCTCAAGATCTTCAAGATCCAGCTGATGACCCCACCTCCTTTACAAAGACTGCTCTGACTACTCTAATTCCAGTGTCTATCTCTCCGCTTTGAACTCCATTGTTATCACCATGGAGTAGCTTCATTAAGCACATGGGATTAAGAGTTAGAGAAACCTGCCAGTTCTGCTGTTGTTAGCTGTGTGAGCTCAGACAAGTTAACATCACAAAACCTGTGTTCTCATCTTGATAACATCAATGTGATAATAATACCTCCAGGTGAAGTTCTGAGTGGGACTCATGTCCAAAGTCTCTTCTGTACAATTTAGCTCCACACTGAGAACATAGATTGTGCTTAATAAATCTTTGGAGATTGATGGAAGAAAAGAGATTGCAGTATCTAAATGTGATAAACTTTTAGAGAAAATAACTTTGGAGGTGGGAAGAGTTCAGAATAGAAAAAAATTTAGGCAATGCATGATGGGAATTGGTATTTAGACATCCTAGAGTTGTATTCATTAAATTTATTGTTAATACCCACCCAAGAGAAAAGAGTGGTCCAGTAGTTAGAATAAATAATGTTGAGACTAGAAACTGTCATTCAACCTTGGCCTGCAGCAGCCACGAAGCTGTTGTGTTCTTGCTGCTTGGTGGACTCTGAGCTCATTGCTGAGGATTATAAGAAAAAGAAAAGCTTTCGATGAGGAGGAAGATAATCACTAAAAGGATGCTACTTAGGAACTATAATTCATGGAATATCTAGGTGTCTAGCACTCTGGTAAGATATGTGGAAGAGAAGGAAAAAGAACAGGGCGACTTGATCTCTCCCCTGGGTTTGATTTTATTGTAGTCATTCAATTCGTCTGAGAAACAGTCATTTGTTGACCACGTGCCATTTGTTGCACTTGAAAGTTTCAAAGTCACATAAGAATTCTTCCCTGCTCTCATGGGCTCACAGTCTAGGAAGAGATTGGCTCCCCGACTGAGGTTGACAAAGGCAGGGCAGGCTCTCTGGCTGCTTACCATGCTGCCCAGGCACACGGACAGCTGGCTCCCTCTAGAGTCACCAGAAATGGGCCGCAGTTCAAAGGCACTGCTGTGGTTTTAGCTCGGGACCCATGAGATCATCTGGTCTGCTTTGAGCTTGCCCCAGAACTTGAGTCTTCACTTCCTGCCAAATCTCTGATTTGGGTCTCTGGTTACGCCTACAGGGTTTTTATTCTTACAGTTGCCCAGCCCAGATTCATGCTCCTGATGGATTATGTGACCCTGGTGAGCCCACAGCTTTGCTTCCCCTTCGTAGGTTTTGGAATCCATCTCACTCTTTCCTAAGCATTTAATCTCATTAATTCATCCAGTAAGCACTCATTAATGCCTATTATATGCTAGGCATTGGCAGTGAAATATAGTGGTTAAACTCACGGGCTTTGGCATCAGACCAAATGAGACTGAAATTGGTCTCTGTCACTTAACTGTTTGTATGACCTTGAGCCAAGGGATGGAAACACTCTGCCTTAGTTTCCTTATCTTTAAAATCAGATTAATATAATACCTACTTCATAGGGATATTGTGAGGGTTAATTGAGTTAATGTATGTAAAGATTAATGTGATTTAAAAAATAGTACCTAGAACATAGTATTAGATAAATTTTTACTATTGTTATCACTGTTTCTAAGGATACAAGGAAAAATAATATGTGAGTCCATAAAGAGAAGTATATCATGAAATGTTTCAAACACTGTAATAGAAGTCTACATAGGATTTGCTGGCCTAACGAAGGCAAAATGCATTCTTCTACCTGAGGGGTGAGGAGGAAGTGGCCTAATCAGAAAAGGATCAGGAGGGAGCCAACCATCAGCTGCCTCATGAAGGTGAGGCGGTATTCGCACTGTAGGTGGATGGGGAGAGAGTGAGGACCAGTAGGACGACATGGTCAGGAGAGGAAGAGCAAAAGTAAAGGTTTAATGGCATCAAAAAACTTGCAGGTTGGGGGACTGCAAACCAGTGGGCATGACTGGGGTTTAGGATAAGCTATTGGGAGAGAAAGAGGGTGCATCTGCAGAACATTGGGAAGAGGCTCGGAACTATAGTTGGGGGCAGGGCTTGAGTTTCTCTTAAAAGTATCCTGAAGCTACTGGCATGTTCTAATTAAAGCAACACCAGGATCATATTTGTGTTGTGGGCCAATCATTCTGAAAAGCCAGTTAGGAAGCAGGAAGACAAGGTGCAAAACTCTCATCAGTGAAAACAAGAGAAAGCTGAGGCCTGAGATGGGCCAAGGTTGATGCAAATATGCCAGATGGAAGGAAGGCCAAGGCTGAAAAAGGGGATCGAGGAGAGAATGCACATTGGTTTCACTGACTTGGAAATGCTGCCAGTCACTTAGACATAGTGGGAAGAGTAGAGTTTTGGGGAAAATTGAGTTCGCTTAGAAATGTTGGCTTTTCAGTGCCTCTGGGATCTCAAGTTGGCCATGTCAAGTGGAAAGTGACACTCAGAGTCCTGAGGAGAGGTCAGAGTTAGAGGTAAAAACTGGGAGCCAATGGCCTATAAGGGTCGTTGAAACCATAGGAAAGACAAAAACTGCTAGTAAGGGTGTGTGCATTGATGAAGAGGCCAAGAATGAAACCTTGAAGAACCCGACTATGAAGTGACGGGGCAGAGCAGAAGGAATGAGGAAAGAAGAATAAGAAAATCTGGTCAGAGAACTGAACAAGGTCAGACAGAGAGTGGATTTCAAAAGCCACAAGGAAGATGAGAAAGTTACTCATTGGCCTGGCCTGGTCCCAGCTCAGTGAGAGGTTGTAGACAGCTCTGAAGGATTTTGTTCAACTACAGAGTCAGGTTCGTGTGGGACAATAGCAGAGTCAGCCCTGCTGCTTGACAACAAATTTGGGAGCTCCTTGGCCTTTGTCCTCCTTACTCAAAGAGCACTGACTCCTCTCCATCTCTGAGATGTTCCTCGTTGTCCTCTGGAAAATGCTAGAAGAAGAGAGATAACAAAGTCTTGTCTTGGGCTGGGCAGACTCCTAGAGCAATCAGTGCATTAATATGACATAGAGTAGGAGAGAAGCACAGGTATAAGCTGTAGCTGTTGGTGCTTGACAGTCCCTGGGGTTTGGGAGAGGAAGTCCTGATCCTCAATGGGCGGGAAAAAGAACTCTGTAAATAGAAAAGCATTCAGTGAGTATTATTGTTTTTGCTGCTGTTGCTGGTGTTGACTGGGCCAAGACAGCCTGCACCACAACAGGGATCCAGGGCGCCAAAGAAAGCCTAGACCTCTTTGCTTCTTAAGACATCTTCCAATAACTAGCCTTCATGCCCTCTTTTAAGTCTGGCTGGGCCAAACCAAGGTGTGAAATGATAGGTCAATGCCAGAGACCACACTCCTCGAAGGGGTGAAGAGTGCACAGGGGCTGGAAGAGGGAATAGAGTGAAATGCAAGCAAAGTGTCATACCTGTTTGAAATGAGCCCAGCTGCTGAGCAAATCCAATATACCAGTCTGTCTTCATACAACATCTTTCTTATTAATAATGTAAGCATGATGGAGGCTGCTATTGATCTTCAATACCTAAATCTTACTTCTCTATGAATAAAAAATGTAATAAGATCTCAGAAATAAGCTAAAGACCACTGCCTGGGTCTAAATGACAGGGATAAATTACAGCGCACAGCCAAAGACTGGAGAACGTTAATGGATGGCAGTCCTGGTTCTGGCTTAGAGCAGCTCAGGAGTGAAGCTGCCGAGGCCCCGGCAGAGGACACCACTGACCAGCCCCTCCACGGCCTGCAGGACAGCTGCAGATTCGTCACCGTCATGGGCCCTGCGGTGAGAAGAGTCACACTCCTTTGCTTTGATAGACTTTCATGCTTCCACGTTTGTCGATGTGAGTGTGTATGTGTGTGTGCACATGTGTGTGTGTGTGAGAGAGAGAGAGAGGATACAGCTTTTCACTTTTAGTGGCACTTAGATGTTGGATTAAATTAAGGGTGACATAAAATGAGAAAATTAAACAGCAAAATATCAAAGGAATGGTGAATAGACATCACCAGGCACCTAAGATAAGTTACTACTCCGGCTGGGGGTGAGTTGAGCTCTGCGTTTCATTGCATCTAAACAATATACTCTACGGAAGGCTGTTTCTCTGTATCTGGGCCCGATTTTCACTTTGATCATTTCAGTAGAGCTCCCTCTCCCCTGCATGTCTCACTGTGGTCCAATCCACAGACATCAGGTGCATTGCTTGGCTTTGCTGGGAGAGGGGTTTTCAGGACATGAGCCACATGCACTAGACGGATGCAATGAATACAATGAAGACACTCTGTCAGCTCCGCTCTAGCTGAAACCTTTCAGGGGCGCCTCTGCTTCCCTAGGTGAGGGCACACATTTGAAGTGTTAAGTGGTTTTTTTCCAGATGCAGCCTGTTTTCATATTCCTTTTCTTCCTTCCAGTCCTAGTAAAGCAATTGTGTCAGCTCGCATTTTGACCCAGAGGAGTGAGGTCGTTCGGGGCCTTTTTTTGTGTGTGCCTCTGATTGAAAGTCTACATGGCATGTTCAGCTTCCAAGATTTCTCCCTCTCTCTCCCCCTCTCTTCCTCCCTCCCTTACTCTCTCACATTGGCCTCACCCATCCCCTTCAGAGATCCACATCTACTGGATTCACTCCTTCAGTGGCTCTCTGTGGCTGCTTCCTTCCCTCCACTGAATCACTCTCTCTGCTTCTCCTCCATAGGCTATCGGCTTCATCCCTTCACTTCAGGTCTTGCCATAGATAAAGAGAGCACTCCCGATTCAGGAGTCAGGATCCTGGTGTCTATTTTAATGACCTTGGACAAGTCACTTCCCTGACCTCCTGGGCATTAACATGAAGGCTATAGACTAAATGATCTCTGGGCTCTTCCCAAGGCTCAGAAACAGGCTTCCATCATTACCAGGTCCCTGAAATTGATCTTTCAAAGGTTCTAATTGCTTTCTAATTGCAAATCCAATAACTTTTCTCAGTGATCAACCTACTTAACCTTCGGGGCAAAGTTTCATCATTGATTTAGTTATCCTCCTTGAAACTTGTTGCTCCCTTTGCTTTTAGGGCACTTGGTTCTCTAGTTTATTTAAGAATTCTCATCTGATGCTCTTCCCATATCCTCATTCTGTCTTTCACATCATCAAATATCCAAATATCATAGAATGTCTGAGAATATTAAGATCAAATGTTGAAAAGGCTGTGAAAAAGGCAGATCTGGTGGGAATTGGTGGTGGAAATGTAAACTGACACAACCCCTCTGGCTCATAGTTCAGTAGTTGCTTATAAGACTAAACATGCATTTATAATATGACCCAACATTTATCCCAGAGAAATAAAAACTTATGTTCACAATAATCGGTATTGAATTTGCATAGCAGCTTGATTTATAATAGCTCAAAACTGGACACAACCCAATGTCCTGTGGTGGGTGGTTGGCTAAACTTTGGTGCATCTATGCCACAGAATACTATGTGGCAATAAATAAGAACAAATAAATGATATCTACAACTTGGATAGATCTCAAAGGTATTATACTTAGTGAAGAAAAAAACAATCTCAAAAGGTTACATAGTGTAATTTTAAATATAACATCCTCAAAATGAAACAAAACAAAAAAACCTATTGAAATGGAGAACTGGTGAGCAGTTTCCAGGGGACAAAGAGGGGGTTGGTGGTATGGGTATGGCCACAGTGGGAGAGCGTTGGGAGTTCTCTGGGTGATGGAACACGTCTGAGTCCCAGAATCAAACTGGGTAGAACTGTTTACATAAGCCCACATGCAAATGAGTACAGGTAGAACGCTGGTAAGGTCTGAATATTGTTTGTGGTCTAGCGAGTAATACTGCATCGATGCCAGATTGCTGGGTTTGCTTGGACTACAGTTTTAGAAGTTGACAGTTATAGAAGTTGAATGAAGCTGGTCAAGAATTCAAGGGACTCTATGTACTATTTTTGCAACTTCCGATGCATGTATACCAGGGCTCGCCCTTGGAGAAATGGTCAACCACTTGACATCACGACTGGGACAGGAAATGAACAAGTTGAGTCTTGAGCATTTTTTTAAAGCAAGACTTAGAAATTTAATAATTTTTAAATTGAAAAGGAGAAAGAGTCTATTGAAAACTATGTGCAGTTGATCCAGGTGGAACCACAGGTGGCAGGCAGTCTGGGCTGATCCCGCCCACACCTCAGGGCTGAGGCCAAGGCCCAGACTCCCTTGAGGACCTTGGAAGCCAGACCCCACCTTGGATCTTCATTTGTGAATTTACAGATTGAAATGGCCTTTCATGGTAAGCAGGGGACAAGGAATGGGTTCCTGCCCTGACCATGTCAGAGCCTGGATAAGGAAACACTATTCTGAATCTTGGGCCCCAGAGGCTCAGCTAGGCTGTCCAGAGGTCCTGGCTGCTCCACCCACAGGAAGCCTTCCTGGACATAGAGGCTAACAGCCCCTCTACCATCCACCTCCACCCTCAGCTGCCAGGCCCCGTGAGCTTCATGGTCTTGGACGTGGGATCATCAAGCACCCTCCCTCCCAGTATTGACTCCAGGTCCGGGGCTCCTGGAGCACTCCCCTGAAAGATGACCTGAGGTTGAGAGGTGAGTGCTGGAAGCTCCAGCTGAGGGCCCAGGACCCTTCTGGGGTGGGGGTGGTTGGGGGTCAGGGAGTCCCACGGTAGGAATAATCTGCTTTGCTGTGCTCCACCAGCCAGTCATCCACCAAGTAGAAGTTGGCAGGCTGTGTCTCATGTGGGTGAGAGATCCCTGTCTCATTGATTGGCTCCTCAGGGAGGGGGAAAGTCGCAGATGTGCTGGCAGGTGTTGTAGCTGCTAGGGATGCAGAAACAAAGAGGG
The DNA here is from genome assembly GCF_022682495.2 of Desmodus rotundus. Lineage (NCBI taxonomy): Eukaryota > Metazoa > Chordata > Mammalia > Chiroptera > Phyllostomidae > Desmodus > Desmodus rotundus. Next base: position 50,750,607 of record NC_071395.1, on the reverse strand, counting down.
CCTTTCAGAAGTGGCCCACCTCGATCCCACGGAAGTTGTTGGCAAGCTTGTCTCCCACTGTGGACTGTGCACTGTGGACTGCGCACTGTGGCCTCTGCTGTGGCTCCCACCTGCCTTCGACAGAGAAAGACGGGTGTGAACTGGGGGCAGATAAAGTGCCTGGAGCTGGGGTCCAGGCCCCCGGGTGGATGGGCACACGCTCTGGGGCTGGGGGCTTCCTGACTTTAAAGAGGACAGAGCCTGAAGCCACGTCCCAAATATGGAAATGACAAAGTCCATCTTGGATGTGTTCTCCCCCTGGGGGCACAGATAGTCACCCTTGATCCCCTGAGACCCAGTGTGTCCTCTGACTGGATCAACCACCTGACCCTGGACCTGCCTCCGGTTCCAACTTGGGCCCAGGTTAGGATTCCACCTGCACTGAGGCTCCTAGAGCGGCTCCGCCCCACCTCCCTTCTTCACTTTTGTGGCCTTGAGGGGTGACCGCTGGCTGCGCCCCCTGCAGCCCAGAAGGGGAAACCAAAACCTAGTTTTTCTTGAAGGTGATTGACTACAAAACGAAGTAAATACATTTTAATAACTGAAATGATAATTGTTTCTTTACATGACTGACTCATGTACACACTTCAAACATATAAACTAACAAAACAGACAAATAGAATAAATATATATTAACATAACACTAGAATTTTTAATATTGTCAGTACAGCTGGCTGATTTTCTTTATTTGCTCTAGACATGTTTTATGCTTTCTTAGGGCTACAGGGATTTTTATTTTGACCTTCAAGTGCTCTTCTCAGACTGAAAATAAAGTAGAATATTGTGATTATCAAAGCAAATTGAAGTTATTTTAAGAAATGATCTCACCAAATTCTCTGGTTCTGTTTTTTTCCTCCTTACCTCATTCTCAGCCATCAAGAATTCATTCTCCAGAAGCTGAAGCCCAGACAAACTCTGGAACCAACATAGCTCCTTCAGTATTCTCAAAGCTGTATTATTCTACAAGGAAGTCTTCAACGTGCCCCGTTTCCAAGGTTTAGATTCCATATGACATCAGTTTACAACTTCAGAGCATTATGCACACACGCACGCACGCACACATGCACACATGCACGCATAAGTGGAGAGGACTATTGAACACTACCAGAGGCCAGAACCATGTGTTTACCCCATGGCTGAACCTGATCCCCAGTCTGGAGCTGATCCTCCGCAAGCACATAGAGACTCTCCATCCCTGATACGTGCAGTCGGGTACATTGTGCAGGAGCAGAGACCAGAAGAAACAGGCAGAGGGGGTTTACGTATGGAAAGCTGCAAAACCACACAAGGAGAGTGTGGTGAAGCAATATTGAGTAATAAGCAAAGCAAAGCAAAACAGTCCATCGTATCTTCGTATAACTTACTCCAAATGCATCATGTCACTCTATAATTTAATATCCAAGCCTTGAGCGATGAAGGACAGAGGCTGAAATGTATCTGAATTCAGCAAAAATGAATCTGATGAAGGTAACTGAACATAGTGGCTCAGGCCACTATAAGTCAGCACCAGGAGGGTCACAGAAACATCGGCAGGGACTGCGAGGAGGAAGAGTTTTACAGGATAGAGATTGTTCTCTCAGGTATATTCACAAAAGTTTTCAGTGATTCCTTAGGGATAAAAACTGAAAGCCTGTGTCAGAAAATCTCCACTATCAGAACATACATAAATCTCCTGTAGAAGAGATGTATTTTAATAGTTTTATGTAATTTTATTAAATAAATAGAAGTAATGTATACAAAGGTCTCATAGGCAGAGTCTGAGGTTAATCATTTTCTAATAATCACTTTATTAACTAGCAAACCCCTCCAGATATAGGTATTGATTATGCTCTTGACCATGTTCATCCCCTGTGAGGACTGCAGTCTAATGTAGACTCATTTCAGAATAGCGCCTAAGTCAAGGTTAACCTGTCTGGCAGTGCCACGAACTCAAATCAGTCTGACTGTTCTCTCCTGCATTAGAGACAGTGCTACGTCTCTTTCACTTTCCTTTTCCCAAGTCCACAGAAAGACTGCATTTCTCGGCACCCCTTGCAGCAAGGTCTAGTTCTAGGTCATGCCACTGAGCTTACGCGTACGTGGCATGAAGCATTTCAAGGCCGGAGGCTAGAGAAAGGTGTGTGTTTCGGTGCACTCTCCCTGCCCCTGCTCTGCTCATCTCGGACACTTCATACCAAGTTGGCGACACCATAGACGGGAAGTGGCCTGATTCCTGAGTCACTGCTGGAAGGGAGCTATCCTGAAGAGATGGAAGCATCCCCTTCGTGAGAAGAAGAAATATTTTTGTATTAAACTAATGAGATTTCAGGGTTGGTTTGCATCATTACAATATCATTCTTCACTGAAAATATATAGTTCTACATTTTCAACAACTCATTGTTACTATTCAGAATAGAGGAATTTTTATTATTCCACACTTGTCTTTCTGTATGTCTATACCTCTGTCTAAATGATTATCATACTAATTCTAGTGAACTGCAATTATTTGGAGGTTAGGTTGTGTTAGATGAATTTGATTTTCATATACATATATATATATTCACATATATATATGAAACTTTTATATCCTACCTTAGAGACTTAGTTCTTTCCTCTGCCTAAAATGTCCTTTCTCCAGATATCAATTGGTTAACTTTCTTATTTTCTTTAAGTCCTTAAGTCTCATCTTCTCAGTGAGGTCTGGCCTGACTATAGTAGTTAACACTACCAACCTACATGCACACACACACACACACACACACACATACTCCAAATCCCCCTTGTCCTACTCTACTATTTTTCCATAGCAAATTTTACCTTCTTATATACTACACAATTTACTTATTTATTACAGTTATCGTCTGTATTATGTCAATCTCTGCCTTCAAATTTCACTGAGAGTAAGGAATTCTTTTCCATTTTGTTCATTTCCAAAAAAGTGCCTGACACCTAGTAAGAAAGTAATAAATATCTGTTCAATAAAAAAATATTTATTTGGAGCAAGACATGGTACCTGATACTGTGAGGGATACAGAGATATACAAGATGCCATTTTGTACTTGGCCTTTAAAAAAAAGATTTTATTTATTTATATTTAGAGAGAGGGAAAGGGAGAGAGAAAGAGAGGGAGAGAAACATCAATGTGTGATTGCCCCTTACATGCCCCCTACTGGGCACCTGGCTTACAACCCAGGCATGTGCTCCAACTGGGAATTGAACCAGCGACCCTTTACCTCGCTGTTGGATGCTGAATGCACTGAGCCACAGCAGCTAGGGCCGGCCCTGATGAACTTAAAACCCTAGTAAGAGAAATCGATGAAGTACAGACATCACTACAATGTCAAGTATAAAATGTGGTGTTTGCAGGACACGGTGAGATTATTTCCAGCTTGGTCAAAGACTCTGTGCGTGTGTGTGTATGTGTATGTGATGAGTGTTTATACCCAATAAAGTTCCAAGAGCTGCTCCCTTCTTAAGTTCGTCTTCCTCCCTTTTACCTTGCTGAGTGTACAGACCCAGGCCACTGTTAAATGTGTGGTTGTCCCAGAAGCTGAACAAAACAGGAGTGCTCTCAGGCAGCTGAGAGAATGTGTGGAGTAAACAACGCTGTGAAGCTCACGGTCGAGTCTCCAGTAAGAATCTCCTTGAGTTGAGGACATTGTTCACCTTGTTTATTCCATTATAACATGTCTGTTCCATGAGGACTCCCGGGAGAAGTACACAGGAGGCTTGAGTATCTGAAATAGCTTAGTACCTGCCGAATAACGGGTCTGTCTTTGTCGTGAGGACTGTGTGAATTACATACTTCATCAGGTTTTCCTTTTCACACAGTCCACGTGAACGCTTAGGGCCACACCGGTGGTGCATCTATCGCGCAGGCCTGGTCCTTCACGGCTTGCATTTCAGCATGGTGCTTTCCTTGCCCCTCGGTCCACTTTGTGTCTCTCCCCTTGCTTTGTTTTCTCTTTGTCGCCTTCTTTTTCAGCTTGCTTATTTATTGACTTCTTTATCCCTATAAGCCACTTGAAATCATTTTTTGAAAAATTAAAGAAAATATCTGTTCCATGTATTATGGGCACATCACTCTGCTAGGTCTGTGGGAGAGAAGAAAAAGAAAGAAAGGAGGCAGGCGAGCAGACAGTCGAGGAAGAAAGGGCAGGAACTAGAAAATAAAAACATGGTATGGCCCTGCCCTCAAGGAACCCGAGGAGGGGCGCCCAGAGCTCTGCACACAGCTTCGGTGCACATCGATTTCTCCCGTCTCTGAACTCTCACAGCGCTTAGTCCCAATAACACCCAATTCAGCACTGGGTGCTATGCTCCCTGGTGTTGTCTGTTTATTGTTTTATATGCTTAAGTGCTGTCTTTTGGGCAGGGACCTTGTATTAACTTCTTCGTCTTCTCATAGTGAGTTGCTGCATGGACAGACTGGTCTGAAGCCATCCTGACCGGGAGGGGAGTCCAGGCCCTTCTAATACATCGGCTGGTGCAGCCAACCCCCTGGACCCGCCAGCTGCACATCAGCAGTGACTCCCTGACTCACTGTGGCTGCGTGCAAGGCTGTTTGAGGAAATGGCCTCTTGCGTATAGTTCTGTGTGCCAAGTTTGTGTCTAAATGTGCTGCTGTGTGGGGAATAGAAGTTCTTTAGTAATAAGTAATTCCTACATTCAGAGGAAACTTGCTGAGTGTTTACTCTATGCCAGGCACTCTTTTACATGTCAGTAAACTAAACAAAAACCTCTGCCCTGGTGGTGTTTACACGCAAGCAGGATGCGGAGAGAGGGGAGGAGGCAAACATTAGACACAAGATATAAAAATAGGCAAATGATATAGTATGTTAGAAAGAGGTCAGTTCTATAAAAAATAAAGAAGTAGATGAGAGTAAGGGGGATTGAAGGGCAGGGTGTCGCCATGTAAGTAAGGTGGGTGGGGGAGGTCCCATTGGGAAGGGGCATTTGAGCAAAGACTGAAAGGAACTGAGAGAGTTAGATATGCCCACATTGGTTCCAGGCAAAGCCAGTGCAGAAATGAGCTGAGAAGACTCCAGGCAATGTGATTGGCACAGAAAGAGGAGGGAGAGGATGGGTAGGAAATGAGATAAGAGCACTAACAGAGACCCAGCTGATGTGCGACTTTGTGAAATATTGTGGGGTTTGGGTGTGCCCCCAGGGAATAGGAAGGCGCTGGAGGAAATTGAGCAGAAGAATGGCATGGCCTAACTGGCTTTTGAGAGAGTTATTGTGCTGCTTGGTTAACATCAGACAGAAAGAGGGCAAAGGTGGAAGCCAAGTGACTGGCAGAAATCTAGCCGAGAGGTGAAGGGGGCTCAGACCAGGGCAGTAGCTGTAACAGTGGTGACAAGTGGCCACATATAGGATGTGAGAGAGCGGAGTCGAAGTCGAGTCAGGGATCACCCCAGGTTTGCGGCCTGAGTAAATGAAAGGAAGGACTCGACCCTTCCTGAGTTAAAGAAGGCTCTGGGAAGTACAGTTTGGGAAGGAGGATAAGGGTTTGGTTTGGGGCATGCTACTTTTATACCTCTAACAGATATCCAAGTGGGCCTTAGACACTAGTCGGCTGGTGGAATGCTAGTTTACAAGAGACACCTGGGATGGAAATGTGAACTGGAGACTGTTGCCATAGAGATTCTAGTTCAACCCATCAGACCACAAGAAATGAGAGCAGACAGAGGTGGGGAGGCCGGAGGGCGGAGCCCTGTGACCCGTGTCATTCATGGGTAGGGGTAAGGAGAAGGGACCTCCGGAGCAAAGAAGCCGGAGGTGTGGCAGCGAGAGAGTCTGTCCTGAGAGCCAAGTGCTGAACACAAGTAAAGGAGGAAGGCGCTGTCACCTGGGGAGTTTCAGAGGAGGCCAGATCTCGCAGTGCGGAGGCCCTCAGCGAACTTGGCGAGAGCAGTTTCAGTGGCCCGGTGTGGCCAGAGGACTGAATGGGATGCGTTCAGGAGAGGGCAGGAAACAGAGAATTGAAGACAGCAAGTAGGGATAACGCCTTCAAAGATTTTGTAGCAAAAGGGAGCAAAGGAATAGGTTAGTCACTGACAAGGAAGTGAGACTCACAGGTGTTTTTTTTTTAAGACGAGAAAAATAGCAATATAGCAACATTTTTGTATGCTGCTGAAACTGATTTCGCAGAAAATGAAGAAAGTAGGTGATGCAGGAGAAGGTAGGGGGAAGGATTGCTCAAGTAGAGACCTCGAATCTGCAAGAGGGGAGTGGGGGAGGGTGCTGGAGTGCAGGTGGGGACACAGTTCCAGGTTCCAGACCAGGCAACAGAGCAGGCAGAGACGGCTGCTGCCGGTGAGTGGGATGTGGGAACCAATAATCACCTTTTATTACACAGGTTGGATGGACAAAAATCTCGATGAGGTGGATATTCTCTTCCCTACTTAACAGATGATGGAACTGAGGTTCAGAGAGCTGTGTGACTGGCCCGAGGTGGCACCATGGCTGGCCGGCCATTGGAGACGTGGTGATGCCAGGATCCAGGCCCAGGTCGCCGAGACTCCAACCCCAGGATGCTAACATCCACCCTCTGCCATCTCTGCAGAGGATGCATCTGTGATCTCTCAGGCATGGTCTCCAGGAGAATCACTGGGCACCTCCCCTTAGGTCCCTCGGATTGCAGCCGAAGCCCCCTGTGAAACGGCAGGAGGGGGCTTGGGGTCAGCACAAGGTGTCCCCTCTGCGCTCTTCCTGTCTAGACACTGGATTTGAAGTGAGCACAGGATGGAGGTCCTCAGGGGAGCCTCCACGGAGAACACCTTCAGCGTTACTAGCCCTGAAGAGAAGAAAGGGAGGCTGAGCCCAGAGCCTGCAGCACTCAATCTGGGCCAGCGGGAGAGCAGGGTGCAGACAGTGCGGGATGAGTGCCATGCGTTCTGTCCCCTTGTGTCACCTTCTCTGCGTAGTGCATCCTGCCCTTAGAAGATCAGAACTAGCAAAGGCCTGAGACTGAAGACCGCTTGGTCCCCCCTCCGAGCTCGTGGGGAGCACCCTCACTGACCGCCCTGCCAGGCCCCTCTCGCACAGCCCCATGGATGGGCACCTCACTGTCACATTGCTCAGCTGGCCCCACTCTGAGGCAGTTAGAGTCATTTGGGTTTTGCCTGCATGTTGCTGAAACCTGCCCCCGTTCACTCCCCTGCCCGCAGCGGCAGTGATGGAGCTACACTGGCTGTGGAAGCCGGGCCTCTGAGCTTTTGGAGTTAGAGCTTCAGTAGTTTCTGTAGGAGCAGAGAGAGGCTTTTTCTTCTCCAGACCAATAAGTCCACGCGGTGGTCTGCAGGGCAGCCTCTGAGGGGTCCCTGCTCCCAGGCAATGTCGGTGACGTTCCTTGTCCTGATAAGGCAGAGACAGCACTGGACCAGGGGGAGGCTCAGAGGCTGCCCCGCCCTCTGGAACGTGGGCTCTTGGCCTCCTTCCTCATGGGTGTCTGTTTTGCCACGACTCTCCCGCAGTGACTGGGTGGTAGCCAGGGGCCCAAACAGGAACCCCACCCACCCCTCACCCAAGATTGTGCCGATTTGTCTTCAGCAGTTCTTGCTTGTCGTGACCTATCTGTGAGGGGACCCTGACTTTGTCATCCATCAGAGCAAGTGCATAGCTTGAGAGAGAAGCTGTCAAGTCGGAAATGTCATCTTTCTCACAGAAAGAAGATCTGTGGGCTGCCAGGGGCAGTGGCACAAATAGTTCCGATGTGGTTTGTGCTGTTCCTGCCTTTTCTCAGAGTTGAGAAGGGAAAGCCACTGTATGAAGCTCCCTGAGGGGGTCCGTCACACCAGCCCAGGTGTGCCTGGGAGGACACTTTGCTCACTCAGGTGCAAAAGTAACACATTTCTCTTACATTTTCTCCCCTGTAATCTCTAAACTGCCTCTAGCCACTCAAAGTTCCCTCCCTAGGGACAGCTCTAGGAATAAGCTGTGAATCCACAGGACATGCTGTTCAAGGCCCACTGAGTGTTGAGGTGGAGTCCTGCTTCCAAAAGGGCACAGGGTGGGGAATAAAATCCAGGTTCTGCCTGCGGCCCGCTCATTCACCTGCTCCCGCAGCCCCGCCCCCCTCTGCAGCAGATCAGCCAGCTGATGGGCAGAGGGCTGGAGGGCCTGGGAAGCTGCAGACAGTGGGGCTGCCAGTGATTGGAGGATGGTTGAACTGATCCCAGAAAGTAGGGGAGGGGTCAGATGGGGGCACATGAGAATGAGGAAAGAGCATTTTCCTTAGGGACCACTCTGTGCTAAAACTGATTAAACCTCTCCAGGCTGGTGAACCCTTCTGTCCTTCTGAAAAGCCCCAGGTACTTATTCCTCCCCCTTGACCCTACAGGGCACAACATGGACAGACACTGAGGGTGTGTGGAGACGTGTCCTTGGTGCTTGCAGCCCGGTGGCCAGTCACAAGACAGAAGACAAAGATATGCTAAACGCCTGCTGTGCCCCAGACAGCGTGCTCAGTGCTTCCACATGCACTACCGCATTTCACTCCCCGCTCTGTCAGGAGCCAGGCACGCTCAAATCTGACAGATGAGGAAACCGCAGTTCAGAAATGGCGTGCAACTTGGCACAGGGCTGAGTTCTGCTTGACCGGAGGTTCATTCTACAGCATCCTACATGAAACCATGAACATCCGTCTCACGTGGGTAAATTCTCATTTGAATTTTGATTGAACGTCACATTGTTTGAAATAAGTGGTCCTTGAATTGCTTATGTTTAACAGGGACTTGGTAACCTATAATTGGCTTTAGGAGATAGAGGATGTTTTCCTGTAGAGCCAGTACATCTTTTGGAAGGTGCTCGCAGAACATGCAATAAATACTGGCCTCAGAGAACAGGTGGACCTGAACTTGGCTTACAATTCAATTGAATGGGGTGTGTGGGTACTGCTGTGATCTGATCCTCTGTTAGGCACTATAGGGAGACCAAAAGAAACCATACTCTCTTTCCTGAAGCAATTTACAACTTGCTTGAAAAGACACCGGAGACGGCGGGAGCTCCAGGAGGGCAGACAAGAAAGAGGAGCGGGAGAGCAGCTGCAGCTCTCAGACAACATCCAACAATGAGGGGAGCGTGGTCTGGGCTTCAAAGAGCAGAGTGTTTGCCTGAGAAGAAAAATGGAGAAGAACTTCTAAATGGGAGGAGGAGTAGCTACAAAGAGTGGAGGTGAGAATGCTAACCATGTTCGAGGGGTGATGAGGTCCCAGGTTGGTTGGGAGTATATAGGAAACATAATTTGATGGGAAAGGTGATTGGGCCTTGCATGCTAACGGAGAGACTAAACCTTATTCCAGTGGCTCCACAGAGCCCTGGTAGATTCTCATACTTCATAGTTCAGAGGTTCTTAAATGGAGAAAGACTACAACAAAAGGAGTTTTCAGAAGCTGAATCTAGGAGGGCCATGTGGAGGAAGTGGTAGAGCAAGTCCCGGGGAAAAGAAGACCATTGGGGAAGCTGTTGCCATGATCTAGGAGCAAGGTCATGGGCACTCCACCAAGAAGAAGGTGGAAAAGCACAGGGCAGGCTAAGCAGGGCCCGATCTGGGAGACAGGGACTGCGTATGTGTTGGGGGAAGAATCAAGGGCAGCTCCAGGGGCTAAGCCTGGGTGGAACTGAGGCATCATCCTCATTTGGGAGTAGACTCCAGGTGAAGGACTCTCCTGTTTGAAAAAGGCACTGAGTCAGGGATCCTGAAGTCTTGGGAGGAAGTCTTACATCTAATATTAGTTTTAGCTGCATCACACCTCCCCAGTCCCAGGCTTGAGGACTTACAAACTGTGCTTTGAGGTCCATCTAGGACCTTCATGCCAAAGTCTCTATAAAGGAGGGCCGGGAAACAGTCACCTCTGAGCTCTCCCCCTTGCCCCCATGCCTAGCATGGATTTCTCTCCCATAGGCCAGAGGCTCCAGTGGCTCCGCTTCTGCGCTCAAGAGCCACTGCACATCATTGCACGCCATCGCAGGCCTGCTCTGCTGCACGTACCTACTTGCAGACATTGAAGTTAACTGATATTCTCAGCAGGTAGACTGAGCTGGGTGTGCTGAGTCTCATTAGCTGTGTGGTTGGGTCACGGTGCCCGCCCCTGAGGATGTTAAATGGCAGCATTGTCAGGATGAGACAATGCAACTGTCCCACTGCATTAACAGCCCATCAATCCCTACCGCCACATGCACGCCCCCTCTCCCAGATGCAGGCTCCTCAGTGAGATGGCGAGGGGGAGGCTGCGGCTGGCTGTGCAGGATGCACCATACGTAGCATGGGCTTCTGCCGATCAAACGGATGGTGCCGAATGAAGCACGCTGGAACCCGGCGCTTCCCCCACGGCAGGGTCTGGTACTGCCCGTGCCACGGGCATCAATAAATAACAGCAACAGTAACTCCAGGTGGAACCTAACATCTGCGTCCCTAAGCAGACCCCTTTTTTTCTTGTCATCTTAAGGGCAGGTCTCAAATGCAAATGAAGATGATTGGCTAATATCTCCCTAGTAAAGTTTAAAGGCAACGATAAACATCTGACCTGCCAAAACATCAAATCCTCTATATTCTGAAGTGGATCCTACAATTTCCTAATTTGAAGAAAAATCACACATCCATTGCTCTTAGAAATTGCATTTTTGGTCACCAGCTGACCAGTGACCTCTTTTCAAGCTCCTCCAGGTCAGATACCATATTAAGTCATGTAACATACTGGGCATATATATTTTCTTGTCCATTATTAGTTAGTAATTTTATTTATTATCCACACCATCCTTTGTTGGTATACGATATGTATTTTAATATTAAAATGTCTGAAGAGATACCTACCTATGAGTCTCAATTTATTTAAAAAATACTGAGTTGTTAAATACCATATTTTACTTCTTCACAGTGAAAACGAACTCACATGCTAAGTCCCATCAGTGAGATGTGTCGTACAGTTGTACAAATTACACACAGTGCAGTTTCTCTCCGTCGTGAGCGAACACTGTTATAGAGCATCAGTAGGCAGCCCTCTGTCACTGCATTGGGAGTGTGCACTTTGAGCAGGTAAGTGGAGTGGAAAAAGAAAAGAAACTTTCCAAGCCGGAGGGCTGTGGAGAGGACGTATCACTGGAGCGGGGACCAGAGCGAGTGACTCAGCCAGGCAGTCTGCGGGCTCTCGTGCCCCCGAGAGCGGTGACAGAGGATGCAAAAGGAGGTCTGAGGTTGCCCCACAGGTCTTTGAGGTCGGGCCTTTATTTTGTGAGGCATTTCATCCATCTTCTTTGTGCTGCCAAGACCTCCATCAGCAGGAGCTCAAGATATAATTCGTCCATTTTCTTTCATTTCTCCTTCTGTGACAGATCTGTTGTGAGGTGCTTGGCTCAGAGGTTATGAGTGTGAGTGCTGCAGTCGGGCTGCCTGGCTCCGCGGCTTGCAGTCTGTGCACTTCCGGGTGAGCAGTGCTACCCTCGCACTCCGACCACAGCTCGGCTGGTTGTATGTTGGTCGTCTCCTCGTGCCCTTGAGTCTCAGGGTTGGGAGGTTGCTAACTCTTCTTTTTGGCTCCAGTCCATTCCTCCATCCTTTTTGTAAAAGTTCTCTGCCTTGAAGGCTCAAACCAAATGACTATAGCACTCCCTCCCCCTTCCCCTGATAATCCTTTGAGGATGATTTATTTATTAAAATTTAACACTTGATTCATCATTGTCTACCTTTCACCTCCTGTCCTCATCCTAGGCAAGGCCCACATCCATGCGGACCACACATTAGACACCTGGTCTCTCGATTCCTTGGATTTCTCATGTCCAGTGACTTTTTCCACTTCAGTGGAGCCCTTGGTCCATGATCAGATGCTGGACCACACCATCACCAGCTACTCTGTCTCCAGAATCATGAACCTGGACATTTACTTTTGTCCTAAAAGCCACTAAGCCTCCACTGCAATCGCCCAAATACTTCCTCTGTGTTCAGTTCATTGAACCCCATCAGTTCCCTTCTGTCTTCATTTCCCACTTTATCCAGCTCAGTTTTCTTATCACATCAATTTAATCAATCTATTTTTAAATAACTTCACATGAATTGTTCCGTACTTTTTCCATCTTACTTCCCTTGAAGAGAAACAACCCACCTCTCTGTACCCGCACCTGACCAGCTGAGCCCAGCAGGAGAGCAGGATAGAAGCAGGCAGACTGACGTCACCATGAAATGATTAACGGCAACTTAGGTCAAGTTCCCAGGACGCCGATCCTGAGATGGAGCTTTGTGCTCTCCAAGATGCCAGCTGCTCTGGTTTTCTCAGGAAACTTATTGTCTCCCTACTTCATATCTGTGTTTTAGATTTTCTTTACATTGAGCTCTCACTTCTGCTGGCCTATGTGACTTAGGTGGCAGAGTGACCCCGGAGGGGGCTCAACTCCTGGCCCCCAAACTGTCAGATGAGTAGAAAAGTGCCACATCACACTCATATGGGTCACGTTGGGTGAAGAGCACCCTGTCTCCTCTTGGTGAGTAGAGTTAATCAACCTGCTGAGATGGTCACCACTTTCTTTGCCTACTTAGACCGAAGCGGTCATAACGAGTAACCTTTAATGAAACACATTTTAATAAAATCTTGCTCTGTTCCTATCTATAGAAATTTTATAATGGCCATTGATTTAGGCAATTGATATTGTGCCCTGAAAAGTGGCCCTCTATTCTTTTAGAGTATCCTATCACCTGTGTCCTCAAAAGGCCACATTATTGCTCCATCAGGTTGGCAAGTTCTGGACTATAATTGAGTCCTGGGATGAGTAAAGGTCAGGGCCACATGTCCCTGCCTTCCCTCCATGGCTGCGAAGCGGATTTCCGGGTCAGATGAGATGTCACACAGGATCCCTCCTCAGTGGGTTACACACTCAGGAAGCCTTTAGTCAGTGTGCTGGCTGAGGGTAATGCCATCCAGGTAAACCTCTGCCCCTGCCAGGGTGGAAGGAGTTCTGGTGGAAGTTACAGTGGGACTCCAGTGGCAAGAACTCCTTACACTGTAACACATTTGCCCCCGAGTACCAGGGTGGTGTCTCCTCTGAGGAAGATGCCGTATTAAAAGCCCAGCCTTTGTCTCTGTTGCCAGCAGGTTGGACATTTGGCAGCTTCAAGAATTAAATCATCCTTGGTAAGTGGAACTCAAGCTGTTGAGCCCATGCACAGCCTCCATTTCTGCCACCACGGTCTCCCCATTGTTCAGGTTGAGGTGCTGTTAACAAGGCCAGGCTGACATCAATGGCTCAGTTACTCTGGTGCTCTTTGGGGGGCATTAACATAAGACGTAAAGATCTTCACACTGGGCCAATCCCCTGCATCAGTCCACAAGCTTCTTCATTCTTTCTTGTCCTAATCGTCCAATCTGTTTTATTTTTTTACAAGCCTTTGACCAACTGGCCAATCATTCATCACTGTCCATGAGACCACAGATAGTTCAGGCCATGTCTCTTTACACTCAAGGTAAATACCCAGGTGAATCACTTGAAACTCTTGCCTGCTGGTAGGACCTCGCCTCATTGCCATCTTTCAAGACCACCCCCAAGAGGGACTACAGTGAGCAAACATGCATCTTTAGTTTTCTTCCACACACCAAACCAGCCTGTACACGGCCAGGCTCAGCCCTTTGTTCTCCTTCATCAGCTGATCACTGTGGAGGTGCGAGCTGAAAAAGAGATGCTAGTGTGATCGTGGAGGACAGTAGGGGTGTGGCCAACATGCTCCTGCACCTTATTTGTGTCCCCTGGCCCTGCTTGTGCCTAACCTGGAGTCACTTCAACCTCCCGGTGGGCTGTTGCGGAACCCGCCTGAACTTGTGACTTGGGGATCTGCTAGTAGCTGGTTTTTTAGTCCTCACCTGAAGATATGTCCATTGATTTTAGAGAGAGAGGGAGGGGGAGAGAAAGAGAGAAACATCAATGTGAGAGAGAAACACCTATCAGTTGCCTGCCACACACGCTCCAACCACAGACTGAAGCAGCAACCGTTGGGTGTAGGGAACAATGTTCCAACCAAGCCCCCAGCCAAGGTAACTAACTAGTAGCTGGGTTTTTTTTTGAGTGGTGTATGAGTCTCTGTTGCAGATGGCCTGGTTTTTCTACAGCATCCTGGAGGTTGACATTCTGACTCTCCTCTGAGGACGTGCTATAAACTCCACTTGGTGTCTTTCCTCTCTGCTGACTCTTCTAGTGACATAGGGTCCCCGGGTTCATGGCACAAGCCACTTGCCTAAGGCCACTTGCACACCCGCCCGACCTGCTGCAGAGACCTTGTCTGCTCTGGGCCCCATTCAAAGCTGGAAGCCTTTCACTTCAGCCATGAAATAGACTGGCACACTATTCCCAGCTGTGGCACTGTGCTTCCTTCGTGCTGTGGAATATGGCTAAACAATAATTTGCTCTTTACTTGGGAAGGAATGTCCTGGCATGTTCCAGACACTAAACCCTTAAAATTTTCACTACTGTGATGAGTCTCTTAACCTTTGGAGCTCTCTGCAGGGCAGACACCCACCTGGCTGCCACGCTTCCCTTGTCAATCATTATGACTTTGCACCCACCTGGCCCTGGGTGGCTAGATGTCACCCCTTGGCCTCTATTATTTTATGACTCTGCCACCCCTGCTGCTACTGGGGAATTCAGTTCTACCACAGCCTCTCCTCTTTAAGCTCGAGCCTGTAGAGGACACCAGGCTTGAACTTTTCAATGACTGTGGTAGCTTTTTGTCTTGGTCAGCTCCAGGCAGCCATAAGAAAACACCGTGGGCTGGGCGGCTTAAAGAGGAATTTATTTTTCACAGTTTTGGAGGCCAGAAGTCCAAGATCAAAGTCTGGCCAGTTTTGTTTCTGGTGAGGGCTGTCTTTCTGGCTGATGTCCACTTTCTCGCTCTGTCCTCGCATGGCCTTTTCCTAGAGCACGCACTTGGCGGTGGGAGGGGGGAAGAGAGATCCTCTGTCTCTTCTTACAAAGACACTAATTTTATCAGATTAGAGTCCCACCCTTATGACCTCATTTAACCGGAATTCCCTCCTAAGGACACTATCTCCAGATGCAGTCACATTGGGATTAGGATTTTCATGCAGGAATCCAGTCCCCAGCATCCTCTCACCTGTGCATTCCCTACTGCTTTACAGAGGAAGGGTCCTCAGACCCTCCCACCGACTACAGCCAGATGGGTTTTTCTGGCTTTACATAGTATTTCCATTCTAGCATGCCCACTTCTCTGAGCTTCTTCCACCAACTGCTACTACAGTTCTGAAATTTACACTTCATTTAATGAGGGCTTCCTTTTCCCAAGCCTCCAAAAGCATCTTATACCACATGAGACTTACCACATTAAATCCTGTGTCCTGGAAGCATTCCCCACCCCATCAATAAACTCTTATCTAACCTTATATTCTACCACTCCTCACCCAACATTCTCGGGAGCCAGTCCCATCTGTACCCCTCTGGTTCCTACTGCTACAGTAGACGCGATCTCACAGCCTCTCTAACACACACTCCCTTTTTCTCCCTAGTAGGCTTCCCCCGACTGGCCATGCTGAGATGTGGCCCTAACTGTGGATCCTGTGCTGACAGGGGAGGTGGGGGTCACATCCTGAGGGTAGCACAAGTTTGGCAAATGAGAGGTCTCTGCATCACTTCCATGGAAGAGAATGTTCTGAAAGGGAGGAGGGGCCAGTTCCAAAGAGTCCAGGACAATCGGAGGTTTCAAGGGTCTTGAGTTTTTCAGCACAGATGTCCCCGTCCTAATACTCAGGTTCCCCTGGCTTCCTGGTCACACCCCTGACCTTGGTACTGTAGGCTTACCGAGGTTGAGAATTTAAACTTCCCTCATGCCATCCTAAGCTTATAATTAAGATTTTGGCCTGATCCTCAGCCTTTTCTGCCTCCTGCTTCAGAAGAGAGGAGTCTCTTTACATGCTGCGAAGGAGACCCCTGACTTTCACTTTGCCTTAAATTGGTGATTAGTCACTCTCAGCCTCTGTCGTCTTTCCCCAGTGCTGCAATAGGTCTCTGCAACAGCCATTCAACCCCGTAGGCCTGGAACTCACTATTTCCTGACACTTCTCAGACACCTGAGGTATTTCACATTCTAGCACTTCCTTTTATACTGGTATCTCGTCCCAGTTCACCACCAGTAGAAAATGGTTTTCAGTATTTTTAATTTAAATTGTATTTTATTGTTTGTGCTACTGCAGTTGTGCCATTTTCCCCTCTTCCCCCCTCCACCAGCTTCCCCCACTCCCTCAGTCAGTCCCTACACCATTGTCCATGTCCACGGGTCACAGAGTCCGGCAGAAGTAACGCCTGCTTGAGTGTGGTTGGTAGGGTAATAATATGGGTGTAATAATTTCTAGTTTTAATTTGAACATTTCATCTAAAATGTCATATGGTGTGCTTGAGTGTGATATTGTTACCTTACAGAATTACATGCTTATGATTTTGTAATAAAAAAGGATAATCCCTTCACCTTCTTTCAACCAGTCCCCAACCACCAGTAACAATTTTAATAGTAGTTTCACTGCAGTTTGCCAGGACCCATCAGGACTCCAGCTACCCGTGCCCCGCCCCCCCCCCCCCCCTCCCGTGGCAGACCTCAGTGTAGCTGAATCTATACCTAATCTGGAGAGATGTAACTCCAAAACCACATCTTAAAGTCTGCTCCTTGGTACCAACAGTCTCAAGTCATGTTCCCTGAAAGCAGATTCGGAGATGGAGATATGTGTTGGGCAGTTTCACTGGGGTCGCTCCCGGGAACCACACCATCCCCTACCTGTGGGGGAGCAAGGGATGCAGGTCTGGGCACTGGGTTGAACTACAATGCGGCTGCAGCAGGAGCCGCAGGCAGCCCCACAAGAAGCCTTGGGCTGGGATGGCCCTTCAGAGTTGTCTCAGTTTAATTTTGATCTAGTTGTAATATCTGTCAGTTTCTCACCTTCTGGTTTTAATGCCTTTGGGATTACAGTTAAGCAATCAGTTCCAACCCAAGTAACAGATTTATTTTCCAACACTTTTTTCTATTTGTTTATATATTTACTTTTCTCAGCCCCTGATGGGTAAACTTATTATAAGTTAATAAATTATGACAAACGTCTGACTTATCTAAACGTATTTAAGCCTCTTGGATTTCGCACCTTCACTCCCCACTAGTTTAACTCCATTTCTCAGGGGGCTGTGATCAGCAAGGGATCTTGGCGAGCAGAGATTCGTTCGGAGACCAGGGGACCAAGGTCAACCAGTTCCCCAAAAGGGAATAAGAAGTGAAATAAAATAAAATCCCAAGATGGATTACAGAAAAAGATAGTTTGAGAATATCGAGGAAAGGAAGCAGAACATCCTCAGTTTCGAGTGAGCTCTCTAGGAGCGTTCCCTGCCACACTTGTCCACCTTTTATTCTCTTTTAAACTGGTCAGGAAAATGTGTTTCTGGATTTCATTAGAGAATATAGTCAATAATATTTTGATAGCTACGTGTGGTACTGTAAATATTGGGGGAAACAATTTATAAATCATATGATTGTCTAACCACTACACTGTACACCTGAAACCACTATAAAATTATATTGAAAGTAAACTGTAGCTTAAAAAAGGTTTAAAAGACATTCGAAAAAAATTATCTTATCCTATCCTATCCTATCTTAACTATTCTCCCACCCTATCCTAAGATGTACTAAGAAAACGTAAAAGGGTTTTAGGCAGATAATAACCAACAAAGGATCCAAAGATTTAGATGGGCGATGGGCTGGAGAGAGGTTTGTAGTGACCGTCCCCAAAGCTCTGACTTTGGTGCAGTGCTAGTCAAAGTGTTCATCAATGCCTCTGTGAAGACAGAAGACAGAGCCATCATATTTGTGGATGACATGAATTTAGAGTGGTTAGCAATGTGCTGGGTGACCGAATCAGGTCCCCAAGCCAAAGTAGTAGAACGAATTTGAAAAGATGAAATTTAACAAAGGAGAATGCAACATTCTATGTTGGGTTTAGAAAAAAAACAACTCCGTAATTATGGGATGAGATCATTGTAATGTAGTAATTGTGAAGGAAAATAAACAGTCCCTGGAATTGAGTTGAGAATAAATTCACTGGTCACCTAGGAGCAAATGCACTCTTGGCTACATTAACAAAACTGCAGTGTCTAAAACAACAGAGGGGACCATTCTGTCATGTCCTGTGTAGGTGAAGTCGTGGAGGAATGCGGGCTAGACCCCATACTTGGCTAGAATACATTCGGAGGGAGAAACCAGGGTGGTGAACCTCCACAAAGCCTTCCATGTAGGAAATCATCTTGGAAACCAGCGACATCTATCCTGGAAAAGATAAAAGAGAGAGGAATACACAGTCCCTGGCAGCAAATATTTGTAAGAGTGCCATGGGGGAAAAGAATTAGCCTCTTCTTTTCCTCCCAAGTGTCAGAAACAACAAGTTGAAAGGTACAGAGAAACTGATATAAGTTAAATATGCAGAAGAACTTCTATTCAGAGTGAACTTACAGTGTCCTGCTCTGGCACAAGCTGTTAGGCACACATTTGATGGTGACACAGTGTGAGTGTTTCAGGAAAGATACGGACACCCATCCAGTTGGACGTTAGACCAGATGAGAAGGAAGCTTCCTTTCGATCCTCAGAGTCTGCTCTCCTGAATCAAAGGCCAGATTGCTGCTGATTTTAAACAGGTCTTTATTGGCATGTAGTCTCTTGTTCAGTGTAGGGGGGGTTCCACCCTCAGGGCACCCCCCCTGGCAGCCACAGATGAGAATAAGTCTACCAAGACATGATCTGCTCGGGGAGGAAAGGTGGCCGATCTCTCAGAGGAGAAGGGTCTTGAGCCTTTTCCTCAACGGGCTTTTATTGGGTTCAGTTTGCACAGGAACACAGGTAAAGCTCATCAATCATTGTCAGGCAGTAAGGATCAAACAACAGATAGCAAACAAAGAACTCTGAGGGCTTATTCTGAGTAAGGGTCAGATAGCTAAAGGGCTATAAAACTTTGGGAAACAAACTCATTTCATGCTTGGACCCTTGTCAGAGAATTGAGGGCATTCTTAGCAAAGCAGGTTTCACAGGATTTTATGTATTCTTTCTTAGGCCTGATCACCAAGGGGGAATCCGCCCTTTCCAGCACAGGACTGCACCTCCCTCTGTTGTTGTTTCAGGCTTAAATCGGGTGGGAGAAGTAAGGCAGCCAAGAGATTAGGAGACTTCTTGCAGACAGAATGAGGATTCAGGCTATGTCAAAGCCAAGGGGTGAGGGTCCATCACCCCCTTTATCTATAGCCCCCTAAGTCCTTCCCTGAGGGCCCCTTTGTGACTGTGCCTGTCTTAAATCATCCCTCCCTTGAGGAATCTCACCCATCATTGGCTAACCGGTCATACACTGGGGGCCAGGCAGGTCAAAGTAAAGTGGGCAGGGGTGGAGCCCCTGCCAGGGAGATAAGCTTTGTCTCCTTAGTAGCTTATGGTCCCACGGTCTCTCACTCAGCCTTAGCCATGGGGGGTTACAGCTTCTGAAACCAGGCATGGCGGTTCCCAACAGTTCAGGGAACAGCAAAGTTAGACTGGTCAAGTGTGATCTTTTAAAAAAAGTCACTTTTTCAGTAATGTAAACTGCTCATGTGTGTCTGTGAATAATTCTGAAATAAAAGCAACAGAGTGGAACCCTCCCCTTCGCCCCTTCCTGGCTGTGTCCTGTCTGAGTTGTCAAAATCTACTCTTACTGTACCTTTTTCTCAAACTCAAGTGTATGAGGCTAAAAACAATTCAAAGTGTTGTTGCTTCAAGGTTGTTCAGGAGTTAACAATGCCTCTATTTATTAAATACTTTTTATATGCCAAACACTATGCTAAGCCCTTGACTATATTTATTTGTTTAGTCTTCAAAGCAGCCCTATATATGGATGTATCAATATCACCAGCTTGCAGCTGGGGAAGCCAACGCTGCAACAGTCAGCAGTTGGAGATCCCAGACAGCGGCCGAGAAGGTGGGTGTTACACTCACCTCCTCCCAGGACCAAACTGGAATCACAACTAAAATAGAGAACACTTAACCTGAATTACCAACTGAGGGCTAGCTGAAGAAAGATCTTATAGCCAAGCATTTACAGAAGGAGCTACATCGGAACTGGTAGGAAGGGCAGAGAGGTGAAAAGTACTGACCCTATTCCCATGCAATGGAGTAAAGATAGTCTATTTTAAAAATGGTGTTGGGAACATTGGACAGATACGTGTGAAAAAATGAAACTAGACCCCCTCCTTACACCACACAGAAGAATAAACTCAAAATGGATTAAAAACTTAAAATCCTAGAAGAAAATGTAGGCAGCAGTAAAATCTTGGACTTTTCTCATAGCAATATTTTTTCTCATATATCTCTTTCAGCAAGGAAAACAAAAGAAAAAAAAATAAACAAATGGAACTACTTTCAACTAAAATTTTTTTGCGTGGCAAAGGCAACCATCAACACAATGAAAAGACAACCCACTGAGCAGGAGAACATATTCACCAATGATACATCTGATAAGGGGTTAATATCCAAAATTTATAAAAAACTTACTCGTATGCAACTCAACACCAAAAAAACAACCCAATTAAAAAGTGGGCAAAGGACCTGAATAGACACTTCTCCAAAGAGGACATACAGATTGCAAAAAGAGCCCAACATCACTAATCATCAGAGAAATGCAAATTAAAACCACAATGAGATACCATCTCACACCTGTCAGAATGGCTATCCTCAATAAATCAACAAACCACATGCTGGTGAGGATGTGGAGAAGGGGGAGCCTTCATGCGCTGTTGGTGGGAATGCAGACTGGTGCAGCCACTATAGAAAGAAGTATGGAGTTTCCTCAAAAAATTAAAAATGGATCTGCCCTTTGACCCAGTGATCCCACTTCTGGGAATATACTTGAAGAAACCCAAAATACTAACTTGAAAGAATATATGCACCCTTTGTTCATTGCAGCATTACTTATAATAGCCAAGATATGGGAGCAGCCCAAGTGCCCATCAGTAGATGAGTGGATAAAACAGCTGTGGTCCATTTGCATGATAGAATACTACTCAACCACAAAAAGAAGGAAATCTTACCCTTTGCGACAGCGTGGATAGACCTGGAGAGTATGATGCTAAACGAAATAAGGCAGTCAGAGAAAGACAAATACCGTATGATTTCACCTGTGGAATGTAATGAACAAAATAAAATAATAAAACAGAAACAGACGAATAGATACAGAGAATGACTGACAGATGTCAGAAGGGAGTGGGGTTGAGGGGATGGGTGAAAAGGAGAAGAGGTTAAGCAAAAAACCTCATAGACAGAAAAACTCTCAGACACAGACAACAGAGGGGTGACTACCACGGGGAAAGGGTGGTGGGGGAGGCAGAAGAGGGTAAAGGGGAATAAATGATGATGGAAGGAGACTTGGCTTGGGGTGGCAAACACACAGTACAATACACAGATGATGTGTTAGGGAATTGTATACCTGAAACCTATGAAATTTTATTAACCATTGTCACGCCCAATAAATTCAATTTAAAAAATGGATGCCAGTACAGTAACAGCAAAGTATGAGTGGGAAGCGGAGGAGAAAAAGGGCTTGAAGCTAAGACCGAGCAGCAGTGTAACCCTGGTCATGGAGGATCATTTAAAGAAATGCCACAAATAAGTAAAAATTTCCGTGCAATGTGCCTTGAAAGTTCTCAGGCATTTTCTGAAGTCCCAAGCAACAATACTTCTAATTAGATTTTTACAGGCACTAAATTGTACCTGTCAATTTATTAGACACATAAATAACCTCCACATTGTTAAAACCAATTAAAAAAAGAAAAGGAAAATAGAAAGTCAATAGTCATAGCTAGCAGAGATTACAAACTCAAGTTGTCAATCTAGGAAAAAAAAAAAAAGCAAGACTGGTAACTCCAATACAATGCTGCCTCTTTGAGACAAAGAGTAGATTTTAGTTACAGGTAACAATTTTGACGGCAACATTGAGTGACACGCCTTCAGGGACACTGAGCAGATCCAACCGTTGAGCAAGCCAGTCTGGAGAAGACGGTACCTTTCAGACAATTGAAGGAACGATTACTCTGTGTCAGCACCATTTCTGGACTACCAACAGCTGCAGTCTGCCCACGTACACGGAGTCTCAACTCGGTGGGCTCATTTGCTGAGAATAACAAGTACACACGCCTGCGTGGATGAAAGCAGAACGGCCACAGCAGAGAGAGGAGATGGAAATGTATTTTACCAGTATTGCAGGGGGAAAGACCCATGCATTTATTATATTTCTTTCTTGTTACAATAGTAATATTTTATCATTGTAAAACCAGTTAAAAATATAGAAAAGAACAAATAAGATGTCATTTGCAATCATCACCCTGCTCAGGTGACCAGATGTCCACTTAGAACATTTAGATGCGTAGACTCTTAGCCATGGATGTGTAGATTCACATGAATCTTTTTTACAAAAATGCGAGTGCCCTGTACGTGGTTTTGTAGCCACATTGTTTTGTAGAGTATGTTGTTGTGAACGCTTTTCCACCTCATTAAATTTTCCTCTACCCCATTTGAAATGGCTACATAGCATTGTGCTGTACGGATGTGCCCTAATTGGAACCCCATTTCTCATAAATAAATAAATAAAGCATGAGGAAGCTCTCCTGAAGGTCAAGCTCAAGTTTTTTAAGACGTGGGAGGAGCGAATGCCAAGGCCAGGTGGGGAACAGAGAGGCAGTGCAGGCAGCGGAGTCACTGGTTGGTTGGGGTTTTGATTTGGAGATCGGCCGCCAGTGTTAAGAAATGAGAGCAGTAACAGACATCGAATGCTAGTGAGATACAGTGGAGAGGCAGCGAGGGGAAGGGAGGGGAGAGACTAGCAAAGGTTGCTGAGATGGGAGAAGAGAACCACTTTTGAGATCCTTTCCCAGGGGAGAAGTGCCTTGTGGGGAAGTGAGCAAGACTGCCAGTTGGAGTAACGAGGAGAGGTAGGCTCTGGTGAGAATCCTGACCAAGAGTGGGAAGCTTCAAGGCACAACGCTGAATCTAATGGACGTGTCAATCCCAAAGCCTGTGCAGGCACCATCCTCACAGACACTATTAAGACGTCCCTTGGCCCTCGGCGAACCTGGACTTTAGGTACGATCCTGACACACTAATTGTCTGAGAGAAAGCTGCAGAGCTGTGGAAAGGTGCTGCCCTGCGTTCACACCTTCCTGGGAGACTTGCCGATGGGTATCCTCAGTCAGGACCGGGCACGTCCAGTGCAAGGGGGAACGAGAGCTGATCTGGCCCCTGACCACCTCCGAGGGCCCCGGAGCCAGCAGCCCCCCGCCTCCCCTGGCACCCCTCCACCGTGGGCCGGGACCAGTCTGTGTGCTGCTCTCCCCACGTGGGCTCCAGGTCTACGGGGACAGTGAGTGCCGAGGAGGCTGACACTTCTTTGCTGGCCATGCCCCCTCACCCTCAGCAAGTGGAATCCAATTGCCAAGGGTCTTAGGAGTGAGCCTGAGGCCCACTGGGGAGGCCAGAGGCCTCAGCGGCCTGGCCTTGGAGCAGCAGGCAGCAAGGCCACCTCCTCTGGACCTGTCTTCACAATGAAGGCCTGACTGGGGAAGTTCCCCCACTCTGGTCTGCCTTTTTGGTAGGATTGTGGGGAGCCTTTGCCTGGGCTTGTTAAGAAGCTTTGTAGGGACCTTGGGAAATCATGTGTGGCTTGTTTTTATGACATGAAGGTCTGTCTGCACAAGGGAGCTTCAGACTTGTGTAAGTTCAAAACAGCAGGCTAGGCGACCTTGAGCCATTCTGAGCTCACTTCCTCCCTGATAAATAGGACAGGTAACAACAGAACCTCTGACATGCATGTGGGGATCGAAGGGCTGATGGCTGCCTTTCTGAAAGACCCGCTCAATTCAACACCTATCTTTCCAGGACAGTTCGGACTATGAAAGCTGCCAGTTTCCTCGGCCGAGCCCTCCTTCTGGGCCCTGGGCCCCCTCAGCCCTATCCTGTCATTTCACCTGGTGGCAACTGATTCACATGAACAGAAGTCTCAGGAGGCATTTGCAGAAATGGGGCTACAAGCCGCATAGGTTAAACTTGCTCTGGCTTCTCCAGACCATCCTTTCTCTGCAAACAAGCTCTGTGGGCAAAAATAATCATCCAGAAGGATGTTTGAGGATCATGGGATCAGGACCAGAAAAAATAATTCTATGACTCCGTGTTTACCGGCTTGGGTGGTGTGACCCGTTCCGCTCCACAGCAGGGACTTGTCCGTCAGGTGGGTGGATGTCGCAGCTGCCTGCCAGCACAGCCTTTGCAGAGGCCCTTCTCGTAGGAAAGCACAATACAAATGATTGGCTTTCTCCCTAGCAAATTACAAGCGCACTCCAACTCCATCCCCCTGGGGAGGCTCGCAGACTGAAACCCTTCCCTCACACAATTACAGGTCGTCTCTGCCTCTCCGTTCACAGCCGCCATCACGCCAATAGTGTGTGCATTTGACTAGGTCTGACCCTCAGAGGACAGCCGTATCCCCGTCATCTGCCTTGGGGCTCTCGGTGTCCCACCATCACCCCCCGGAGACCGCACATGGAGACGGAAATGCTGTTGGGCCCCTGTTACTCAGGTATCAGGGTGTGTCATCAGGGCATGCTGTTGGTAACAAAGCCGGGCCTCACGTCTCAGCTTCCAGACGGGGACCTTCTCACCACCGACTGCTCTCCCCTCCCAGGTGCAAAGGCAGCAAACTATCCGGGAAGCACCAGGGACGCTTGCTGGCTCCTTGGCGTTCCGTATTCTCTGTCTAGATTTTGTCTGGGTTCATGGAGGCCCCATATGTACCCGATCTCTTAACAAACACCTGTTACTTGACGTCTGCCTCCAGTATCACTGCAGTGGGTTTATTTCAGCTGTCTTCTCACTTGGCCAGGGAGCTATATAAATACCTATCTGATGCCTGCTGATGAGCCAGATTCACAGAGAAAGCCACACACCGGAGGTCATGGTCTTTGAAGAGAAAACCCGAGTGTTTTGTCAGCAGAACCATCTTGAGAAGGCAGGCCTAGGGTCTTTTTCTGGGAGGGCTTTGGGGGAGGCTGTGTGGTTGATAAAGAACTGCCTTTACCCCCCTGCTCTGCAAGCATCTTCTTTCTGGTAACAGATTGTCACTTGCAAACACCCCAAGGCAGACTCTTCACAGTGCTTCCCCTGGAGGGATGCCTCCACATCGACTTCAGGGCCCCTGGGGCAGGCCCTGCTCATGCTGCTGGCCTGATTTCTCATCCTCTGCGTGCCTGGTCATCGCAGGTATCCTGGCGGGTGGCTGTCTGCTGACTTCTATGTGCTGGTATGTCAGCCTCTCCTCCCAAATCCCCACAGAGACCAGGACCCCCTCCCCGCTCCTCCCCACCCTGAATGTCCATTCCCCGGCCCATATTCAATGACTCAGCCTTTGCCTTGTAGTGGGTGGCTCCCAGGGCAGGGGTTCCCCTGCCACCTCCTGTTTTGTGCTTCTCCCTGGAGACTTAACAAAACAGGCATCATTTTCCTGGTGAGTAGTGCCCAGGCTCCGGCACGTTTTGGGGGAGCTCGGTGTTGCTTCCCTCATGCACGTTAAAGTCAATGGTGTTCGCTCATCTGGCAGAATCACAACTCATTCCTCTGGACAGGCTGGCTTCACACTTGCTCATTCAAGGGCAGATCTGATAAGAAACCGCGGTCCGGTGTTCAGGAGGAGCGTTAAACTGCTGTGTCCCAGAGTAAACTTCAGGCCCACCTGACTGTCTGGTGCGTCCTCTCCTTCAGTGTTTTTTTTGTATTATTGACTTTTGATTTTTCCTTTTTATATGGTTGCTGCAAAAAGAAAGAGATCCTCAAAAACCCACAGGCCAGAGGAGAAATTCAGTGAGGTCTTCACAGCCTGTCGGGGAGAGTGAGGTCCGATTCCTTCAGAGGGGCGGCCTTCAGATGTCAGGACAGGAGTGTCACAAAGCCCCCGAGGCGCTCTGACAAAGGAGGAAGGGAGCGGGTGGACCCACAGGTGCCCATCGCAGGGTGGCTGCTGACTGGTGGGTGGCCGTGGGCCAGGCGGTCTCTGGGCTGTGGGAGGACGGCCACCTCTCCTCTGAGGGTAAGCGGCCAGGATGTGCGGCTCAACCACCACCTGGAATAAGAGCAGGACCGTTAGCCACGATGTTTATGTTGGTTCAGGGGCGACCGTTTCCCGGGTGCTTCCAGTGCATTACCTTATTACTGTAGCTGAGCCACAGATGTTTTAGACTGATGTCAGAGAGAGAGGGTGGGGGGGAGAGATGGGCTGTTGCTCCACTTATTTATGCATTCATTAGTTGATTCTTGTATGCGCCCTGACCAGGAATTGAACCCACAACCTGGGCTCCCCAGACAGGGCCAGAATTATAGATTATTATGTGGGAAAGAATGATAGAGAACATCTAGTCTGAACTATGAGGAGATCGATGCCGGGAGACATGAAGTGGCTTGCTGAGACTCACCCCCTACACAGCCCGGTGAAGGCAGCGAGACAAGCAGGGTTATTCTGTGTATTTTCTGTCCTTACTATGTGCCGGCTGCTCTGCTGGGTCTGAATATATCCCGCTGGACAAGGTCTGTGAGCTCAGGGTCCTCACAGAGCTCGGTGGGTAAGGCTGACAGATCAATAGTCACACCCCAGCTTGATGGCCATGACGGTATACTGTGTGAGGCCTTCAGGGGGCGTCTGGCCCAAACGGGTGTGACCAGG
Source organism: Desmodus rotundus (assembly GCF_022682495.2). NCBI lineage: Eukaryota > Metazoa > Chordata > Mammalia > Chiroptera > Phyllostomidae > Desmodus > Desmodus rotundus. The sequence goes on along the minus strand of NC_071395.1, from coordinate 50,723,848 downwards.
CAGCTCCCCGGGGAACCTGACAAGGATATTGGGACCAGGACAGGAACAGTGTGAGTCAGCCAGTGCAGGAGGGGGCGCAGTGACCTCGGCACGGAGGTCACAGTGGTCAGCTGGGTTCTCCCCCGCGACCTAGCTCTTCAGGGAAAAAGAAAAGCCTAGTCCTGGGCGCTTCTCACAGCACAGTGGCCACAGGAGGCAAGGCTGGCGAGGCCTGGGACGGAGAAGCTGAGGTACAGATCACCGAAATCGGGGCAGCTGCCAGGTCCCGTTCTGGGCTCTGCCCTGAGTGTTAGGATGGTGTGGCTGGGGCCTCTGAGGAGTTGGAAAGAACAGCCTGGAAGGAGTGGTCTGAGTGTCCCTCCAGCCTTGTCACTCCATCCCGAACACACGCAGGGACTGCACTTACCCTGAGCGGTATTGTGAAACTTTCAAAATAAATTTTAAATAGAATCAATGTATTTCAATTTTACTTTAAAAAATTCATACACACTACTTTTAAGATGCAGGAAAACTGTACAAGTGAGCCATCTGTAGCTTCCCAGAGCGGCCATGTTTCTGGGCTGCTCCCCTCATGGTCCAGGCTGCAGGGCGTGTTGCAGAGGCAGTAAGAATCTGCGGAGGGCGTGAGGGGTCTGTCCACTCACCCTCCTCCAGAGAAGTGCAGGACAAGGCGGGGTGTTTTCCCCTCAATTCCTCTGGGCTGTAGTCTTTGCCTGGAGGTGTCGAAAGAGGAAAGATAGAGAGAAAGGCATGGATCATGGATTCTGAATCCTGGGCTCCTTCCAGAGATGAGATACATTGTTTTTATAGTGTCTCATTTTTAAAAAAGAACGTTTAAATGGATGCTTAAAGCACGTTAGAATATATTCTTTCACTTGGCATCGCGGTGCAGTGGAAAGAGCTGAGGTCTGCACGTCGGCCTGGCACTGATTGACTGGGGTGAGCTGCGAACTCCAGCATGCTAGGTTTCCGCTCGGCGAGGAAGCGGGGAAACACCTACCTCCCAGTAATGCTGGGGAGCTGGAATGAGTTAAGGGGTGCAAAGTCCTGATGTGTGTGGCACATACTAGGTATCTGGTATATGACAAGTATTATTGATCCTCTCACTAGTCTTGTGATAGAACCCAGAAAGCGGGACGGCCGTCGATCCACAGAGTAAAGAATAAGTAATAACAGTAATGTGGCTCAAAGGGATGGAATGCATCCCACGTCATCCCTGGTGACCAGAGCTGGGACTGGAAAACCAGGTCTGTGGCACGTAGGCCGGGGGCCTTCAGATCTAGGTGCTCGCGCTGACACGCGGCCTGTGCGTCTCTGGAAGTCCTTCCCGGCTCCCCATGGAAGCGGTCATGTAGGCATTTACTGGCACTCAGCTGGATTCTCAATTTGAGTTCTAGAATTGTTTTTTTGAGATAACATCAAGAACTGTTTCTGAAAGCCTGAGATACAGGCTGTTTCCCAAATGATTGTTTCAAATATGCATGACACAGAGATTCCAGGAAACTTGCAGTGTGTGCCGGCCCACGGGTCCAGGGGCAAGCGTGGGTGGGACTGAGGAACCAGGACAGCAGGTCACAGCCCAGGCCCCAGACTGTCTCCCCACACCCTGGGGGCTGTGCTTCTGGCCTAGGAAGGTGGGGACAGCAGGCAGGGGCCCCTGCGAAGCATGAAGTGCCTGCACCCTAATCTAGGCACAGGGGGATAGGCTCCCTCAGGGGCCCCAAATGGGCCATGAGGGGAAGCAGCAGAGGGACCTGCAGGCCCAGCTCACCTCTTGGAGGCAGGAGAGTGTAACGAACACTGGATGGGCTCCTGTCCCTTACACACCAGAGCAAGCAGCCTACCCTGTTCACGCTTCCATTTAGTTATACGTCAGACAGGCCCTAAAGTAATGCTTTCTCCACCCACCTCAGAAGGTCACCGTAGGGATGAGTGACAACATAGGTCTTCTTCAAACTGCAAGTCTGGTGTAAACCTCTATGGGGTATGGAAGTGGCGTAGGAGACAGATGGACCCTGACAGAGAGACAAGTTGAAGTGTCAGGAAGTTGAACAAAGGGAAAGATAGACTAGATCTTTCACACTAGATCTTTAGGGCTTAAAAATTAATTAGTAATTAATCAATTAGGCAAGATTTATTTATAGGCTATTTCCTGCATCTCGCAACTTGCCAGGCACTACAGATCTAGAAATGAAAGGCACGTGCGCCATTCTCTAAGATGAAGGTTGACTGGACACAGAGGCCTGTAACGAGACCCACGTTAGTGAACAGGGTAGACAGGATTGTGCCTGTTACCTCATGTTGAGTGTAACAGTGTCCCCAGACCTCGTGTCTCAAAACACCAATGAACATTTCTTATCTCTTAGTTTCTGTGGGTCAAGAGTGGGAGTGGCTTCGCTGGGCAGCTCTTACTCACAGTGTCTCATGAGGTGGGGCCCAGTCCTCTGAAAGTTCGGTTGGACCTGAAGGCATCCCCGAGAGAGAGACTCAGTCCCGTGGCTGGTTAGTTGTGCAGGTGTGCACAGGAGGCCTCAGCTCTTGCCCTCCTGGCCTCTCCACAGGCTGTTTGCAGATCTCACGGCCTGATGATCGACTTCCCCAGGTGAGCAACCAAAGGGAGGGCAGGCGGAAGGACAGTGTTGTTTATAACCTAAGGGAAATCACAGTGTCACGTCGCATTCTAGTGGCTTCACAGGTGAGCCCTACTCCATGCAGATGGAATCATTTGAGGCGTGAACACCAGGACATGAGGATGACTGTGGATTGACTTGGAGGGTGGCTACCACACTACAGAAGTGCAAACAGTGTGCTTTGGGAGAACTGGTTTTGAATTTAGTATGCTCAGTCTTTGAACTAGGCTTTGAGTATAAACAAGAGCTTGTTGGTTGATGAGGATGATGGCGGTACTTCAAATTGAGGGGACAGGGAGTTGACAGGCACAGAGTTTTCAGCTGGACCCTCATGTCTGGGGGAGTATGAGAAATTCATTACGGCAGCAACTGTTCGTGGTGGGAGAGGGCAGGGAGCACCTATGCTAGAACCGGATTATGAGAGACTCTGGATGCATCTGAAGCTCAGCAGGGTAGATTCTAGCCTGAATGCAATGGGGAGCCAGAATGACATGATTAACAAGATCTGAGGGACGTAACACAGAAGCATTGGAGGTAGGCTCAATGAGGAAAACCAGGGGCTATTGAAAATCGGGAAAGGTGACAAGGATCATCTACAGAGAGTGGCAGTGAGGACCGAGAGGACAGGCCATTTGGAAACACCCTGCTATAGATCCAACAGGATTTGGGGGTCTCAGATCACTGATTTTGAGTCTCTGCTTTCTACTTGTGGGGATACTGAGGCAGAGGAACATGGCTCATTCAAAGCTAATGTAGTTTTTCACAAAATGTTTAGATTGCCAACTGCAGACAATAAGGGCGTACTCAAAGAAAGATGACTGGGTGACAAGACTCAGAAAGAGAAAGAATGAGACTTTGGGAGATAGTGAGTTTCCCTTAACGTGAGATCATCAGTTACTGAAGGATTACAGGGACCTTTACTGATGGCCTTGTTTGAGAGAGGGTCCCCCTGTCATAGCCCCTTCACACCTGCTTTAAACTTGTCACACCGCACTACAGTTAGAGTCTCTCTGCCTCCTACATTAGATGTGAGCTCCTTCTGTCATCCTTCATCCTCAACAGCTGGCTGCGGCCTGGTGCTCAGCAGGAGCTCAGGGATCTCGGAGCTGATACTTGAAGGAACGGCAGTGGCTGGGCTCGAACCTACCCAACCTCCAGTACCGGCCTGTGGCCTGTTAGGAACCGGACCTCACAGCAGGAGGTCAGCTTGAATATAATGTGCTTGAATCACCCCCAAACCATGACCCCCCCCAGTTTGTGGAAAAATTGTCTTGCACAAAACCGGTCCCTGGTACCAAAGTGTTGGGGACCGCAGGGCTAGTTGACCTCTCGGGTCCCTTTCAAAGGGGTGATTCTGAACTCCTGTGAGGAAGGCAGCTTAGCTGAGGCTGTGTGGGGAGTAGCACATGAGTTTAGCCAGAGAAGGCAGTGGTAAGAGAAGGGACATGCATAACAGTCCTTGGGAGTCCATTTTTAGAACATTTAATCGTATTCTTGCCATGACTTCTCATTAAGGGAAAAATTACAGTTCTAGAATATCAATCAATATTATGTTGCCAGAAGGAAGAAAGGGCAACTTGAGGAAAGGAGGAGAGGCACAGGGGAGAGCTCCAAGGCCTTGCTGACCAGGCGGGTGTCCCCGTGTGTGTGTTCAGGGACACTGAAGGTGGGGGTGAAGAGTGGGCACAAGTCACTTAGCACTAGGCTGCAGCCCCCAATACTCTCCTGGTGGGAAAAGAGTGAAGTGGCAGAAACTGGGGTGCCCAGTGGCCCTGGGGCCCTGATGGAGGCTGAAGGAGCCAGTGACAGCTATGGGACAAGCCAGGAGGCAGCTAATATGTATGTTAAACATGTGGAAATGAGAGCAAATAGAGGAGCCGGGAGACAAATATTGAACAGGGTCTGGGCTTGAGACTAAACCAATACTGGAAAATGAGAGGCTGCTGAAAGCAAATGAGCTGCCAGGGGAACAGGGGGGAGGGCAGAGTGGGAGGGAGGCTAGGACAAGCCTCCAGGAGCCCCCTGTTGGCTCTGGCTGGCCAGCCCTGGGGGGTGCAGTGACACAGAGAAGCATGCATGCCAAGATGGTCTCCTCCTTAGCACCTTCTCCCCAAGTTCTGGCCACTCAGTTTCACCCCTGAGCCTGTCTCAGATTGAAACTCCACCTGACTCACACCCTGGGTCTGTGCCCTGGAGGTTGCTATTTCGTGGCAGAGGCTGGAGAGGCAGCTCCCAAATGTTGGGGTACATATGACAGGGGCCTGGGGCACCGGTCTGCTTGGAAGGATGGGGTGGAGGTGAGTAAGGGGCTTGTCTTGAAGCTCAGTTTGCACAGCAAACACAGCCCTTTCCCTCAGCAGGGGCTGTTCAGGTTGTTACTGTTGGAGGAAAGGGATGGGGTTCAGAACCAGATCCCTCCTCTTCCAGCAGAGACACGGGGAGATGACACTTGGCTGGCAGATAGGTCCCAATCATGGGAGATGAGCAGGGGCGGGAAATCCAGGGGCTTGCTTTCTGTCCGAGAGCACCAGGCTCTGCCTGCGCTCCTTGCTGGGACAGTGGGGGACAGAGCAGTCTGTGTCACAGTCAGGAAGGACAAAGCCCTGGAGTGGATCAGCAGGCGGGGGGGGGGGGGGGGGGGGGATGGGGAGGGAACTCTGCCATTCAAATGCAGGGATGGTCCCCTCCTATTCCTCCAAACCCATAGTCACCTCGGGTGGATCTTGGAGATGAGAGAAGTCACGGGAGGGGCCAGGTTTCTGCGCGGCTTTTTTTTTGGGGGGGGGGCATACCTTAACAAGCAAGAATACGGCATAAAGAGAAGATGCAACTCAGGTAAATGCATTTTCAACAGCTCTCAGGACCAGAGCAGACGGCACCGGGACTGGCACCTTTGTCAGGCTCTCGACAACCCAGCCCTGGCTCCAGGGAGTCAGGGTGGCCACAAAAGGGTTCCACTGGGAGGTACCTGCATGTGGGAAGACAGCTATTTCATTTTATTTAGTTTTTTGTTTTTCACAGATAATGCTCTTGCTTCTACTGGTCTCATCTTCCTGGAGCTGGGGCCACAGGGTCACCACCAGGAGCTATTTGAGCCCAACCTATAGTTTAATGCCAGCCATGGACTAAACTGAGTCCCCTCTCCCCCAAATTAAGGTGATGAAGTCCAACCCAGCACCCCCCCACCCAGTGTGATGGCTTTAGAAGGTGAGCCTTGGGGAATGCAATTTGATTTACAGGATGTGAGGAGGGTGGAGTGCCTACAATGGAATTAGTGTCTAAATTAAAAAAGAGACTCTCTCTCTGCCATGTCGGGACACAGCAGAAGGAGGCAGTCTGTAGGCCAGGAGGAGGGCCCTTCCCAGGACCTGAATCAGCCAGCACCACGAGGTCCACCTCCTAGCCTCTGGAACCGTGACAAGTAAGAGTCTGTCATTTAGGCTGCCCTATCCACGGGATTCTATCATGGCAGCCAGAGCAAACGAGAACATTGCTCAACCTCAATTCAGAATCATCCTGTCCTTAGAATTCACTAAGAGAATTCAGTGTCAAGGTAACCTTGACCTCGTGACCTTGTTCAAAACTGATTTTAGTCTGGTTTGCAAGGCCAAGCCTTCCCTGGTGTGCATGCACCCTGGTGTCTGGAATGGCGCCTTGACCCGGGTTACTTGTCTCGCACTCCATTGCCTCACGGCTAGGTCCCAGCTCGCTTTCTTCACCCATCTTCGCAGTCTCTGTGTGGAACCCAGGGACCATGCTCTTCATGGCCAGGCCCCTCCGATGGCAGTCACCTATGTGTATCTTCACCCCCACATATCCCAGCCCCTGCATCCCCACCACAGGCTCCCCCTCCTTCTCTCCACGTCACTACGCATTGGCCCTGGCAGCTCCTTCCTGATTCTGAACATTGTTTATCTCCTTTCACTGTCCCCTTCGGAATCAAACCCTGCCCTCGTGGCTCAACCCTGGAGCTTCACAGTGTGTCTACAGGTCCCCGGTTCTCCTGCGCCAACTTCAGCTGATGGCAGGGACCTTTATACCAGTGCTGGTGGGGCTCCCCAGACTGGTGGGCCCTGGCTGATTCTAAGCCTTATTATGGAAACTTGAGCAAACTTTGAATTGCACAAATATTTGCAAAGTAAGAGAGAAAGTCAAGTCATTATGAAATGATATTCTATTAGCTTACGTTAATGAAAGCAGCATGGCACAAAGCCATTTTTTTTGGTCCAAACATTGTCCCAGCTACTCAACACAGCTGTCGGTGCCTGAAGACAGCTCCAGCTCCTACTCTGTGCTTGGGCCCTGCAGAGACACAGGGGCACTCTCTCCTGAGAAGTGCAGGGGAGACCTTGCCCAGGGTACACGCAGGACCAGGCAGAGGGGCTGCCAGGCTGGAGGCTGGAGGAGATGGGATGGCAGAGGTCTGGCTGATGGTCCCCGTCACTGAGCTTCTGACAGTGACCCGGGAGGGTGCCTGGTGAAGGGTGTAGTGACAAGCACATCTGAGCCTCTTAGACTGGTAAGCAACCCTATCATCCTAGTAGGCACAACACAAATTAGACAGAACCATCTCTGCTTCCGCTCCCACTTCCTTCATCCTCCACTGTCTCTCATGTTAATTGATGACAGTCCCCTCTCTTCTCTCTCATCAGGATAAAGGTGATGGTTACTTGAACCTGATCTGATCATAGAACAGATACATTGGCAATAAGGGCCCACTAGGATAAGGAAGAATGGGATTTACCTCCCGACATGGTATGGGGTTGGGGTTCCCCGAGAAGCCATGGCCCAGCTCTGGAACTTCTGCCAAAGACCCTGCAAGTATCTGTAGCTATCTAGCAAGAGAAAGCCTGGGGTTGGCCCCAGCGAGAATCAAGGGCAGGTGGAGTGGTACTCCCCTAACAGGGCCAGTGGCTGCCCCCCAGGGGCTGAGCTGGTGTGCTCCCTTCACTAGAGTCCCCATGAGCAGTCCTTCCTTCCATTATTTTAGCAACACAAACCTCTGTAAGAACACTTGTCACCAGGTGAGAAGCAGGGAGGCTCAGAGATGCCAGCGATGACCAGAGGCCATGGCTCTGTTCTTGGCTGGACCACCGTCTACCTCAATGTCATGGGCAGAGGGTTCTGGAGAGCCGTTTCTTGGTCCTCAGATACCTCGCCTTCCATGGCCCTGACACTCTGTCATTAGACAGTCACTCGTCTGCCACCTGAAGGCTGTCTAGTGCATTCATCCTCAGACTTTCTCTGCTCACCGACCCCTTTGAGAGCCCAGCGGAAATGACCGACTACTCCTCGTGTGTGGAATACCCACGTACATGAGGCCTCTGGTACAATTTGGAGGGAAAGCCTGGACCCTCCAAACACATCTGTGGGCCCCAGGTGAAGACGACTTGGTCTGGTCCTCACTCGACATTTCTTAGATAGGCAATGGAGGCAGAGAGGACCTGCCCAGAGCCGCATCACCACTCTCATTCAGTGTTTCTCCAATGTTGCATCAATCCTTGGGGCCCCCTGAGTTCCCTCAGAAAGTGCGAATACCCCTGCTGGACGACCCCTCCTCCCGCTGGCTGGCGGGCTGGTGGGCTGGTGGACAGGCGGGTGAGGCCAGATGGCCTGTGTGGCGAGGGGATGCCTGCAACCTCACTGTGAGGAGGTGGCAGAGGCCAGCCAGTCCTACACCAAATGCTGTCTCTGCCCTGTGACTTTTGGCAGGTTAATTAACCTCTCTGAGATTCCATTTTTCTTCTTCGAAGTGGACATCATAGCCAGGCCGTGTGTGGGGGGAAGAGAGGCAATAACGTGCAGGGCAGGGCTTGTAGTCAGCCATTCTTTTGCTTTTCATGTTATTTGGGCCCAGTACCTACAGCCGACACTATGTCCAGTACCTACAACTGACACTATGTCCCGGAGGTGGACCAAGCTAATGCTCTGCTTCCCTTTCCATGGGTTTCCACCAGCCCATGGCCCTGAGCCCCAGGGCTCCTGCTCAGGAAATAGGATCCCAGCGGCAGAGAAGTGGGGGCCTTAAATAACCACCTCCCCAGTCATGGGAGCCGCGCCCCACCCCCCCCACCCCTGCTCCCTGCACCTGTTACTGGCTTCTGCAGCTGTGAGGCCAGCTTGCCCCCTGCTGGCAACCCAGCTCTGGAAATCAGACTGAGGCTGCAGAGTCAGGGGTCAGCCATCAGCCAGGACTGGCAGGGGGCAAATCCAGGACCAGGGGGCCTGGGCAGAGCCACATCTACCTTCTCAAGGCACAAGGTAACACCTTAGGGTGGAGCAGAGTCAAGATGCACCCCTACACACAAACACACACACAATCCTGCTGAACCCCTCCCTGCAAGGGCAACGTGATGTACCGAGAATGAGGAGGGCAGGGGCTGGGTGATGAGGGGGGCGATGCGGGGGGCAGCTGGAGAAGGCAGGAGTGTGCATCAGGGTTCCAGGCTCACAGGTTTGGCTTTGTGTGTGTGAGTGAATGTGAGAGAGAGACAGAGAAGCAGACGGATCGAGACAGAGGGAGAGCCAGAGACTGTGTGAGTGGGGGGCATGGGAGAGAGAGACAGAGAGAGGGAACTTAGCACAATTCACCCTCTCCTTTTTAGGCCCGGAGAGCCACACCCGGGAGAGAGACACAGGTCTGGGGTGTTGGAACTGTCTCTGCCACAGCCCCTGCAGGACAGAGGCCAGACTCGCTGGAGGCAGGGCAGCCCAAGCTGCGGGCCCTCCAACTGGGAGTGCCTGGTGCCTGGAGCAGGTGCCGGGAGCAGAGCAAGCAGCGCTTATCTCTCCAGAACAGTTCAGTTCCCCCACGTCCAACACAAATAGAATCCTTCCCTGCAAGGCGGCTGCCCTGTCCCCTTTAGAGCAGCCGCTCGCCTTTCAATTTGGTCTTAAGATGTGATGGATACAAATTGCAAAGATTTGGTCAGCTTTTGAGTGAAAGCAAATTTTACAGCAGGGGAAGGGAGTGAGGGAGCCGGGGAGGTGGGGAGGTGGGGAGGTGGTAGGAGGCAGAGGGAGAAAAGGCTGAAATAGAAAAATTGCTGAAAGGCCTCCTGCAGCCTGCCAGGAGTATTAACTTAGGATGATGTAGGAGAAAAGACTAAGTGGTTTTTGTGTCAGGTACACTGAATCAAACCACTTCGAATGTATGTGTGAGCATGTGCATGGCGGCACGCCGGGCCCACCTCAGGAATGGAGAATCAGCCTGTTTTAAGGGTTTTTTATGTTTTGCAAATAGAAAAAATGCTATGCATAATTTAGAAAGAGGGAGAGCCCTGGGGATGGGCCTTTGCTGAGGGAGGCAGTGGCTGGGAGGCCAGGCTGGCTCTTGGGACAGGTAATGGGGTGGGAACGGGGAGTGAGTGCAGAGGTCATGCAGGGCTGGCAGGAGGCTGGGGAATGTGTGCCTGGGGGTCTTGAGTGAGGGAGAGCCCCTGGGCCCCAGGGGGAACACAGGAAGATGCCCTGTGTCTGCCTTCCCCCAGAATCCCAGATGCTTTTTCCGCTCCCCCCACCACCCCCCAGAGGCCGCAACACAGAGGAGTGTGCTGGTCCCGGGCCACCTTGGGTATTACTGCTGACCTCAGACATCGCTCCTTCACTGAGTGCTCGCTGCATGACAGGTATTTTAAAATTAATTTGTTTTTAAAACACTTACTAAGCACATCTAATGCATACTATGGACCAGGCAGGGTCTCAGCACTTTACAGTTATGAATCCATTTAACGACGTAATTGCCTTATGGGCATCATTTTACAAAAAGGAAACGGAGACCGAAGGAGGTTGATTTACCCAAGAACACACCCTAGGGTGACAGCTGAGAGTCACATCCTTGTGTAAGTGCCCCTTCTGGAGCCCAAGGGAACTGTGACTTGCTTCTAGCCAATGCAATGTGGCACAGGGGATGGGATGTAATGCCATGACTACGTGGCGTTCTGTAAGACTGCTTTAGGAGTTGGGAGAGACAGAGGTGCTCTCCTGCCCAGCCCGCAGTGTGTGGGAGGCCATGTAGCAGGGAGCTGCTGGGGGCCTCTAGCAGCTGAGGCCTTCAGGTCCACAGTCACAAGGGACTGAGTTCTGCCACCACCCAGTGAACCTGGAAGAGGAACCCCAGCCTCCGATGGGATTGAAGCTCCAGTGACCCCTAGGGAGATCTTGAGCAGAGGACCCACTAAGTGGACACTGTGAGCTAACAAATTGGTTCCGTGGCATTAGCGACCTAATGCAACGCAGCAACTGAACTTGGAACCACGCTTTAGCATCGTCTGTACTATCGCTTACACAGCCACAGCGGCGCACAGTTCTCCCGGCGATGCTGGAAACCGGCATCTATTTCCATCTGCAGCTAAGAAGACTGAGGCTCAGGATGGTCAGGGACCAAGGTCCCACAGCTGCTGAGGGCTGCGTTAGAACGCCGATGTCCGTGGTCTCTGCCACCGAGTAGTCCCTGAGCACTCACTGCTCTGGGCCGTGCATGTCCTCCAGCATCAGAATGGAGGAGGCTCGGCTCTCAAGTCCTGCTGACTCTCCCATTCTGTGATTTTTCCAATCTTTCTTCAAATTTATTTTTATTGCCGACACTGTTACAGGTGACCCCATTCCCCTCCCCCACTTTGTGTACCTCCACCCAGCGCCTGCCCCTCCCGCCCCATCCTCCAGGCGGTCCCCAAACTGTGGTCTGCATTCACGGGTGATGCTCTTTGGCTGCTCCCTTCCCCTTCTTCCATCCGGTCCCGCCCCCCTCCCTCTGACAGCTGTCAGTCTCTTCCATGACTCTTTCTGTTTTGTTTGTTAGTTTATCTTGTTCACTAGACTCCACGGATAGGTGAGATCATTCTGTGATTTTTAACTTCCTCTACCACTCCTCCCTTGCTTTTTTTCAGCCTTTGCAACATACTCTTTGTTCTCTCCTTCCTCTGCCTTCTTCCCTCCTGTAGTCTCCCTGAGGTCCCAACCCACCGACCCTCATTCTGACCCTCACTAAGTGTCTTACAACGGCCAGGCAAGGTGACGGGTCGGAAAGGAGCTAGGCATTTCCTTACGGCCCACACTTACACCCTGGTTTCTTTCCTTATTCTGTAGCTCTCCCTAAGACTTGCATTTGGTACCCTCACTGCTGGTCCTGCTGGTCAGCAATCTGGCTGTTCCCACCCCAGGAATAATGCGGGAGGACAGCTGACTTCAGGGTGGCTCAGGAGCAGATGGGACACTTGGCTAAAGAGCCAGTGTCATTCTCCCGCTGGCTTGCCTCGGCGAGGCCCGCCAGCCTTCCTCCCAGACTGCCCCCTTCCCATGGCGGCCTGCCCGCTCCTGCAAGGGGGCGCAGGCCCCACCGCCCTTCCCCTCTGGTGCCTCCTGTGATGGCCATCGCACCCAGCGCCATGACATCACCTGGGCCAAACCGCTTCCCCGGGGGGTGACGGCTTAGCGCTGACAGCCTGGGGGAGAGCCGAGGAATGGCTGCCCCGCCACTGACCTCCTCCATCTGGCCTGTCTCGGACAGTAACTGAGAAGACAGGCAGGGAAGAAACAGTTTCTGGCACCGTCCACAGAATGTGGATGAACCGTGCCAGGATGGCTTGTCCCCTGTCCAGGGGATGGGTGGCACAGTGCCCAGGAGCTTTTGAGGGCCCTAGTTATGATACAAAACAATGACACCACTTTCAGCCCTGGGTTCTTTGCCATTTCCCTTCTCCATTCCCAGCCAGGGCCTGCAAGAGGGCATTTCAGCCAGTCCTCAAGGCCTCTGCTTGCGCGTGTGCACACACTCACGCACATGCACACATATACGCACGCATACTCTTGCACGCACATATGCACACACATGCTCACAGGCGCATTTGGCCCAGGAGCTAAACACTTTGTTCCCTTGCTGATATTTCTGTACAAACTCTAGATACGTCCAGCTCCAACCTGGAAACCATCCTTTGCACCTGAAGCTGGATATGCTTTTCTGTGCCCTGAGGAACATACATAGGAACAAATGCCGACCCCAACCCAGAGCTCTCACGGGACCCATTGCGGTGATACGTGGGAACGTGCTTTCTGGGGTTGAAGGGCTGCAGAGATGAACTGCGGCCCAGTGTCCTGGCGGAACCCGGTTCATTTGCTGCTTGTGCGGGTAGTGAAGTGAGGGTCCAGGAGCTGCTGCTGCTGGCATACTCATTCTGTACTGGGACTTTCCATGAGACACTGAATATTTACTCTTCCTGTAGACACCTGGAAATGTGCTTGCATCTCTTCTTGCCTTGTGGCTGGGCTGGGTGACCAGATGAGAGGAGGTGGCCATGACGAGGAGAGCACTGGGGCAGACAGGTGGCATTTCTCTCCTACCCATACAGAGGGATGGATGTTCAGCGAGGGAGAAGGGGATGGTTAGACCCCAAAGCTGGAGAAGCTGGAGAAGCTGGACTGTCTAGGTGGATCCAGGTCGTTCTGCTTAGGCACCTGGGGTTCAGGTGTCAGTATCCCGCCACCTGGTCCCTTCTGACCACGTGCAGTGTCAGCACCCTGAAGGTTCAGGCAGAGCAGACAGCTCCCACAGAGCCAAAGGGGTGTGGGGGCACCCGCCACCCAGAGGCCTGAAGCTCGCTCCTGCGCACAGGGGTAGTGCCAAAGGAACACTCAGGTGCGATAGGGAAGACGTTCATGGGCGTAAGACGGGGTGGACCCTATAGTCAGGGTCCAATCGCCATGGCCATTTGGGGATTAATGCTGACAGGACTTACCCGTTTGTGCCCACAGGTGGCGAAGCCCAGCCATTTAGTGACAGGTTCTTCGTTAATCCACAGTGACCATCCCCAAAGGAGGGGGCGCTGCATCGCAGTCTGATATCCCTGATGCCTCATGAGGCTCTGGCCTATTACGCCCCTGGTTCCTTGTGATGAGCCCAAAACCAAGTCTCCTGACTGATGGAACCCACCTTCAAATATTTATTAGCACTGCTAGTGTTCCCCAAACTTCCCACTCATGCAGGAAGCCCTGCTGACCAGTAGGCTGTTTGGTGCAAGTTAGAAGAAGATGCCCCCACTTTGGGCCAGAGAAATGACAAAATGGTGCCCCCAGTTATAAAAAGGACCCCTTCTGAGCATTCACCAGTTAGAAAAAGGAGCTCACGGTTTGGGGCTTCCAGGCCCTACTTTGCACACCATAGGTGAAAATCCCATTCCTTCCGTTGGGAGCCCACAGCCAAATTAGAGGGACAAGGCGGACACGGGGGGCACCCATCTACACACAGCCTCAAAGGTTTGTGCGTGACGAGAGGCGGGGGCTGTCCTGTGAATCTTCCTGGTGGCGGCTGGAGGTGGAAGGGGCCCCAGAAGGCCGAGCAACATAGAACTGGGGTCACGTCTTGCCTGCTATCCCTTCTTGGCATCAGAGAGACCACACCACCACTCATAATTTCAGAAAGGCTAAGTTGGTTCAAACCTACAATTCAAGGAGCCCAGGAGTCTATCTGTATAGACAGCTGTTTGGGAGGTGCGAGAACGAGGAAGTTGAAATCCACGAACCTGGCATCCACAGCTCAGGGTTGCACCTGAATTCTCCCAGGAGGGGTGGCACGACGCCGCCTGACAAGACCGACGCAATGAACGTGGGCAACGCTGCCGTGGTGGAGTGCTGGCTCCCCGCTGGGCACAACGCTGTGCGCTTTGCAGGTAATATCTCATTTAGTGCTCACGACACTCTTACCAGGGACACATTAATTTTCCAATTTGTAAATAAATAAACAGACTTAGCATAGATAATGACGAAAATAAGAATCCTTATGTTGTGCTTACTATGTTCCAGGCACCTCCATAAACACTTCATGCATATTAATTACTAAACCCTCATAGTAACTGTATGAAGTAGTTGTACTATAATTCCTCCTTTTTATCGATGAGGAAAATGAAGCCCAGAAAGATTAAATCACTTGCTTAACATTTAAAAGACATGCTCAAGGTCTGGTGGCTGACAAATAAGAACCAGAATTCAAACCCAGGCCGGTGGGCGTCTGAAGACTACGTTCTGACACCCTACTGCGGGGCAGCACCGCCCAGAGGGCTCTGTGGAAGGAGCCCCAACTGCGGAGGTGTGACCGTGTGGGCACAGGCACACAGGCCTTCAGGGGCCTGGGAGTACCGCCTAAGGCAGCTAGCTTTCGGTGTGAAATTTCTTTGGACCTGTGTGTTTTATTTTAAGAATTTTTGCATGTGTTTTGCATTCTACTTTACAATGTGTACTTTTAACGTAAAATAATATAATTTTTGCTGTTGTTTTCAAAACTTTGAGGCAAAAAAGATGCTCCTGGAGGCCATGCTATGCTTACCCTGAGGTTTTGTTTACCTCCTGGCCCTCTACCTGGTGTCCCTGGGGCCACCCATGTGCAAGAAAAATGGCTGAAATGGGATTCAGGTAGGTTTTGAAACTGGTCAGATCAAAGCGTAGACCCTGGCTCCCTTTTGCCACCAGGTCCTGTGACCTTGGGCAAGTCTCTTTATTGCTGTGAGCGAAGGTGCTCTCCGTCTGTAAGTCAGAGACAAAGTATATGCCTGTCAGAGCGTCATTCCGGGGAGCGAGGCCAGGCATCTGACACTGGGTAGGAGCCCAAGAAGGGGCACCGTTCCCACTGGCTACTGATGACTTTATCACCTGCAGTTGTGGCAAATCCAGTGTTGAGCAGGTCCTCTCCATGCCCCTCCTCAGCTGGTTTTTGTCCTTGGTGGAGAGAAAGGTGCTGCTCGTTCTCCCAGAGGGGTGTGCTGTCTACTTCCCGTAAGCCTGCCGCCCCCGTGGGGCTTGGGTGGGGGCCAGGGCTATCTCCCTCGCCCTCATGTGGATCGTTGTTGACTGA
Source organism: Desmodus rotundus (assembly GCF_022682495.2). Taxonomy (NCBI): domain Eukaryota; kingdom Metazoa; phylum Chordata; class Mammalia; order Chiroptera; family Phyllostomidae; genus Desmodus; species Desmodus rotundus. The sequence goes on along the minus strand of NC_071395.1, from coordinate 50,708,377 downwards.
GAAAAGGAGCTTTTTTCCTGCTGGCTGGTGGCTCCGCTCAGAATAAGGGCCAGCTTGAAGTGTATGGGTCATATATATTATGTTCATGTTATATCCAAACCTCTCCTTTAAATACTTTCTAAGACCCTTTAACTCTCTGACCAAGGCTTGAGCAAAAAGGAGAGTTACCGGCCAGTGGGGTCAACAAGAGCGCCTGGCCTTCTGGCAACTTTCTGTTTGCAGGAGAGCCAGTGAGTCTTACCGGCCTTCGTCTCATCTCTTTGTTCGTGAAATAAAGCTAAAATGGCAAGGCGTGGCCCCTAGGAATGAGTTACCACACCACTTAGGACGGCTGTTATAAACAAACAGACACACGCACAAGGTAAGTGTCGGAGAAGATCTGGAGGAATCAGAGCCCTGTGCACTGTTGGTGGGTCGGCCGACGTCGCGGCTGCATGGAACAGGACAGCCAGTCCTCGGAAAGTTACACCCGGAATCACTGTGTGACCAGTGAGCCCATGTCTGGGTATACGCATTTTAGTACAACAAAAATCATTTAAAACAATCGTGCTTCAAAAGTAAAACAACTGTTTTGTACGTTTTCCCCTTTCTGTTCTTCACCAGAAGATTGGAAGGTAAATCCTTTCTTGTATTTGAAGAAGCGGGGTGGGGAGGGGACAACTTTAAGCTCAGTAGGACTCTGGGCTTCCTAGGCTGCCAGGGGACTGCAAATAGGGTTCCGACAGGCCCAGGCTGAAGCCCGCTGGGCAGGACGGTACCCTGGAAATTGACCTTGAACACTGGCCTTTCACCTGCTCATGCGCTGGTGTTGTGTCCAGGTACTTTCCCCTGAGTAGTCAGGTGGTAACAGTTTCTAGAAGCATTTGCAAGGCGGACAGAGGGTAAGGGCTCTGATGGGAGCAAAGGGAGCCTCCTCTGGTGCTGCCAAAGTCTCCGCAGCACACATGGGTGTCAGCAGCCGCCACAGGGCAGTGGGAATCCGAGGGCTGGGGACATGTACCCCTACCAGGGGGTGTCAACAGCAGTCTTGGCTCCACAGTTGTAACCTTTTGATTTTTTCTGTCATTGAGATGATCCTGCAAAGGTCCGCTAAGGACTAATGAGAAGGGACAGGAGGGTTTGTAGAGGAGGTGACAGGGATGGGGTAGGGGGACAGACCATTGTGTGGAGAGCTTACCTGCCTTCTGGACTTCCCTGGCTTCAGGGGGAGGGAGAGGAAGGCTGGGCACGTGGAAAGGCTAAGGACTGTGGTCACCACAAGACAGTGGAGGGAGCCTGGGGGATTGTCCTTCCCAAGGCCCCAGAAACACCCAGAGGAAGCAGGGCCCTGGGAGGGTCCCTTAAGCCACCTGGAGACTGTAAGCCAGACTGCCACAAAAACTGGTTGTCCTTCCCCTCAGGGTCCTGGATGGCCACCCTTGGCAGCCAGAGCCTGCTCTGGTGACCCCTCAAGAGAGTGACTGTGGCCTGAGCTTGGCCTGAGACTTTGCTCATTCCTGAATGAATGACCCTACATGAACATCTTCCCTTTGCCTCATGAAGCTGCAGGTCACACTAACAGCCCAAGCCACAGGTCAGCGAGGACATGGACTTCCAGCTGAGGGAGGTGGTGCCTGAATCAAACCCGCTGGGAATCCTCTGAGGGAGAAAGCGGCTAGGCAAGACTGTGGGCTAACAATAATGATAATAATGACAGCCACAGTAACAAAAACTAGCTCAGAATTGTTGAAAGAAATAAAAGCATAGAGGAGACCTCGACCCATGATAGCTGTTCAGTAGATATCAATTCATTCTCCCTCCTTTTTCTCTGCAAGGGGGTGCACTAGATCAAAACCTTTCCCTCTTCCTAGCTGCCAAGATCCCTTCTTGCCCTCCTCCCTTTCTTCTGTGTCTGTTACCCCCTTCTCCCTTCTCTCCTCCCCCACATGCAAAGTCTGCAGAGGCAAACTGTACTTGGCTCTTGTTCTCCTATCAAATCCCACAGGCTGTGGGTACAGCCACAGGCTCCTGCCCAGCCTCTCCCATTCAAGTAGCTCCACTCCCGTTCAAAAAGGCGATAGAATGGAGTTTATTATTTCATTCATCTTCACGAGTTTTCTCTTTGTTATAAGAGAGATATTTCTGCGGGGCACCAGAAAAATCACGAGGAAAAGAAGTCCCGACCCTCAGAAACACGCTCTCCCGCTCCACCAGCTCTCACACATTTCCATGTGGATTGATTGCCCACTACGGTCTGTGAGCTTTTGAACATCACATTTCAAAACGGCAACTTGAAAGAGTGAACATGAAATGAGCAGCCCGATTCTGCTCTCCATGCTGGGGGACATGTGTTCTTGAAGTGCAGGAGACAAAGGCGAGTTTTGTCTCTCCCGCCTACGTTATCTTGGCTTTTGATGCCAGCCCTTCCGGGGGCCCTGACAACAAGGCGGGGCTGGAAAAGTGGTCACTAACTGCTGAGCACTGTGCTAGGCACCTGTGCGGCTGCAGGAAGTAAAGCACTGGTCACTTAAACAGGGAGTGAGCTCTCTAAGCCCAAAGGACAACACCCATGTGGTCCCAAAACCAAGTGAAAAGCAAAACCAAATCATACCTAAATGTTAACGGAATAGAGATAATGATGGCCACCAGAGTGAGACTTCAGGTGACAATCTGGAATGAGGGACTGCGGAGTAAGGCACTGCAGAATAAGAAGAGGGCTTACAGCACAGAAACGCATGTGAAATTTAGCACGGACAAACCGGAACTCAGTCCCTTCCACTGAAGCTTCCTCCTTATTCTGTAACAATCCCTGTTTCCACAGGGAAGTTGCTATTTCTTTAGTCACTTAGCCAGGAGCCCAGCTTCCCCTTCCACCTCACCCCAAGCCTCTGGTCTCCATGTCCTATTGATTCTCTGTCTTAAATATCTCTGAAAGTGGATCGCTCTGTCTAATTCCTTGGCCCCATATCTCTGTCCAGGCTTTTGTTACTCTAACTTGAATAACTGGAAAAATCTCCTAATGGATCTCTTGGCCCTTGCCTTACCCTCCTTAGATTTCTTATTAAAGGTTCCCATTCTCTGTGAGTTAATAACCAAATGCTTTAAAGTGACATTCAAGGGCCTTCATAATCTGGCCCCTGCCTACCTCTTGACAGTCATCTCTTGCCACATGCCTTATGCCTCAGCCTTTCTCTTCTCCTGGAAGTTCCTGTAATAATGGACCATGTTCTCTTGGGCCTGTCTGTCCAAACTGTCTCCCTGGTCGGAACCTCCCCTGTACACCCTTACTTCATTTTCTCTTGCATAGCATCTAACATGCAGCTCGTGCATTGTCAAACAAGTCTACCCAACCCCTTCTGCTCCTTCCTTCCCATGACAGTTGTCCCCACCTTTTCATGGAACTCCCTGCAACTGTTACATCAACAGCTGATTGGTCTGGGGAGCTGTCTTAGAGCAAAGACTGTGCCTTGTTCATGTTTATCCACCTGGGACCTGACTCGGTGTCTAGATCAGAGGAAAGACTTCATAAAGAACGGCTGAGTAGCAACCAACAGAAAGCAGTGTGAGCATGGCAGTGTGAATTAGACAGGAAATGTAAGAACGCTGGGACTGGAAGAGATCTTGAACATTTCCAAGCCCAACACTCTCGTACTTGATGAAGAATGTGGAGCCTGGAGGTAGGAAGTGGCCTGCCCAAGTTTGCTCAGGTAGAATTAATTTTAAAAGGTGACTTCCATCAGTACAGACTTGAAAACAAGCAGGACCAAAATGGGTTATAGAAATGGAAGTGAAGACCAAAGGATGGGTTTGGTTAAGTGAGTCAGAATTACACAGGGACAGAGGGGGAAAGAGAGTCAGAATTAGACAGGGACGGGTGGGGGGTGGAGAGATGCTATCACTGGGGATGGGGAGGAAATGGAGAATCATCAGGTCCAGTCCTCGCTTAGGAGCCAAGAATGCTAAATCTGGATGACTCTATAGAATCAAGTATGTCCTACCTGGACCCAGAAAGCAAGAGACAGCGGGACAGATTGTGGATGGGGTGGGGGACATAGACTCAGTGAAAGGAAAACTGGATTCCACATCAGTGTTTGAGATAAGATTCCTCTTAAAAAGGCAGTCTTTCTTGATGGTCCAGTCTTTGTGTCTTGTGTTGAAGCCCAATTCTCCCTTTAAATGCTCGTGTTTTACAACCCGTATGAGGTTGGCCCCAGAAGGAGCTTAGCATAGAAGGTGGGAGCCTGGTTTAGCTGGTTGAGGAGCTGTGGTAGGGAATTAGGAGAGTGAGGCTGGGTAGTTCTGGAAGACATGAGATGTTGGGTTGACTGCTTTAAATTTGTTGCTGTAAAGAGTAGGGTAATTATGGGTCCTCAAGTTGGAGAAGGGCTGTTTTTAACTCAGACACTTTCATATGGGATCAGACCTTGGGATTTTACATGCACATTGTCCCCTCTGCCTGGAGTCCTCTTCCCCCAGAGGTGTCACACTTTGCTCTCTTACTGTCTTTGCCCAGCTTCAGGTGGTGTGTGCCTGCCTGCCAACCTTCCAGACTGAAATTCCACAGATTCCCTGCTGTGGTCCCATGTTTATTTTCTTCAGGCCACCTTAATTTGTTTTTGTTTTTTTTTTTACCTTTTAACTACTGTTATCTTCCTTGATAGGTTTGACAATTCTGAGAGTGCCAGCTGTTGAGGGTCCCCTCGCCCAAAGCCTTTCTCCAAACACAGCTATTGGTCGGGAGGCTGCCTTTCCTCACCTTGCCCTGCCTGTCTGGGAGGCCCTCCACTCTTTTGCCGGCTATATTCCCCTGGATTATTTACTGCAGGTCACTCCCTGAACTCCCCTCGTTGATTCAGCACACCTTTACTGAACACCCCCAGCATGCCGAGCACTGGGGTTACAAAGATAAATTAGGCTTGGCCTCTGCCCTTGAGGCTCTCACTGCCTGGTGGGTGTGTAGACCTGGGCTCAGGCCTCCATAACCCAGGGTGCTCTGGTACAGGCAGGGAGGAGCATGTGGGAGTATAGGAGGACAGGGGTGAAAGCAATGCACTCTGCTGGGGGTCTGGAAGGGGTCACAGAGGAGGTGACTTTTTGAGCAGGGTCTTCAATAATCTGTATCCTTTCTGTCTTTGACTCCTGAGCATGCTTCGGCTCTCTAAACGTATTTCCCAAACCCTGGATTTTCAATAACCACCCCCCACCCGCCTCCGACGATTCTGTCTCTCTGTCAGTTTCAGAGCCTTCACACATCTCAGTTCCTCCTTTATTTCATTTCTCTCTGTCATACTTCACTCTTCTCTAGAGACATGCAGCCTGGCCTTCAAGAGCTTATGCACTTTCTCCTGGGTGTTCACTCACCAGCTGGGTGTGTGGCCATCACCTCTACCCTTCATTCACTTCGGTTATGTGCTCTCTGAGGAGGTGAGGCAACAAAGTAGACATGAGGCATTCTTCACCATTTGCAGATGGACCAAATGAAGTTCCAAAGGTCAATCACTCCCCCAGTCTTCTGGATCATCAAGAAATCCATGATTCTGACCCTTGTTCCTCCTAGGGAGATGTCCTGCTCCTGATGGACTTGAAGAGTAGAGATGGTCCCTTCCCTTTACTTATCCTCATAGAGCAGTCTCTGGACACTAGGGGGAAGACGATCGTTTCTTCAGCCTGCTCCTGAATGATACTTTTTAATGATGGAAGATGGAAGATGTAACATCTGGTATGAGAAGCAACCGGGTTAGGCTTCTGCCTCCACAAGGCTTCTGTGGGAGGCATTTTTGGAGAATGGACTTTCCTGGCTATTAATTGCCTCTTTGGGATCCTTACCCAAAAGGATAGGACTCTACACGCCCTGGCCTCCTGTCCCAGCTGATGGGAAAGGAGTGTCCTGGAAGGAGAGAGCTGGCACTGTGAATCTGGGTAGTGAAAATCAAGATTGGTTTGCGAATTGAAAAAGGACCCATCAGAATGGGACCCAACTGGAATGTATATAGTTGAACATGAGGTCCTGGCTCGCAAGGAGCCCCTTGAAGCTTGCTGAGAAGTCTGTAAGTCCCAACTGCACCTGGTCTGGAGCAGGTGGAGCGGCCAAAGGCATTGCCTGTACTCTTTTCAGAGCATCCAGATGCCCCAGGAGCCAGGCAAAGGCTGCTGATGGCTGCCTCCCTGCTCCTCTGGCAGAACGCTTGCCGGTCAGCTAGGGCAGGCTGGTGACTGGCTGGTGATGTCTGTATGCACATGAAGGTGATCTAGTTCACTCCTGTCAGGACACAAAGTCAGGGAGCTTGGGCATAAGACAGGTACATGGGTGGGAGGAGAAAGAAGGTGCTGTCTTTCCAGAAGGATCCATACAATCTGAGGCACGAGGTTGGGTCCTCTGGAGCCCAGGACAATGGGGACGTTGGATCCTTGCAGAGAAAAGCCCAGAGGTGAGCCCTGCTGTGGAATGACTATAAAAAGGAAGTCAGGAGATGTGTCACACAGTCTGGCCTGACGTCTAAGGCACTCGAGTGAGTCCTCAGTGCCTCTGAGCTCTGTTTCTCTTTCACTGGGGATGGAGAGTACCATTCCACCTAAGTCACGGGGCATCACAAAGATCCAGCCGGCTGCCCCAGGCGTACCCGTGCCCCTGGGGGTCCCATAACCAGTGTCTCAGTGACTGGGCAGGGCCCAAAGCAGCGCTGTTCAGCCTAGTGTGTCAGCTACAAACGCAAGCCACGTATGCACTTTCACATTTTCCAATAGTTACAATTTTGGAAGTTAGAAAAAAACAGGAATGATTTATTTTAATAATATATTTTATTTAATACAATATATCCAGAATATCAGTTCAATATGTAATAGATATAAAAATGTACTGATGAGATATTCCACACTCTTCTTTTTTCATACTTAGTCTTTGAAATCTGGTGTGTTTTTTGCACTTACAGCAAATCTCAGCTTGGACATTTCAGGAACTAGAGGGCCACATGTGGCTGCTGTGTGGAACAGCACAGGCCTGAGGGTGGGTTCGAGGCTGTCTAGGTAGCCTGTGCAGTTGGTCCAGTCGGCCAACGCTTGTGGTTTCTCTCCCATTTCAGTTGAAGCAGGCTTCCTGGCGGGCGAAGCTTTGATTGAGTTTGAAATCAGTAGGCAGGGATCAAAGATGGTGGAGAGGACCCAGGAGGACCCCACCAGGAGGGAGACTGGCAAGGAGAAGGGGAGGGGTGGGAGAGAGTGTGGAGGAAGCCTGCACCATGTTCCCAGCTGCAGGCCCCCGTGCACCCCACTCAGGGTTCCCTAACCATTGGCATGTGTTTATGTTACACATGTTTTCCTGTTCTCATCCTACCCCAATGCATCCTGACCACTTGGGCCCTGTTTCTGGTTCAGCCCTTGATTGTAGAGCAAAGTGGGCTCCTGGCGAGCCCCCTGCTTCCTAATCCAAGCACCTCGCTCCCTCTCCCTCTGTAGAATAAAGTCAATCGTGTTCATTTCTGACCAACCTGGCTCCAAGGAAGAGTGCAGAAATGAGTGGGAGTTAACATGTGTGAAAAGTGCTTGAAGCATCGGAGAACCAGGAGCTTCAATACACATTGTTTAATTATTCACCTGGTTTTTCTACCCACACACTACCTTGAAAAGGTCCCTGGCACGAGGACCTCCACGGGCCCTGTGAACTGACCTAGCAGCCAGCGTCCCATGCTCTCTCACCCCACATGAGATGCTCCGTCAAGGGCAGGGGCGTCTGGGGTGTAAACGGGCCCGGGCTGTGTGTGAAGGAGATGGTGAACTGATTCTGTCTCCATCATTCCTCGGGCACGCGGTTTGCTGTGATATCCAGGCACCTTCTTCCCCTATAATAGAAACAACCTGTGACCTTTAAGACTCCAGCCTCCCCAGAGAACGGTGCCTGTTACTCCTGGAAGCCTTGAGCCGTTGCCTTCTTTATAAACAGCACTTCAGAGAGCTGACATGGTTTGTTTGTAACAATTGCATTTCTCACCTGAAAGCTTAATTGGATTTTTGTTTAGTAATGTGTCTTTTCACTTGAGGACACCACCATCTGTGGGAAGGAGCCAGCAAGTCCACAACGAAAGCAGAGACATGCAAGGGGCAGGAGCCCCGATCCCGGCAAAGGAGTGGTCTGAGTCCTCAGGGGTGGGCAAAGTGCCCCCCCATCTTTTTATTTCCAGAAAACTAGTGTGAGCCACCTTTTCCGTGTCCTACTTCACCCACACAAATACTTCGTTCTCCCTCATTGGTTTCTCTGCTGGGAGAAATGGCCTTTTCGGGTACCACTGAGGGAGAAGGGCATGGCTGGCCCAGTCTTGGGAGGCAGGATCCCTGGCCCCTCCCGGGAGGTCACTAGCTTCAGGAGACGTCCTCTCTCTGGTCTGGAGCCTGGCAGAGACTAAGCTCCCTGCAGACTGCCGCTCTCCTGAGTACCTGACATTGCAGCCGTAACTTGCAAGACGGAACTGGGGCAGGGAGGGGCCTCCACGCTGGTCTGTGTGACATGGTCTGTGTGAGCTCGTGCGCAGGCTGCCCTCTCGTGAGTTCCCGCTGACAGCACGTTTGTGTTTACTCATCAGCACTGTCCCACGTGGCAAATACCCGCAGCCCCACTTTCCAGTACGGGACATAGCAGTTACACAAATTCAGGAAAGTGGCCCTCGGCTCATGGTGACGGGGTGGCTCCCCTGGAATGAGACATTTCCGGAGAACATAAAGGAGACACTTGAGGGTCGATGAAAGGAAAGCAGCTCACAAGGCGGAAGGCGGGCGGAGGGAACCGTCTGAACAGCACGCAGACCCAGAGTCCAGTGTCTGCTTTCCAGTCTTATCCACACTGGTGTTTGCACACGCGCTCAGACACACACAAATGCACATGCGCAGCTTATTCTAGAGTGTGATGAGGTTACGATATCTTTGTGCTGTTCGTCATTCAGGAGGGCCGCACACAGAGCTACGAGCGGAAGGACCTAGTCCTACCGCACAGATCGAGGTGGTGCTTAAGCACCTCAGGCTGGGCTTTGGGTGTCTTCTCTCAGATGTGTCCAGGAGCTCTAGGGGGGTCCTTAGGGAAGCCCCTTTCAGTGTATAAAGATTCAGGCTGGAAGCAGGTGTGGTCTGAGCTTGCCAAACGGCCAGGATATGAGCTGGGTAGGCTGGGTCTCTGCCTGGGATGCCCCACTGGAAGGAAGGCCAACTCGTGGACACCTGTTGAGGGAACTGCAGGGCTAGTAAGAGAAGTGTTGCCTTTACAAGTTAGGAAGGGGGCATAAGAAGGGAATTATCATAAGGAGGAGCACATGTAGAGGTGGAGGAGGGGTCTGAGCAGTGGCTGGAAGGTGGATCTTGGTGAACCCCAAGACTGTGAAACCGAGGCTGACCCCACACCAGGCCTGAGGGGCCAAAGTGGGTGCTGGGGCTGGGTGCCGGGGAACCAAGGATTCTTATACCCTTTGTGTTTTCCTTTGGAGCTGTGGTATGAAAAATGCCTCCAGTTTTTCTTCTGCTTATCTCTTGTCCCCGAAAGAGATTTGGGGGTTCCCAGGGAGTCCATTTGTTGAACTTCCGCTAAAGAGCTGAGAAATGGCCTCAGCACTCCCGTCCCCTGCGAGCGAACTGGTTAGTGGAACAGCAAAGGTGGGAGCAGAATTCCGGCCTGACAACCAGCTCCTTCATTCATCTTCCAGATCCTGGAAGGCATCCCCACAGCAGAGAACAAACATCATTACTTTTTGACACTGCTGGAAATGAAAGCTGGAGAGGCCAAGGGATTTTCTCCAGGCACATAATTCAGTAAATGGGAAGGCAGCCTTGGACCTGTCTAGACCGAGAAAGGAGGAGAAACTCCAAATGCCACCGGACAAGGACCCCCACCCCTTTGCATTGCCAGCTCCGGAGAAACTGTGACCCCGGGATGCTCACACCCCCAGCATAGTGCCTCCCTTGCACTAGCAGGGCCTGTGCCAGGCATTGGACCCGCCAGGGAAATTTCGCAAATGAGCGTCTCCCACAGAGCCAGGAGACGTGGACCACCACGCTGCTCACCCACTCCCTCTCCCACTGCAGTCCGCCGGCCCTTTCAGTCTCCTGTCCTCAACACAGAACCATCCCATCTTTTGGTATGTTTTAAACCAAGGCAGAAATGGCAGCAAGATTTAAGCCCCAGCCCCTTATCCATTCTCCCACAGGTGTTTTAAGTGAGGAAAGGTGTGTATGAGGGCTTGTTTAACAGAGGCAACCGTTACACGTGCCACCTGAATACAGACTGCAGAAAGAGCTGCCGACAGGTCTGAGAAACACCCCAGTTAGACCCGATTTTGCCCATCTGTCATCTGTTTCCTCTACTCCCTCCCTCCCTTGTCCTTCTTACTAGCATGGGGAGGGAGGGATGGTGGAGAGGCTGTGTCACTTCCGCCTGTCACCCAGAGTGGCTTTTTCCATGTTGCTGCCCCATGTGTCCAGGCTGCTGTCAACAGGGGGGTCCAGCGTTCAATGTCCCCACTGCCCCTTAGCAGCATTGCTCCTGGTCCTCTCTTGACATTGATCTCCAGACTCTGGAGCCAGACTGCTGGGTTTTCCTCCCGGGCAGCACCACTTATTAGGTGGTCTGACCTCAGACAAACAACGCAAACTCCGTGCTTCAGCTTCCTCACCCGGAAACTGGAGATAGAACTTATGTGGCAAAACTGTTGTGCTGATTTAGCTGAAATTTGTAGAGTCCTCGGTGCAGTGTGGGCACACACCATGGGCTATTTAGGTCATAAGTTAAATACATAATGCTCTGACTCAGTGTGTCTGCCTTGCCGACAGGACCCTGACCACTGGCTCCCCCCTGGACACCTGCTCTCGTTTCCCAGGTAGACATTTTTCTGGTCTTCAGTCTTTGAAAACCCCCTTACTGTGTTCTCCGGGGCTCCTCTAGGGAACATGTAGTGAATTCCTGGGCCGGCACAACGTTTGCTCGGGTTCAAAGCCCCTTGGTTCCCTCTGATCTCTGTCTCTCTTCCACCTTCCTTTCCCTGCTGATCAGAGTTCCCTGCCTTCCTCTGTGCCTTTGACTCTGGGGCTCTCTCTGCTGCCCTTTGGCCCTGTGTGATTCTTGGCAGATTTCTTATCTGGACCTCATGCGTCCATGTACTTAATGGTCTTCCTTCATCTCTCCCTTGCTCTGGACTCTGCTCCATCTTTGTCCTGACCCAGGTATGTGTTCTGCCTTCAGGTGAAGGTCCCTGGCACCTGAAGACCCACCAGGTTGCTGGCTCACCGTCTCCCTGGTCACATCATCTTAGCCTTTGCCCCAGCCAGGTGGCCCCGCACCCACCCTACTGCCTGCTAGCCAAGCACAAAATCACCCCAGGGGCATGCACATGCAGTTATGATGAGAGGCACTTCATAGTCCCTGATATAGGATTATTGGAAAGGCATCCTTGTCCTTGTAAGGAGCCTCCGAGAAGGCCAGGCACCAGAGGTTTGACTGTTACCTGTTTCCTCTTAATCAAATTTCCCATTAATTAAGCCAAGCGGTATGGGCTGCAGCCCTGGCCACATTATTTGTCTTTTTATTTTGTAGTCACACAGCAGTATCTTCAGTGCAGGAGCCCTGGGATTATGCACTGGGCTCTAATATTTCAAGACCCACCAGGAGTAAATATGCAATTATATAGTTCAGTGGTGCAGGGCCACGGCAGTGCAGGGAGGCCCGGGAGGAGCCGCTCTGGCCCTGGGAAGGCTCCTTTGGAGGGAAGCTTCGGGCCTGAATTTGAGTGCCTTCCAAGCCAGGGCCCCTCCCCCTGTAGCCAGCCCAAGAGTCCACCTGCCTCTGGCCTGAGTGCAAGGCATCCATCCAGATCCTCAGCCTCAGGATAAGAGGGGTACGGGGAGGAGGGGGGACCCGCGCTCTGCGAGCAGGGACATCTGCTGGAGGCCTCAGCATGACCCGTAGGTAGAGAGTAGGCGGTGCGCGACTTAGGTTCCTGGGCGTGGCTGTGGGGATGTCCCTCGTCATTTCTGAACCTGGGCTTCCTTGTCATCTAGCAAACGAGGACAGAAGTGACAGGAGAGATCATCCAAACAAAAAGGTGATTTTCTGTTGTGATCCCCTATTGACAGGTGAGGAAATTATGGCACAGAGAGGTTGAGGAACTTGCCCAGTTCGCATAGTTCATAAGTAACATTAGTCAGGATCCCAGTGCCTGCTGTGTCTGGTCCATTGTCTTACCCCTAAGCTTTCTGGCAAGGAGATGGCACAGTCAGTGGCATGATCTGTTAATAATGGTGCCTGAATATGGTTTAGAAAGAGAGGGAGACAGGCTGTGCCATGTTCTATTTGCAAAAAACAAAGGGACTAAAAGGGATGTCCTCAGGGCACCTTGCAAATTCGTGGGGTTCTTCTCCTTATGGCTGCCTCTGAGCCCCTCATACATAGTGAGAGCAGAGAAATGCAGCACTCACATGGCCTTTCCTAGGGGCTCTGAGTGGCCCTGAGCACCCGCGCATATATGCACGTGCGTGAGTGTGTATGTCTGAGCGTGTGTGTGAGTGTATTATGTGTGAATGCATATAAATGTGTGTATGTGCATACATGTGAGTGTATGTAAGTGTGTGTGAACATGTGAGAGTATGCCTGTATGTGTTGTGGAAAGGGGTATCTGTTGGGTCCAGGAAGGAATCACAGAGCCAGAGGTTTCCATGGTAGCTGAGATACCCGCTGGTCCTTAAATAATTAACCAGCCAAAGCTTTTAAATACATTTCAAAACAAATACTCATTTCCCTTTAATGTGGAGCTGATTTCCCCTTTAACACACTGCCCCAGGCTACAGAAGCGACTGTAATTCTTGTTTTGACTTGGTGGCAGCATCTTGGGTTGCTATGGAAAGCAGCTCCTGTAGTCAGGGGCCAGCCTGTGACTGCACCTCTGTCCAGAGCAGGAAGACAAGCGAGAGGGAGGAAGCCCTGCTGCCTCTCGCTCCTCTTTCGCAGGTGGCTGCAGGGTGTCTGAGGAGCACGGCAGTCCCGTGCTGGCAGGTTTCTCTGAGCGCCTGGCTCCTGCCCACACCCCTAAGAGAAGTCTGTCCTGGCACACGGCCTTTCAGATCACCTTACCTTGACCAGGGCACAGGGACATGGTCTCCACTCACTCTGTCCTGCCCCATCTGTCCACGTGCGCACTCATGTGGGGGCACGTGCCGGCCTGCGGTGGCTGCTGCCTGACCTCTCTGCCCTGGTTTGCCTCCCACAGGGGCTGTGAGTGTGCACTGAGGGAGCAAGGTGAGGAGGGGGAGGGCTAAGTATTTTGAGTTTTGCTTGGTCGGGGCCTGATGACTGAGTCTTTGACCTCATTGTAATTTGGGTCAGTGAACAACTCTGGGGGTTCTCACAACCACAGTGTCAGGGGTGTGGCCCATAGGCCAGGATGCTCACCTTCAGGGAGGTTGACCTGGTTGTGAGGCCTCCTCCTAGAGGACACCTGGGTTATCACTGTCCCCAACAGGATGTTCAGTCGGTGGAAGCAGTGATGGAGGTTCTGGGTCCCGTGTCACTAACAACAATGAAGATCACGCCGTCAGTGTTGAGTGCTCGTTATGTCAAAAGGTCTGGGTGGTGTTTCACCTCCATCAGCTGGGGCAATCTTCACATCGATCCAATGAGCAGGTACTATGTTTAGCTCCTGTGGCAGGAAGAAGCAGGTCCAGAGGAGTTACTTAATTTGCCTGAGGTCACCAAGTCAGCCGGTGGCAGAATCAGGATTTAAACCTAGAACTGTGCTTTTAGCCAATGTGCTTGCCTGTGTGAGCAGACCCCCAGCTTGGGGAAAAGGGGCTCCATTCAGTCCCTAATGAAGAAGCTGATAGGTTGCGGGTGAGACCCCACTGTCCTAGAAGGAGGGCACAGCCTCAGGCTTGGAGAGAGACCAGAGCTGACCATCAAAGGACACGGAAGGAGGACATTGCAAGTGGGCAGGCTGAAGGGTGAGCCCACAGCAGGATGGGCAGCGAGGACATAGGGCCTGGGTGCCTCACGGCTGAGGGCTCCTGGGTGAAGGGGTGAGCATTTAGGGCCCCTTGTGTAAAGCTGCCTTTTAATGCCCCTAGTGTGAAAAGTCAGTAGTTGTCACCACTAATTATGCTCTCAGACCACCCACTTCGCGAGTGACCCATTCCTCCTGTTTTCTCAGGGAACCACTGACCTGAGAGGAAGAGGGAGAAAGAGAGGCGCTGGGTGCTGGGAAACCCAGCTGGCTACTCCTCCACCACCCGCCGCTCTCCCGTCACCAGGGCTCACGGCTCCCCTTACTGTCCTCTGTTTTCCCCTTTCCATTATGTATTCATTCATTCAGCAGACCTGTGTTAAGTTCCAGGCAAGAGAGATGCAGATGTGAAAGCGAGAGCCTCTGCCCTCAAGGGGCTGACAGAGGAAGGCACTGGAAGGCAAGAGCGGCACAGTGCGGTGTGCCCAGCCCTGGACCTGGGAGGACAGAGGGAAGGGACTGGGGGGGACATTGAAGAAAGTACAGGAGTGGTCTCTCTCTGTGGAGGGAGGGGCATGTCTCCTGACCTTCCTCATCCTCACTGCTTCTGTCCGGAGGCACATGCAGGCTCCCCAAGGACAGTTCCTAAGTATCTCCCCAGACTCAGCATCACCCTCCTGAGAGAGCCTCTCTCTCCTGCCTTGCCCACTGTCCAGAGCCTCCTACTGGGCCTTCCTTGTTCACTTGGGAAAGTCCTGAGGTCCAAGATCAGCACCTGCCTCTCCAGGGTGGGCTGGGCCTTGAGTCCCTTTTCAACCTCTAAGCACCACTTTGGGGAGGATGTGCTTTGCCACAATTGCTCCAAAGCAGAAGCCGTGGCTTTGTCCCTCTAGAGCAGCGATTTTCAGCCTTAGTCATCTCACTGCACACGTAAACTAATTACCAAAATTCAGTGGCACTCCAAAAAATAGAGTTTTTGCCGATCTGACAAAGAATAGGTATAATTTGGATTCATTCACACTGGGCGGCTATTGTTGTGTTGGCTGTTGTCATTTTTTATTTAACAGTCTAAGGGAAAAGAGGTCAGGACCCCTGACTGGATAGTTAGGTGATGCACGTTTCAAAAATCCATGTGGCATGCCGGTGGAAAATCGCTGTGATAGAGTAAACGCATGGGTTGGGGAAACAGGCAGGTGAGAGCCAGCAATAGTTAAACAAGTACCGTCCGGGCTCTCTGGGCATCCTAAGGAAATCAGCAGCTTTTCGGAAGAGTCATGACAAAGAGCTCTAAATACACACATAAATAGGATGAACACAATGTGCTTTTTCACTGCACATTGCAGTTTATAAAGCACTTGGACATGCCTTCTCATTGGCTTCTCGGGGCGGCCCTGTGTGGCCGTTGCACAAAACCCTCATTTGATGGATGAATAAACAGGTCCTCTCAGAGGCCAGTGACTTGCCCTGATCTGGACTCAGCAGGAGGTGTGGTCTGCAGTCCGCATCCCGAAGCTCTGAATCCTGAGGTTCCTTCCCACAGGCGCACATAGTCTGGTGGGGAGAGGAGGAGGGCCAGGCCAGGAGAGAGCAAGTATGAGCACAGCTCCAAAGGAGAGTGACCGTAGCCGCGAGGCCCCCAGGGAGTCTTCTTCCAACCCAAGCCTACATTTGGGGAAAGGGCTGTCTGGGCCAAGGGCACCTTGAGGTCTGGTAGAAGTTCAAGTAGGATTCTAGTGTAAAATGTTAAATGGCAGAGGTACTGGGGGTAAAGGCACAAGGTCCAGGCCAAATGTGTTCATATGGTTTCTACAGCAGCAAATGAATGGGAAAATATGGGCGGGAACATGTAAAGAAGTAGGGTTTATGTTAACGTCCCATCAGTTTTTCAAAACATGTTACTATGGAAAATGTCAAAGATATACTAAGGTAGGAAAAAATTCCAGTTATTTTTAACTTTTTATTGTGAGATGCACATGCAGCTGTAAGAAATAATGTACAGCAAACTTGTTTATATTTCATCCAGATTCCCCCAGGGGTAACATCTTGCCAAGCTGTAGAATGGTATCGTGACTAAGAAATTAACACTGATAGAGCTGTTCAAACTTACTCAGATTTCACCAGTGTGCAGGACACTCTTTTCTGTGTGTGTGTGTGTGTGTGTGTGTGTGTGTGTGTTTAACTTTATGCCATGCATAGTCCATACCAATCCCACATGTCTAGATCTAGGTAACCACCAGAGTCAAGATACAGGCTACTCTATCACAAGGATTCCTCATCCTATTATAGCCACAGCCACCTCCCTACCTCCTCCTCCTCCTTAACCCTGGCAGCCATAATCTGTTACCCTCCTCTACAATTCTATCATTTCAATAATGTCATATGAGTCAATATGTTAATATGCTGTGTAAATATATGTTATGTAAATATATTGGCCTGTTGTATAAACTAATATATTATATTAGATAAAATCTACTTCAGAGCAAAGAAAATCATTAGACAAAAAGCACGTTATTTAATGGTTAAGGGATCAACCCATCCTCAACCCATAAAGACATAAAAGTCTAAGTGTGTGTGCGCCAGACAACAGAGCCACGTATACGTGACACAGAAGGAAGGAGAAACAGACAATCTGCAGTTCTAGTGCGAGATTCACCACCTTGCTCTCAGTGCCTGGTAGAACTACTAGATAGAATTTCAAGAAGGAAAAAGAATAAACATCACAACCAATCAACAGGTTCTAATTGACATACACAGAATGCCAATTAACAGGAGCAGAATACAACAATTTTTCATCTGCCCATAGAACATTCAACATTATACCCTGGACCACTAAAACAAACCAAACAAACTCAACACATTTCAAATAATTGAAATCATACAAGATGTTTAACACCATTAGCCATTAGGAAAATGTAAATTAAAACCATACAAGCTTTCACTACGTACCTATCAGAATGACTACAATAAACAATAGTGACAACACCAGATGCTGGTGATCATGCAGAAAAACTGAATTACTCACACAGTGTTAGTGCGAATATAAAATTGTGCAGCCACTCCTGAAAACTTTGCCAGTTTCCCACAAAGTTAAACATGCCCTTACCCTATGACCCAGAAATTGCCCTCCTTGGTGTTCACCTCCCAAAGTGCAACACTTACATTCCCACAAACACCTATACGCAAACGTCCATAGCAGCTTCATTCCTAGCAGCCCCAAACTAGAACCTCTCCAAATGTTTGTCGATGAGTGAATAAACCAATTGTGTGTATCCCTCCTGTGGAGTACTACTCAAGCAATAAAAAGGAACTAACTACTGACAGAGGCAGCAACTTGGATGGATCCCAAGGAAATTATGCTGAGTGAATAAAACCAATCTCAAAAGTTGATAATTCTGGTGCTGAGAAATCCCATCCATTGCTAAGGAAAAACACTGGACAAAAAGGCTGTAAGTGTGCCAGCAATTATGCCCAACTTCTCATATAGACCATGGTCCTAAAGCACATGACACGTGCCATTCCAGCATGTGCTTCATGGCTCACCCTTCTGCCACCTTCTATTGTATTTTTTAAAAGATTTTATTTAGTTAGTTTCAGAGAGAGTGGAAGGGAGAAAGAAAGAGAGGTACAGAAACATCAATGTGTGAGAGAAACATCGATGAGTTGGCTCTCAGCCTGCAACCCAGGCATGTGCCCTGATTGGGAATTGAACCAGTGACCCTTTGATTAGCAGGCCAGCATTCAATCCACTGAGCCACACTAGCTGGGCCTTCTATTGTTATTTGGGATGTTTCCCCTTCAGGTAGGAATGGCTCTGGATCAAGGCCAATATATCTGAAGCAATTGTTAAACAAAGTACAGCCTCACAGAATGTTAGAGGGGGAGAAACCTTAGAGATCATCTAGTTCAGTGGTTCACAACCTTGGCTGAACAGCAAAATCGCTGGGGAGCGCTAAAGCGACTGATGCCTAAGAGTCCCTCGCCCACCCTCGCCGGTATCATGACTCTCTGAAAGCTTTCCAGGTGACTCCAAGGTGCAGCCAGGTTTGAAAACCACTGATGAGTCCAAGCTCCTCATTTTACAGATGAGGAAACTTTAAGCCCCAAGAGGTAAAATAAGTAGCTCAAGCTCAGTTACATGGCTGGCTCCTATTAGAGCTGTCTCCCGAATCCTAGGACCTTTTCCCTACTTCGGTGGTTCTTTCACCTTTGTTATCACAGTCATCCTCCTTAGAAAACTTTAAGGCGGGAAGGCTGATGTGATTACTCCTGCTGTGGGGATCACAACACTGAGGCACACGGCAAGGAAAGGATGTTCTCAGTCGCAACTTTGCAGATTGCAGCAGAGGAAAACCACAAATGTGGCCTGTTGACTTCTAGCCCAGTAAGAGCTCCTAAAGAAAAGGTGAGTGTTCATTTACCAAACCCACGACAGGCAGAGACACATTGCGCGCCCAAGCATGGGAAGGTCACCGAGCTCTCTGAGGCCTCCCTCCCAAGCCAATTTCTCTTGCATCTGTTCAACATAACTCATTAAACTCTCCCCGACTTTTATAGATCTTAATTTGTTACTGCCAGCACCTATTGGATCTCAATTTGCACCCAATTCATCTCTACCTCTTCCTAGGAATGAGAACAAACAGCCCCTGCCCTTCTCTCTTCTGAAGTTGCTTATTTACTGTTGCATTTTAGTGCAAACTGGTCTATTTATCCATTAGCTTTAATGTGTCCCTTTCAATGTCTTGTTACCATCAGAGGTGTTATCATCATTCACGATGGCATTCTGGGGTGTCTACATTTTATTAAATATGGCTTGTAACAGAGTGGGAGTGAGTGTGGGTGGGTGTGGAAGAAAAAAAGAGGTAGCTATGAGGAGAGCAGGGCAAAGCAGGGAAACCAGCACCAGAGACTGTGGTCCCCTGGGGCGCTTGGCACTTAGGAAGTTTCCAGATAGAGACAGGGAGAGGGCGAGTGAGCAATTCCCACAGCAGCAGAGGGAGAAGCCCCAAATGCCAGAACAGCAATGAAAACAACTCTTCTTCATGTTGACAGACTCTGCCTCTGCCTTGGAGTCATCCCTGGTTAGAAAATAAGTGCCTTCATTTTTTGTTCCTCATCTAAATACATCATTTTATAACAAGGGTCTATGAATTTTAACAGACAGGTTTCAGGAAACATGAGTGGTGTAATTTGGGGGTTGTGTATTGACATTAGTTTGTGTGAACCCTGAGGACTAAGAAGGGCTCCTGGTGGCTAACTGGATAGATAGATAGGTAGGTAGATAGATAGATAGATAGATAGATAAACAAACAAACAAATAAATAAATATGCAAGCCTAGCAGCCACTTCTGCAGGGGCCTCTCACACAAACTGCACTTCACAGGGAAGCCTCTGCTCTAGACTGTGGGTCTGCACTATGTGTCTGCCCACTGAGCCAGTCCTTATAAAGGAGTTCCTGGAGTCCTATTTCAGCCAATAGGACGGAGGTTTTCCCCATCCAATGGGAGCTCTGACCAATCAGAGCAGCTTTATTCTAACCAATCAGGGACCAGGGGCAGGGGCAGGGGCTTCTGCCTATATAAGCCATCTCCCCACTGGCTGGAAGAGTGCACTTTCCACCCAAGACTGAAGAGATCTCACAGGAGCTGAGCTGCCTACCTGGAAACGGGCCTGGCCCCAGGGCCTCCTCACTGCCACACTGTGTTCACAGCCATGCTGTATTACCCTTGAGTTGTTTGCACTAAGTAAAGTTTCCTTCTTTGCTGCATCCCAAATTGGGCTTCTTGTTGGTCTTGAACTGTGCCGAGGACCATGGGTTGACATTTGTTTGTTTATTTTTTTCACAAATTTAAGGAGGAGATGTTACCCCAAAGGCAGCCTCCAGGAATGGAAAGACAGAGATTTGAGCTGGAAGCCCTGGGTTTGGTACATACTAGCCTTAGGGGCAGTTCTCTTTAATTTGATTTACGGTTACACACACAACTCAGTTAAATGGCCGAAGAGTCTTGTAGAGATACGATCTTTAAATACCAACTTCAGAGTACAATTTTTAGAAAGCTGCTTTAAGTCTGGTTAAGAAGGACATGTGGGAACAGTTCTAGCTAAGCCTGAACACAAAAGGTCAACTCTCCCTTTGAATTTTGGGGACATTAAATCTCTACTTTCAGACCCTGATAACCGAGTCATCCTTGCATCTTCATAAATGGTTTTTTTGTTCCTTCATCGGTTCATTCATTCATTCTACAGCCATCATGCTCCTTGCATTTCTAGGACGGCAGATATCACTCCTGAAGCTGGCCACTCTGCCGCCCACATCGTACTCGGAGCTCTGGCCCTGAGATGGCAGTGGCTCAGGGCCACACTGACTTTTATGGGCCTGAGGCACTTGGCTATCATGGACTTGTTTCTCCATTAAAAATACTAGTAATATAATAAGTGTAAATATAATTTATACTTATATCAAATATATATTTAAATATGATTAAATATATATTGTACACATGTTTATATACATATATATCTTACAACTATGTTGATATAAAGACAGATATAATCCAGCCTGGATTATAATGATTATTGATTTTTCTTATTTTAAGAGAAATTAAAGCATTTTTGAGGGTCCTTAAGAGTGTGGTGGGCCCTGGGCACTGGGCCTACAGCAGTGGGGCTGAAAGGACAGACCTAAGGCTTCCCTCTGCTCCCAGAGCCAAGCAACGCTCTCACCACAGCAACCTTCCTTTGTCGGGCCAGGAGACCCTCTGACCCCAAAATTGATTTCTGCTTCAAAACCAGAGACCAGTGTATTGTGGGCCAGTGGAGGAAAGGTTTAGACTAGGAAAATTACATTGGGGGCAAGAAGCCCAGTAAAATATTCATAGAGTGAATAAACGAATGGATGAATGGATGATTTAAATAGAGGGTGAATCTCACCTCTGCTTCAAGAGAAGCTAATCTGGAAATTATAAATCGAAGCCTCTGTTTACATGAAAATGCCAACTGATACCTACCCAATCAAACAAGTGCAGAAAATACCAAGATATTCACATCCAAGGAAAGGGTGAATGAGCCTCTAAGCCCAAATGTGAGACCTTTTCATAGAAACACAGAGCAGGTTTGTTAGCTTAAAACAATATTGAGCTGGTGCCACCATTTAGTGGATCAACGACAAATTTTAAAGTACTTCAAATGCGAACCAAGATGGCGGCATAGGTAGACACACTGCGCCTCCTTGCACAACCAGAACTGACAGAGAATCGAACAGCAAGGGGGTCCGACACCAAGGAAATAAAAAATAAACATTCATCCAGACTGGTAGGAGGGACTGGAGACGGGCACTGGGGCGGAGAGGACTCGCGTGGCTGTGGCAGGACCGAGACTGGCGGAGTGTGGGACGAACGGGGCAGGCAGTCCGAGCACTAGCAGACCCTGCGGCCACACATTCGCGCAGATAAACCGAGAGGGCCGGACTCGGAGTGGCGGAGAGTGGGGCAGGCAGAGTGCGGGTAGCACACCGCAGCCCCACATTCGAACATAGATAAACCAGATGAACGGCAGGGAGCGAAGCAGACCACGCAACCCAGGGCTACAGCTCGGGGAAATAAAGCCTCAAACCTTTGATTGAAAACGCCCGTGGGGGTTGGGGCGGCAGCAGGAGAGACTCCCAGCCTCACAGGAGAGGTTGTTGGAGGGACCCACAGGGGCCTAGAGTGTGCACAAGCCCACCCACTCAGGAACCAGCACCAGAGGGGCCCAGTTTGATTGTGGGTAGTGGAGTGAAAGATTGAAATCCGGAGGAGAGTGAAGCGGGCGCCATTGCTCCCTCTGGGCCCCTCCCCCACGTACAGCGTCACAGCACAGCAACCAGAGTTACCCCGCCCCGGGGAACACCTAAGGCTCCGTCCCTTAAAGTAACAGACTCGCCAAGACAAAAAAAGAAAAAAAAATGGCCCAAATGACAGAACACTTCAAAGCTCCAGAAAAAATACAACTAAGTGAGGAAGAGATAGCCAACCTATCGGATGCTCAGTTCAAAGCACTGGTTATCAATATGCTCATAGAATTGGTTGAATCTGTTCGAAAAGTAGATTAAAAAATGAAGCCTATGCTAAGAGAAACAAAGGAAAATGTACAGGGAACCAATAGTGATGCGGAGGAAACTGGGACTCAAATCAATGGTGTGGACCAGAAGGAAGAAAGAAACATCCAACCAGAAAAGAATGAAGAAACAAGAACTCGGAAAAATGAGGAGAGGCTTAGGAACCTCCAGGACATCTTGAAACATTCCAACATCCAAATTATAGGGGTGCCAGGAGAAGAAGAAGAACAAAAAATTGAAAACTTATTTGAACAAATAATGAAGGAGAACTTCCCTAATCTGGCAAAGGAAACAGACTTCCAGGAAGTCCAGGAAGCTCAGAGAGTCCCAAAGAAGCTGGACCCAAGGAGGAACACAACAAGGCACATCATAATTACATTACCCAAGATTAAACACAAGGACCTACATCCAAGATTACTGTATCCAGCAAAGCTATCATTTAGAATGGAAGGGAAGATAAAGTGCTTCTCAGATAAGGTCAAGTTAAAGAAGTTCATCATCACCAAGCCCTTATTATATGAAATGTTAAAGGGAGTTACCTAAGAAAAAGAAGATAAAAAATATGAACAGTGGGAATGACAGCAAACTCACAGTTATTAACGACCACACCTAAAACAAAAACAAAAGAAAACTAAGCAAACAACCAGAACAGAAACAGAACCACAGAAATGGAGATCACATGGAGGGTTATCAATAGGGGATTGGGAGGGGGAGAGGGGGGAAAGGTACAGAGAATAAGTAGCATAAATGGTAGGTAGAAAATAGACAGGGGGAGGGTAAGAATAGTGTAGGAAATGTAGAAGCCAAAGAACTTATATACATGACCCATGGACATGAACTATAGGGGGGGACTGTGGGAGGGAGGGGGTGGGCAGGATGGGGTGGAGTTGGGGGAGGAATGGGACAACTGTAATAGCATAATCAATAAATATATTTTTTAAAAAAAGAAAAAAAAATAAAGTACTTCAAATGCATCACCTCTCACACTTACACAGGAAAGTATTTTAGCTCCATTTTAGAGTTCAGCAAATGGAGGAAGAACAGTTAAGTGACCCACTTACAACCAGGACCCCTGTGATTTTGTTGTTTCCTGGCCTTGACTCACTTTCCTAACCTTGTAGGGGTCCAGTCTTCCAAATGCGAAATGTAGCTGGTGCTATATGCAAGGCACTAGGCAAATGCAAGGGGTCTTAATGTTATTTTAAATTATATTTTAGAAAGAAAGTGAGAAGAATAATGCTATATTTCAAACCCTACTACTCAAAACTTTATGAAATTTCTAAGCAAGTCACAGCAAGTAAGAGAATGGATTCTGGGACTGGGATCCTTCCTCTGCTGCTTCCCTGTGGAATTCTGTGAGAAGACACAGGATGGCCAACTCCTTCCAGTTTGCCCAAGACTTCAAGTTTCAGCACTGAAAGTCCTGAGTCTCTGGAAATCCCTGAGTCCCGGGCAAACAGGAACCATTGGTCATCCTAGACACGTCTTCCTAACCAGCCCCAGGTCCCACTGAAAGCAGAAGGGGACCTCTTAGGAATCAGGTGCTTGAATTAATCCCCACAACACCCTGCAAGGTGTATGCAAGATGCTAATCATCCTCTTATTACAGGTGACGGAAGTGAGACTCAGAGGGGCTTGGACAACTGCCCAAGGTGCTCCCGCTATAAAGTACAGGTCAGAAGGCATGTGTCAGTCCCAGGTACACAATCTCCCTTTACACACGCTTCCGGAAGCACCACCGGCCGGAGGAACCTCTGCGCTACAGTAGCGTCTGTCATGCTAAATGTGGATTGGTCCTCGGGAAGTGAATTTCTCCCCTGAGGACATCCCCAGCTACAATGATGGCAGAGACAAGAAAAGGTTCATTTGGCTAATTTGGTGCAGACAGGACGTGGTTAACATGAGGAAGGATTTCCAGCTGCAGGATGAGACCATCAGGGTCTTTAATTTTGGAGGAGGAGGGTGGGATGCTTGCCTGGAAGTGGGTGGGAGGAGAAGATTCTTCGGGAGCCTGCCTGCCCGCTTTATTATTAGGTTAATTGAAACCATAAAAGCAAACAGATTTGCATTAAAGCCTTGCATAACAGATGGCAACAAGTTTTGAGCATCATAAAAAGAGGATTGAAAGTTATAAACCGTCTTGGGCTCATCTGTGCCAGAGTGCTGAGGAAAAGGCATTGTGGGAGACGGTGGCCTGCACTCCCTATCGCCTGCTCACACCACACAACTTCTGCAATGGGATGGGTTCTTGTCACCAGAGGACACCAGCCCTAGAAATGGTCCCAGCATCTCCCCCTTTGTTCACTCTTAAAGCGTGTTTTTACATCAACTCTCTTTGGGGGAAATGGGGTTTGTGCGTAGCCTTTCCCCATCATACTCCTGCCACCTCTCCCTCCTTTCAGCCTGGCAGTCTCCACATGTCACCAACACCCCAAGTGCCCACCTGTCACTTTCCCCTAGCTGCCTCCCCAGGAGGCCCCAGGCTTCAAACATACTTCTTCCTTCTTTCCTGTCCATTGAATCTGCCACTTCTCATTGCTCACAACTAGCTGACCTAGAGGGACGAGACCCGATGAACTGATCACCATCTCTGTCCACAGTGAACCCCTCTCCTTGAAGCCACTGCGGTCCTCACTTCAGCAGGTGGCCCAGCCTCCCACCCAGCTGAGAATGTGGAACCCTTTAAACATGAAGTGCTAAAGACTCAATGTTGCGGGGTTTTCACCATGTTCAGAGAAAAGGACTCCTTGCTCTGCTGCACCTTGTCCCCAGCTTAACTTGTCATAGCACCTTCTGGACTTGGCTCCATCCATTATTTCTTCTGTCCTGCATTTCCATTTGTCCTTCTCTCCTAGGGTTCTTTTTTCTGCCCACCCACATGCCTGAGGAATCCTCGTTCCATCCTGCCACCCTCTTGCCTGGTCTTTGCCTCAAGCCTGTCCATGGAGCAGAGTGTCCTGCTGCCTCTGCTCTCTTACCTTGTCGCCCCCACTCCTTTGTGGTGCTGCCCGCTGCTCCCCTCTCAGGGTCAAGGGACTGTGTGGGCATCTTCTGCTTGTTCCTGCAACACCTGCTCTGTAATCTGAACATCGCCTTCTCCCTTATATCATTCCAGGTGCACCGATGGAGCGTTTCTTCCCACGTGTGACTGACAGTCTCCTAGGGCTTGATGTGGACCTCTGCTGCCCACCAAGAAAGGTGTTGTCATGGTTACTAAAGTGTGAGTCTACCCTCTAAGACTTTGTGTTCTCTGAGGACAAGGGACCATAGCCTGGTCATCTGAGATTCAGTCCTGGCAGGATAATCATTCTAAAGACCTGTCACCCCACAGAGAGCAGAATAAGAAAAGGACATTGCCATGATAACTCCACGATGATGCGTGCATGAGGAGTCTGAGTAAAGCCTTTGTGCCAGGCTCTTGCCCTCAGGGGGCAGTCAGATCACCTCCACTGACCCATCGTCTACAGACTCCTGAACAGGTCACTCCTTTTGACTAAGCCACTGGAGGCCTTTGTACAAATTCAGTTGTCGAAGATGGGAAAGGAGAAAGGGTGGAAGTGGGCATTCACTGACCTCATACATCACATAAGCCACCTTCCTAGGCACTTTACCTGCATTCATCCTGGTCACCACTGAGGGGGAGATGTTTTAAAGTACACTATTTTACAGAAAAAGAAATACAGGCCAAGAAAAGTTCAATGACTTGCCCACTGGGGACAGAAATAAACCAAGACTGGCTATGTGTGAATAATTGTTGAAAATGGGTGATGGGCACGCAGGGCTTTATTTTACTAATCCCTGTTTTTAATTTAGTTGGAGTTTTTCTGTAATGAGATGAGAAAACAAAAATGTTGCCCAATATTACTCAGCTAATGTATTAGCTACCCATTGCTGTGTAACAAATTACCCCAAATCTCAGCAGCTGAGAAGAACACTTGGTTATTATCTCTCAGTTGCTGTGGGTCAGGATCTGGGCACAGCTGAGCCAGTGTCCCGGTTCAGGGTCTCCCACAAGGCTGAGTGTACTACCCTGGGCTCTGGGCAGCTCAAGCATCAGCTGGAGTGCTATGGATCCATCTGGAAGCTCACACATGTCAGGGGCTCTGACTGTTGGTGGAAATATGGGCTCCCCACCACATGGGGCTCATAGCCTGGCAGCTTGCCTGCTCCTAAGGCAGGGCTCTGACACAGAAGGAGAGCGAGTGCCCAAGATGGAAGTCACAGCCTTTTCCTAACCTCATCCTGGGTGTGGCCTACTCCTACTATATTTTATTCAGGCAAGTGAGTCAGTCAGTTCAGCTCTCACTCCAGGTCAGGCGGTTGGTTACACAGGGCATAGATGGCAGGAGGTGGGATCAGTGGGGCCTGTTCAGAGGCTACCGTCTAAGAAGTAGCTGTGGTAGGCTCTAAACCCTTTTCTGTTTGACACTAAATCCTGTGTTTATCCACAGCTCCCAGTAACCTTGTGGATTCAAGATGGACAGATCCCACCTTAGCTCCAATTAGCTCACCAGATTCACCCAGCAGAAGGCAGGTCTGCAAGGTGGCATGAATCAGAATTATTAACATTTGGTGCTGGTTGGGAACAGGCCCTTAGCATTGTGTGGCTCCGAAGGGGCACCGTTCTCATAGGGGCAATGGAAAGTACCAGATGAGAAACATGAAGACCTCCACTGAGTGGTGCAGTGGGAGCCCTGAGAGACCTAGTCGTGGGAACAGAAGCAGCATAAGAACAATTGGAGAGCTCAGCAAAAGCATGGATTGAAGACAGGAAACCGTGTGATCCTCTTATCCCCAGCCCTTGGCAGAGTGTCCAGCATATGGTAGCTGGTCTTCAGACGTTTGAAGAGGAAATGCAGAAACTGAGAATGGGCAAGGGGTTGGGTGAGGCTCTGAAAGGAGGCAGGTGAGTTAAGAGCAAACTAGAGCCAGATTCACACTGTATTCAGGGTGTGGCCAGTGAAGCCTGGAGGCAGACCCCTGGGGGGAGGGAGGAGATGCCCCAGGAGGGTCTCTGCGGGGGCAGGTCCAGGCCCAGCAGCCATCCCAGGGTCCCAGACTTCCACCTAGCTCCCAGCAGGACAGGGACTGACCCCGGGACAGAGCCTAAGGCTCTGCTGACAAGACCAACAGAGAGCTTTCTACAGGGATCCACAGGGCATGTTTCTTAAAGCCCCAGGTTTGAAGATGTGCCTCAGGGGCTGTCTCAGAAAGTGAGGATGTGCTTGCAACTGGGGTCTCGGGGCCCCTGTATCTCCTTGCACAAGGTCATAGAGCATTGGGTGAGAGTGTGATTGCCTGGGTTCATATTTCAGCTCCATAACTAACCAGCTGTGTGACTTTGGTCAAGTGGCTCAACCCCTCTGTGCTTCCGTTCCTGGTCTATAAAAGAAGCATGATAATGGTACATGTTGCTTAGGGTTTGTGCATGTAAAATACTCTGTACAAATCACTTAGACTGTGCCTGGCACACAGTAAGCATTCAACAAACGTTAGGCATAGCAGCAATGACGTTTATTATTGTATTCTCATTCTTATTGAGGTGATTCACTGTCTCAGGAAGTGTCCTGTCTGCAGGCTGGCATACTGGCCTCCCATGCCTTCTTGGAGTGGCTTCAAGACACCTTTCCCACCTCAAGTGGCCCCAGGAAAGTGGGACCTTCCCCTTTCATCTCACAGAGAAGAGAGGCAGCACATCTCCAGTCCTAGTAGGCACTGGGGAGGGGCGGGGAGGATGAATTTCTTCTTGTTTTTGTCATTTTAACTCTTGCACGCTTTTCCCCTAGGGGTGGGGAGGCTGCAGCAGGGGAGCATCGAGCTCCCAGGAGCCTGTGCAGCTGTGATTAGATGGCTGGGGCCCAGCTGCAGCAGCTGTTAATCCTGACTATTAATTAGAAGATGTGGGGGAGAGTAGAGCCTAGCACTCAGTTAAGTTGGAGCGGCGGCACTCCACCTTCTGCAGCATAATCCCCTTTGAGACTGGGGTGAGCGTGGGCCCAGTGGACACCTGCCATCAAAGACCCAGGTGCCTGTGCTTCCAGAAGCAGCCATTCTTTCCACCAAGATTGCACTTTACAGATTCCCAAGCCCACTCAAACGCTCTGCAGAGGCCTGTGTTTCTATTCCCACTTGGAAGACTAGGAGGGAGGCCTGAAGAGCCTGGGGCATTTGCGGCCATGATAGCAGAGGCCAGGGCTCCCCGGCCATTGCCATCCAGTGCAGGGCTCTGTTGCGAGTGCTGTGAGAATCTGGACAGAGCACGGTTTAGGTTCATCTGGCTCCCAAACCAAAGCGGGCCTCCTGGCACATGGCGGCTGACCTGACAGGCTGGTCCCTGCTGACAGGACTGAGCTGGCCAGGCCTACAGGAGCCTTTCCTCTCCCAGATCCTAGAGGTTCCTGAACACACTCCACAGCCTGGTTGTCGAGATTCCCTAATCTCAGCTCACATAAATTCGACCTCTGACAGCAGCTCCTTACCTGGGCCCATCCCTTCCCAGTTTGTAAAGATAAGCCCAGTTCTTTATTTTTCTAAGTATTTTATTGTTTATGCTATTACAGTTGTCCCACTTTTTCCCCCTTTGCCCCTCTCCACCCAGCCTACCCCCACTTCCATAATCGGTCCCCTCACCGTTGTCCATGTCCATTTGTCCTTCTCACATGTTCTTTGATTAATCCCTTCACCTTCTTTCAATCAGTCCCACCTCCCCGACCCTTCTTACAGCTAGCTGTCAGGCTATTCCATGATTCTGTGCTTCCAGTTCTATTTTGCTCATTAGATTTCTCTTATAAGTGAGATCATATGGTATTTGAAAGCACCGACTGGCTTATTGCACTTAGCATAATAGTCTCCAGTTCTATCTATGCCGTCTCAAAAGGTAGGAGTTCCTTCTTTCTTTCTGTTGTGTAGTATTCCATGGTGTAAGTGTACCACAGTTTTTTTACCACTCATCTACTGATGGGCACTTAAGCTGTTTCCAAATTGTGGCTATTGTAAATAGTGCTGCTATGAACACCATAAAAATCCTAGAGGAAAACAGGCAGTAAAATTTCGGATACCTTGCACAGCAACATTTTTGCTGATATATCTCCTAGGGCAAAGAAAATAAAGGAAAAATAAGCCAATGGGCTACATCAAATTAAAAAAGCCATTATCAAATTGAAAAGGGAACCAAATGGTTTGAGAGAACTATTTGCCAACAATGAGCCCAGTTCTTATCTCATCCTCTCTCCACCATAGCCCTGAGAGCAAGTCAAGCTAGGAATGTGAGTCTCGTGTTCTGAAAGGGGGAAAATTCCTGGAGCTAAGATGTGTTCAGGTCAGATCATCAGAAGGGCAGGGAGGCTTGAGAACCAGGTCTGGACCTCTTCATCTCCACTTCCTTTCTTATCTGTAAGATGCTCCTTCTGTGTGTGCTGCCCTCTCCGCAGGGCTCCCTCTATACACCTCTCCGTCCATCTCTGACTCTGGGGCACTTTCTGCTCCAGGAGTGGGACAGCTGGGAGACCAGCTCCTGGTACTGGCAGGGCCCAGAGGTCACTGGGGCTGTAGCCCTGGGTTCAGTTTTTAGCTGGCTGCTGCACCTTGAGCAGGCCCTTCTCTGGTGCTGCTGTTCATCTAAGAAACAAGGGCATGCATCTGTGGTGGGGCGGAGGGCCCGGGATGTGGGTGAGGGAAGGATGGAGAAGCTATGTGGAACTGCTGATTTCTGGGGTCTCACCATTCACAGGGGGAGTTGAAACAGCTGGTGGGAGCTGAGGCACCTGCAACCGGGGGCTTCTGTTCTCCCTGTTGCCCTTCCCATCTTACCAGGAAGGGCTTCATGGGGCTGACAAGGGAGAATTCAGGAGCTGTCAGGAATTAAGTTCCAGACTGTGAACACTGAATCAGAACACCCAGGCTGGACCTCTGGCTCTGCCACTTGTTGGCTAAGATGTTGATGGTGATGATGATGATTATCTTGATACATTTTGGGATGTTCCCCATCTACAGACTTTATGCTAAGGTTTTATATGCATAACTTCAACTAAACTTCATAGGAAAATAAGAGGTCTGTTTTAAAAGTAAGGAAACAGGCTTGTACAGGTTAAGTAACTTGCCATTCTGTCGGCAAGTGGCACTTCAGGTTTTTCCTCCACCGCTTTGCAATCACCAACCTGTGTGCTCACAGCCAAGTTACACAATCTCTTCAAGACTCATTTTCCTCACTGAGAAATGGGAATGGAACTACCCCCGTGTTTATCGTCAGGGCCTGACCTGAGAGAGCACCCGCGCCCCACAGTGCCTGGTGCGTCTCGGGGCGGGGTCAGTGGCCGGGCCCCTCCTTGGTGTCCAAGGCCTCCATGGCTTCTGTGGAGAAGCGCTGTGGATGCCATGAGGCAGTTTGCACTTCCGGCCACGTTGAACTCAACCTTTATCAGCCCTCCACGGTCCCATCTGCCCGGCTGTAATGAAACAGAAAAGCATTTAGAGGTGATCTAGCCAAAATGTCTCCTTTAACACACAAAGAGTGAGGCACAGAAAAGGCAGGGGTCTGCATGAAATGACGGGGGGTTGTTACAGGCAAAGCAGGAATTTATAGCGACGTCTCTTGCCCTCCAGGCCAGGGTCTTCCAATGACACAACATTAGATATATTGGACCTCAGATTTGATGGCTTTGTATTGCTTTAAATTAACCTCTTTGTTTTGAGTAATTATAAAGTCCCATGCAATTGCAAGAAATAAGAGACATCCCCTGTGCCTTTTGCCCAGTTCCCTAGAACGGGCACCTCGTGTTCAACTGTAGTCCAGGTCGCAGCCAGGGTATTGGCACTGGTGCAGTCGGGATGCAGAGCTTTCCCATCACCAGCGGACCCCTGGCGTCACCCTTTTGTAGCCACACCCACTTCTTTCCAGTGCCCCTCTTAACCCTGGCAGCCACTTACCTATTCTCTATTTCCACAATTTCTTGTTCTTCAACAATATCCTATAATTGAAATAATTCAGTATGTAATCTTCATAGGCGGACTTTTCACTCAGAGCTGATCCTGGGACATTTATGCAGGTCGTCCTGCATCTTGTGTTTGTTGGTTTTGACTGCGGAGCAGTAGCCCCTGAAATGGGTGCGCCCGTTTGTTTAACGGGTTAGTTTACCGGTGGACAGTACCTAGCTGTCTCCGGTTTTTGACTATTATGAACAAAGTGGCTAGAAGTCCACAGAATTTTTCATTTCTCTGGGGTAAACATCCCGGAGTATGGTAGTTGTACGTTTAGTTTTCTTTTAAGAAATTGTCAAACCGTTTTCCAGAGTGGACACACCATTGATTTTACTAATCAGCAATGTATGGGTGACACAGGTTCTCTGCATAATTGTCAATGCTTGTTGCCACCACTTTTCATTTTAGCCATTCTGATGGGTGCACAGCGACCTCTCATCGCGGTGTCATTTGCATGTCATTTGCATTTCCTAAGGGCTGCTGATGTTGAACATCCCGCGTGCTTCTGTACCACCTGCAAACCCTCCTCAGTGGACTGTCTCTTCATGTTGCCCATCTTCTAATTTGATTGTTTATTTTTTTTACTGTTGAGTTTTGAGAGTTCTTTATTTAATCTAGATACAATTCCATTGTTGTATATATAGCTTGCAAATATTTTTCCGAGCTCTATAGCTTACTTTTTTATTCTCCTAACAGGGTCTATTACAGAAGAAAAGTTGTTCATTCATGAGGTTTAATTTATTAATTTTCTCTTTTATGCATTGTGCATTTCCTACAGCCTGAGAACTTTCTGCCTAGCCTTAAATGACGAAGATTTTATATTTTTCTAAAAGATGTGTAGTTTTAGTTTTACATAGAAGCCTGTGATCCATTTTAAGTTCATTTTTGTATAAGATATGAAACTTCGGTGAAGGTCTGTTTTTGTTTTTGTTTATGCCTGTAAAAGTCCAATTGTTCCAGCACCATTTGTTAAAAAGATGGTCTTACCCCCATTGAATTGTTTTTGTACCTTGCTTGGAGATCGGTTAGCTATAGTTACGTCAGGCAGTTTCTGCATCCTCTGTTCTGTCTCATTTATCTGTGTGTCTGCCCTGCCACACAATCTCGGTCACTATAGCTACATAACCGAGTCTTCAACTTAAATACACTGACTCCTCTCAATGTAGTCTTCTTTTTCAAAAATTTTTTAGCTACTGTAGCTCTTTTTCTTTCCCATGCAAAATTTATAACAATCATACCTATAACTATAAAAAAAAACCTCATTAGAATTTTGGTAAAAAGTAATTAAACCTAAATATCAATTTGAGGAGAATTAACATGTTTTGTGGACTCTTCCAGTCTATAAATTCTGTGTATCTCTCCATTGATTTAGGACTTTTAAAATTGTATTTCATTAACATTTTGTAGTTTTCAGCATATTAGTCCTGTGCATATTTTTCTAGATTTACACCTAAGTGTTTGATGTTTTTTGAGTAATCATAAGTGGTATTGTATTTTTTAAATCTTGATGTTCATGTGTTTATGACAGTATATGGAAATACAATTTATATGTCTACCTTGAATCCAGCACATTTCCTGAACTCACTTATGAAAGTTCTATGAGAGGGTTTTTTTTTTGTTTGAAGTTTTCTGTGTAGACAATCACGTCATCTGCAAACAAGGTCACTCTTCTCTCTGATCTGTGTGTCTCTATTTTCTCTTCTTGCCTACTGCACTGGCTAGAAATAAGAGCAGACATCCTTGCCTTATTCCCAGTCTCAGGGAGAAAGCATTCAGTCCTTCCCCATTAAACATAACATACCTTCCAGGTTTTCATAGATATTCTTTATAAAAGTTAAGAAAGTTTTCTTCTAGTCTTAATTTTCTGTGAGATTTTATCATAGGCATTTAATTTTGTCAAATGCTTTTTCTACTTCCATTTCTGTGATTATGTGATTTTTCTTCCTCAGCTGGTTAATAAGTATGTGGCATCCCTGGAATATGCCTTATTTGGCCATGCTGTATGCATGTTTAATAGATTGCTGAATTCTATCTGTTACTATTTTTGTTAAGGATTTTTGAATCAATATTCAAGATACTGATATGTAGTTTTCTTTATCTCTTTCTGTCTGTCTGTCTTTCTTTTTCTTTCACACCATCTTTGTCTGATTTTGATAGCTATCAAGGTATTATCAAGCTAGTATCATGGTGTTACTGGCTTAATAAAATGAACTAGAGAGTCTTCTTCCTCTTATTTTCTAGAAGTGATATGTAGAATTGATTTTATTTCTTTCTTAAATATCCGGTAGAATTTTCCAGTAAAACCTCGGGGTCTGGAGATTTCAGAAATTATAAAATTATAAATTTGATTTCCTTAATAGTTATTCAAATTTTCTTAATAGGTTATTCAGATTTCCTATTTTACATTGGATGTGCAGTTGTACTTCCTGCTTTTTTGAGAAACCAGTTACTTTCATGTAGATCATTAAATTGACGTGTGCAGAGTTGCTTACAGTTTTCCGCCACTGTTTTTCTTTTTTGTGTGTGTCCATGGAGTCTCTAGTGCTGTGTTCTGTTTGATTCAGATATTAGTTCTTTGAGTCTTCTCTCTTTTGTTCTTTTTCAGTCTTGCTGAAGGTTTGTCAAGTTTATTCATTTCAAAGAATCGGCTTTGTTTCACTGGTTTTATTTTTTCTGTTTTTTAACTTCATTGATTTCTACTCTTTGTTATTTGTTCCTTCTTCTTGCCCTGGGATTATTTTTCTCTCCTGTTTCTAAATTCTTGGATGAGTGCTTGGATTATTGATTTGAAAATTTTCCTCTTTTCTAATGTCCATATTTACTGCTATCAATTCTCTTCTCTGCACTGCTTCAGCTGTGTCACATGAAGTTTGATATGTTGTATTCTGGCTTTCCTTCAATTCAATGTATTTTTATTTACGTTGATAGTTTCTCTTTGGTCCATGAGTTATGTAGAAGTGTACTGTTTAATTTCCCAGTGTTTGGAGATATTTTGCTTATCTTCTTGCTTTTTACTTTTAGTATGATTACATTGTGATAGGAGAACATATTCTCTATGATTGCAATTTTTAAAAATATGTTGAAGTTTGTTTTATTACCCAGGATATGGTCTATATTGGCACATATACATGCGAACTTGAAAAGAATGTGTGCTTTGCTGTTGGTGCGAGGTTTTATATAAATATTGGTTAGAATTTTTGATTGATCGTATTGTTGAGTTCTTCTTCATCGTTGCTGATTTCCTACCTAGTTGTTTTCTTTTTACCAGTTGCTGGCAGAGGGACTTTGAAGTCCCAGACTGTAATTGTGGGTTTGCCTGTGTCTCCTTTCAGTTCTATCTGTTTTTACTTCACATATTTTGCAGCCCCATTCTTGGCAGATATATATGTAGCATTAGTGTGTCTTTGCTAAGGTCTGACTGTTCCCATCCCTCAAAATTCACATGTTGGAATTCTAGCAACCAGTGATATCAGACTATGAGGACTTTGGGGGCAATTGGGTCATGGGGGTCAGCCCTTATGAATAGAATTAGTGATTTTATCCCTTTCACCCTGTGAGGACACAGCAAAGTCTACAATCCAGAAGAGACCCTCACCCAACCAGCTACCACCCCGATCTCAGAATTCCAGTCCCAGAACTATAAGGAATAAACTACTGTTCTTTGTAAGACACCTAGTCTGTGGTATTTTGTTATGACAGCTTGAATGAACTAAAACAGTTTTCTTGGATAACTGATCCTTTCATCATTATATAATGTCCTACATCATATATATGTAAAGTCCTTCTATGTCTCTGGTAACTTTTTTTCTCTGAATTCTACTTTATTGAATATTAATATAGCCACCCCTGTCCTCTTCTAATTTATGTTTGCATGATATTCATTTCTCCATTCTTTTATATTCCACCTTCCTATGTAGTTATATTCAAGGTGAGGTTTTTTTTTTTAATCTTCACCAGAGGATATGTTTTTATTGATTTTAGAGAGGAAGGGGTAGGAGAAGGAGAGAGAGAGAAACATTGATGTGAGAGAGAAACTTCGATCATTACCTCCTGTACACGCCCTGCCTGGGGATCAAACACCCAACCTAGGTGTGTGCCCTGACCTGGAAGTGAACCCACAAACTTTTGGTGCCCTGGACAATGCTTCAACCGACTGAGCCACCCGGCCAGGGCTCAAGGTGAGTTTTTATAGACAATAATAGCTGGGTCATAATTTAATACACTTTTTCAATCTCTGTCTTTTAACTGTTATATTTACACCATTTTCATTTTATGTAATTAGTGAAATGCTAGAGTTTAAGCCTGCAATTTTATTATTTGTTTTCTGTTTGTCATCTGTTTGAATTTATTCTGTTCTTCCTGATTTCTTGTTTGATAATTGAACATGGTTTAGAATTTCATTTTGATTTGCCTATAATGTTTTGAGTGTATCTCTTTGTGTAGGTTTTTTTTGTGTGATAGTCCTGGATGTGTAGAAATGACATCACAGTTTACTGGCATGTTCATTTTACCATAAATGAAGAAACATTACCCTTCCTTACATTCCTGCACCTCCTTTTTAAATAATATAATTGTTTTAAGTATTTTATCTACATATATTTAGGATTTGTGCTACATACATTAGGCAGTGCTCTACTTTTTAATTCAATCATCAAACATAATTCAGAAAGCATAAGAGACTGGAAGTCTGTTAAATTTACCCATATTTTCACTCAACATGTTTTTTCTTCCTTCCTGAGGTCCCAAGTTTCCTTATTTCATTGTTTCCTTCTGGTTGTAGAATTTTCTGTAGCCATTCTTTTAGGCTAGTTCTGCTGGCACCAAATTCTCTTAGTTTTACTTCATCTTAGACTGTCTTGATTTTATCTTCATTCCTGAAGGCTATTTTTGTTGGATATGGGATTCTGCATTGACAGTTTTTTTCCCCCCAGTACTTGAAAATGTATCACTTCCTTTTTGCTTCTTCCTCATGAGAAATCTGATGGCATTTACGTATATATCTCCTCTGAGTAAGCCATTGTTCCCCTTTCACTGCTTTCGAGGTTTGTCTTTGGTGTTCAGTTGGTCATCTATGATGTATGTATTGTAACATGAATTTTTAGAGGGGTTTCTTCTTTTTAGAGTTCACTTTGCTTCTTGAACTTGCAGGTTTATGTTTTGTGCTAAATACAGTACATTCTCAGCCACTCTTATTTTGAGGACTTCTTTGGCCCTGCCTTCCTTCTGCTGTCCTTCCTGGCTTCCCATGAATTAAATGTTAAATTGTTGCCGTAGTTCCCAGAGTCCCTCAGTATCTGTCTCACCCCCGGGATGTTTTTCTTTCTGTTGTTCAGGTTGGGTGATTTCTAATGTTTTATCTTCCAATTAATGGACCTTTCTTCTTCTCCTTGCATTCTTCTTTTTAGCCTATTCGTTTGGTTTATTTCAACTATATTTCTTAGTGCAAAAATTTTTAATTTGATTTTTCTTTACAGCTCTATGCTGAGACTTTCTATTTTTCATTTGTTCCAAGTGTTCTAATAATTGCTTATTGAAGCATTTTTATAATGACTACTTCAACATTTTTGTCAGATATTTCTACCATCTCTGTCATATTTGGTGTTAGCACCTATTGATTGCCTTTTTTCATTCAGACTGAGATCTTCCTGGTTCTTGGTATGACGGTTGATTTTCTACCAAAACCCATTTGGGGTATGATGTTACAAAGCACTGGGTTTAACTTAAACTTTACGCTTCAGCTAGCTTCCTTTAATGCCACCCAGGCAGGGGAAAGGGTGTGCCATCTTATCACTGCCAGGTGAAAGTAGAAGTTCAGGCTCTACTTTGGCCTCTGTTAACACCTCAGAATGATGTACCTTGTTACAGGAAGCTCCCATCCCTGCTAGGCCCCCACCAGCTGGTTGGGGGAGGTTGGAGTGTGTCATTACCTTCCCTTCATGGTTTACATCGACACTCAGTCTGCACGGTGGGGTGGAGCATGCTCTTGGCAGAGCACATTGGGACGAAGGCCCAGCCCCCTCCTTGGTCTTTTCTGACAGTGTGCTGGCAGAGAAGTTGGGGCTCTTCCATGTCCCTCAACAAGATGAGAAGTCTAGGCTTCCCGCTCTGCTTCTGCTGGCATGGGCAGGAGTGAGGCCACAGAGTTTTCTAGGGTTTGGCTGAAGTGGAACCATTGTTTTCTAAAAGTTTGCTGTCTTTCTAGGTTGTGCCTTTCCTAGTGTTTGGCTAAAGAAAGAAGGTTTTCATTTGAGAGTGTTTTTTTAAATTTGTGTTTTGTTTTTATTGTCACACACATTGACATTTCCAGGTTGCTGGTTTCTTCTGCTCCATGTTGGGAATGTTTGAGGCAAAAAATAAAATCCAGGGACCGCCCCCCCCTACCACATTGTTCCTTGGGTTCAAAGGTCCCTAGCAAATTTATCTTCTTCTTGCCATCTTTCAGAGTTTCCTCATGTCTGTTCTATGTATAATGACCAGTGATTTTAGTTGTACTTTGTGGGAGGAATAAGGAAAAGTATCTCCAGTCCATGAAAATTCCAGACATACCTTGTTTGTTTTTTTGTTTGCTTGTTTTCATGGGAGAATCCATTTAGGCAGCCAACTCCCGAAGGAAGACTGTGGAAGGTACGTGAAACAGTGGCGGAAAATGTGGAACTGCGTCTCTCAATCTAGCAACTTTTCAGATGGCCTCTCCAGTAGGATGGTCTAACTGGCGTATGAGTTGTCTGTAAACCCACTCTGAAACTCCAGGTGAAGTTTTGTCATTCATTCATATATGCATTTGTGTGTAGAGGGGAGAAATTTTCAATTGATTTTCAAAGGGTATGTGACCCTTCAAATGTAAGACTGCTTTGGGAAGTCTAAATGTTACCTTTTGCTCAGAACACCATCCTAATG
The DNA here is from genome assembly GCF_022682495.2 of Desmodus rotundus. NCBI lineage: Eukaryota > Metazoa > Chordata > Mammalia > Chiroptera > Phyllostomidae > Desmodus > Desmodus rotundus. The sequence continues at coordinate 50,670,472 of NC_071395.1, read as the reverse complement.
CTTCCTATTCAGACCCACTTTGCATTTTTTTTATATTGTGCTTTGGCATTTTGCCACCGAGAGGCTCAGATGAATAGTCCCACAAATGTCACCACTGGGTACTTCTGAGAACATGACCCTTCACAGCCTGGCGTCTTCATGAACTCCCATGGGAGAAATCCCTCTTAGGCTTCCTCATCAGGAAGAACTGTTCTGTTATTCTGCTGACAGCAGCGTTCTTTTTAATTTTCCCCCCACCATGGACCACTGGCTCTTGTGCCTGTGTCCTGTGCTGCCTTCGTCTGGCTGTGGGGAGGCCGGCGTCACACTTTGGAGCTGTGCATGGCAGTAGGCTGGGTTTACGTCACATCGGATGGTCTGTGAGTTCATCTTCCCCTTTACTTTTACTCCCATGTTTTCCTCTCTTTTTCTTCCCAACCCAATGACTCCCTTGAATATTTATTTCATTCTTTTATACTGTGGGAAGTGTATAAGCAGCCTCAAATACATATGGTAAGAGGTAAGGCTAGATATATAGACAGACAGACAGACAGACTAACTCCTCCAGGGAGCTGGGGTCCCCCTGGCCCAGATAGCATGGCCTCAACAGCAGTATGGGCTGCTCCTGCCCGGCCATCTGCTCCAGCTGGCTGGCTCTTCGCTGCTGCATGTGGATGCAGGGAGAGTGCTTGTTTCCAGGATGATGTCCAGCCTCACCCCATATACCTCCAGTGGGCACAGTGAGGGTGGGAGGAAGAGAGCCCTCTTTAAGGGATAGAGTGAGTGATAAGACCTGGAGCCCCATCCCCATCTCTTCCTGCCTGTATGACCTGCGTGTGGTTTCCTGTTCACCCTACTAGCCAGAGACCCTCCTTAGAAAGTAGGTTCTAAATACACCAACAGAAGGGAGAAAGTCTTCCCCTTCCCATGTTCCCTCCAGGCTAGGGCTCTCCCAAGGAACCATTTTCCATGCCCCCTTCACTCCTACCCCGCCTCCCTGTGAGTCCGAGGGCAATGCAGGCAAGAGCTGTGGGGCTTCTGGGAAACTGGGCTGCCTGCGCAGTGGTAGGAGGTCAGCTGGGGCTCCAGTCGAGGCTTCCTAGTCATCCAGGAAAGCCACGGAGACCTTGACAACCTGCATATGCTCTTCCTAGTGTCTACACTTCGGGTCTTCTGCAGCGGAATGGAGAGAGTAAAATGTTAACTTCCTCCCCGGGTTGCAGAGGACCTGTAATCTCAGCTGTAATCCTTGCAGGTGAGGATTACATTAGATCATGAAGGTAAAATAGGCTGTGTAAGCTAAGTGTTGTAAGATGCTGGCCGAAGTTATTACATCCTTAGCATCCCCGAACACCCCATTTCTTTCCCACCTCGGGGGTCTCAGCTCCACAGTGCCTCCCTCTCCTGGTCTCATCTTAGTGTTTCCTGTGACCCCAGGTGGGTTGTGGGGAGAGCTCAGCTCTCTTCCATTTCATTTTGTTGTGTACGGCCTTAAAGAAGTGAACTAGCGGTTTTCAAACTATAGCGAACGTAAGACACACCAAAGGCGTGTGTGAGGATACAAACTCCTAACCTCACCCCATTTCTAACAGGCACCGCAGCGACACAGATGTTCGTGATCTGACTGCTCGGCCCCTCGCTGAGAGGACAAGATGCCGTGGGGAGGGACTGCGTATCTGTGTATAATTTGCTAGGGCTACCATAACAAAGCACCACAGACCGGGTGGCTGAAACAACAGACATTTATTTTCTCCCAGTTCTGGAGGCTGGGAGTCCAAGATCAAAGTGTTGGTAGGGTTGGTTCCTCCTGAGGGTCACGAGGGAGGGGTCCGCTCCGAACCTCCCTCTTTGTTGTAGATGGCCACCTTCTCCCTGTGTCTGCACATTCTCCCCCCTCTGTCCATGTGCCTGTGTCCCAATTTCCCCTTTTTATAAGGACCCCAGCACCCTTGGATTAGGGCCTAATCTAAAATCCTCATTTTAACTTCATTCCCTCTTTATAGACCCTATCTCCAAATATGGCCACATTCCGAGTTGTTGGGAGTCAGGACTTGGACGTGTGAATTTGGGAGGTGACACAGCTGAGCCCATGGTGGTTAGACACCTCAGGCACCATTTCTGACAAACTTGGGGACAAAGAGACAGGACTGCTGTTCCATTGGGATTGAGTCCAGCTGAATGTAACAGAAAACCCACAGTGGTAACCTACCCAAATACAGACCGTTTTCTCACCTGACAGGAAGACTAGGATGGCCACCGAGGGCTGCTCCAGCAGCTCCACGCGGCCGCGTGGGAGCCAGGCTCCTGTGTCCTGCTGCCCTGCCATTTCTTCAAGCGCAGCACCACACAGGCTGCATCCCCAGGTACCTCTCGTCCCCTGGTCAGGAAGAATGAGGGAAAAGGTATGTGTCGGCCCAGCCGGCCATTGTGCACATGTGCGTGTGTACACATATGTGTGCACGCGCCATGTGTAACACAGCAGCCTTTCTGAAAATGCAGCTATGAGTGGTCACTTCCACCTTGTTGGTCAAAACTGGTTCCCCTGTGCAGGCCAGGCAGGGGGAGCAATATGTCAGGGAAGTCAGTAACTAACTGAGGGCTTGCAGCGGGCAAGGTAGACAAGGTCAAGTGTTAAACTCAGGAAAGAAACAGACAGACAGAACAATACTAGCAGACAAAAGAAATAGGGTGGGGCCCCAGGTAAGAGGTGTAAGCAATCTGCTTGCCTCCTAAAAAAAACGCAGCAGGGTAAGTGGAGCTTGGCAATGGTGGGGGGGGCACTGGGAGGAGGGGCTGCTCCTGTGCACCAGAGCCAGGACCAGGACTCTCCCAAGTGTGGGGCTAGATTCATGTTCCTACGCAGAAGCCGTTAGCACCCTTGGCCAGGGTGTGGCTGCCAGCACCAGCTCCAGCTGCGTCAGGCGTGGTTGCATAGTTGCCCCTCACCTGGGCCCCCGATGTGCAAGAAAGACACCAGCAGTGCTCCGGTGCCTCCGGGGTTAGTCCCTGGAGTGCCTGCCCCCAGGAGATCATGTGAGACAGGAAGAAGCCGGGCGCCCACGCACTGCACAGGCAGTCTCTTTCCCACCGTGCTCCGGGCCGAGAGGAGAGAGAGATGATGCCTTGATGGGTTCCGGCCTAGAAGTGCCCTGTGAGGATATTCTGTGCCAGGCACAGCCTTCTCGTCAGGCACAGCCTCCTCGTCAGGCATCGCGCAGCTGCTGCTGGCCTCTGTGTGATGTTTGGGCAGCAAGAGAATGAGAGGCACCTGTGAGCTGACTCCACCGAGAGGCTCTGCTCTGAGGCCGCACCAGGGGCTGTGTCCTCCTAGGGTGCCATTTCTCTCAGGCTGCAGGCCCAGAATCCTACCCACCACCCACCACCCCACAAGAAGGTTGTTGTCTCAGGTCTAAACATGCCTCTTCCATCCATCCACCAACTCCCTGAAAGCTGCAAAGAAAGGTGGGAAGACATGGGTCAGCATGCCAGACAGTCCCTCACTAGTGCTTCAAGTCCAGGGAGACTTGGCCCCGGCCTGGGCACCATCATTGCTGGCACAAGAGCCTTATTATCTACCAGGTGGGCCCTGGGATGTGAGCTTCCAGGGCAGCATGTGATCTTGTGGCAAAGACTGATGTGCAAACATTGTGTATATGAACAGAAAGGGGCCAGCTGGTGGACAGAGCCAGGGAGTCTGAGCTCTTCGGCCCCCCGGGAAAGAGCCCACCCCTGTGCCTTCTTCTCACTGGGCGCCTTCGACACCTCCTTCAAGCTCCCAGACACTTTCCTTCTTTTCCTCACGGGATTCTAGCCCACACCCTTTCTCTGACAGTTCCCAAAGGAAGTGGAGAGTGGAGGGATGCGCAGGGGGCTCACACAGGCTACCAGATTGGACATGCTCTGTGAGCTCAGGGATGAGTCAGGTAACAGGTACGCAGAAGTCTCCGATAAAAGGTGATGAGCACCAATCAAAGGGCACCACCAAGCCTCTGCGGGAGACAAGCTTCTCCCCTCTGGAGGGCCCTCTACAGGCAGTGGGGCCCCAGCTCTCAGGCTACCCTCCAGCTCAGAGCTCACACTCAGGCAGTGGGAGGAGCTGGAATACTGGGGAGGGGAGGCCCAGCCCCTGGGTCTGAAAGGGGGTCAGACACTGAGCACCACCAGAATGGGGAACCAAGTCAGGTTGAAAAGAACTGCCTCCTTCTCAGGATTTTCCCCAAAACCTCAAAGGCTCAGATGTGAGTCAGGGGTCTCCTAATGCCTCCAGGGTCAAGGCAAGTCAAAAAAATAAAAAATAAGAGAATAAAGAAAGCCAGGCTTAAGGAAAATCTGTAAGAGCACTCTTTTTGGAAAGTAAGCAGAAACATAGTTTTACTTGCTTCAAGAAATGCATTCTTCCCCTTTATGGAAATAGTAGGTCTCTGGATCTATTTTTGTTTTGCTACTTTTCATAGATTTGTGGTACAGAGATACAGTCATCCCCCATAAGAAAAACAAGTGCATGTGTGTGGTTTTTTTAAAAAAAAATGGCAGTCACGTTGGGCCTCCCTCCAGAGGTGTTGGGGGCTGTGGAAACTGCAGAGTGGGCCTCCGGCCTGTTTAACAGGAGGTGGCTGCTCCTTCCCCAGCCCTGAAATTGTGGTCCTGTTCAGTGTTGACCCAATGGTGTCACACCTTCAGGGTTTTGGAAAGAAATCAAAATCTGGATTTTGTATTGTAACATATCAGAATAGTTAAATATTGGCTTAAAAAATGAAACCCAAATAAAATGCATCAGGAGGCTGTCAGCCTATGACTTCTGACCCTGGCGGAGGCGGTGGCACCTGCTCTGAGGAACTGGGGAACGACCGGTCCAGGCGGCTGACACTGATCACTGGTTGGCCCTGAAAGAGCAGAGTGCATAGATATCTAGATCCTATGGCCTCCGTCACTTACACATTCAAAAGGCATGACTTGCTGCAGGTGCCACTCACATGCTCCACTTGGCTAGGCGGGATCGACAGGTGCCTGCAGGTGCCGGCTGCCTGGAGTCCACTAGAATTTCCCAAGTGTGTGTAAGGCTTGCGTGGGGAAAAGTAAAACCTCAAGGCATTAGGCTGAGTTTCTCCATTTTCCAATACACTGTGCATGCTATCCCCTTAGGAATCAATGCTCATGAATTCATTAAGTCCCGGAGACTGTGAGATTTGCTGGGAAACAAACAAAACAAAACAAAACAAAACAAAAAGAGGGCTCCAACCAGAACATAAATTGCAATGTCGAAAAACTTTCGTAATTCAATTTTCCAGAGAATACAAAGAGGATGGACGTGACTGCAGCCTCAGAGCACTAATAATCGGATGCAGATGAGCTAGGAGGGTGTTCACACTCAGGGGGTGAGTGGGAAGCGGACACGGCAGCCTGCAGTCTGGAGGAAAGGGCATCCCTGTCCACTCTGTATCTGTAGCAAAGCCGATAAGAGCAAAGTGAAATAAGTGCTTTGGCTATTAATTACTGATTTAATATTAAAGTCCAGATTTCCCACAGCTGAGATCCAGCCTGGCTAATTGAACAGTGAAGAGACTCCGTGTGTGCGCATGCACTGTGACTGTTGTGGCGTCCAGCCACTTTTGCAAGCAGCTGAGCGAACTTCCCTCTGCTGGCTCAGTCTGTGTCCGCACAGGCAGCCCAGCGTGCTCGTTTACACTAAAGATTCATTAGATCAGTCAAACAACTTTTTTTTTTTATCCCGGGGCAATTGAATTGAGTAGATAAATTAAATCCGTATTTTGACTCAATGTAAGATTATCCATCCCTTCTCTTAAGGACTATTTTCGAATTTGTCTCCAGGAGGACACAATACTGGAGGTCCTTGGAGGACCTGTGGGTGTCCCCTGTGCCTGGCAGTTCACACTGAGGAGCTGGGGCTTGAGGACAGTTCTCCCCGCCCTGCCCTCCCCACAACTCTGCACCCTGGGCACCAACCCTTGAGGCGGGGTTGGGGGGAGGTGGGGGAGAAAGACCCAAGCCTGGCAGAGACCTAGAGGGCCATACTCTCATTATATGCCTCGGGAACTCAGGCCCAGAGGGAGAGAGGGCCCAACACCATCTGCTCAGCCCCAGCATTTGTGATTTCAAGTTTTCAGTGCTACTGCAAAGACTGTCCCTGCCACGCGCCCCCTGGGCTCTTCAGGGGCACATCCTCTCTGGGTTGAATGTTTGACCTTTGGCCCCTGTAGGTCTCCCCTAGTCTTTGCAGAATCTGAATGTCTATATTTCATGACCAGCAGCTATCCATGAGGGCGGCCTTCACAGCAGCTAGAATGCAGTGCCATCTGGAGAGTGAGGGGTGGGCTCCATTCCCCCATGAGGCTCCACGAGGCAATGGGGGTGCACCCTGGAGTCCTTTAGAGGAGAAGGAACTGGCTGGCTACTGCCGAAGAAAGGAGGAGTTTTATGCACCCCTGTCCAGTGATGCCTCCTGTGTCCCTCACAGCTCCACCCGCCCCTTCCCTGGCCGCCTCAGCCCCCCCTGCTGTATAAAATATATATATACATATATATAAAATATATATATATACACACACACACACATACATACAGGGGTGGGTGAAAGAAGGTTTGTTTACGAGTATGTGAAACACAGTTTATAAAGCTATTGCAATAATCATGACCTGCATGTATTTTTCCACGTGAAGGACTGTAAACCCACTTTTGCCCACCCCTGTATGTATATGCAGATGTATATGTGCATGTCTGTGTTTATATTCTCCCCACCTGAGGGACACTGATGGACATGACCACATCAGACTTTTATATATATATGTAAAATAAGATACAGGTACTAGCATCAGACTTGGTTTGAGTCCCAGCTCCAGCACTTCCTAGTTGGATGACCTCGGCAAGTTTTACCTAGTGGCTGGGTGTCTCTGTTTCCTTATACATAACGTGGGAAATAATAATATTCTTTGTTGCTGTGAGTGTTAAATGAGATAATATAGCTAATCACTGTATCGTACACCTGAAACTAACATAATGATATATGTCAACTCCAACTGGAAAAAATAAATAAAATAAAAATATAGCAACAGAAAAATAAAGACACAATTTCAGTGAAAACATGAGACAGCACATGTGAAACACTTAGGCTGCTGGCTGGCGCATCATAAGCGCTCCGTAAACATTCATTGCTAAGGTTTTTGGTGTATTGTCTCCTCCAGAAGCATCTTCATTTTAGAAGGTCACCTGTTTGCGTATGCTTGGCTATCCGGCACCATCAGGAGGCATTCATTTTTTAGGATAGACCTATGGGAGCACCCCCGACATCCTCCTATGCTGGACCCTGCTGGCCACTTCACCCATGCATAAAGCCAGGCCAGTGCCACAGTTCGGCCAGCTTTGTGAATCACAAACAAAGAGATCTGAGAGAGAGAGAGAGAGAGAGAGAGAGAGAGAGAGAGAGAGAGAGAGAGAAAGAGAGAGAGAGAGAGAGAAAGAGAGAGAGAGAGAGAGAGAGAGAGAGAGAGAGAAAGAGAGGCCCCACAGTGACAGCAGCTTGGCTGGGAGTTAGGATGAAACTGGAAGCTGCCAAGGTTTTCAGGCTCCTGGAACTGCACCCCCTCCCATGATGTTTTCAGCCCTAAGCAGTTCTATTTTCCAGCATTGGCTTCGGCCTGACATTTGAAGGATGAGCTATTAACGATACTAAATTAATAACGGTTATAGAGTATATTTGAGAAGATCATAAAAAAATCAGTAATGTCATCATGTCAAGCAAAGTTTCTGATGGGCTTTTTTAATTATGCATGTCTTTTATTCTACTCCATTCCAACATTGATCCGGAGCTTTCATGGGGACATCCATCTACCTGACCACATCGGAATCCTTAATTATGCACGGCCAGCAATATATCTAGTTCTACGGGAAGTCCCCGTGGATTTGCCGTCGTTGAGGTGGAATCTGGCTGCTCACCTCCTGTCCCTCTGCCCAGACCAGCCCAGGCCAGCCCTGAGCACTCAGCAACAAGCAGCTCTATTTGGCTTTGACTCACACTGATGCCCAGGCTGAGAGTCCAGGGAAGCTGAATTTGTCCCAGTGTATGTGCCCTTTGGGAAGGACCAGAAGGGGCTGATGAAAGTAGACAGACCTTAGAGAGGGTGAGGCCTCCTCTGCAGGACCCTGGAGCTGGGTGGCCCCAAGAAGTCTTTCACACTGGACTTCAGCTTGCGCCCTGATACAACAGGCTCTGCAGAGGTTTCATTGGGCCATGTGTGGAGGATAAAGTTCAAATCACACACACACACAAATCTGCTACAGAGCAATAGAATTAGGGAACTGCAAAGCAACAAAGAAAATACCAACGCTGGTGGTGTCAGTCATAAAATGAGATGGTCAATCTTGGCTGGCGAGCCCAGTGAGGAGAAATGAGTGATCAATGCTTCCCAGTGCTGAGAGGGGCTGACTCAGCAGCCGAGTTTCATCGCATAAGGAAGAAAGAGCTACAATGTCATTGCTCTGAATGAAGACTTCATGGGGCAACTGCTGAAGGCTGTCAAGTGGATAGGGAGGGAGGCTGGAGTAGAACAGGTCAAGGTGGCCATGTGAGTAGCTCCGACACTCTTCTCTCTGCCCTCCCTTCCTTTCCATAGGCAGGAAAAGCAAGATCTCATAACCTGTCCCACCCTGCCCCTCTGTCTCATTTCCTCCTATCTCTTTCCTTTCTCTCTGCTTCCCCAACTCCTCTCTTGTCCCCTTTCTCTCTTCCTCCAGCCCAGGCACTGTCTGTGAAATTTTATTCAACAGCCACTGGTGAGATTTCTGACTTTGTACTCTGGAGAGTGGGATTCGCTGCTGTTGGGGAGCATGTGGCCCAATTAGGACAGACAGGACCCACACAGGGGACTGGGGCTGGGACCTCACCTGCTTGCACATAGCAGGCACCTGACTCATGGGGGCACCTGCCTGAAATGACTTTTGCCTAAAAACCCAAGGGTCTCCCTTAAGAAATGATCTGGAGGCTTTGGGAATTGACAACTAACTCTAATAGCTGGGTTCAGACTCCAACAGGGAGGAGGAGAAGATGAGCTGTCCTCCCAGAGTGCCCTCTTGATAGGTAGGGAGCTAACGATAAACAGAGAAATAGTGGGAAGCCCAGAGGTCTGCCTGGGACATAAGCCAATTGACTGGAAGGAGGGAAGGAGGAAGGGATGCTTTTGGTGGGCGTGGTACCATGAGGAGCCACTCAAATGTTCTCACTTAAGTCCAGCGTCAACTCACCTCTAGCTCCTAAAATAGAAACTCAATATATTTTTGTAAGTAAAAGAATGCATGCGTGAAAGTCTGCCTTGAATGAAAGGGTTAAAACAGTGGGTGCTCTAGGACCTGCAAAGGCCAGACTACCCATGGGCCCACAAGCATTGCCATGCTGAGCAGGAGGGCTGGCATAGGGCAGAGAGAAGCTCACAACACGAGCTGAAGTTCCAGTCCCCCCTCAGAAAACACTGATGCCTGTATCCCCTCCTCAGAGACTGGGCTTGAACTGATCTGGCTGTGGCCTAGACTTTAGACATCTTAAGAGGTCACAAGATGATTCTCTGTGCAGGCACATTTGAGCAACATCTGTTTAGGAGGCAACAAAATAAAACTAATTGAAACCTGGATTTGTATCAAAAAGTAATGGTAGGATGTTTAATTGTTACCTATAAAAAATCTACTTTCTCAAGAAAATTAGAGGCCTGGGAATTTAGCCTTGTTCAGAAAGGAAATTGGAGGCGTTGGCCAACACACTGTTCTGGATGTCTAGCTGCAGAGCCCTGCGAGCCCCTCCCTGAGGTCAGCCAAGTCCTCCCATAATCCTGGACTCAAGCAAAGTCAAGTCCCAGCCCTACAATGAGTAAGCCACAAGACCCTGAGCAAGGGAGCGGCAACATTTTACTGCACACCTACTCTTCTGGGCACAGAGAGAACCATGCCATGCACACCACATCACTTCACATTCACAGGAGCCCTGAGAGGTACCTACCACTTGTGCTCTTTTTCTCATGAGGAAACTGAGCCACAGAGGCCTAAAGTGCTTTGCCCAAAACATTGCCATGGGGACACCTTGGGCAGGATGCAAACCTAGCTCTTAAGCCAATGGCTGTGCTCCCTGCAGCCTGGGCTGCTTCCCTACACCATGCTGCCATCCCCTCCCTTTACCTGCAAATGATGGAGTTGGACCCCAAGCTTACCAAGGTCCCCTTGCACCAAAACTGGAGTTCCAGTATTTCCTGTCCCCACGGAATGGACTCCAGACTCAAACGAGTTAAGCCTGTGTCCAGGATCTCAAGCCCTGGGGTGTGCGCCTAGGCTCCACCCACAGACCACTGGCCCCAGCCGCTCCTGCCCAACCTGGCAGTCTCTGGCAGGCCCGGCTCAGTGGACCCACCCAGCCCAGGCCTGTCAGCAGTTCTGCAGGCCAGCAGGCTCCATCTGCCCGTGGGACTGGTTGGTGGCAAGCCTGCCCAGGGAGCAGCCCTACGCCACCCCGGTCACTTGTGTTCCTTCTCCCATGGATGGAATAATGGAAGAAGTGAACCTCAGCAAGCAGGTCTGTGAGCCCCAGCCGGCATCCTTACAAAACCACAGAAAAAGTCCAGGTCCCTCGGTCATTAAAGAGCACAGGGCTGTGCTTGACCCCGCCTTTGCCATTCATCTGCAATGTGTCCTTGAGGAAATACGTTGGCTTTTTATGTCATTGATCAATAAAGGACAAAGCAAGCTGGACTGGAAATTCTAGATTCTCTGTAGACATGTGTAAGCCTTTGATTCTAAAAGACTACAAGTCTATATTTTTGTACCATGTCAGAAATTGTCCATAGGAAATAAAGTTTCTGAAAATGCCACTCCTAGCCCCTAGCGAGAAACTCTAGTGGTGACAGAGGTCCAGCTGAGAAGCCTCCTCCTCACGGGGGTCTCAGAAGCAGGTTTGCACCCCACCCTCACTACCCTGCACTCCCCGTTAGGAGCGATCTTCCACATACTGTACTTAGGATGCTGCAGTCTGCCTTCCGCATTGGAGTTCCTGGGAAGAAAGACCCCACGTGCTTCTTCACCCAGATATCTATCTCCACAGCCTGGCATAAGGTGTGGCTACAGTAGCTGTCCCCTCAGCCGATGTGGAGAAGAAGAATACAAATGAATGAATAAATGAATGACAAACGATTCCAAGTCTTGGGGCAAGTGGGAAGAGAAGCTCTGTGGTACTGAAGAACCCTCTCCGAATGTCCCAAATGCCACAACAGAGGCGGCCACAAGAGTGAAACCACTCAGTGAATTTGTAACCCATGTTTCATTCCTGCCTTCAGTTGCTGACGGTCCTCCTCCTGGTTGAGATGACAGTGAATTGTGGGTGGGGAGAGTTTTTCTCCTGTCCCCAGAGGAGTCAGTCAGATAACTCCTTGGACAGAGGCTGGCTCTGAGGGCACTGTACTCAGGGCCAGGGTCAGGGTGACGAAACCCAGGGCCTGGCACACAGACTTTAAGGGGGCACTGACTCAGTGCCACCCCAGGGAACAAATGCCTCCTTAAACCCTGCAACCTTAGCCCCTTGTCCACCTCACTCTGGCTCAGACCCTCTGTAAGTTCATAAGGGGCCCACTGGACTTGGAACCGGAGGAACTTGGTACAAAGAGAGGTTTCACCCGTTAGCAGCCAAGCGACCTTCAGCTGGCCACTCTGGCTCTCTGGGCCTCCTTTACGTCATCTGTAAACCGAGGGCTCTACCCTAAGGATCGTTGAGAGGAATAAGTGAGCAGTGCCTCACACGCAACAGTACAAATGTGTGGGCCTAGAGCAGGGCGTGGTACACACAACGCGCACGCTGCGGACGACAAAAGCTGTTGGAGTCGATGTATCTGTTCCATCCTACCGCTGTGCCCCTCTCCCCAGCTCCCACACCCCCAGCTAATACAAAGGAGCGGGCGCCGAGCTGGGTGGCAGGCGAGGGCAGGAGAAGAAAGGTCGCTGTTCAGGGTGGTGGCTGCGCAGATCACATTAGCACTCTCTGTGCCCAGCCAGGATCACTGCTGGGAGCCGACGCTTCTTGCAAGGAGAATTGCTGTCTTTCTTTCTCCCCAGCCCATCTGTACTTCCAGCAGGAAGCCCTGCCCGCTGGGCTGTATCTCTGATTCCATAACGGCACCTAGCTCTATGCCTTCCCCCACTAGCGGCGGCGGGAGACATGCCTGTGGGGTGGCAGCTTCCATTCTACCATGATCCACGGGGGACCTGAGCCGAGAAATCTGCCAGGGAAGAACCCATTTGTCCAGCATTGCGCGGGACCATGACTGGCCAGTCGTCTGGTTATGCACATCCAATGGCAGACCTAGACTAGCACTACCAGGAAGCCATTAGCCCACAACAGGGGCATTTCTCTCTCCAGCACTTCAACCCAGCATTCACCACCTCCACCCTGCCCACCCAGTTCCCCCTGTATTGTTTTCTTACTGTCCTTCTTATACTTGATAATTTCCTAGGACCGTCCAAACTTCGAGTACTCTGGAGCAAAGCCTGAGTAGTTCTTCCACAGCATGTTCCTTTTCTGCCTGTCACACAGCTGGGCCACATTTCCCAGGATCCCCTGCAGTTGCATGTGGCCATGTGATCGATGTCCTGACCATAGGATGTGGGTGGAAGAGATGCACAGCACCGGGGCCTGGCTGTGAAATCGCCCACGGCAACTTCAGCCTCAGACGTTGCCTGAATGTTGACATCCTGGGACACCTTAGAAGCCGTGTGTAGGAGATGGCAGAGCCCTGCTGTCTTGGAAATAACCCTCTGCTTTGTTAAGATAATGAAATTTGGATGGTGGTTCAACCATTACTAGGATCACGTTATGACTTTCTTGGGCTGTACAGGCACGTTCACCTTCATGGGCTCCTTCTTCCATGAAATAATATTGAAGACTACATTTTACAGCTGTTTTGGTATAGGAACGTTAACTCATGCTGTTCTCCTGATTTTAAAAGAAATAAAACCACTTCCACAGGCCCCCAAAAGTATCATAATACCAGGCCCTAAATCCTGTCTATAGTGTCCAGCGGAGACGTGGACCCTAGCCACTAGCCAGCAGTGACCGCCAATACTTCTGACCCATAAATCACACTCTTGCCAAGCTACGTATCCTCATATGGGGTTCCTAGACAATGACCACCGGGCCCTCTGACAGGACTCACATCTACCCCCACCTTTGTGCATGCTGCCCCTACAGGTTGGAGGGCTCCTGGCTCCTCCTCCCAAAAGCTAGCCATGTTGTTGGGGTCCTGCCCACATCCCTTTGGCCATCCCCTGCAGGTCCTCCTAGTTTTCTTTGAGAACTTGCTTAGGGCCAAGGGAATGTGCTCAGCTCAGCAGGAGGCTAATGCCTGGAAGCAACGCCTAATCTAGGGGGTAGGAATCAGAACTCAGGCCACAGCTTCCTGGCCCCTCAGTTTCCTGAGGCGAGGGGGTGGGGCCAGCCCGGCAGCATCAACACCAGTTCTGGAAGACAGTGTAATTCAGCCTTCATTGGTCTGGCTCCCTTTCCTGTCTCCCATTCTCCTACCCTCCCTCTGCTTCCTGGGAGTATCTCCCAAACAAACTACTTTCTCCCAACCCCTGTCTGCTTTGGGGGCATTCCGGCCAGGACACCCAGGCAGCCCACCACAGCTTCACCAGGGGGCTCCCAGGCTGACCTCACACACAATTCCTTCTCCCTGCCCACAGCTCCTCCTTACCCCCACCTGTCACACAGACAGTGCAGGCTGAAACGGCCCCCACATCCTACTCACCAGTTACAGTTACCGGGGCTTCTTTCCAGTGGGGAGCCTTCCTTCACTCCTTCATCATCTCCCAGCACAAGCCCTGGTGGGACATGCCAAAGCTTCGCAGCACCTCGCCGGTAGCTGTCCCCCCACGCACAGTGCCCCACTTCAGAGAGAGGCCACGACGGGATGTTTTGTTTGAGTAGGACTTCATAGGTGAACAGCACTTTTACCCTTACTTATCTTCTTTGATTCAGAAGCTGCACACGTGTAAATTTTGCCTTTGAAAAGTGAGGGCCAGGAGGCCCTAAGGGTGTGATGAATGTGTGGTGGGCACAAAGCTGAGTGTTCAGAGGCTTGCGAGCCAGGGGTCTCCCGTTCCAAACCCTGCCTTACCACTGCACCTTACCCAGGTGCAGCTGCCCCCCACCTTACTTGGGGTCGAGTTCCTCGGGGTCTCATGAAGATTTTGGAGGCTGCTATGTTATACTCACATTGCAAATACAAAAATTGTGGCTCAGAGAGCAGTGTGCCCAAACACACACACAGCAGGTTAAATTTGGGAACCATGTCCTGCGTGGGAGAGTGTCAGAGACACCTTACCTCCGATTTCATCATAGCTCTGCTTGCTCCGTCCCTATACACATGTGTGCGCACACACACAGAGGTGATGGAGGAGAGCGTGCACATGATCACACCGTCACCCTTAATCCCAGAGTCTGGTTTTCCTGGTTGGCTTTGTGACATCACTGTGTCCAAGATCGTTCACTTTCTCCCTCTTCTAACACACCATAGCCTATGGGTTAGTCATGACCCCCCTCCCCCCACCCTCCCACCCTGCCTAAGGCTGGACAGGTACTGTTCATTCGAGCTGACTTTGCAAAAACAGCCCCCCACCACGGCCCAGCCCATGCAGCCCAGCGCACAGCTGCAGCGCCGGCTCACAATCCTCATCCATGGGAGGGGTAGCAGGTAGCATTTGAAGCAATTTTTGTCACTTATACCTCTGTGTAAGTAATTATTAGAGCTTTAGAAGGGGAGGTAGGGGTAAACATTGGGGGTAAAGGCTTGATTCCACATTTTTGTTTTGTTTGTTTTTGGTTTCTAATAGTCTAATAGGCCAGATAGGCAAGGAATGGAATGGGTCAATGAATTCTTTAACGTAACCTCTTAGCCATTGTTTGCTCTGCATGCCCAGGACTGGTTATTTCTTCATATGCACTGCACCGTGCAGTGGCTCAAAGACCACTGATTCTGGTGGGAAAAGCACTCAGTTTAAAGCCAAGTTAGCTGGCTGGAGCCCTCCCATTTAGCCATTTGCTCTACTATTTACTAGACATGTGACCCAGGGCAGGTCACTTTACCTTTCTGAGGCTCTGTTTCCTTATTCATTAAATGACAATGCATAATAAAGCTCGGGTATATAGTTGGTCTGTGATGCACATTTTGTTGAATGAATAAATAAAGAAATGAATGATTTCCGGTTTTGTTGAAAGGGTTGAATGGGATGAATGTAGGTGGAATGCTGTGGACAGGTGACTGGTTTCTCTTCCAGTCTAGTTTAGAACTGAAAGGGTAAGTGGGTACCGCAGGGGAGCTGTCCCTGTGGAGAGGGGATGAGGGGGTCGAAGGGCACACTTCTGTGAGGGAGAGAGTTCTGGAGAGAGCAGCTGAGTGTGAAAGCACCTCTCACTGCCTTTCAAAGCCTCTGCAGCCAATGCCCCAGCTCTGGCTGCCACTTTCTGCCAGCTCAACCAATCCCAGGGGAAAGGTTGTTTCCATGACAACACTCCATCCCCAGGAAGTCACCTTCTCTTCCCCATGAAACATGGAGTGGAGAGACAACAGCTTTTTGTTCTCTGTCTCCCAGGAGGCAGCTGGTTGATACGGGAAGGAGAAAGAAGGGACTCAGAGACCCTGAGTAAAGGTGCTGTTTGATTCTGCCCTGAAGGAGGCCCAGCCAGTGTGTGCTGGCCTCCCGCCCAGTCCTGCTGAGCCCTGGACCGAAGATGGCCATGGACACCCTGTCTCCTTCATCTTCCACTCAAATGCCAGCTGCATGGGAGATAGAAACGTCACCTTCATCTCATCTAGTTGGTCTCATTCCAAATGTCACTTCCTCAGTGAAGCTTCTCTTGACAACCCCTTCCTTGCAGAGTGGGTGAGGGGCTCTGGGGTTCCTCATAGCTCCAGGCAGCACCCCTGTATGATGAGTAAGAGCCTGCCATGCTCTCGCTGCGCCTTTAGACTCTAAGCAGACACCTCATGTGCAGAATCTGCAACAGTCATCCTGGTGTCCAGCATGACACCTGGTACATAATAGGGTCTTCACGTGCCTTTGTAGAATAATAGGAACCATAAACAAATGCCTGCCATGTCTTCCCTGGGCCCACCCCACCGCACAGGTGTAGATCAAGGACAAGACCCCATACTGGGGGCTGACAGTCTCCAAATGGCCCTACCACTCGTTCCCTTGTACAAGTGCCTCTGCCTCCTAACTACCTTGGAGTAACATTAGGAGATTCAAATAGTGCAATGCTTGTAAAACATGAAAGTGGAGGGTATCACCAGTACAGAATGCAAGTTTCCTAGTTGTGTCTCTTTCAATCCACTCCTAGGATCAATTCCCAGCTAAAATCAATGAGCATGTCCTGAGCGTCGTAATGAACTAGGCAGTGTGCTAAATGCTTTGTGTGCAGCGTCCTTAAGGCATCCTCACAGTAACCACGAAGGGTGGGTGTGACAGTGTCTTCCCAGTTCACAGGTGAAGTGGCTGGGGATTAGAGAGGTGAAGGAGTTCAAATGTTTGGGAAGCAATAACACTAGGCTTTGAATCAGACACCTGGACTCTCGGCAGCTCTGAGACCCTGCCGGAGTCGGGGCTGGCCAGCCCTCCAGCCCCTTCCCACTGGGTCTGTCTTCCACGGAGCACTCTGCTGTCTGAAGTTACAGGAACCCAGGTGGCCTTTTCAGTAGCTTCACTGGCTCTACCTCTGCTCAAAGCAAGATTTATCGGTGCAGCTAATCAATCAAGCAATCGTTGTTTATCGAATTCCTCTTCAATTATTTAATATTTATCGAACACTTCTTGTGTAGCCAGTTTTTGCACGATGAGCCACGGAGAATACAAGGGAGGTATAGCCTTCAGCCTTCACGTTCAGAGAGCTTGAAATCTAGCAGGGGTTTTGGGAAGGGGAGGCTGGCAACATTACACCACAGAAGGAAATAAGTACTCCAGTGTTAAATTGAGCAGCATAAACAGCATTTTGAAAGGCAGATAGGAGACATCTGTCTATAATTTGATGTAGAGTAAAACTTATGAACATGGTGGGGCCTGACAGCCTTGAAGGCAGGTCAGAACAGGCTGAGAAAAGGGTGGAGAAGAAGGCGTTTCAGGGAGAGAACAAATGAGCGCGGGATGTTTCAGCTCCTGGCAAAGACCAATCTAAAGAGAATGGAGGGCAAGAGCTGGAGGGTTGTTGCATTGAAACATTAAATGTAGGAACCCCAGACCTTCTCCCTAGCACGCAGGGCACTGGCGGAAAAATTTGAAAACATTTATTTGCAAGATATCTGCACCCCTGTGTTCATTGCGGCTCTGTTCACAATGACCGAGACATGGAAACAGCCGAAGTTCGTTTGGATAAAGATGTGGTGCCCGCATGCAATAGAATACCATTCAACCATAACAAAGGTAAAATCCTGCCATTTGCAACAACATGGATCGATCTTGAGAATATCATATGAAGCAAAATAAGTCAGACAGAAAAAGTCAAGAACTATATGATTTCACTCCTATGTGGGACATAAATTGAAAGTAATAAATTAATCAAAAAGACAAACAAAAATCATAGGGACAGACAACAGTATGAACCATCAGAGAGGGTGGGTGAGAGGTAGTAAAAGGTAAGGGGGTCAAATATATGAACCCCCTTCATATATGATGGAAGAAGATTTGATCTCAGGCGATAAACACACAGTGCGATATTCAGATGATTTATCATTGAATTGTACACTTGAAACCTACATAATTGTATTAACCAGCATCATCCCAATAAATGGAATTTCAAAAAATAAAGAGTCTGCTGATGAAGATTCCAATACATAGCCCTCTCTCGGCTTCTACCTCCTGTGACGCAGGGGAGAGTGCAGGAGAAGAATGACCTGTTTGTGGAGAGGCCGTCCCCGACACGGGCAAGTGGGGCTACCGTTGTTCAAGACCAAAATATCCACATAGAAGACATAACAGAATCTGCAACCAATGTCTAGAAAAAGAGAATTTAGTAAGGTGGCTGGATAAAAGATTAATATACAGATTAAATTTTGTTTCTATATATTAACAAAAAAGAGTGAGAAAACTAAAACATTCACACTGCCACACTATTGTTATTTATCTAGTCATGAATCTTTCCAAAGAGGTCTAAGTCTTCATGAAGACAAGTTTAAATGTTACTGAAAGACGTTCAGCTGGACCTAGACGAATAGATACACTATGTTCATAATTAGGCGCAACTTCAGAATGATTCTCCTTGTCCTCAAATTACTCTATGGTTCTATGCAATTTCAATAAAAATCTCAATCTGTCTATAACTAAAACCTAATAATAAATTAGGAAGAGCAAAAGGCCAAGACAAATGAGACACTCCTAAAGAAAAGACAGGAAAAGGATTATCTCTACCAGATACTAAATCTATACTAATTAATTCAGTAATTAATTAATAATTAATTAATATATCAGTGGGACATAGAGTACAAAACAGATCTGTGCATACATGGAATATTAAAATTTTACAGAGATATCTTTGTAGATCAGGGAGAAAAAGATTAAATTTTTAAGTAAGTTGTGTTGGTATAGTTGGTCACTCACACACACCAAATTTTTTAAACCAAATCCGGATAGATCAAGGTTCTACATGTGAATGGTGAAGCTATATGTTTTGGAGAAAGTGTCAGAGAACATCTCCTTGGCCTCAGGGTCGGGAGGATTTTCTCAGGCATATTATAGAAAGCACAAGTTACTAAAATTGGTACTGCATTATAACTAATATATTCTGTTCCTCAAAAAGACCATGACATGGTATGGAAAAGATATTTGCCATACAAACTGACAAAGTATTTTGGCATTTACAGTATATAAAGAATGTTTATGAGTTAATTTAAAAACACCAAAAAAAGTAGGAATAGAAGGTTGGGGAAGGACAAGGTAAGGCATTTCACTTAAAGAAAGCTGGTACAGCCACGGAGAGTAGATCCGGGACGTGGTCACGCCGGTTAATACAAAAAACGCATATCGAACTCACGCACCCGTTTGTGTTGTCAAATGACACCAAGGGGCTTTTGAGTCTCACAAGGTCAAGTGTCATCTGGCAAATCAATGGGAATTTCTATATGTTGCTGATGGGAGTGCAAATTGTTATAAATACTTAAAAAAACAATTTCATTTTCTTCCCGATAAGCCAGAAATTCCACTTTCGGGGAAACTCTTGTATAGATGCAAGTGTATTTGTAACAGAAATATTTGGAAAAAATAAACAAATCAAAAAAAATCTACCAACAGAAAAAGGCATAAATAAAGTGTGGTAACGTCATATAAGGGGAAATGGCGTAACCAGAGCTCTGTCGAGCAACATAAACGACATTACAAATGTAGCTCTGAGTGATACAGAGCACATGAAGTCTGGTTCAGTTTACAAAGTGTTCACTGGTGTGCAGAACCAAACCATGCGTATTTGCAAGTACACATCTGCGTAGCTCCGATCCGGATGATGCTGAAACGCCCCGGCTGTCTGTCGGCCCTGTGCCACGTGCTTCCGCCCAGTCGATCTACAAAATCCCCCACTGTCATGAAACAAAACCTGCCACGGGGGCGTTACCATTCTTAATTTCACAAACAAGAGATGTTAATGACTCAGCCAAGAGTGTCCAGCAGGTGGTAGTTGGGACTGAAACCCAGATCATCTGGCTCCAAGGCCACGGCTCTTTGTTCCTCACTACAGCTAGCACATGCCACAGCATGACAGCCCACACCTTACTCTTCTGTCCTCTTCTGCCAGGCAGCTAGTCTGCATCTTACCAACCGACTTTCACGTTCTTTTTTACTCTCGGCTGCTCATACAGTGTCTTGTCCGTAAGCCCAGATCTTCAAGTCTACAGGATTAGACTATGCCTTCAGTACTTTCTATATTTATATATGCACTGGTTTAGATACCAAAGAGGTTCTCTATCCATCAATTAGTCAATCAATTAATCAATTCACTGGGGCTGAGCTAGGAGAGCAGGTCAGAGAGCCCTTCAGGAGTAGAAGGGATTGGGTAGGCAATGAACCTCAGGATCGAGGGGGCCAGGGCCAGACCAGGGCACACAGTGAAGGCAGTTCAGCTGCTTAGAGGGGAGAGGACAAAGGCTCCTTTGGGAACCTGATAAAAGCTATGAGCTGTCTGCCCAAAAGAACACGCATCTCCAAACACACAGACACAAAATTATAGATGCATGTGAACATCAAAATAAGAGTCTTGGGAAATAGGAATTGGCTTGGGCTTAGAGTCGACATGTCCAGTGACAACACGTTGCTTTAAGCACCAGCCCCACCGTAACCAGAAAGCGTCAGGACGAATTCAACCCTAAGCCCCCACTGGCCCCTGACAGTCCTGGATCTCTCTAGTCTGCTTGGCTCATTTCCTTTCTGCTTTAGTGTCACAAACTCACCTTCTCTTCCAGCCAGGCCTCTTTGTATGTTCCTCCAACTTTGGCTGGCCCATGACTCAGCTCCCTATAAGTGGACGCTCCCTGTACGCACTCACTTCCCAGAGGCCCGTAGGTGGACCGTTGACCAGGCCCAGTTTGGTGTCCCAGGTTCTGTCTGCCTTCCCTGACCCCTGCCTGGACCCCAGTGGAGACCCAGCATCAGCACGTTCTCGTTCTTTAAGCGTTTGAGTGATTTCTGCATTGGGGGAGAGTGGGGGAAATGACAACAGTCACACAGCATTGCTGAGAAGATTAAGTGTACACCTTGCGCTTTGTGGACTTTAACTTTAGGCCGATGTGAGCTGTTACATTAAGCCAGGACCCTGCGTATATGTGGGGTGGGTGGCTATATAGGGTGCGGGTTGTGAGAAGAGAAAATATGGAGGGATGGACACATTTGTTGACTGAGTTCACCATTTCCTGTTTGCAACTTTCACTGGATATGAGTGCTGTATGTATTATTATTACTATTATTACGATTAATCATCATCATTAAGAATAAAGATGGCTGTGGGTGCCAGGATTCTCCTCTGCATGTGACAATGGATAAGCTTCAGCAGTACAGGTGATGCCAGGGAGATGCGGGGGGCTCTGAGGAGAGCTGACCTGGGCCTCCTTCCGCCCCAGCCACTCAGCCTGCAGGGGACAGCCAGCCCCTCATACAGCCTGCCTGGGAGGGCCGGAGGGGTCAGAGAGCAAAACTAAGTCCCACAAGGATGGCCTCGTTCTCCTAGGGTGGCCCTCACCCTGCTCACCATGCCGTCTGACGGGCGTGACAGCTCCAAAGCTGAGAAAGACCTGATACAGCCTTCCTTTGCACTCCCCGCTCCAGCTGGCTTTGACAAAGGCAGGTGAGGGGTCTGGCCCTGGGCGGCCGGATTTTGGACAATGCAGAAAGATGGAGTTCCTGCCCTGCCCTTCCACCCATGCTCCCACCTCCCCAGCAATGCTCCAACAATGTCACAGCCTGGTGCCTCAGTCTCCTCTGTGCGTGGAGGACTCCAGTTTCCCTCTCTGGCCTAACCACAGGCCGCCTTCCTGGTTTCTCCACAGGTCTCCCCTGCCTCCTGACTTCAGGAGTGGAGGCAGCTGCTTCTGTCCTGATTCCCTTTTCCATGGCTGATCGTGTTTTTTGCCTGGCTTACTCATCCTTCCCTCCCTGCCCAGTTATTCTACATGTTTCTTCTCTGGAATCTAACCCTTTAGGTTATTATTGCCAAAACTGTATTGTAGCTATTATTAATGAGCTTACATTAACCATCATTTGTAGAGCAAATGCTAGATGCGAAGCCATCTGCTAAGCGCATTACTTGCATTATCTAAACCTTGTGTTGTCCTCTGCACTAGGTCTGCTATCTTGCTTGCACGGTTGCTTAGAAGCAGCGTCCAAATAAACTGCAACACCGGAACACCACTCGAGCTCACCTGACTTCAGAAACTTCACCTCTTACCAGTGCTTCTCACTGTGAGGGACATGCAGCCTCTTTTTAAGAAAACAAAATTTCCCGTGGGTCCATCCAGTGGTAACTTAGAGTGTTAAGGTAGCTACCAGCATAAAACTAGACATTAATTTATTATATTTAACCTCTTCAATAATCATAAAACATGTAGGCCAAAATAAGAAAAATCTGAAAATCTTAGCGGCAGTAAAGAACAAAGATTTATTCTTGTCTCATACTACCTGATATTACAGGTAGGTGGAGAGATAATTGGATCTGGCAGCTGCCAGTACTGCCCCAGCCAAGGGCTGGCAAGAAACGGAGCATGCCCACACCAAGGAATTTTAGGGGCATTTCACCTATTATTCATTTGTGCTATTTACACACCTGTAGGCAGAGGTTAAGGAAACCAGGAAATTATAGTGTAGCACCTGAGGGCTAGTAATGACTAGCCAGCCTTCCCCTGTAGGGATGAAGTGGGCCAGCAGTGACCAGAACCTGGGGGAGTCACACAGCCAATCCAGGGTGACCTGCAAAGAATGAGCCAGGGGACTTAATAGTCCAACCTTGCTGTCTTCCTGCCCTCGGTTTCCTGCCAGAACCTTCCATCATCTACACCCAACCAGATGTCAGATGGTAGGGGAGACAGTTCTGTCTCCCAGAAGGCACAGAGGGAGCTGGAGAGAAACCGAGGCAGTGCATGAGCAAACACAGCCTGATCCCAGACGCTGCTAGAGGCAACAACGAGCCCTGGAGGAGACCACTCTGCCACGGGAGGCTGTGGCTCCCACACTCTCTACTCACAACTCACAGGCCAGAACATCACGTGTCCTACTCACCAGACAGGACCGCACAGGGCCATCCCAACCTGTGTCCAGGCACAGAGAAGAGCTGGATGTCTGTAAGAAGCCCTGGTGGCTGTCACAGGACCAAAATGAATTTGAAGATTAAATACAAAGAAAATAACAATTCAAATAACAGAACTAATTCAGTGTTACAGTCAATATTGCTTGCTAAAACTGATCACCCCTCCCGCCCCAAGTCATAAATGCACCTAACAGGTGCTTTGAATTTGGCCGGCTTCTGCTTCCATGTGCTGGGTGGTGGTTTTATTCTCTCATTAATACACCAGCATCCGTGAGGTCATTTGGTTTTTGCTTGGCAGAAGCATGCCATTTACACTGCAATTTTCCCTCTGCTCTTCCCTCACTAGGCTACATCAATTATCGTAGTGCTAATTGTTACTGACACAATCACAGTGCAAACAAAAATGTGGGCAATGAATTCAGCAGTTGGTTATGAGGTAGTTATATATACATATGATCCAGAAAATGTTTTTATTAATTTTTTTGTATCATCACTGAATTGAAAATAAAGTTAAACAATTTTCCTAGAGGAGTCAAGGACTTGTCCTTTTTATTTCCACTTTCAGGTGACAGCACAGGTGGAGGTGGCATTGCCTCCATCCGCCTGGAAGGTGTACCTCTTGCTCCTCCGGCTCTTGCTCTTCTGCTTGCTCACGTCTCCACTTTCTGGGGCTGTGGTGTGCACTCCTCGATCCAGGATCCCTGACTGGTCTGTATTTCTCCCAGGCTGCTTCCTGGTTCAAGTGCATGCAGCAGGCTCTGTCTGCATCCTTGCCCACCAGCTTTGCAGCCTTCGATGCTCTCTTTGCTCCGTCCAGCCTCAAATCGCACTGTCTTCTGATGGCACTTTCTCACACCCACATGACCCGGACGGAAGTCCAGGTCCCTCGGTCCCGGATAGTACGTGTAGGCCTTCCAGGGGTCTCTTAGTCTCCCAAAATTGTTTGCAGAATGTTTATGTCTACATATTCAAGCACATCTCTTTCTGAGAAGAGGGTGTCTGGAATTTCATTAGATTCTCAAGGAGGCCTGGGGTCTAACGAATGTGAATGTCTGCTCTCTTACACCACCCAGTTAGAACTTCGTAATGCTCGTCCCCACTCTGTAGGTGACTTATCTCTACTTACGGTAAAATTAAAATGCTGTCCATAAGATCCTGCATTTGCATGTCTGCTCCAGAGACTACAGCAACACGGGGCTTTGCCATCGAGCGTAATCTACAGCAAACACTGTCCATGTGTATTGACAGCCAGGCATCCCCAGTCCTTCCTGGAGTAGCCTGGTTTTAATTGGCTTTTCATTCTCGAGTGGGTCTGATAAGCTGGCTTCCCTCCACTCCCAGCGGTTAACCATGACTGATCTACCCTGTATTAGTATTCTATTGCTGCACAAGGGACCACCGACTCGGTGGTACTAATAACACCAGTTTACGATGTCGCAGTTTCTGTGAGTCAGGAGCATGGCTCCTTCTGGGTGTGGCTTCGCTGGGCCCACAGCTCTGGGTCTCACAAGGCTGCGGTCATGACATCTGCCAGGTACATTCTCATCTGGAGGCCCGACTGCAGAAGAATCTTCCAGGCTTATTCAGGTTGTTGGCAGAATTCATTTCTTTGCAACTGGAGAAAACAGGGCTTTAGTTTCTTGTTGGCTGTTGGCCCAAGAAGTTCGTGGAAGCCACCGAACATTGCCATGTGGCTTTCTCGATATGGCAGTTTCGTTCATCATAATAAGGAGAATGTCTGGAGATGGTCTTATATAACGTGATAGAATGTAACTATGAAAGGGACATCCCATACACATTGCCCTATTCAATTGGTCAGAAGAGAGTCGCGTACCCCTCCCACACTGGAGGGGACATTATGTGAGGGAAGGCATGGATACTAGAAGGTAGGGATTGCTGGGATTGCCTGAGGTCTGTGCACCACACAAGCCAATCTGATCATTCTCTTTCCGCTTGACAGTGGGTGGCATAAGCCAGACCCACTCCCAGCCAATGGGAACTGGGGTTACCTGAAGGGGTATGTGACAGGGACTGCCGGTACTCACCAATAGCCACATTCTCCTCTTCTTCTGGGACAGAGTTAGACTACATTCCCTAGCTCTTTGCATCTGCTGAGGTCATACAGCTAGATTTCACTATGTGATGTGAGAGGAAGTGAAGTGTGTCCCTCCCACTCACAGGACAGATGCAAGAGATGTGGCAAATTGTTCTGAGGCCCTGGAGGATACTCGAGCCACTAGGTGGAAGGAGCCTGGGTTCCCGAGTGTCTGCATGGAGCAGAGCTTTCTCTTCACCCCAGGCAACTTGCATCAGACTACGCATGAGCAAAAAAAATAAGCCTCCATTGTCCTTGGCCATTGGAATTTTGGTGGCATTTCCTGCGACAGTAAGCCCATGCTGATTAGTACAAAGGCTTGTATAGCGGTTTTTTCCCACTACAGAAAAAGTGCATGGGAAACAAGAGGAGAGGTCTGTCCTTCGATTCCTGGAATGACGGCCACATTTGCACCCTCCGTAGAATAGCTACAGCCGCCTTGCCGTCTGATAAGTACAAAAGAGAAAGGAGACATTTCCAGCTGCTGAATTAACCACACTCTGGGGTTCCTGTTACATAATAGAATAAAATTTCTTCCATCTTTCAGTCATACTTGGTTGTATAATCCATTATTTTTAGGTAAAAACACCCCAGTTGATACATAATTCAAGCTTAATTCTTAATAGCCAGTATCCTCTCTGTACTTACGTCACCCCAAATCACCTAATAATTAACCACCTGGTTTCTGTGATCTCCTTACATCAAATATATTCATGTTCAGAAAACTGAGCCACAGTTCACTGCCTTATCAGCTGGTGCATAACAACTGCCTTCCTCCGTGTTCAGGGACGATGCCAGTCTGCCGGGAGAGATAACACATGAGGGGCTATCAGACCCTAACACCTTGGCATGAATGAGTTTATCAGACCCTCCATTACATCCCCTCTGAATCCTTGGCTGTTCCTCTACATTTCATAGGGAGTTGGCGTGGCCAGTCCAGAAGATATTATCTCCAGGTGCGGCCAGGGTGCAGAAGAAGATGGCTCCGGGCACTTAAGACAGAGCATCTCTTTTGGGGGAAGTGCACCTGGAAAGGCAGAACAGTACATTACTGTCTCACTAACATACTCAGTTGTGTTGCGATTATAGGTCCATCTCCTTCAGAGAGCTGAGTCAAGAGAGGACTGGGAGACTTTGCAGGATCCCCTTGGGTGCTTGGCACAACCAGTCTATAGGGCCTGGTGGAAGTGACCCCTGAGACAGAAGTAGCTGATGGCAGTATGACTGACAGACAGTGGCACTCACGGGCAGTGAGTGCAAAGGCTCCTCCTGGCGAGGGCCTGTTGCAGAGTTCATCCTGAGGTGGGGAGTCCTTGCTGTTATACAACCTGGACCAGCAGAGAAGGGTGAGCCGGTGTCTTCTCCCACATGCGATTCACCTGCACTCCTGAGAGACGGGCGGGGGTCAGGAGAAAGTGACGATAGATAGACATACAGACAGACAGACAGACATGGAGTAGATAGCTATATAGACATGGAATAGACAGATAGACGATAGATAGACAAATGATAGATAGATGATAGGTAGACAGACACAGAGTAGATGGATGGATGGATAGATAGATGGATAGATAGATAGATAGATACCCATCTCTCTCCCTTCCCTTCCTTCCTTCCTTCCTACTTGTCTCCCTGCCTATCTTCTTAAAAACACTCTTGGAAAAAACGGGCTAAAATGAGCCTGTGTCTGAATTTTACCCATGGCTCTGCAACTGCTAAGTTATGTAGCAAAGGAGCTTCCTTGTTCTTCCCTCTCTCTTAATCACCAAATGCTTTGGGGTTCTTACTCTCGCAGGACAGGCATTGTGCTAGTCGCTGGAGATAAGCTGAAAGGAAAATAATTCCTTCTTATAAAGTTAAGCTAGACGAGATGATTTCACAAGTATATTTACCCACTGGGTTTGCCCACACACCCTCTCCTTCAAATCTGGAGTCGACCTGCCTTCCCAAGGCTCTCCCACAGCTCCTTGCCCTTCCAAAGTCCCCCCTTTAGCCTATCAGCAAAGGGCACCCCAGTCTCTCCCCTCCTCCTGCCTCCCCCAGAGCGCAGCCCCAGGCTGCCCTGCACGCTGGGCCTTCATTTCTTCAGTCAGCGTGCAGCCACTAATCCCTTAATGTCACCTGAGCAGAAGTGTAAATAACCGCTTGATAAGCCCTCAGTATTTGATCATCCCAAGTACCATTTGCATTTTCATTAGGGTCTTACATGGTCTGGTGGCTTTCTTTTTTTAAATTACAAAGTAATTCAAGTTTTTTAAAATTTTGTAATGTAAGTTTTTTAAATTTCAAATATGATAGATATAGATGTGTTTATGCAGAACTAGATAAAGATGTGGACATATACTTCCATGGAATTGCATAAATGTGATCATATCGTGCATGGTTCTCATGTAAATTGTGATTTTTTTCTTTTTTTTCTGCTTAGCTCCTTCTGTACTAACAATCCCCAGCCACAAGCCTTCCTCCACGAAACCAGAAACCCATTTTAACCTATCATGTATCCTTCCATAAATTTCCTTATATGTATATACTCAAACCAGTGTCTAAGAATATACGTGAAAGAATGTTTATCGGAATATTGTTGTCAGTGGCAAAAACACAAGAAACAATGTGAGAATCTATCGATAGACAATGGTTGAATAAATTCTGGTACAACAACACATTTCCATTAGGCAAGGCTGGGTGTTGATGTGGAACAAACAATTCTAAAATCGTAGTGGCTTAAAACAATGAAAATGGGTTACTTGCTCAAGTACATGTCCAATTCAAGCCAGTAAGGAGCCTCTGCTCCTCAGGGTTGTTCAGGGACCCAGGCTGATGCAGCAAACACAACCTTGACCACTGGTGCTGGAAACAGAGTTCTGGAGGATCTTGTACCAGATGATTTAATGTTTCAGCCCAGAAATCATAATTCAATGGCTAAAAGTAGTCACAGGCCCCATTCAGTCATAGGTGAGCCAGGAAGTGGAGTCCTACCATGTGCCTGGAAAGGAAGGAAATTAAAAGTATTAGTGAGTAGCTCTAAGGTCTACCACACATTCCATATCCTATTATGTATCTATTAATAAAGAAAAAAGAAGGGATGCTTCTTCCATTCCTAGCAACCTTGGGGGAATTCTACAAGGAATTGTTGAGTGAGAAAACCACAATGCAGAAAAATGAATAAAAGAAGATCCCATTTTTTTTCAAGCAAACAATGACTCAAACGCCCTGTGACCCAACAATTTATCTTGCAGGCATTTACCTAAAAAGAAATCCAAAACACTAATTCAAAAAGATATATGCAGCCCCTATGTTCATTGCAGTGTTATTTACAAAAACCAAGATATTAAAGCAACCTACATGCCCATCAATAGATGATTGGATAAAGAAGATATTACACACACACACACACACACACACAGGAATATTATTTAGCTATAAAAAATGAAATCTTACCATTTGCAACAAAATGGATGGACCCAGAAGATATTACACTTAATTAAGTAAGTCAGACACAGAAAGACAAAAATCATATGATTTCACTTACACGTGGAATCTAAAGAACAAACTAAACAAACAAAACAGACACAGACTCAGAGATACAAAGAACAGACTAATGGTTGCCAGAGAAAAAGAAGGTTGAGGAGCTGCTAAAAATGGTGATGGGAGTAACACAATAATTGATAGTTACAAAATAATCGCAGGGATATAAAGTGGAGCATAGGGAACGTAGTCAACAATGTTGTGATAACTATGTTTGGTCCAGGTGGGCACTAGACTTATTGGGATGGTCACTTCAGAAGTTAGATAAATGTCTAACGACTATGATGTATACCTGAAACTAATATAAAATCGAATGTCAACTATAATTGAAAAATAAATAAAAGAAAAAAATCTCTACATATGGGTGTTTATAAGAATATGTGTATACCTGTTCCCCTAGTTATTCTCATACATCTTAGGTATCAGAATTCCCCTGGTGCGCTCGTTAAATGTTGGGATCTCTGGGCCCCAACCCAGACCTACTGAATCCAGTCTGGTCTGTGCCTTAGTGAGAGAGCCAGGACTCAATACCCAAGGATGGTCCTTTATTCTGCAGCATTTTGCCCACACCATTGTTCATTCATATCAAATGACTTCCACTCTAAAGAAAAGGTACTGATTCACTGATCTATCAATTTTTCCATCAAATATTTATTGAACGTCTGCTATGTGCCAGGGACTTTGTTAGATGCTAGGGATTCGGTAATGACAGAGCAGACTAGGTTTTGTTTTTATTACAGTCTAAGGTAGGAAGAACATTTAAGAAGTAGATACTGCATTAATTCATGTGTATAAATTGTGATAAAGGACTAAGGAGGAAAAGAGTGACATGAACCAAAATAATAAGGGGGCTGTATTTAAAACTGGGGAGTGAAGGAGGTCACTCGAGAGAAGGAAGACTTACTGGGAACTGCTTCGGTGAAGCCAGAAGGCAGGGGACTGAGAGCTGAGCAGAGAGCATCGCAGGCAGAGGGCCTACCCATGGGAAGGCCCATGGTGGGCAGTGGGACTGTGGTGAGAGACAGCCCCAGACTGTGCAGGGCCTGGCAGGACATGGTGAGGACTTCAGACTTTATTCTAAGGGCAGTGGGCCATTGCAGTTACTAGGAAGCGTGGTGAGAGAAGATTAATATATGTTGTCTTTCCTAGCAACTTTATTGAGGTGTAAGTTACATACTCTAAAATGGACACGTTTCAAATGTTTAGTTTGATGAATATAAACCACAAATACATATATATGCATATATACATACATATTCACACATGAATGTATTTTATATGTGTGTATTCACTACCACAATCAAGATACAAAATATTTCTATTACTCCAAAAGATTACCTTGTGCCTCTTCACAGTCAATCTCCAGACATAAGGGACGCTGACCTGCTTTCTGTCCCTTAGAGTTTCATGTAAATGCAATTTTACCAAGTGTCCCTTTTATGCTTTGTCTGGTTTACTTCACACAGCAGAATAGGGTGAGATTCACCCATGTCGTCCTGTGCGTCCTTACCTCGGTTGCAGAGGGATACCACTGTTGGTTTACTCTTCACCTACTTGTGGGCACTTGTGCTGTTATCTGTTTGGAGCTAGTATGAAGAAACTATTATGAACATCATATGCAAGTCTGTGTGCGAACATAGGTTTTCATTTTACTTGGGTGCATGCCCAAGTGTGGAATTGGCATCTCGTAGGGTTAGTTTATGTTTAACTTCATAAGAAACTGTGAAATAGTTTTTCAAGGTAGTTGTGTCATTTTGCATTCCTACCAGCATTATACGAAGCTTGTTGATCTACTTCATCAGCACTTGTTATCGTCAGTCTTTTTAATTTTAGCCATTAGCATGAGTGTGTAATGATACCTCATTTTAGCTTTAATTTAGATTTTTTTTGATGAACTAATGATGTTGAGCACCTCTTATGTGCCTATTGGACATTCATAAATCCTCTTTAGTGAGATATCTGTGAAATCTTTTGCCAATTTTTTATTGAGCTGTGTGATTATTAAGTTGTAAGAGTTCTTTCTTTTTTGGATACAAGTTCTCTTTCAGCGAAATATATTGTGAATATTTTTGTTCTGGTCTGTGGCTTGTCTTTTCTAATTAATATTTTTCAAAGAATGTGAGTTTTAAATCTTAATAAATTTACCATATTATTTCTTCAACGGTTTATGCTTTTTGTGTCTTACCTTAGAAATATTTGCCTAATCCAAGGTTAAGAAGTTCTCCTCCTGTGGATATTTCTAAAATTCTACAGTTTTAGCATTTTATATTTAGGTTTATGATCCATTTCAAGTTAATTTTTCTATATGGTATGAGGTGAGGATGATGATTCATCATTTTCCAGTTTTAAGTAGTTCTAGAACAATTTGTTGAAAAGACTTGACTTTCCTTCACCAAACTGCCTGGCCACTTCTGTTGAAGACAAGCCGGCCATAGGTGTATTTCGGGTCTATTGTGGGGCCCCCGCTCTTTCACCAGCACATGCATCTGCCCTTACTCAGTGCTGCGCAGTCTTGGGTCCTGCAGCTTTACAGTGCACCTTGAAACCAGGTACTGCAAGTCGTCCAGTTGGGGTCTTCTTCAAAATTGTTTTGGCTATTTTAATCCTTTGCTTTCTATATACAATTTTAGAACCAGCTCGTCATATTCTACTTTTTTTAAAAAGCCTGTTTGGGTTTTGGCTGTGACCATCTTGATTCTATGGGTTCGTTTGAGAGAACTTACCTCTCAACAACGTTGGGCTTCCGATCTCAGACGTGCTTCGTAGTACTGGAGAGATCGCTCCTCTGACCAGTCAACAGCCTGAATCACCTCAAACAACAGGATGGGGTTGAGTCTTCAAGGTTCAGAGGAGCCCATGCCTAATGATCCTGCAACCTCTGGAGACATCCGTACACACAAGGCTCCCCCTCTCTTGCTTAATGTCTCCTAGGGCTTGGAAGACAGACAAGCTCTGGCAAGCAGGGGCTTCCTGCACTAAGGACCCCACAACTAGCTGTTGCTAGGTGGAACTTGTGGATCCAGACATCCTTGCTTCTTACTCTGGATGGATGGAGAGGGCCTTGGCCAGCCTCACCTGTCAGCAACACATTGTCAGAACAAGACATTGGCAAGTGTGAGACCTAGGCGGCAGCGTGAAAGGACACACTTAGCAACACCCCATAGCATGGCCCCCGGAGTGTCCTGTGGGGACAGTGTATACGATGGAGGGACCAAGGGACTGGCCTTCTGGTCTTGAAATGTATATTCATATCCCAGCTGTGGACTTCCCAGGTAGTACAGTCTTTGGCAAGCTATCTAACTTCCCTGAGCTCCGTTGTCTTATCTTTCTGGGCATTAACACGTGGACCTCACGTGGTCACTGTGAGGAAGAAATGAGAAGCAGAAGTAAGGATGGGCCTGCACACAGAGGCCAGGAAGGTCAGATGCAGGGAGAAAGCGGGGACTGGAGACAGGCCCCCTTCACCCAGCCAGAAGCATGAGGGGAAGAGAGCCCAGCCTGGACTAGAGCTGTTTTATAAAAAGGAGAAGGTAAGGAGATGACAGGCTGCTCAGCCCAGCCCTGTGCTCCTTTTCCTGCCTCCTCACATTCCCTCCACCTACCATTTCTCCGGGAGCTCTGTCACAGCCTCCCTGTGGGGATTCAGCCCAGAGCCTGGGGCAGACCCAGCCTCGTGGACATCGTGGTCCACCCAGATCTCACTGAGGGCCTCCCGGCTGTCCTCAGTGGCCAGGCTTCACTGTGACAGAGCTGGACCTCAGTAGGCCCATCTGAGAATGTAAATTGTTCCAGGGTTTCCCACATCCTCCACTGTATGCAGTGTCTTCCATGTGGGGAAAGGAGAGCTCCCTGTCTTTGCAAACTCTCCTGCTTTGCACCACTCTGGAGCCATAGGATGGGGTATTGGGTCCCAGGCACTGGGCGGCTCACTCCACCTGAGATTCCCAGAAGGGCAATTCCCAGAAGGCTGGAGGCAGAGACAATTATGATTCTTGCCAGGGGCCGAAACTGGGCTTCTGTCTAGGGAAGGACCACCGACGTGAGGCTGGGGTAGCCTGGGGTGGGAGCCAGGATGGATGCAGGCCCTTTACTCCCATGGGGAGTTCTTCCTCTCCTCCAAGCGGTCCTCCAAGGCTCTCTCCACTACAAAGCTCCCCCGAAGGGCAATCTGTTCAGCAAACACTTATTTTCACAGCCATTTGTGGGCACAGGAAGACTGAGTAGAGTGGCACATGAGGGACTATAACCTGGTGGCAGAGGGAGGTAGGAAAAGAAGGAACTACTTGTCCAGGTTTGCTCCCCAGAGTTAGAACAGTGGCCCAGATAGGACTGGCCCTGAAAATACTTTAAGAAAAGCAAATTCCTGTCACTAGCTCATGGGGATTCTCTCCCATGTCTTCCTGTTTCCTCTTCTCTTACTCTCTCACTTGGGCTTTTTCTGGGACATTACTTAGGACTCTGAGCAGTATGACAGGGAACCTGGGGGCGGATTTGGCCCATTCCTCCCCATCTTCCCAATTCTTGGGCTTCCAGGTCCCCTCTCCCTGTTATGAAAGGGCCCCCTCCCCTTGACCCTGCTCACTCACTCCTCTGAGGTCCTATTTCTCCAATCAGGAGCTACCTGCTCAGAACGGCTTCCTGTCCAGAAGTCATAGTTACTTAAGACATTGCTTCTCCCAGGAGTACATACATTTTGGGAGAGAACCTCAGAGGGGTCTTGTGCCTTAAAACAAAGTCCTAATGATTTCCTGAGAAATTCCAGGTGTCGATGGGCACACATTTCTTCCCAGTGTGCCCTCTGGTGACGCCAGGTGGCCTTTCCCTGCACAGGCCAGACATTACTGCTCCGTGTGCTGTGTGGCTGACTCATGGTCACCAGATTGACAACAAAACACAAGTCACTGCACCCAGTTCATACCCTTCCTCCCCACACATGGTCCCACCATGGACATGGCATCCTGTAGTGACAGCAGCCCAGCTGCTCAGACTGAGCCCGGGAGACACCTCAGGCCACCGGCCCTGGGATCCAGTGTCTCCTTCTCAAAACTGGGAGACTCTCAGAAGTCAGATGCTACAGTTGTCTGCCCCTCCCCTCAGAGTCTGCTCAAAGTGCTTAATTAACAAATCTTGAGTATCAGGAAGTTGTTTACTTGGCTTCCTCGAGAACTGTTCTCTAAGGAGCTCAAAGCACTGCTAATAGATTTTTTTTTGTTGCCTCCATCCATCAAGCAACCTCCCTCATTCCAAACATTGCTTCATCCCTCCCCCTGGAATCTGACTCTCACTCAGAGGACCTAGGAGGGACCTGCTTCTCTAAGCATCTCTGCCTTGCAGCTACTATGCCCCACCCCCATGAAGCTGGGGCTTCATTTTAATTAAAGAATGGGTAGGGAGACTCAATTACAGATACAAGTTTACAGGGAGACTCGCCAGGCCCTTGCTGCTCTTGGAGATGTGCAGCCACTCAGGCCTACCTGCCTTGTGTTTCCTTCTGCATCCCCACCCCTCTGAGGGATCCTCACAACACCTGGGCTGCAGTCAACATTTGGAGACTGACCATAGGTGCATCCACCTGTACTTCCCCCTCAACTGCTGCAGGGCCCTGGCCGCTGCCTTCCCCTCCACCCTCTCAAACACTCATCTACTGTCTCTGCAGGCTCCTCTTGGCCTTTCTCTGCTTGGCTGGACCCCTGAACTCCTGGTCCATGTTCTCTGGTCTAACTACTCCCATTAAGGTCTTGAATTTGAGGACTCCTTCTGACACATGGCATGCGAAGGGGATATGGGGGTGTGGCTGTAGTCGGAGGCATCACCTAAGGACAGGAGGCAAACCTTAGCCCAGGACACAGACCATGGCGCAGAGATGGAAATTATAATGATCACTGTTGGTAACATTTGTTGGCACTTACACATTCTGGGCAACTTATGTTCATCATTATACACAATCTTCAGAACCACCCTCTGATGTATATGCTGCTCTAGACGGGCCAGGAAGTCTAAACCAGAGTAGATGGAATGTGCTCTCCATAAGTGACTTATTACACAGTTGCCTGTGTTTCCAGACTTGGAGCCACCAGGCATTATTCTGTCAATTTTACAGGTGAGGAAACTGAAGCTCACAGATATCTCTGCAAAAAGAGAGCAGGGACTCCACCTCAGGCCTGTCCAACTTCAAATGCCCTGCCCTCTGTACTGTATGAATCCCCACATGGGCGGGAGTCCCTTTATCTTCATCCCGGGATGCAGCCCGCCTTGCAGTCCGAGAGACCAAGGGCAGCCCCTGCTCAAACTTGCTCTTGGGGAGGGAATCTCATGGAGGTGTGGGAGTTTCAGAACCAGAGCATCTTAGAACTTGAAAGAACCTTGATCAGAGAGGAACACAATGGTTCTTAACCATTTTTGAACTCTGGAAGACTGGTGACAGCTATGGATGCTCTTCCCTGAGAAAGGCACACAAACACATCCACGGCGGCCTTCGCTATGGATGCCTCGGAGGTGCAGAAGCCCAGCCGTGGGCCTTGGCTGGACCCCCCTTGTCACTTTTCTCTACATGGACACAGCCCACGCTTGGCTTCTTAACCAGTTAGCCTAGACTAACTCAAGCTTCCTATCCCTCCTCGTGCAAACATGGAAACAGCCCCAGAGAAGTCAGGTTTTCTGCCCACCATCACAGAGTCAGTGGGGCTGGCAGAGCAGGCCTGGATCCAGGGTGGACAATCTCTTTTAGTAAATCACCTAGGCTGGAAGTGTCTGGAGCTGGGTGGGGGCACCTAGGACCAGTGCTGACCAGCCCTTGCCCACCCACGGTGCACAGCTGCTCCTGGTGGGCCATTGGTCAGTCACTCACCGCAAGTACCATGCCCCTGCGTGCACCCCAGGGCTCCCCCAGGTCTTCCCACTACCTCCTTGGGCCTCCTCTCACCAGCCCACTCTCGCCAGCTTTGAGGGCCTTGCTATGGAGCTCCCGGTCCATGAGGCTGCAGAGAAAAAGCTCAGAGAAGCTCCTGACGGAAGAGTGAGACTGCCACACAGGAGAAGAACAGTCCCTGGGGTCCTGGGCACCTGCTTCTGGCTAAAGAATAGTAACCACACTTTTCCCCAAATTGAGGCTGTTCAGCTGGAAACCATATCCTTCTGCCCTGGGGAAGCCTCCCTGACCCAGAGAATAGGGAACCCAGGGGCACTGAGGCCCAGGCTGGGCCAGCCTTGGTGATTTCATTATCCACCTTCACCACATCCCAGCATGTGGCTCCATGCCATACATACAGTGGATGTTGGCAGACACTGCCACCTCTGGCGTGCACCCTGCAATTTGCATGAGGAAGCTTTGGGGCACCGTTCCCACACAGTCATGCCCAACCATCCTCCCACTCCTCTCCCTCCTCCTCTCTTTGCCTCAGCTGGAAGGGCACAGAGACTTAGGCTGTGATGGGCTTGTTACAGTGGCACGAGCCATCGATATTCACAGCCCTTGCGGTGAGCCCTGCTCCACGCACCTGCTTTGGTCCATGTTTGCACAGTAAACAGGGCAGTTGGTTTATTTGATGAAGGGAGTGCTCTTCAGAGGAGCTAATAGCTCGTGCCAACCCAGGAGCCTCTCTCCCTGCTGAGCTGGCACAGCTACATGGCCAGGGAGGCCCCAGGCTGAGTGGGGCCAGGTCCCAGCTATAGGCCAGAGGCCAGTCCCATGGGGACAGAGGTTGGGCCAGGAGGTGCAGGGGTGCAGCCCCTGCCCTGAAGAACAACAGCTGTCTTGGGAGGTGGCTTCCTGCAGGGCAACCACCTACCAATCCTCATCGGGTAGGTATAAATGGACACTGGGCATGAGTTTCTCTCACTGGTTTGATGGGGAGATGGGAGGGAAATACCAATGGGGATGTGTTAGTTTCTTGTTTTATTTTTCAAAACTGGCCTTAGAGACTCCACAGTTTCATATTACTCCAGACACTTTCCTGTGACAGGTCCCGGGGACAGTTCTCAGTGGAATGAGGACTGGCAGGGACAGCTCACCATTGCCTGGGAGCGCAGGACTTGGTGTCAGGGGTTCTGAGTGATGCTCAGGCTGGGCTGGGTCTCGAGAGGGGTTTAACATGCAGCTGCGGGTCAGTGGCAGTTAGTGATTTTGGGAAATGAAAGGCAGTTGCGGGGAAGTGTGGAGGTCATCTCAGCCATTGGAACTGAGCAAAAGAAGAAGAAGGTATATGGTGGGGGAGTCCCTCAGTGGCTGGAGGCAGAGAGTGAGATGCAGAAGTTCCTAGAACTGCCCTACTATGTGAACAGTAACGTGTTTCTTGCTTTTTTCCATCCACTTTGACACTCTCTCCTTGGCTTTCTCCTGCCAGTCTCTTCCTTCCTTCGCCTCCCCTGCAGGAGCTGCTGTGAGCATGTGCGGAGGGGTTTGCAGGGACCCTGCTGTCACTTCCCATCTCTGGGAACCCAGGGTAAGCTCCAGGCACCCACCACCGCCAGCCCACAGCCTTCCCTGTTGCCCAGACTCTGTCTTGGCTTCTTGCCCAGCATAGATGCTCCTTGCGGTGCTGGCCAGTCCTCTCTATGCCCCAGCTCGCTTGCCCAGGGCCTGGTCACTGTGCATGGGTCCTATGCCTAGCTGACACCCTGCTCTGAAGCACTCCTTGGCTCAAACACATGTCTGCATCACCTGATGTCCAGTGTCCCTGGTTGCTGACAGTTCCCTGAGCCACTTCTGAGCATGGCGTGTATGGCCTGCTCCCCTGGCCTGCCTGGCCCCTGTGCAGGGCATGAGCCTCCGAAGCAGGATGGGTTCCCCCAGCCTTGGTTCTGAGGTCCTTTCCAGTCCTTCCCTACTTGCCAGGCCCCCTCACACCTGAATTGGTACTCCTTTGGCACCTTTCTCCTTTGCCTTAGAGAGAAGAAAGAGCCCCACTTAGTAGGCCCTGTGGGGAGCCCTACTCTGACAGGAAGTGCACACACATCAAGGTCAGAGAGCTCATTGTGACTGGACAGGAGGGGCAATCCCTTGCGGTGAACTGTGGTAGGAGGCCGGGAAGATCTGGACCAGTCCCTCCTTGTGGACACATGGCTGCACCCCACTGGCAGGCCTTGTAGAATAGGCTTAATGGTAGCATGTCCCTCACTCTCAGAGCAAAGACTTGAGTACCTACTATGAGCCAGGCCCTATTCCAGCACGAGGATCAGTGTTCAGCAATGCACCTGCCCCTCCAGCCTTCCTAAATGCCTGTGTCCACCAGAGGATTACATGAAACGGGATCGTTTCACACGGCAATGAACATTCGTTGTTTCCTGTGTGTGGCTCACACCCTCCTCACACCTTTTTCTGGGCAATTATGCCACCAATTCCTCTTAGACGCAAATCCATTCCCCCTCACATTGTTATCTCTCTAAAAGCTGCCGATCCTCGATCCTCGTACCTCACCCCTGGGTCACAAACTGGGGAAGAGGCCAGTCTTTGCAAGTCATTGGATCCCTCCTTTGGCCTCTTGATTGGTCTGGGATGAAGCATGTGATCCAAGTGAGACCTTCCAGATCCTTCCCTAAAGCAATTTCTTTTTCTTTTTTCTGAAGCTGAGACTCACAACCTGCCCTCTTTCCCTTTAATTGCCAACTCCAAGGTCAGTCCTCCAAAACTGCAGGTAGCTCTGCCCTTCCATGCAAAGGATCCTGGGAAATGTGCCCCAGTTGGGATGTGGTGAGAGGACAGGAGCAGAGCCAGAGGGCTGGTTCGGCCTAGGCTCCAGCTGGGAGTCCGCCAGCCCTGGGGGCTCCAGCTGGGGCCCCAGCTGGAGGTCCACAAGCCCTGGGGGCTCCAGCTGGGGGTCCACCAGCCCTGGGGGCTGCTGTGCCTCCTAAATTTCCAACATGTGGCTGAAGAACCAGCGCATTTCCTTTTCAGTGTCTTAGCTATTTGAATTAGTATGTCACTTACAATTAGAAGGCTCTGATTAATAGAATGCAAGTGTAATGATTTCAAATAATGAGCATCCAGAAATGTTAGTTCCTCTCCCCTAGAAGGGGAGAGCGCACAAAGGTGAAGGTGGGATGCAAACTAGGAGAGAAGGAGCCCTCGGGATTTCCAAATAACAAGCTTAATGGAGCCTGCTTTCCTTGCCGTGTTTTGGTTTAATTAAATAAGGGACCAGAACCCCACAAACTCACTCATTTTTATGCATCTGTAGGAACTGAATATCTATCTGTCTGTCTATCTATCTGTCTATCTATCTATCTGTCTGTCTATGTATCAAATGTCATGTGCCCCAACGGAACTAAGAGGGAAGGGTTTTATGATTCCATAAGTTGCTCAAGAGAGCGAGGGAACGGGTGTCCACGTGGTTGTGAATTTGCTATAGGGACACCAATGGGAGCGGGACTGGGTCTGGGCTACAGGGGAAGCCCAGAAGGAGGCAGCTGAAAAAGACTGTATTCCCTCACTTTTCCTTTCACCTTTGCTTTTCCTCACTTCACTGGAGCCCTTTAGCTCTCTCCTTCCCTCTGCTTTTTCCCTCTTCTCCCTCATCCGTCTTCCCTCTCCATCCCGCCACCTCCTGCTGCCTAAGGATGCGCAGAGGAACCTACTGGACTCACACATCATCACTCTGAACAAACACCTGTTCTTATGACTTAAAGCTTCTCCCCGCCTCCCCACATGGACCATTTCCATTGCAGGGAATTCTGACACTGACTTTCAGTCCTGAAGGGGCCGGTTGTGGGGGCTGGTAAACCAGCTCAAGAGACTCAGCATGTCAGGAAACAGCAGCAGAAGAGCAGAAAACCACGCTGCTCAGTCCTTCCACTGCCAGCTCCCAGGACCTGCAGCCCAGTCTCCCACTGTGGAGGGAAAGCAGACCCTCATTCAGGGCAGATGGCAGCCTTGCTCCCCGCCTGGGTGAGCGGTACACCCCCTTGCTGGCCTGCGCCCTGCTGGGCGGGCTGGAGCCACAGTGGTGAGAGGAGAACAAGGCTGTAGCTCCCAGGGCCATCCATGGCCAGTTGATCAAGCAAACAGGGAGGAGAAGCGGAGGGGTCCGTGGTACATGGACTCCACAGAAAAGCTTCCATTGCCTGTTATACCAGGGGAGGGGGAAAGGAGGCATAGTGCCAAGGGCCAACTCAGCCTCTCTGAGCTCCGGTTCTTTGTCTTAAAAATGCAGACAGTAATATTCACAGCAAAGAATTAGAATTAAATAAAATAATCCATTCGGAAGCACTTAATGCAGTGCACACAATGAATGTAAATAGAATCTGGATGTGTTCCTGCTGACTTACCACACACACACACACACACACACACACACAGCCTGATCTACTCCAGGCTTTCTCAGTGGCCAGAGGAGCAGGCAGAGAGGCTGCCCCTGAGACAGTGATCTGAGCCAGCCTTGCCCAGGCCTGGTGCTCTGAGAAAGGCCAGGTCTGTTCGCAGGAGCCTGCCCCACAGTCTGAGGTGTCTCCGAAAGAGCTAGATTCTAGAGCTAGCTTCTAGGATTACACGGAGGCTGCTGGCCACACTGAGTCCACTGAAAAGTCCAAACATGGCATCCTGCCCTGTTCCCGAGACTTCTATTGAAAGTGCGATGTTCCTGACACAGGCAAACAAGAAAGACTACAAAAGTAACTTAACTTGAACTGCACCTGAGCTACCTATGGAAGAGAAACAAGGCTGGGTGACACAGCCATTCGAAATGCATGGAATTGAAAGCCAGGTTCCAGCTCAAATCCTACAAAGCCCCCTTCATCCAGGGGACTGAGGGTGTGCCTCAGTTTCCTCCTCTGTAAAGTGAGATTGACAATAACCTCTCCCATGTCTATCTTCCAAGGCTGTGGTAAGGACCAAGGAGATAACATAATCAAAATCACTTTGCAAAATACTATATGGCTCGTTGTTATTGTCATTAATGTGGAATGTCAAGGAAAGAGCTAGAAGTTCCTCAAGAGCCTGTAACCATTTCTCACAAATATCTCAGACATAAAAGGTTGGGTCCATAGCCTCAGACATCACACCCACAGGAAACCATTCCCACTAGAGGCGGAGACTAGAGGTTTCCCCGTGCCCACCCCTATTCTGCCAATGGGGGTGGAAAGCAAGACAAGACCATCTTGCTGGCTTCCTGAATGGAGCATCTGCGTGGGAGGTGGCTACACCTTTGTTCCTGGTGGGAGTCAGGGCCCTCTGGTGACATCTGTATATTTCACCCAAAGTGACAGGGACCTTGTTAGCCGTCCTTGCACTGAGGAGCGTGATGGATTAAACTCTTGGGGAGAATGCAGCGGCCATGATCTGCCATAAAGATGATGAATAACATTCTTTTCTTAAATGATTACTGAAAACTTTATAGCTAGCCAAAACTGGCTTTCTCAGAGCCCCTGGAGAAGCGCTCCATAAAGTGTCATTTAACTCATAAGGGAGTTATTGACTGCTGTCATGCATGGAGGGCTAGGTAAGAGAAAGGGACAGGGGACCACAGCACAGCACAGAGAGGGGGATGAAGGCTTGGCCTGTCCACTCCTCCCAGAATGACAGCCACGGCCAAGGCAGCCACCGTGTGCCAGCGATCTCTAGCTGCTGCAGAGACATGTCCATTGGTCTAGGAAACTCCCTCTGAGACAAGCTCACTTTGGAATAAAAAGAGAGGCAGTGCGGTGTGATGGGAAGTTCTGCTGACTGAAGATTAAGGGTCAAGACTCTTCTGGTGGCCTGTGGTACAATCTTAGCAAAGCTGTTTCACCTCTTAGATTAACTATAATGATAAACTTGGACTAAGTGATTATTAGGATCCTAACTCAAATATTCTATTTTATTCTGAATTGCTCAGAAAAGCAAAAAAAAAAAAAATTGTTTTAAATCCCAATCCTTTTCACAGCTTCCTCTGGCTGAGTCCCCCAGAGAGCGAACACAGATGAATTGGGTGTGAGTTCAACTGTACCGATTATAGAGAAATTAAGAACAGAATTGTACTCACAGTCAGCACAAGGAGGGTATACCAACAGTGGCAAACCCTTGGGACCATGCTCTGGAGCGGCAGAAATCATCACTTCCCTGAGCTGGTTAGCATCTGTCACAGGATCTAACCTGGGGCTCCCAAAGGAGACCTTCAATTTCCCAGACTCCAGGGACGTTCACCATCCCCTGACCAAGGATGCTAGGGTGATGCCAGAGAGTTCTCTCCTTGGCCTTCACCCATATGGTTTTCTACAGAATGACTTCAGAAGCCTCATACTTTTGTTGGAAAAATTTAGCATTTAAAATGAAACAGGATTTGTCCTAGCTGCTGTGGCTCAGTTGGTTGGAGCATCTTCCCATTGACCAAAAGGTTGGGGGTCCGAGTCTTGCTCAGGGCACATACTAGGTTGAGAGTTCAATCCCCAGTCAGGGCACCTATGGGAGGCAACCAATCAATGTCTCTCTCTCTCTCTCTCTCTCTCTCTCTCTCCCTGCTGCTCTTTCTAAAATCAATAAACATATTACAAATTATTTTTAAAATTTTAAAAAAGCAAAATGGCATTGGGTTTGAATCTTGGCTTTGTAATATACTAGCTGTACAACTTAGGGCAAGTTACTTATCTTGAAGCTTAAAAGTAGTACTGTTGCATAGGTGCGTGGATTTTTGAAACGATGAAGGAAGATGATGCACGTGAGAGTACAGTGCCTGAAACGTGGGGGTGCACCAGAGCATTCGTTGCTTTCCCCTTCTCCCTCCCCACTGCCTTGCTTTCTTTCAGACTGTAGGGAACAGACAGCTCATCAGGCCGGTGAGTGACAGAGGCGAAGGCAGGAGAGAGTGTGGCACACTGACAGCCAGCCTCCTGCTACTTGTCAGCCGCCCCATTAGCTAAAACCACATATTGAGTTTTAACAGAAATTATGGTAGGGTCCCTATTTTGCACAAGATTTTAAAAGATTTGATGTTATCAACATGTCTCAAAGGACAAACATCTGAGGTTTCTGTAGACCACAAGCTCAGCATGAGCCAACAGTGCAAGGAGGCTGCTAATAAAACCAAAATGAGTGTAACTTTCAGCCATGTGAACAGTAATT
Organism: Desmodus rotundus; assembly: GCF_022682495.2. Classification (NCBI taxonomy): domain Eukaryota; kingdom Metazoa; phylum Chordata; class Mammalia; order Chiroptera; family Phyllostomidae; genus Desmodus; species Desmodus rotundus. The sequence continues at coordinate 50,628,034 of NC_071395.1, read as the reverse complement.
TATTGAATCAAAGGAATGTGGGCATCTCATTGCTTTTGGTAGATTTCAGCCAATTCTGGATGTCACATTTATATAGGACAATCATTTTCAACCTTTTTCATCGTATGACATGCATAAACTAATTGCTAAAATTCTGCAGAACACCAAAAAAAAATTTTGTCGATCTGTCAAAAAAATCAGTATAACGTGGATTCATTCACACTAGACAGCTGTTGTTGTGTTGGCTGTTGTCATTTTTTTATTTGACACTGTAAGGGAGAAGAAGTCAGTCAGTGCCCCTGACTAAATAGTCAGGTATTGCATGCTCTAAAAATTCTTCTGGCACACCGGCTGAAAATAGCTGGTATAGGGCATTTGATAAATTTGAATGTGTCTTGAGAGTCATATTACAGAGAGGGTTCAGAATGTCATAAGTTTTAAGAAACAGTTGTTGGGCACCAAAATATTGAGGTTGGAGCACCATGGTAGCCATACCCATTGCTAGTTTGAATGGAGCCTTTGGCCAACAAGAGAAGCGCAGCTGTCCACGGAGCGGAGCAGCTCCATGCATGGCTTCTCACCAACGTATTCCCTACCACCTTACCCTTCACTCCGTGTACAACGTAAGCAGCTGGATGTGGCAACCTGTATAACACCAAGCCTCAAATTATCGGAGGAGCTGCCCAGTGGGATAGGGCATAGATCTCTTCTGTGCTTCCATACAGAGCTGGACCCTGGACCACTGGTGGGGAAGAGTTACCGAGAGACAGCGTTAGGCTTAAGGTGAGAGAGCGTGATGATAGTCTAGTGATTGTGGGAATTCTACCAGAGGCGTGAGCACATCTAAAGGGAGAGCTTGGTGACCTGCAGAGACTTGGTCAGCTACGAAGAGAAGAAAGTGGATTCCCCAAAATTAAGTGGCGGCACTGCCGAGCCAGTGAATGGACAGAGGATTCTCACCCAGAAGTGTCCCCTCACCGTGGCAGAACCAGCCGAGGGGGAAGAGACTCCAGGAGCTGCTGTCGTTAACTCCTGTGATCCTGTCCTGTGTGCCGGATTAGCCCTGATGGGACGCAGAGACTTAGATTGTGGTAGCCTGATGCCAAGGGATGCATCTTCCTCTGACTTCCTTTGCTCTGATTTCAAGCTCTCAAGAGAACTTTTTAATTTTGACTTGGCCCTACATATGAATCTACCGATACAGGCGGTTTCTGGAAAAACTGTATTTCTGATCATAAATTAGTAAAATCTCAGTCTGTCCCCTGATACCTGACTGTTCACGCTAATATAAGTAAACCATTTGGGATTCTGGTTATAAATATCAGTCTATTCAATGCAATTTTTTGGAAATGAGGGTGGCTAAAGTATGTCATCTTTCAAATGAGCCACCTTTGCCCTGACAGGTGGCTCAGTTGGTCGGAGCGTCAAACCAAAATGTCGTGGGTTTGACCCCTGGTCAGGGCACATCCTTGCTTAAGGCTTCAATCCTTGGTCAGGGCATGTTTGGGAGGCAACTGGTTGATATTTCTCTCTCTCTCTCAAATCAGTAAACATATCTTTAGGCGAGGAATACACCACTTTCTATGGATTAGACCTGACTCACCCCATTCTGAAGGTGAACATGAGCCACCTTTGCTTTTTCAAAGGGCAAGGACAAGAATAGTGCAGTGCATGCTGGGAAACATGGATTTCACAATAAATGCCTTGTCTTCCCAAGTAGGCACTCTCCTGCTGTCAACCCAAAAACGCCTAGCAAGTCAGCAATCTGATCCTTCATTGACCAGAGCTGAGGCGCCCTCCCTTGTCTTAAATTTCCACTTCTTTCCTCCTTTCCCTCTCTTCATATTGGGTTTTAGGCCTACTCCCAGGCACATGATCATGTACTTCGTCCTTCGATCAGTGCTTATTATGCTGGATTTCAAGTAAAGAAGGTATTGGGCCTTGCAGGCCTCCTGACCCGAGTTTTGAATGCAGCTGTTACCTGCTACTGACCAAAGACAGCTGAGCCTTACGGGATCCGCAGGAAGATATCCAGTGAAACCCCTTGTGTGAAAGCTGCAAAGATCTGGCCAACACTAGGTCCCAGGGGTCAATGCTTTGGACTTAATGGGTTTCCTGGACAAACCGGCTTCCTTCAGGGTTTAGCACTGTGTGTGCTGCCCAGGAGCCCTGCAGCAGGGGTGGGGAGGGCTCCATCGCCAAGGAGGAGGAGGGAAGTGCAGGGAGTAGCCTTGAACCGCAAGAGGGAGCTTATTCCCTCCTGCAGCTTTTCACACTGAACAGTACCCAGCTAGCTGGTACTTACAGGAGATTTATTCACGAAAAGACACCAGCGCCCAAGCTCTGAAGATGCTAACCGGTACAGGAAGAAAATATGTGTGTGGGCTGAGATAGAAAGGGTCCTCTCTGAGGTGGTGGCAGGTAATAATCATGGTCATGGACGTGCTGGTAAGGAATGACACAGGCTGTTTCAGTGATGTGCCCCCTTGGGCTGTGCCCCAATGGCCCAAAGCTCCAGGCATTTCCAGCTATTGAATTCATGAAGAGGGACCCCAGAAGAGGACACTTCCTGTGTGTTCACAAAGGCAGGTGAGATCTCTAGCACTAGTCACAGAAGGTCCCCCTGCCTAGTCCAGCAGCATCATCCTAGAGAGCATTCTGGAAGAACAATGACTGTCTACGCGGGGGCCAATGGCTTGTCCTAGAGGAGGATTTGCAGAGAAAGGCAGTTTGAGCAAGGCGCTTTCCAGTGTGTCTCTCCTATGGGAAAACCATGGTTTGGTGGGGAGGTAGACGTAATCGATAAGTAATTATAAAAACAAGTTCCATGCCTACCAACCCCCTCCCACCCCTGCATACTTGAAAATTCTGGATTAAAAACTATATATTTTTTAAATTGTTGGTTGTCAGGAAAGTAAGGGAATTCCTTGGGAGTCTGAAGTTAACAAGAGATTGGGACTCCATGACAGTAGGTATGCCCTGGAGTGGCCTTCTGCAGGTCCTTGCTTTTGTGGAGTATGGGGGACAGGAGACAAAGCATAGGGTGTGTGGATGTCAGAAAGGGGACCCCATCAGAAAGCCTGGGCCCCAAGAGGGAGACCCTTTCAGAGGGGTGTCACTTGTCGACTGCACAATACTGCTGTGTGAGAAGGAGCCACAAGCCCTGGCTGGTGTGTCTCCGTTGGTTGAAGCATCGTCCCATAACCGAAGGGTTGAGTGTTCGATTCCCAGTCTGGGTTCATATGATCCCCGTTTGGATGCATGCGGGAGGCAGCTGATCGATGGTTGCCTCTCACATTGACATTTGTCTCTTCCTGTCCTCTCTCATTTCCTCTCTCTCTAAAAGCAGTGAAAAAAAAATGTCCTGGGGTGAGGATAAAATTTTTTTAAAAGAACAAGAAGGAGCCACAACTCCTCAGGGGCACGCAGAATTAAATTGTTTTTTACCCACACATCCTGGCCCGGCACCCAGGCAGTTCCACCGATCATGGCTGACCAATTTCACAGTGAGTGCGTCACTGGGTGTCCTCTAGGATTCTGTGAGATGAAGCCACTGGGGTGGCTTTGCTCAGCTCCATGACTCTCTCAGTATCTGCTTGGGACCAGGGGTGTGGCCCTCTCTTGGAACTGGCAGAGTGCAAGAGCAGGCAGAAATGCCCTTCCACAAATCTGCTCATACCATGGAGGCTAGCACCCCATTATTTCAGGGAAGTCACATGGGTAGGGTGAAAGTCAGAGAAGCAGTCACTACAAAGTGACGGAGCACAAAGCATGTGCAGGGGATCTAGTGAGTTGAAGAGTGTCCCCCTAAAACGCATGTCCGCCTGGAACCTCAGGATATGACTTTATTTGGAAACAGGACCTTTGTAGTGTAATTAGTTATGGATCTCAGGGTAAAATTATCTTGGATTTGGAAAAAGAGGGGCTACATCCAATGACTCACGTACACATATGGAGAGGGGAGGACACAGAGACACACACTCAGGAGAAGGCCAAGGCCATGTGAAGATGGAGGCACAGTTTGGGGTGACGTGGCCACAGCCAAAGGATGGCCAGAGGCACCAGAGGTGGAAAAGGCAAAGAAGGATCCTCCCTAGTACCTTCGGGGGGGAAAGGGGCTCAGCCGACACCTGGGGTTTCAGACTTCTGGCTCCCAGAACGGCGAGAGAATACATTTCTGTTGTCTTCAGCTACCGAGTTGGGGGTCACGTGTTGCTGCAGTCCCAGGAGACAACACAGGAAGCGTAAGAACTGACATCATAGATACAGTCAATCGATCATAGATAGTAAACTTCAAAAGCATCATCACCCAGGCAGAAACAATGGTGGTGATTTGGGGCTTTCTTGACCTTGGATGTGGGTGCAACAAAAAATAAAGTTTCCTCAGAGAATCGGTCACTACAAACCCACCCTCTAATGAGGTAAGGCTGAACTCACACCACCTCCCTGTACCTGTGGTGTGAGTTCAACTAAACAACCCAGAATCCAAGCTCAAAATTTAGTTTTAAACAGCCATGAGTTAGAAGTGCCCCCAGGTGCCACCAAAAGCGAAGGTAATTTTCTGTAGGAACATCTATTAAACACGGGCTTCTGAGAATCCCTCCCTGTCAATGTCAGAGAATCTGTGCCCCTAAACAGAAAATCACTTGTTTAGAAGACAACAGCAAGAGCCAGGACAAACATTCAAACCACAGACTCAGACCAGCAAGGACTGCAGTTATAAACTGCATACAAAACACAGTTAACATGTTATGTGCTGGATTGTGCCCCACCCTGAAGTTCGTAAGCTGAAGCCCTAACCCCAATGTAATTATATTTAGAAACATGACCTTTAAACATGTATTTAAGGTTAAATGGGGTAAGATGGGTGAGTCCTAATCCACTATCATTGGTGTCCTTATAAGAAGAGGAAACTGGGTAGCTCAGTTGGCTAGAGCATCGCCTCCATATGCCAAGGTTGCCAGTTCTATCCCCAGTCAGGGCACATACAAGAATCAACCAATGAACCAATGAACCAATGAACCAGTGAATGCATAAATAAGTGGAACGACAAACTGATATTTTTCTCTCTCTCTCCCCCTTCCTCTCTCTCTAAAAATTGAAGAAGAAATTGAGGCACACAGAGATAGGCCACGTGAGGCCTCTGTGGGAAGGCAGCCAACTGCAAGCCCAGGAGAGAGACCTCAGGAGAAACCAACCCTGCCAGCACCGTGACCTCAGACTTCCACCCTCTAAAACTGAGAGCAAACAAATCTCTGTTGTTTTGTACTCTGGTTTCTCTTCAGATTGTATATACCTTTCGCCTTTTACAAATTTCTGTTGTTTAAGCCACCCAGTCTGTGAAACTTTGTTATGGTGGCCCTACCACAACAATATTACATGCTTAAAGAAGTAAAAGTGAGGTTTGTAAGTATGGTTTATAAACAAGAAGTTATTGAGTCAACCAATCAGATTTGATAAAATAAAGAATTCTAGAATTTAAAGACATCATAATTAGAAAAAAATAAATAACATCACACTGAGCCACAGACTCAGAGACAGACCTAAGCAATACCAGAACACAGCACAGGAAGACCAACGGCTGGGAAATAGGAGCTTCCGTGCCTGGGAGCTAGAGCGAGGAAACCCCACCTGCATGTAGTGAGCGACAGCAGGAGAGACAGGGAAGAACGGGGTGAATGATTGCCCCTGGTTGGGAGTGGGGGCCAGCTCCGTTTGCAGGGGCAGGTCAGATCTACCTAGTGACAAGAGAGTAACAGGAGTTAATGCAGAGAAAAAGCATGTCCCAAAAGAGGCAGAGGCATAAGAAAACATGATGTTTTCAGGGTGTGATGAGAAGTCTTCTGTAACGGGTACAATAGGTGTGTTGGCATGTGGCACAGATGTACTCATTGGGGACCATGACCTGAAGGCTGGCAGTGGGACAGTGGTCAGATGGAAGGGGTTTGTCAGCCTCACTAAGGCATCTCTGGCTGTATCCTGCAGGTGATGGGGAGTCAATGGAAATCTTTAAGCAAGAAAGTGGCATGCTCAGCTTTGCCCTCAGGAAGATAAAGCACCGAGAAGAAACTCAATAAGTGCTATGGTTGATCAATGTAGGCTGTGGACCCAAGCTCCTTTGTTCCTGGATGGCTGTGGCTGCCATGAGCTTACAGCCTTCTAGATCCATCATCTCTGCAGAGGGTCCGGAGGGCTCCCTGTTTTGGAGAGACCAGGTTCAGGTTGGTAAATTAAAAGTGATGACTTCAGGGCTTGGGAGATATCAGTAGCCTCAAAAGACATCACTCACATGCTTCCCAAGCTTCCCTTCCACAGTGGAGACTCACCTGAGAAACCTGGCCCGGGGAAGGGTTTATCTGGAGGCCACACTCTGCCAGACTTTACGCTAGGTCCGTACTGCTGGAATCCAGGCCAGGTCCAAGGTCACTCTCAGAACCCCTTCCCAGTCTCAGTCCGCCTGGCAGATATCCATCCAGCCTCCCAGTTCTGGGCTATTCTGGCTTGCTTCTATCCCTCCTCCTACTCCGCCTTTTGTTAGTGAGGTTGGTAGGAGGACAGAACTAAAATTTGTGGAATATTTGCAACTTGCCAGAACCATAACAAGATTCCTCTGCTGTGTTTATCATCCCAGCTGTCACCTAGCAGGTGTGGAGGGTAGATGTCATTACCCTGAGTTTATGAAGGAGGTTAAACAGCTTGCCTGAGTTCCCAGGCCCTAGCAAAGGGCCAGACTGGTAGTCAAGCCCAGGGTGGCTGGACTCAAACAAGTTCTCTGCTGCTCCAGCTTTCTCTCTCCAGCCAGCATTTCAACTCTACCTTTGGAGCCCGTGATCACCCGCGAAACTACAACCCCAAGGCAAGCGACATTCCTACAAACTTGCCTCTCTTCTCTTCTGGTTAAAAATGTGTCCACTTCTCTCCCCCTCATAGACGTGTTTGAGTTGGATGCATCTCACTTTTTATTATTAATCACTGTCACATATAAGTCACTTCTGCAGCTGACCTTTGTTGTTCATCACACGCCACATAACGGTTGTGAGCGGACGTCGACCGACAGTCCTGCGGGTGAGAGCGGGCACTGCTGAGTGCTGGTCGGCTAAGTGCGTGGGAGCCCACTGGCCCCAAAGGCAGCCCGACGTCCGTTCCTAGAGAGCTGTTTCCTGTCACCTCTCTTGTGTCCAAGCTGTATTCTTTGACATATTTCTAGGTGACTAAATTGTACACGTTTAGGGGGATTATCTAGTTGAAATGATTCTCCAGATGCAAGGCTCCACAACAGCCTCTAAAAATGAGCCAACAATGGTGCCATTTATGCTGTATCCTCTCCTGTCTGGGAACAGCTTTCATGTGAAAACCTTCTGAACCTGAATCTCTGTGAGCAGCCGGAGCCAGGAAGCTGAAGGCATACCGCATCCCTGGCCATTCTCATTTAATCAGCCCAGTGCAGGTCCCTGCACTGGAGTCCCCAAGCATTTGGCAGGGGAAGGGAAGGAGAAAAAGGAAAAGGGAGAGGAAAAGTGAAAGGGGGGGTGAAAATAGGAAAGGAAGGAGGGAGAAAGGGAAGGGAGGAGAGAGGAAGGGGAGCTCAGTCCCAGTCTTCCGAGCGTGTGGAGGCCTTCTGGGGAAATGCATACCTTACCTCTTCTCCAGCTTCAGCTCAGTGCAGAGCAAAAGCTGTGAGTTCAGGGAATGTTTGTTGATTGACACTTTAGTCACTGATACCATCTGCAATAGTCCAGACAGTGAGTTCACGTGGGGTCCGGCACAGGGCTGGGTGAGGCCTTTGGGGAATATTGAGTCCGCTGGTCCTCAAGGGGGTGGGTGCCTCCCTTGGGGGGAAGTTGGGGATCTGTGGAGGCATTTTCAGTCTTCCCAGTGATGGGGGTAGTACTGGCATTCACGGCAGGAAGCAGGAAGGCAGGACATACCGCAATGGGGGCAGGTCTTCCCAAGGTCGGCCTGCATCATACCTTCAGTGGCTTCTGAATGTCCTGTAGGGCTCGAGTTTGGTAGAAAGCCTGCTTATAACGACTCGGGCCCAGAATGTGACTGCATTTCATGACACAAAACCATATTATGTTTTAAAATATGGTTTTAATATATACCGTACTTTCCAGAAAGGCAACTTTCTTGTAAATCTGGGAGAGATTGTGTTGTTTAGTTCTTCAAGAATTGTTCACCATTTTAGAAAATCATATTGCTGATGGCGATGCTCTTGATGCCATCTGAGTTGTCAAAACAACCCACCTAGATCGGGCCCCATTTTTCCCCACCCCCGCGGCAACCTCGGCCTGTGAGCACCGCCTCACGGGGTTTTCCCAGACAGACATGCCAATCGCATATTGAAATAAACTTACTTCACCATGAATTAGTTTCCCTTCTCCCTCCTTCATGTCCCTATTAACACCTAAGCATGAATGCATTAGAAATAGAGATGGGTTATATCATCAAGATGGTACTGTGTTTGGATTTCTCTTTAAGGTAATTACGGAGCTTTGCAAAATGGCTGCTCTGATGGTTCGAGAGCCACCGACCGACGCGCCCACTTCACACGCAAAGAACTTGAGATCAGAGAGATCAGAAAGTGAGTGGTCCCAGGCCAAGCAGCTACCTGACCACAGTGAGAGGTTTGGAATCCAGGTCTCGACGTGACAGGGACCAGCTTACCACAGCCGGCACCCTCCGCAAGGGTGGGCACTGGCCAGCGTGAGGCCTCTGGCTCTTCGGCTTCAGATCTCCTTCCTTTTTTCTCTTGTGCCCATTTGGACAGATTCCACCTTCTGAAATGAATGAGAGAGAGGGAGACCCCACCAAGAGTATGGGATGGATCTTCATTTCAGGCTTATGGTTGGTATATGTTTTCTGTAGCTGCTGTAATAAATTACCATAAACTGGGTGCTTAAAACAACAAAAATATGCCCTTTCACAGTTCTGGAGGCTGGAACTCAGGAATGAAGTTGTCAGCAGGGCCGTGCTTCCTCCAAAGACTCTGGGGAGGATCCTTCCTTGACTCTTCCAGCTTCTGGGGGCTGCTGGCACTCCTTGGCTTGTGGCAGCATCGCCCCCATCACAGCCTCTGTCTTCACGTGGCCTTCTCTTCTGTGTATCTGTCCATTCCCCTTCTCTTGTCTTATAGAGACTTGTCATTGCATTTGGGGTTCACCCGAGTCCAGGATCATCTCATCCTGAAATTCCTAACTTACTGATATCTGCAAAGACCCTTTCACATTCAAAGGAGGTTCCAGGTGGATATATCTTTTGGGGTATTATTAACTATTCAATCTGCTACCGATGGTATTATCAGAAGACAACTGCCTGGCCAGGTACCAATCAGACTAGAAATTTAGATTCCACAGTTTCCAGCTCCTCACCCACAGATTCCAAATCTGTTCAATCATGGAAATGTTTGGTAGGGATTACAGAGTTGGGGGAATTCACGAGCTCACTGGGTTCCATCCCTCGTGTTAGAAGTGAGTCCCTGGAGTGCAGAGAAGAGAAATGACTTGCTCAAGGTCACTCAGAGAATGAGCATGTAAGCTGGGACCGAACACAGCCTTCCGAGGTTTCAGGCAGCACCACATTCTTCCCCAGCAAGGGGTCTGTTCATGACAAGTGAGACTTGACCCTCTGCTTGCCCACCACCCCGAGCCATTAACCCTCATGGAAAATCCCCGGTGATGCTTCCTCGTGGAGATTCGGGCAGAAACCCGTCTTTCCCTGGAGAAGAGGGTGGATGAGGAAGCTTTCTTGACTCCCTGGGGATTTGCTAGATGCAGAAAGCCACTGCAGCCTCTTCCTTCCTCCCCAGGCTGCTTTTTCCTCATAGACACTTGTTCCATATTTACATTCCATTTATGTTGCCTCTTGTTTATCTTGTTACCTAAGTACTTGGCACAAAAGTAATTATTTTGTTGCAAAAGCCACAGCAGCCGGCAAAGTTGAAAACACACACACACGGAAATGACTTTGACTCCGGTGCAGAATTGTATAAATAACCATCTCAATAGAGGCGTGGGACATTATGCTCACTCGGTGCCACTGTTGCCACTGTGATGGGATGATTCTGAGGGTCACATCTAGCCATTGTGCGGAAGGAAAAGATCATTTCTTAGCGAAGTGGTTTTACAGATGCTCACGGATTGGCGACTCCTCCCACCCCGCACACCCTCCTCCTCGGATTAGCAGGCGGTACCAGGGCGCAGTGTGCGCATGCAAAGCAGACAGCAGGCAGCTCCCTGCCAGGTCCCCATCCGCATACCCACACAGCCGCCCTCCCTTCCGCACCAGCGCAAGCAGTCGGGGGAAGGGGTGTTTTCCCTTGGGAAACAAAACCCACCTTTCTACCCCAAAAAGGCACGGTGGCTTGGGAGGCTGTCATCAGCTCCGTGCACGCAGACAGACACGCTTCCCCCTCTTTCTCGATGCTTACTTACAAAGTTATTTTATTAGACAGACCCCATCTGAGAGCAAAATAGCAACTGCGCTTTGTTTTTTTCCAAGGCTAGGAGAGGGGAAGTGGAGTGCAGTCAGTTGGGAGTTACGGGGAAATCGAGTATTTGTCTCCTGCAGGCTCGGCCTCTCCCCAGAGGCAGACTGGAGGGAAACTGTCCCTCGGGTATCCTTTCGAGGCTGTGCTGTGATCCGCACAGCCTTCCTGCGCCTCCCATCGCCTGGAACACACACTGAGACACCCACCCACCCGAACACACACCCTGTTTTCTCTCCGCAGTATCTTCCTCTCTCCTGTTTCCCTGTTTCTTCGTATCTGTTCCCTCATCTGCCTCCTTCCAGGTGTCCTTTCCTCCCACTTTGTTTCTCCTTTCCTTCCATCTCCCCCTTGCCCCACTCTATCTTCTAACAACCCAGTTTTCGCTCCCCCTCCCTCCTGCAGCTGTCGTGGGTGGCTGCGCCCCGCCCTTTACCACTAGGAATCAGAACTGGGGGCGGGGGTGGGGTGCTGATTAGTGTCCCTCTCTGGCCAACAGGATGGAGGTGGTACGGTCTGGTGGCAGTGAGAAGGCTTCAGATGGCAGACAGCTCCAGGACACTACTGCTCCGGTCCTGGCCAGGCTCACCCTGCCCTCCCTTCTCTCATTAAGAGCAGACACCTTGAGCAGGGGCTCGGGCAAGCATCACTTGTCACTGTGACTGGGATAGTGGAACAGGTGGAAGAGAGGGTGCCCGATGCGTCTTTATAAGAGACTATTCTGTCTTGATAAGAGGGAGAGCTGGAGAGAGAAGGGAAAACCATCACCGTGGCTTCTTCCCATTCTCGCAGTCCCGTGAGGTCCTCAGAGCCCCTCCCAGGAGAGCAGGATGCGTGCCACAGTGGTGTCATCCCTGAAGACCTCCTTCCTGGCAAGACTGTTCTGGACTCACCCGCTCTCTGCACCAGGGCTGCACTCAGACGCGGGGGAGGAGGGATGGGCACCTCTGTGCTCTGTCCCGCCACCGTCAGCACTGACTTGAATTCCTCAGAGCCATCTTCCCAGCCAGGATGGTACAGGCACCAGCTGCCCGACTGGCCCGTCTACCTGGACCACCCGAGCTCTGAGCTCACCGTCTGTGTTGCAGAACTGCCAACCGCTCTCATTTGCCAGGATGGCGCCCAGCCCTCCGGTCTCTACAGCACCCTTGGGGCTCCCCTGGAGATCCTGGAGGCCGTGTGACCAGCTGGCTGCCCTGCATGGCCAGGCAAGGCACAGAGAGCGTCAGCTGAGGGCCAGTGACCTGTCCCCTTACGAGCCCCAGGCTTGCTGGAACACAATCCCACTTGGTGAAGGTAGGACAGTAAACTGGGCTTTTCTCTCTCCACACCCCCACCAGGTTTCACAGACACAGGTGAACTGAGCAACTTCAGAATAAGCACTTTCATACCGGAGGGAACAAAGCCTGGTGGGTCCGACAGGCTGGGCTGGGGGCCTAGCACATGCACAGTTGCAGGAGGCAGGGGCAGCGGGGCGCATGGTCTTGAGAAAAGAACTAAGAGCAAATGGAAAAGGACGAAAGAAGACAGAGGGAAACACAAAGCCAGACCAGACACAACAACTTGAAAGTGAGGTATCTGAAAGCACGCGAAGAGCGAGGTTTGATGTGCCGGGCGCACTGCGGGGAACTCGTGAAAAGAAAACGAATGGAGGCCCAGGGGACACGTGGAGCTGGTCACGCTGTCCAGCCGTGATGTGTGCCATTCTGCCGTGTGCTGTCCTGGAAGACCATTAAGGACACCCTGGGACACAGCAAGTCTACACGTCGCCCTCCCCTCCCCGCAAAGAGCAACTTGGCTGCCCAGAACCTCGCTACCGAGAGGAGTACTGAGGAGCTCATCTGGATTTCTGCAAAGGAGGTGATGTTGAGTACGGGTACCTGTGACATTTATGTAAGCCTAACCACAAGTGTGAAAACGGCGCATTTATCTGGCTATGTGAAAATCGGTGAAAATTCTAGGGTGCTTCAATTTTTTTCTGCAGTGGGGGAGGGTGATCACTATTATGTATTCAATGTCTTTGGGAAAAAATGTCTCAATCAGCATCCTTCACCTTTCCCACCTAGCTTGTGGCCCCGCCTGGGACAGGAGAACAGACATTTCCAAAAAGGAGCAAGGAAAATCACAGCGCCGAACTCTGTCAAAATGCATGTCTGGTGAGGATGGACGAGGAGAGAAAAACTCTGGCTTCCCAGGACAAAATGTATTTTCCAGGCTGGCTAAGTGAAGCTCACGGTATTAAAGGCGTAAATCAAGTGCCCTGATGTCTGGGATCTACGTGGGCAGGTCTGCTTATGAGGCAGAAGAGGCCGAGTGCTGGATTTCCAGTGGAGGGCTGCAAACCTCCGTCCCCAGATGGCTGCCCAGGTGGCCTGATTTGTGGCCGCTTCAGCAAAGCTAAGGAGATCAGGGTGGCGTGATGTTTGCCAGGCACATTCCACTACTTCAGTGCTCCCCTTTCGAAGGCGATGCAGCACTTAGGAAATGGACAAAGGCTCCTTTCTGGAGTTATAATCATTCTGGATCCCCAACTGTGTTCAGGTCACCCCCTCCTCTTTTCCCACCAAGTGTCACCTGTCACCAGCCTGTCGGCATATGTCAGCTCCTCCTCCAGCCCTTACCTCCATGCCTGCTGCCTTCGGCTCCCTCGGGGAATAGCCCACCTCTGACATTCTGGGATCCACTGTCTGTGCAGGATTTGACCAGTGCAGTGAGTCCCACGTCCCAACTTGGGAAGGGCACATCGGGAAAGACTGGTGGCTGATCTCCCTCTGCTGTGCCAAGGCCATATAAAGCAGACCAGGGTTAGGGGTTGGCGAACAAGCTAGAAAATAGAAACTGAAGTTCTAAACACCATTCTCATTATTATTTATGAGAACCAGGATTCAACCATTTTCAGGCCAGCGGGGGCAGAACAGACACTGCCTGGGACAGTTGGGGCCTCAGTTTGTTCATCTCTATAATGGGTGGGTTGGACCTTCCATGATCCCTCCAGCCCTTTTCCATTCCAAAAGTCTCAGGAGTCACATCCAGGCCATTTCAGCCAGGCTGACATCGCCAAAGCAATGGAGCTTCCAAGATGTTCATGCCATAAGTTACACTCAAAACAGGCACAAGAAAATGTGACTGGTGGTCTTTCCTACTCCTCACGACACCTCACGTCTGCATGACTCCATGGCAGAGACTGGCCTTTAGCGTCAGAGAGATAGGGACTCGAAGCTCTGCTCCTTACTAACTGCATGACCTTGGGCAAGATGTCTGATTGGCCTCATTTATCTGGTTTTAAAGACGTGGTTACAATTTTGGATCCCTAAACAATGCGGTGAAACAGTGAGATAATGGACTGAAATATCAGCCCTAATGCATGTTCGCTTGTGGCCTTCTGCTTGGCATGGCACTCTTTCCCCAAGCAGGCTGCACGAATGAGTCCTCCTCCAGAAGCCACGCTGGGGGAGGGAGGGCTGCTGGTTCTGCGTGCCCGCACACCTTCACCTGCGCGGCGATGCTGCATGAGGGTGGCGAGACGCTCCAGGGCTGCTTGGGGGCCCAGGAGCCAGCCCAGGGTGCTGAGCACTGTGAACTGGGGCCTCCACAGGACAGCTGAGGAACCGGAACCTGGCCTCTGGAGGGAGGGGTGTTGGCATGCACCAGGAGGTAGGAATCAAAGGAGAACAGTTAGGTGACCCCCCAAATAAGTACTATTAGCTTTGACTAATTTCTGCCAAGCCTCGGGCCTGGTTTTCATGGGGATGCCAATGGAGCCACAGGCCTGGGCAGTAGTGAGACCCAGTCTGAGGACCCCCTGACTTTACTCACTCGCTCACCATCACTTAATGAGGCTGCTCCCACGGAAGGGGGTAAGGTGGAAAAGGAAATGACAGAGTTCTGCCTTCGAGAGGCTCACATTCTAGCAAGAGGAGACAAAGACGTCAAATGCAGTGTCTCAGGCAGTGATGCGCCCTATAAGAGCACAGCAGGCGAGGGTGACAGGGGGTGCCTGGGCACAGAGGACCAGAGCGAAGGGGACTGGCTGTCCCTATGCCCTTAGAGCTGTTTGAAGATAATTATCCAAGGGATGTGGAGGGGTCACCTGGGTGCCCTGACCTTCTCGTGGTAGTTGACGTAAAGAACAAAGGGACGAAGCACCCCCAGGCTTCTATCCGGCCCACCCCGGAGGGGAGTGGTAAGGAGCCGGGAGCGCTGCAGCAAGGCGGGGTGGCAGGCCTCTCCTGGACCATCCGAGTGCTGGGGCCACCTCTTCTTCCCTGCCAGTGACCAGGGATGGTACTCCTGACATCTGTCCCTTCTTTCATATTCATCGCAGGTCCCATCCCTTTCCATACTCTAGGCACGACTGCAGGCACCAGGAACTCAGAGGTGAACCCCACAGTCCTGGCATTCTCTCACCCCCAATTTAGAGGGAAAAAGGCACAATGGGCAGAAAGGGACACTGATCTACCTGTGGGGGAGGGGCTGAGCACAGGCTGCTCAGAGGAGGGTTGAGCTGCTATTTCTCTGGGAGGGGGAAGGGCTGAGCAAAGGCACTGGGCAGTTCAAGGACCATGAGGGGCCTCGGAAGGGACAGTGTGGCTTCACTGTGAAACAAGCCTGAGGCTACTCCATTCACAGGCTTGGGCACCAGACGTTTGGCTCTTACCCTCAGCACAGCAGCAGAAGACAGGATTGAAATATGAGGGTCCATTTCCATTCCAAACCCCCACTTCTAGCAGCCCTGGCATAACCGAGCCACTCTTCACCTGTCCCAGTTTTCTGGTGGCCTCTGCAGAGAGCCAGCACTAAAGGCCACTATGAGGCTGCAGGGAGCAGTTCCAAGGGTGGGCGAAGGGTGGGTTCTGCAGTCCAGGGCTCTGGTTTGCTGAATGCATCTGCCTTCGATCTGGTGGCCTGGTGTCTTTATGGGGAAGCCCCCTGAGTTTATGAGACATGCCCCCGCAATTTAATTACCTACAGCACGAATGAGGGAAGACTCTATAAACAGTGGAATTTATAGGTCTTCTATAGCTATAGGTCACCTTTGCTGCAATAACCGCCATCATCCCTGTAGGAGGGTGGCTTCATTTCACTGGTCCCACACAAAATTTATGCTCCTCTGCCCCTCCAGCAAGACAGGTTTACTCCTAAGTGTCTCTTGCTATTGTAACTTACTTGCGCCTTTTTGACGCTCTGTGGGTGTGGGTGTGGGTGTGGGTGTGGGTTGGAGCCAGACTGACTATGGAAGCAGGACTCAGATTCGTTTACAGCAAGCCCGTTTTCTTTCCCACCCACTGGCTGCAGACCTTCCTGCCTTCCGCCTGCACCAGGGGACTGTGCAAAGGCAAATTAAAGGGGATGGGCCACGTCTTCTCCAGCTTTGTCCTGTTCGTGCTTTTTTTTTCCCTTTTTTTTTTTCTGGCACTTCCCCAGTAAGATACATCTTACCTGGCTGTTTTATTTTCAGCACCTGACTTAGCTCCCTGCAATATTCTTGAGACACGAGACAAGCTTCCTCTCTGCTCTATTCACCGTCTCCTGCTCCGTTTCAGGCTCTGCTGAAAGTGCCGCCCGGGCATCCATCAGCCTAGCTCCCTGTCTCCATATGTCTCCAGCAACCAAGCCCATTTCAGCAGTTTCCTCCTTTTGTTCCCTTTGTTTTACGGCTGCTCCTTGTCGTAGAGTCCCCTTTCCCCTTCGTTTAACGGAAAGGCTTTCACATTAAAGGAGCATTTTAACGGTACCAACAAGAAATAGAAATCCAGTTTACTTTTCTCCAAGCTTCTCTTAAATCTCCCAGCTGTTTCGGTTCAGCGTCTGCACTACCTGCTTGGATATGCTCCACACACAGCCCTCCCCCTCTGCTCAGTTTGGGAAAGGGCAAGCTGACACCAAGTGCAGACGAGGACAAGGGGTGACAACCGGGCATCTACCTGCTGTTCTGCCCACCCAGCCACCTCTCCCACCAGCAGCCCCCAGTTTGCAGGGCAGACACCCAGTTGGGGGCAACACCTGCTCCCCAACTGTTACCCTCCTTGTCCCATAACCCACAATCTCAGCGGAGGACACGGGCCACCAGCTACTCACTGCCCCTTGCAGAGATGCTACATGATACCCTCTAATGAGTCAATGGCACTTGTTGTGGGAAGAGGTGGCTTTGCCTCTCTTGAAGATGCTATTCTTTCTTCTCTCAGAAAGTTATACAAATCCACCATATTATACTTTTTTTTTTTTTTTGCTTTGGCTGAAAGGAGGCTTCTAGACACATACAGTTACAATGCTTCGCCCTGTAGTAGCCTCCAGGGTTCAGTTGTGTGCCCCCCCCTTGCTCTTTCTTTGAACAGCGTTGGTTTTTCTAGGTCAAGTGTCGTTTGTCAGACACCTAGAAAGATGGACATCACCCACAGCCCTGGGAGACAGCATCGGATTTTCCAGGCTCTGCCAACCCAGCTTGGCTTCTCCATCCGGGATCTTAGCTCCTGCGTGTGGGGCACCCCCAGCATCACGGGGAGAGGAGAGTTCCTCAGTCTTCCTTCTATACCACGAGCGGGAAACAACGAGCCCCGTGCCCAGCCTCTCTGTAGCCTGGCTGCAGGCCAGGATGGAGCCCGATCAGCTGATGACCAGGTTGGTGTGCTGTGAGGCTGCGTGGTACCGTCCCCAGCTGTGCCCTCACAGGACAACTCTAACAGAGACACCCACTGGCAGAGCAGAGACCTGCCCAGCCCTCTCAGGGAAGACAGCAGGGAGAAGCCCAGGAACTCAAGATAAAGAAAGCCTTCTGCCCTGGGAGGGGGGCGGGCACCAGCTCCAGGCCTGACTCCTCCGGGAGAGCTGTCATCCCATCGTGCACTCACTGGAAGGGAAACGCATCTATTCTTTGAGAAACCTGGGCCGGCTAAACCACTTGTTTCGTGTGCAAGAAATAGAAGAATTTTGAGCTTCCAAGGTTGTTGGCACTTGGTTCATTGGCTTTCCAGTTCCCATTCTGGAATTTTAAAAAAAAAGAAAGAAAACATAGAGTCATCAAATCATTACCTGTCAGATTTTTTTCAGAGCAAAAAGGTCCTTCTGATAATCTGCAGTCCAGGCTCCTTGTTTTATATGTAAGGACGGGAGGCACTGAGAGGAAAGGCTTTCCCTGGGCCACTCAGAGAGTGGGGGCTGGCTGGGGCATTTGGGAGGCTCAGAACAGGTGGCAGAACAATGAGAGGGAGTCAGAGAGGGAGAGAGAGCTTGGGGGGGGAGCTTGGGGGGGGAGCTTGGGGGGGGGCAAGAGGGAGGGAGGGAGGGGAGTGCTGGGAGGTGACCCTGGCCTGCACCTCCTCCACAGCACGCCCCTCCATGTCCTGGATGCACCGTATCTTAGCTACCATGAGCCATGCTGCTCTGCCATGGGGCTTCCCTGACTACGTTGTGGGTTCAAGGACCCTAAAGCAAACCTGCTCACCCCCGCAGTTCTGCTTCAGCCTTCGGACAGGAGGCTCGGCAAAGCCTGCAAAGCTAAGGGTGGCAACATGTCCCTGAGGGAAGCAATGTGTTATCTGCATGGGGCCCACATCGGAGGCCTACACCACAGCAGCAGCGAGTGGGGAGTGGGTGGTGGTCCCTCAGCAGCAGCATCACCTGAGGGATGGAGGACGAGCATGGGCCACAAGGGACCCTCTGGAAGGGCAGACAGCCTAACACCTGGTCAGGTCTGAGGGCTGTAGCACGGCCTGCCTAGCTCAGCCTTGCCTGTCGTCAGGGGCAGCTGGGCCAAGGGCACACGCAGTACAGGTGCCTGGTGCGCGGGAGTGGAGGCACTGTCAGCCCACTGTGTGCATCCACCCCCTTGACTACAGAGGAATGAAAAAGTCGTGTTTCATAACGACTTCGAATGCCCTCAGTGCAGCCAGAGATGGTCATGCACACTGCGTCTGAAACAAACCCTCAGATGCAAGGCCATTTGGCCGCCTGACCCTGACAAGCGTGCTGACCTAGCAAACCCTGATGGTTCTCCGAGGCCCAGAAACGCTGGCCCTGATGAGATATCGGCTTGGTTGGCCTCTGGGCGCAGCATGGGCTGTGTCTTGGGACAGTGGCCATGACTGACTGGTGTCTGCGAGCTTCTGAGGCAGATGGGCTGATTAGCACCCCAGGGTGATGTGTGCTTTCACATAAGCTGAGCAGAGGGCAAGAAACTGAGAGCCAGGGAGTCCTGTTTTCTAATTAAGCCCTGTCCCTAGGGAAGTGGCTCGTGACCGCACAAGGAGGCATGGGCGTCCCTGGGGCCACCATGAGGGCAAGGGAGGGCTTCTGCTAAGTCGGGTTGTCAGTGCCAGTGCAGCCAGACACAGTGTGGAGGGAGGTCCTCACCTTCGCCTTCCAGGAATTCTGGCCTGTCCTGACAAGCAACAGGCTCCTGCCGCCAAGTGGCACAGGACAGGGAACTTGTGCCAGCTACAGCCGCACTGACAACAGTGCTTGGCTACACTGGAACGTGCATGTACCACCCATGCAGCCCAGGACACAGGCGTCCCCAGCTCTGCTGATACCGATACCCAGTGCCTGCAACGGCATGGGAGGACGAGGGCCCAGCCCTTACACGCTGAGGTGGTGCTGGCGAAGACCAGACCCGGAGCTTGCTCAGCTCTCACCGGGCACTCCCAGGTGCATTATTTTTATTGACATGCAAACCAATGCTTTTGAGGCAGGCAGAACTACAACAGCCATTTTAGTGTTGAGAAAACTGAGGCTCTGGAAGGGATTAAGGGACTTGCTCAAAGCCACACCATAAAGAGTTGACAGAACGGATTGCTGGCTGCACACTGCAGGGCGAGTCAAGTCCAGCCCTCCACTAGCGAGGGAAGGTGGAGCTCCGAGGCTCTGCAATGCAAGGACCAGGTGCCGCTTCCACCTGGTGCCCTGGGAGCCAGTCTCCACCCTGAGGGTGGAGAGGTAGGCAGTGGGGCTGGGGCTGGAGACGGAGAGGGCAGGCTGACAGAGAGTGCTGCTGCAGTGGGGCAGTCGGCCTCTCTGCCTTCCCTGCGGAGCCGGCTCTAGTCACCCGGTTCTTTCATTTTGATGAATTCGTCTGTTCCAGGGTTTGGCTTGTTTTTGTTCGGCTTTTGAGGAGTCAGAGAGTTGGGGGTGTTTTTAGTTTATTTCTTGTTCTTTTTCTTTTAAGGTTTTATTTTTTATTGTTGACACTGTTACAGATGTCTCCATTTCCCCTGGCCTTTGCCTGCCTCCACCCAGCTCCCGCGCCATTTGCTATGGCCTTCAGCACACTGTGGTCTGTGTCTCTGTGTCATGCATGGTTTTAAAAGCTGGAAGAACCCTGAGAAATCATGAAATTCACCCCTCGTTTGACAGGTGGAGAAACTAGGACTCAAGAAGGCCAAGAGGCCCCCACCCTTTGTTATGGGCACTGAGGGCAGAGCTGGAGCTCAGAGCCCTGGGTTCTGGAGGCCATGCTGTCCTGGCGCCAGCTGCCCCGGGATTGGGGTGGCAATGCTCTCTGGAGAGCTGCCCCATGAAACCCAGACATGTGGCCATCATGACAGGCTGGAAACAGAGCTCAGGAGGGGAGTTGGGGAGGGACAGGCTTCCTTGCAGGAGCAAGAACCTGCCAGTGTGAGTCTGCCCAGACGGAGACCAGAGATCGAGGGCAGGGCAGTAGGGGGCAGGGCTCTGGGTCTTCCAGGGCAACATCACGCTTCTCACCTCCTGCACCCTCCTTTCTCTCTTTGTCCAAGACCGGGGGTAGGTGTTGGGGGTGGGAGGGAAGGTTCTGAATAAGGGAGAGGACCCAGAAAACTTTTTATGTCTGTTCCTGATTAATTCCCTACCATGGGGTTCCCAACCCCTGAGCCACAGACCGATACTAGTCCATAGCCTGGCAAAGCTTCCCTCGCATTACCACCCAAGCCTCCTGTCTCCTCCTCCCAGGCCCCACCCTGCCTGTGGAAAAAATGTCCCCCATGAAAAGTGGTACCAAAAAGGTCAGGAACCACTGCCTTACAACACCCAAGTACATAGGTTGGTGTTATCATCCCCTCTTACCCATGAAAAACCAGGCTTGGAAGCGGGGAATGTTTGCCCACAGCGCACAGGCTGCGACTCACCCAGGGCCCTTCAGTCAGACAGGCGGCTGGAACTGAGGTCTGCAGCCTCGAGGCCCACCCCACACGATCACTGTACTACCCTTTCGTTTTCCTCACAGAAACTGGTCCAGAAGAGACTGAATAAGGATTTACTGACTTTACTTCCTGGAGGGCCTTTGCTTCCCACCAGGATACTAATCTAACAACCCAAGGACTGCACCTCCCCATGTAATGCTAGTAGCATCCACCGTGAAGAACGGGAATGGCCACCACGCACTGCTCTCTCAAGAGGCTGCCCACAGCCAGCTCACTGTCTAAAGTCCATCCACAGTACAACTGTCCCCAGCTGGCCACACACGTTCCATCAGCTCCTTAGGCCTGTCTTTGCAAAAGTCACCTTGTGCAAGAACCAGGATTATCCTGTCTGTGGCCAGACAGTTTTAGCGTCTACGAAGTTCTGTAGCACATTGAGACTTTGGAATGATTATCCCCAAGGTAATGGGTGTGGAAATGGAGACTCAGGGACCATACACCATGAGGAGAGGCAGCTTGCCCAAAGCCACCCAGTGGGATGAGGCTGGTGCCAACCCTGTCATCAGCTCCATGCAGCCCCATCCATGTCAGCACTGAGGTCTCCCTCCTCCAGAGCAGGGACGCTGATTTGCCCATCTCTGTCCCCAGGAGTAGCCAACTTACAATAGGTGTGGTTTCCCCTTCATTTTCTTTAGTTAGTTCCTTTAGAAAATGAACTACTTCTATTTTATGTATTAGAGAAGAGAATCCCAGAAAGACGCAGTGACAGGCAGGACTCGTCCACAAGAAAGCTGACATCCCTGTCTCCCTGTCTGTCCTCAAGGACATCTTTCTGTCTTTGTCTGGGCACACACGGGTTCCAGCTCGCACCACTCCCTGCTGTGTGAAACTGTCGACAGGCTTGGACCACAAGCACGAGGATTGTATGCACTGAAAAAGCTATAGATGAAAGTTATCAAAATGACGACGACGACGATGATGATAATAATACATCAGATCAGAAGGGTAGGCTCCCTGGGAGTGGGGCCAGGGGTCAGTTCAAACCCCGTCACAAACGTACTCTTGTAGACCCTTACGCTCTTAAGCCGCAATTTTCTTATCTGTAATCTGGAAATAACAATACCTATTTCTCATGTCAATTATGAGTATTAAATAAAGTCAACTATGAAACACTAAAAAAGTTAATAGTATTTAAACATAGGCCTGTCTGCCTGCAAATTCAATGCCTTAAATACAAGGAAAATGTTGCCTGTTTTCTTATCTGTTATATGAAAACATGTTTTTATTCTGCCTAAGTCATGGGATGCTTGGAGGATGAAATGAGAAAAGCTTATGAAAGTGTTTTGTTAACAATGAAGTGTCTTAAACGAGGCCTAGAACAGACTTGGCTCCATAAGCAGCACCTACGATGATGGTCATTAATAAAAATACAATGGTGTGCAGATATCCATGTTTATTGCTTATTCTTTAGAAGCAGTCTTTGCTTTTCTTGCAAACCTGCTAGTTGGTGGGGCACACGCCTTGAATGCTGACCCATGGCATTGATACCCCTGGAAAATGACCTGTCTCAGCAGATCCTCACATTCCGGGATGGAGTCTCCTAGACTCAGAGCCCTTGGGAACAGAGTTGAAGACCAGTGCATTTTCTCTTCCCAGCGGCTATTACGAACAAGCTCAATCCATCCATCAATGGACAAGTGTTTACCGAGCCCCCGCTGCTGCGGGAGGGCCTACAAACCCACACCAGGGCAGGCCTTCGCGAGCGTGGCTGGCCAACAGACAAATGCATATTTGGACACAGGAAAACAAGGAATGTGGTTCACTCTGAAGACCTCTTATGGCCAAAGACCTGGGTGGGCAAGTCCTGCCACTACTTCCCTAGGCCATCAGAGCCAGTCGCTGGCTGTGCTCTCAGGACCCAGCCAAAACCCTGTACTTAGACTTGATGAGAAAGCCCCTTGCACTGTTGGCACGCCATTCTGCAGGGTTGTATCCCCTCCTGACCCAACCAAATGTTCCTCAAAGATAGGACTGCATGTCACATTCTCTGATAAACATCACAAATTGTCTCTCAGAGTGCTAAGCAATGTGTGTTCTCATTCTGCAGATCCATCTTTAGAGAACAGACCTGATGTGGTAGCATTGGCCAACTCACTTCACTCTGGGTTTTCATTTGCAAAATGGGAATGGGAATGGATAATCCCCAGGTTTCTTACAGTTCTGAAATTCTGAGTTCTATAGCAGATTTGGCAAGTGACACACCCCTCACCACTACAAAGCTGATGACAGGTGTCATTATCAGTTGCAACATAAATTTCCATTAAACCCCAATCCAACTATAATCATGCCAGCCATGGGCAGCCACTGCCAACCGTATACGATTGGAATCACCTACCATGCCAGCTCCCAAAGCCTTTTTCACTGCAGCCTCATGTGTGCTCCTTTTCTCTGCCCCAAATCTACAGTCTGACCAGTTCTGCTTCCTCCTTTTCCTGACTCTTTCATAGCTCAATAAACCCTGCAGTCCAATTCCTCTACTAAGAACAGAATTGATTTTAAACATTAACTTACATTGAAGTGACTCAGCATGTTCTCTAGCCCAGTAGGACTTGTCTTGTAAAAAGAAAAACCCTATAGATACTATTTGTAACATATAACCACAAAGGGAAAGTATCCAAGGTGTATAAATAACTCCTAAAATTCAGTAAGTAAAAAGAGAGACAGGCCAAAATTCAAAACTGGGAAAAGACATAGCAGGCACTTCACAAAACAAGATATCCAAATAGATGATAAACATATTAAAAATATACTCAGCCCAACCTTGACTTCAGGAAAATGCTGTAAAAATATAAGACGACAGCCGTTCGTGTGTGCTGAATGTCTGCGAGTCTAGTACCTAATGTGGGAGAGGATGTACGAAACAGCACAAGTGCTCTGGAGACAGTTCTGAGGTTCTCTTAGAGTTGAGCATCACCTCACTTGTGACCCAGGAAGTCCACTCCTATATTTATCCCATAGAAATGAAAACAAAAGTTCGCAAAAAGACATGAACACGAATGTGCATAGCAGTCTTATTCACAACAGCCCAAACCAAGAAACAACCCAAATGTCCATCAGCGGGTGGCTGGATAAACTAGCTGTGACCTGGGGACAATGGAATGCTCCTCCCAGTAGAAAGGAGCAAACTACTGATACACAGCCCACAGAGACGACGTGGACGGATCTCAAACCGCGATGTGAGTCGGGTCAGCCAGACACGAGAGCGCCCGTCCGTCCTGTGACGGTCCCGTTCCCATGGAGCTCTGAAACAGCACAACACACTGCGGTGACAGAAAGTGACCAGGGAGGGGGCGGTCAGGTCGGGGTCTAAGATTCACTGCAATGGGGTACAACTTGCTGGGTGACGAAATGTTTTATATCTTGACTGGGATTTTGGTTGCTCAGCAGTATACCTTTGTCAAAATTCATCAAATTGTGTATTTAAAACAGGTACAGGGCTCACGTGGCTTATACCTCAGTGGAGCTGCTGTAGAAAATCAACAATAACAAACACGAGGAGACACCAACCCATGCCCACCGTCATGACAAAATGTAAGACAGTGACAACATCAGGGTGTCACGAGGCTGTGGAACCCTCAGAACTTCATCCAGGGGTGGGAAAAATGTGAGCTGGGGAAACGTACTTCGGGAAACATCTGCTCATCGGTACATAATAAAGCTTAGCATACACACACCTTGTGATTCAGCAATTTCACCTCTACGAATACACCAATGAGAAATGTGTATACATGCACACCAAAAAAAAAAAGACATATGAAAGAATGTTTACAGCAGCATTACCCCTCATAAAAACACACTAGAAATAATGCTAAAGTCCATCAATAGCACAATGGAAAAATTGTGATATGATTTTACAGTGGAATAGTATGCAGCAATGAAAATGACTGACCTACTATTACAAGCAACAACCAGAATGACTTTTCGAACATAATGTTGAAGCAGTGAAGCCAAACAAGAGGGGATGTGCTGTGCTGGTATCATAATAGTAATAATCCAGGGAGAGGAGGTGAGGTAACAATTAGGAGGGAGCATAAGAAGGTCACTGGGGTGCTGAGAACATCCTACTTCTTGACATGAGTGGTGCCTCAGTGGGTACATTTGCTTTGTGATAATTTGTCAAGCAGTGCACTTGTCATTTTTTCCCTTTTTTGGATGTTATATTTCAATAAATGTAGTAATTTTTAAAACGATTTTATTTATTTATTTTTATACAGAGGAGAAGGGAGGGAGAGAGGAAGAGAAACATCAATGTGTGGTTGCTTCTCAAGCACCCCCAACTGGGGGCCTGGCCTGCAACTGAGGCATATGCCCTGACTGGGAATTGAACTGGCAACCCTTTGGTTCATAGGCCGGCACCCAATCTGAGCCACATCAGCCTGGGAAAATGTACTGATTTTTAAAAAGCAAACAAATGAAAAAAAAAAAACCCAAAAGGCCCAATAGGGAGGAGGTAAGTTAACCTCCAGTCATAATGAAGAATTTTTTATGTACTGTGGGTTTGAAGGACTTTTTCTTCTTCTCTTTTTTTTCTTTTCTTTCCTCTTTTTTTTTTTTTTTTTTTTTTTTTTTTTTGCATACACCAGAGGAGAGGGAAGATTTGGGGGCAGAAAAGCTGCCTTTCTCATTACCCACCAAACAGCACCTAGTAGACACGAGTCTAAATAGCGTGCGCGAAAGACCAAGCTGCTCACATTCCTACCTCCTCCCATTCTAGTAGCTGAGAAAATCTCTCTGTCTTCTCCACTCCAGAGCTCAGGCAAGATGGTTGGGACTGAGAAGCGGTCCCTCGGGTCCTTGTGCCCTGGTTCACACAGAGGTGACGGACCTGAAACTCATTCATCTCTTTGTGGCTGGTTCAGGTTGATAAATGAGCACAGGGCAGCTCTACTCTCAGGGAGGCAGTGCATTAACAGACCAGCACAAACTCTGTGCCCTTCCCGCAGCTGAGCAAAGGAAGGGGCTGCTGTCAGGAAGCAGGGATCCCGACTCGCCAGCTCTGAGCCTAGCAGCTGACTCGGAGAGAAGTCCAGTCGGCCACATTCGAGAACATATTCTCTTCATATTCCCACAGTGTGACGCTGTTTTCGTGAGGGCTTCAAGAGGCAACTTGTGGCAAGCCTGGTGTGGGATCTGTGGGATTGTCAGCTTTACAGCAAACTTGTTCTCATGCTTCTGAGTATTCCCTCTTGGGATGTTCAGTTCCCTGGGGGCCGCAGCCCTCTGGCTCACCATCGCACTTCGAACACCTGACTCATAGTAGGTGCTCAACATTGGCTGAGTCAGTAAATCAAATGACAGATGAGGAAAAGATTGTCTTATTGGGACAAGGTCTTACAAAGGTCCCAGGGCCTCCCCTCACCTTTCCCGTGGTGAACACGCTACACTGACTGGACCTCTCAGATCACTTCGCTGGCGTTCTCAACCTAAAGAGCTGGACTCCTGACTCATTGCTCCTTAATTCGCTCCCTGCTGCCTCTAGTGGCTCCAGCACGCCACCTGCGTTCAAGACCTGAGGGTTTGGTGGAAGGAGCAGAGGTCCTCACTGATTCGATGACCACTGCGCCCGGCTGCCACTGCACCCACTTGCTCAAAAATAACCCACCTCAGCTAGAGTCAGGAGCCAAGCTCTCTCCATTCCCACCCCGCCCTCAAAGCAATTAAATTAATACTTGCCAGTTGCTTTGGAGTTTATAAATCTAAGCAAGATGAATGTAACAGGCTGGCTGATGGGGAAGAGGCTATATTTTTAAACTTTTTTTTCTCTTTTCCTATTTTCAGGAGCAGTACTGGCACTATAGTAAAGTACCATTTGATATTTTAGCATTGCAGATATTTTACAGTAAATTACTTCAGTTTATGGCACTTTGCTTCCTTATGTAATTGTTATAAATAACCTTCAAATGACATAAAAGCCATAAACATTGCAAAACTGAAGAGTAAATTATAGACATTTCAGGGGTACAAGTAGGAATTCAAACACGTTAGGCAGGCCAGGAAGGTACATTTGTTTGCTCTCTCCTTCCCCAGCCCTCCATCTCACATTTCCACAATAAATAACCCACAGCGAATAAATGCCAAGGAGCAGGAGGGACCCTCTGCGAACTTCTGTACAGGCGCAAGTCGCCGGCCCGGAGCGGCCGACTCCCCAGCCCAGAAACCGGGGGAGGTCCAGCACATTTCAGGATGTAAGGGGCATTAGCTGTAGAGGACGGAGACCCAAGGACAGGCCAATCCTCAGTCCGCACTGCATTGCCCTGGGAGAGGGGAGGTATTGGCAAGGCTTGCGACCCTCCCCCAAAGCTCAGTAGCTGCCACTTGCCGAGTGCCTAGTGTCTGTGTTATGCCAGGCCCTTCATGTTTTCTTATTGAATTCTTTCCTCGCAAAGAAGCTGTGTGGCGGGGGAGGAGGTGGGCGGGTCAAGATTTAAAAAATAGGAGGCCCATTCGATCTGGTCTTGCTTTTATGAAGGTCCTCAGTGTCACCTAATGATGATACCCCTGCATATTTGTGTGAATTTACAATACTAGTTTTGACCCTGGCTATTGTGGCTCAGTTGGTTGGAGTGTCGTCCTGTACACCAAAAGGTTGTGGGTTCAGTTCCTGGTCGGGGCACACATGGAAGACAACCAGTCGATGTTTCTCACATCAATGTTTCTCTCTCGCTCTCTCTTGCTCTAAAAGCAATGAAAAAAATGTCCTCAGGTGAGAAGAGAATAAAATAAAATAAAATAAAATAAAATAAAATAAAATAAAATAAAATATTAGTTTTTAATGTAAACATGTCCCCATTATTGCTAAGCTTGTTTTGGCATTTCTTTGTTTAACAAACCAGGAGACTCAAACATGGAAGTGATTTCCACTGGTCTCAAACTCTGGGAGACCTTGGTCGTGAATCACATTTCACAGACGGGACCATTGAGGCTCAGGGAAGTTAAACTGCCTGTTGAGGATTCAGAGAGCTGAGGCTGGAAGGGCATGGACGGCCGTTTCTGTCTGCCTCATGTGCCCCTGATGGTTTTCTCTGCTTCATGTGCTTCAGGAGAAATTTTCAGAGGCAGCTCCTGAGTGGGTCCCCTTTACGCCATGGGGTGGGGTTGCCTGGCCCACTGGGGTTGGGGACCTCCCTAACAAATGACAGACTGGACCCAGAGTCAACCGAAATCAGTAGTTGGTTTCCAGTCTTCCACAGCAAGGCAGACATAGTTTCTTTCTCCTCTATGTCCTCTGAAAGGTTCAGAGACTCAAGCCTCTAGGGTCAGAATGGCCGTCAGTTCGTCCTTGGCCGTAACCCCCTGTTTTGCAGGCGAGGAAATGGAAACAGAGATGGGTGATTTGCCCGAGGGCATCCAGACCAGTCAAATGGGAATTCGATTCAAGCCAGAGCTCTTCTTTTCAGCCATGTGCTCTCAGGGTGTCTGACATTTTGGCGTCTCTGGGCCACCCTGGAAGAAGAGTTGTCTTGGGTCACACATTAAATACATAAACACTAATGAAAACCAAAAAATCTCATAATGTTTTAAGTAAATTTACGATTTTGTGTTGCACCGCACTCATAGCTTATCTGGGCCGTGGCCCGTGGGTTGACAGAGCCCTGCTTTGGAGTTTGCGCTGTAGGACTCACTATGTTTTCTTCCAAATATACAGGGCTGGACGAAAGTAGGTTTACAGCTGTGAGCACGCAAAGCACAGTATGTTCTTGTATTATTATTTATTAATTATTGAATTATTTTCCATACAAAGAACTGTAAACCTACTTTTGCCCCACCCTCTATTTCTTATATGTGACAAATTGTTCAATAGGCTGTATTTCTCTGACCCGAGGATGGAGATAATTCTGCGTTAATCGATTAAGCTTTTAAAGATTTTTTTGAGTTAAAGAGTATCCTGAAAATAAGTCTCACAGCACGATGGAAATTTAACGAGGATTATTGCTCGACTGCCCGTAAACTCATTTGCCTTGAAGCCTCCAGGTTCACTGGCTGCAGCGCCGTGAATCCCCAGCCCCCGACGCCGCTCAGAGCTCCGCTGCTGACCGCTGACCTCACCAGGCTGCCCACGGCCACCCCGCTCCGCTCTTGCTGCTTGTCTGCCTGTGCCGAGAGCGAGCTAGCTGTCTGAGTCTCCTCTCCCTCAGTCTTTGGCACTGACGGCCTGAATTTTCTTACTCTCATATGAACCAGAACAAAGGCACTGGATCAAGAACCTCATCCCCCTCAGGCCATTTTCTCTAGGTCACTCCTTACAGGAATCTGGGAGCCCGGAGGTGCCATCTGGGGGCCATCAGATGGGGAGCAATCATTTCTTTTATTGACAAGGGCCTCGGATTTAGCACAAAAAGGCAGGGGCCCTCTAGTCCTTGCCTGCAGCACCGAGACTGCAGTCACTGTCTTCACCCAGGTCTGGGCCTTAGTTTCCCCACTGAAAAATGAGAGAAATAACCTCCAGTCCTCCACCAGGGCTGTCCAAGGGACCTTCCTCAGTGACAGAAATGCCCCGGATCTGCATTGTCCACCATGGTGGCCACCAGCCCCATGTGAATAGCAGGCATCTGAAGAATTTAATTTTTAATTAACTATTTCATCTGCATTGATGAGGGACATGTCACTGGGGGGCTAGCCCGTGGGTCAGCACAGATCTGGACATTCTTGTAGAATGAAATAAGCGGATTACGCAGTGAGGGGACAGTCATCTTCGGGGTATTTTATGGTGTAGGACTGGCTCGGAGATTTAGCCGGCTCAAGGGGTGATATGGTCACATCTTCTGCCTTCCACTGCTTGGGTCTGCACCAAGCTCCTGACCTCAGAAGAGTGAGGTTCTACTCAGGAATCTATCCCGAACAGGCCCTGGCTGCAGCTTCTTCTCTCTGGACTTTATTTCTGTTTTCTATAAAATTGGAGGATCGTTCAGTTTTTTTAGGCCTTCTCACCCCAACTAGCTGTGGACCCTCCAGATGCACGGGTAAGACAGTGATGGGCCTGTGGAGAAAGTGCCACTAGGGATGACACTGAAGGGGCCGAGATTGAAGGTTGAGGGCTGACAAGTTCAAAGCTCTATAGGGCTGAAATGCGTTACTTCTGTACCCAATGCTGCGGCTGCCCCGGGTCAAGGAGAACCTGTTACCCTGGGAGGGGCAAGGCCAGAGGAAGGGAAGTAGCAGATCCCTAGGCAGGGAGGGTCGTGAGTTCCCAGGAGAGGGAGCTGGGCCGCAGGCGTGTTCAGAGGTCCTCAGTGGCCTCTATTTCCGTGACCCCATCCTCGACCCCTTGGCTGACTCAAGCCTGTGCTCTGGCAGAACGGGCAGGACCCCAAGAGAAAATGCAGTGTGTCGTGTCTACTGCTTCCCTCATGGTCTCCTGGGACACCAAGGGGCAGTGATACCCTGGGGGAGGAAGAAGTCCTCTCATCTATAGAAGAGTGATATTCTAGAGTTCTTCTCGATGTTACACCCCCCACCCCACCATCCCCATTCTTCCCAAATGAAATCAAGGCCTCATAGCTGCCACCTGATGAGTAGCTGCTGACCCTACCATTGTCAGAGAAAAGAGTTACAGAGGGGCAGAGCCTCAGCCATGGCACACGGTGGCTGATGCAGAAACTGGTGGAGCCCCGCCAACCGTGCAGACTCCCAGAACAGCCATCACAGGGCTGTGGGCCCCTGGCCCCCCACAGCCTTGTCTATCTCAGCCATGGCTCCCACAGGCGATGCTCTGGGTGGCGTGGCAGACTCTAGGGGCCGAGGCACCCACCCCAAACTTAAGAGGATGCTAGGTGGGGAATGGAGAAATATTCAGGTGGCATCTTCATGATGCCCTGGATGAGGCCTGGGCATGGTGATACTTGGGAGGGAGTCTGGAGAGGAGCAAAATGCTTGGCTGCACTTTAGAGAACTCACAGAGCTTTAATGCAAGACCCCTATGGAACTGGAGGCCAGGAGGTCCTCTATTCTCTTTTCCACAGCGGCTACTTGCAGGCACCTCAGCATCCTTGCAGGCATCCTGGGATGAATGTAGCTAATCCGGGCTCCAGAGCTTCTTCTCCAGTCCCCACCCCATCCCACTAATGGCTGGAGTCTTCCACTGACTCAGCAGGACGCGCTGGAGGCACAGCCAGGGCCTTCTGATACTAATGGCTTTGGATTCAGTTCCAGCTGCCACTACTAGCAGGAATTACATTCTTGCTGTGCTGGGCCTGGGTGTCTCTCTGGCAGATTAGTTTTTGATGGGGCAGGTACGGCACCATCTCCATTAAGTACCATAATACAGACATCATTATCGGCAGGTGCCCTGACCTCTCCCTTGCTAATGAGGAGCTATTGATATGTGAGTCACGTAAGCATTTTCCCTTCTGGACCTTCTTCCTCCTGCACCTCCTCCACACACCCACCCCTCTCTTCCCCCTCCTGCTGGGGCCAGGACACCAGAGAGCTTGAAAATAGGATGGCCAAATCACTTAGGTCTTTGGAATGATAAAAGTGCACTGACCCAGGAGTCAGGGGACAAGGGTCCCTTCTCAGGGGACATGGAACAAGATACTTCATCTTCCTGGGCCTTTTCTTCTCATTATTCAAATGGGTTTAATAATGCCTGCTCTACCTACCTCACAGGGGTACTATAAGGATCAAATGAGATAAAAGGTCTGAAAAGGCTTTGAAAAGTTAAAAGCTCTATAGGGCTGAAAGGGATTGCTTTCACACCAAGTGAAATGAGCTGAGGGCTTAAGAAGTATGCAGGGAAGGGGGAAATGGGGGTAAAAAGGAAAGCGAGGGTTTCTTATATTTCTGGATCTCCAATGGCAGCAATGACAGCGAACATGCTCATCAGCATGTATGATGATGCCACATCACCAAGGTGCCCGCGGAGATCGTGTGAGAATGTGGCTGGGTTGCTCTTGCTCAAGTGAGTTGTTCCAGGACAAGTCTCATTCAGATCTTCCTCACTGACCAGCAGGGTGTCTGGCAAGCAGGATATGGGACCAGAATGAGGATCCTTTGTTCTTGAAATGCAGCACAAGGAGCCAAAGGGGCCGGTCCCAGTGAGCAGTGCCTTGAGACCCCAGAACCAGGCAGGGCTTTTTACTTGACTGACCATTTGAAGGAGTCACGTAGAGAAGGGGTCATCAAGGACGTAGCTCAGAAATAGCAAAGCCGGAGAAGAATGCCTACAGGACTTCCCAACCCTGGGAGAGCTTGCACAGGGCCTTTTTTAAAGACACTTTTTGTTGAATTTATTAGGATGACCCCGGTTAATAAAATTATATAGGTTTCAGGTGTACAGTTCCATGATACATCATCCGTGTATTATATCTCATGTTCGCCACCCCAAGCCAAGTCTTCTTCCCTCATTATTTATCTGCTTTACCCTCTTTTATCTCCCCCTTTCCCTCTGGTAATCACCATACTGTTTTTCTATGTCTATGAGGGTTTTTTTCCTTTGCTTAATTCCTTCACATTTTTCACCCAACTGTGGAATGTTGAAAACTCTAGCTGGGGAAGAAGAGAGTCCCTAGGTTCCTGAGGACAAGCCGTGTGACCGTGAACATGCTTGTGTGGGATGACGGCAGAGAAGGCAGGAGAGGGCCCTGGCCCTGGACTCACTGTCTAGGGCTAAAACCTGGAAATCAAGAGGAGGAGCATTCTAGAGAGTAGGAACTATGGCACAAAGGAACCAAAGAGAGAAATGTAATTTAGAATCAGCCAGCTAGGTATTTGTCAGAGGAGGCTCCTTAATTTGCACGAGACCAATTTCAGATTAAGTAGAATTCATAACCATCAACTTTGCACCTTCTGACATTGTACTTAGGACTGTGGGGCATGTAGAGATAAGTGAGTGACAAGACTGCCTTCAAGGAGCTAATATCATAAAATATTCAAAAAAATTAGATAACATTTAATGTGAGAGTTAAACACCATGACAATGAAACCTGAAATGTCATCCAACGAGATAATCAATACGAGAAATCCTTGTGAGTTGTTTCAATGGTCCAGTAAAGATTTCGCGAAGGTCTTCAGTAAGGTTTAGAGTTAAATCCATTGGTAAAAGGGCATGAACAATGAGGTGTGGGCCAGAGGGAGTGTTAGTAACAGAGGTATAAGTGCACCTAGCTGATTCCCTTTTCCTCCCTCTTCCTCTCTTCTTCTATTCACAGGTCCATTAAGGTTGGCTTTCCCCTTTTGACCTCAAGTCCCACTCAGTGTCCATCTCATTCACCCACCCTTGTCTCAGCCCACCCCCAGCTGCCCAGCCATGGGAGCGGCCGTGCTGCAGTTCCCATATCCCACCTGGCTGCACTCTCCGCACAGCGCACAGCGCCACTGGCACTTAACCAGTGTTCAGTATGATATGTTATGCTCTTCCACCCCAGAGGATCTTGGAGCAAGGAGCCTAATGCAGGAACAGCCCCTGGAGACACATATTTGCAACCCACTGCGTATGGACTCAGACCCATTAAAATGCAGTCTCCACATTAATTTTTTTTAAACAGGACTCTCAAAGCCACATGACGTTAAAACTGTCTCGCCAATAAGCCACATTAACCAGCTCATCATTTTTTTCCCACTAGCCCATCCTCCCTGTAGGCAGTTATACTGGTAGTTAAATGAAAATAATCAATGCATATTTGTTCATTGGTTCACTACCCAATTTGTGGACTATCTACCTTCCTCAGCCCAGCGGCTTCTCCCGTCTGCGGGCTGCTAAGGGGCATCTCTCCAGGCCATTAGCACCTCAGCCAGACGGTGGGCAAGAGGCTCACAGGACACTCCAAACAGGCCATTAGTGGCTGCAATGAACAAAAAAAATGACAAAGAGGAAGGCAAGAGTACTTTGTAAGACAGAACTTAGGGAGCAAGCATGGATTCCCTTGTCACCATGAATGACTGAGACTGAGTGGCAAAGTAAGGTCCTTTCAGCCTGAGCCCCTCATCCCCAGCACCCAGGGGCCTGAGTGTGCCGATCCTGCCCGCGATCAGCCATGTTGAAGCAGAGCCAGGGTGCAGCGGGGAAGCCAGGTAAAAGTCAGGTGTTTGGAAGCAGAGGTTGGGTTGTGAGCTCTGGAGAAGTGTCCTGAGTGGTGTGAACACATCACAGCTGTTTGTGATGAGAGCCAGACACCATTTCTCCCCACAGCTCGCCCCTGCCTCTGCATGGAGCAGGGCCAGGTTCCTCCAGGTTTGCTTAACGGGAAACTCCAACACTCTCTGGCTTCTGGGTGAGGCAGCCTTCACAGCTTTGCGGCCGGCTTGTTTGATTCCTGGAGAACCAGTTGATAGAGCTGTGCGGCCCCTGCTAGGAACCCACAGTCACCTCTCCCACCACATAACACACGCGGGGGGCTTGGCCAGCAAGCAGAGTCCCTGGGACCTGGGCCCTGTGGAGGGGAGATGATGAGACACACAGGGAGGGGCCCAGGCCACCCAGTCAGGTCCACCTTCTCCTGTTCTTGAGCCACCCACTGGCTTTCTGCTGGATGTTCTGAAAGCCCCAGATTCCTGAGTTACTGACAAACTTCTAGGCATACACAGTGGCAGCATATGTGAGATGGTGGCCAACGAGGGAAGGCCGTGGTTGGTACACTGCAGTCAGCCCACTAGGCTGTGTTGTGTTGTCTGCCACAGTGGTGGGGTGGGGAGGCCCGCGCCTCAGTGACAGCCCAGAGAGTTCCTGAGTCCCCTACCTGGGAACAGGAACCCTTCTGCAGCAAAGACGGACAGAAGGAGAGATGCCTCTGGTGCTGGGTGGCCACACTCCAGCTACATCATGGAAGGGTCCAGTCAGTCTAGGGCGGCACACTGACATCTGCTCTGGCCAGCAGGCACTAAGGTTGTGGAAAAGGCTGGGCTCCGGTATCTGGAGTGACACAGAATGGTGGGGACTGTGTGCACAGGAGAAAGCATGCTCAGCGTGGGGGGACAGGGGACCTAAGCTTCTGATTTCTGTTTCATTGAAATTTTGGCTGTTTAAAAAAAAATAGGTGAGAAAAACAAAATCTGTCTCTTCCCAGAATATGTGGCCCCTAGGGCTTCAGCTGGCACTGTTATTATTTAGAGAGCACAAAGTCATGTTTAGCAGATAAAACAAGCCAGATCAGGACAGAGGAAGCAATGGTCTTAACAGCAACAATAATAATGTTTTTTTTTCCTTAGTGTAAAAGCGGCAGCCTCCAGTGTATTTCTATACGTGCTTCAAGGCTGTCACAGACAAGACCCTCCAAACCTAAATGTGTCGGCAGAATTCTCCAAGAAACATCGGTTGGTTTGTTGATTTTTACTGCCCCTGATTTAGATTGAATCAGCATCTCAACATGCATGTGTCTTTGTCAAGCGCTTTCTCTCTGGGAGGTTTGATTGGACTTGTGGGTCATGGACGATGAACAGGGCTAGGTGGTCATTTGTAGACACCTAAGCTCCCTGCAGGAGGGCAGCTCCCTTGGGGTGACCCATAACACACAGACCCTCACCCTTCTGCTGCTCCGTGTGCATGTGCACACACACACACAACTATCACACACACAGACCCTCACCCTTCTGCTGCACCAAGTGCATGTGCACACACACATAACTATCACACACACACAGACCCTCACCCTTCTGCTGCACCAAGTGCATGTGCACACACACAACTATCACACACACACAGACCCTCACCCTTCTGCTACACCAAGTGCATGTGCACACACACATAACTATCACACACACACAGACCCTCACCCTTCTGCTGCACCAAGTGCATGTGCACACACACAACTATCACACACACACAGACCCTCACCCTTCTGCTACACCAAGTGCATGTGCACACACACATAACTATCACACACACACAGACCCTCACCCTTCTGCTGCTCCGTGTGCATGTGCACACACACACAACTATCACACACACACAGACCCTCACCCTTCTGCTACACCAAGTGCATGTGCACACACACACAACTATCACACACACACAGACCCTCACCCTTCTGCTACACCAAGTGCATGTGCACACACACATAACTATCACACACACACAGACCCTCACCCTTCTGCTACACCATGTGCATGTGCACACACACACATAACTATTATACCAACACACTGACAAAGCCACCAGCCACAGGCAGACTTATGAACTTGGAGCTAGCTTCTGAATTGCTCCATAAAAAAAATTAAAAACAAACAAGCCATCAAAAAACAGTCTTCTAAGGAGCCACCCCGAACTGTAGCAAAGCTCCGTGATACCAGCTTGGCTTCCGGCTCCCAGTGGAAGGGAAATTAGCAGTGAGGCAGCAGTTTGGGGTCAGGGTGGGGATGGAGCAGAGCCTCCCCTTCCCTGGGAAACGAGAAAGAGGCCTGGGTTTACAGTAATCATGAGATTGTTTGCAGTAGGCAGTGGATGTAGTCAGCATCCTTCTTCCCATTAGCTGCCCTCAGAAGCCATCCTGCTGAGCGGTTCCAAGTCCCAGACTTCAGGAGGCCCTGCCAGAGGGAATCTGGAAGACTATGGGGGAGCCCGGCGGTGTGTATCCCTGAATGGCGCATCACGAGGTTGATCGATGTCAAGGTCTGCAGAGATAATTCACTGCCAAGGCAACCTACTAATCCTTTAATTATGTGCCTCCTGTGTCACCCAGACTGGCTTTTTCTGTGCCTATTCCCTTGTTTGTGCGTATTCCTATCAGAAAGAGGACTCATAAGCTGCTGTTGAGGAAGAGCAATCGTTTGCTTCTGACATGTTGGCTCCTGGGACTTTGAAATAAATATTTGATTTTTCAAGATAATTTTGTAGCTTGTACCCATCAACCCAGCCAGGTTTTTTACTGTTGGTTCATGGTTTCCACCATATGATTCAATTGACTCTGCCAGGGAAACATGTGCATACTTAAGTTTAAATGCGAGCCCAACATCGCGGAGGACTTGCCCTTCAAATCACAGTTTATACGCTACGCCCTGCGTCTTGCTGTCGGGATTTGTCACCCACATTCAGTGATTCAGAATCGGGGGGACTGTGGGGGTGTCTCTCTGTCTCTTTCCTGACGGCAGGATTTCCCCTAATGCAAATGTTTCTGGAAAATTCTTCCCCATTCTGGTTTTTGGTGCTAGATTTAAAAATGGACAAATGGCATCGCCCCCACACACAATGCACTAACTGGGCCCCGCTTCAGACAAAGCACCTGCTGTGTTACGCTCAGTATCACACAAGCGGGAAGTGTGAGGTGTGTTGACTATTTCCATTTCACAGTCCTGTGGAATGAGGTGTACGAGCCAATTCTTACACCACAGTAACTGTGGTCCAGACACCATTCAAAGCACTTTGCATCTGCTGACTCAGTTAATCCTCACCAACAACCAATAAGGCAGTATCATCCCCACTTACAGATTAGGAACCTGAGGCACAGACAGGTTGAGGACAAAGTGGCCTTGTTTAGGGAGTAATGGAGGGGCGGCTGGAGTCTATGTGTTTGACTGCTCACTCCGCCACGCTGTGCCTCACGAATATTTGCATGACAGCATCAAGCAGCAGAAAACATCCCACAGTAAAGCAAAAATTCCAATCGACATAGCTTACTGTTAGTCTGACCTTGCAGGTGAACCTCAAGAATGACCTCAAGAAGCTACACCAGCCAAACTTATAATTCTGCTGTTACAGAATAAAGGTTCTGAGCTAAGCTGCCCTGTTTATTCTTTAAAAATACAGCTCTCTCTCTCAGGGAGGCCATACTCCTCTTTAAAATCGTATTTATAAGATCCTAGTGAATCCTTCCTTAACTTAGATGGGATGAGAAGAGTCAAAACCATTCATTCATTCAACAAATATCCACTGAGAAGCTATCAGGTGTCATGTCCTGGGGCAGCCCCTGGGGACCCAGAAGTGTATAAGGCACAGCCCCTGTCTGAAAGAAGTTCATAGTCCAGTGCATGAGAAAGGCACTTGCCCAAGGCAGAAATGACCCAACCATGGCATCATTTCCCCCAGTGCTGCCTCTGTCCGAGACTTAAACCAAAGCCCAAAGGATGGGTAATACTGGGGAAGAAGAAGCTGTGTACTGTTGAGCTGGCTCCAACTCCTGACGACACTAGGATGCAGTGACGTCCACCATGTCCTGTCCTCTACAGTGTGGCTCAGCTCCTGCAGGCTCATGCCTATGTCTTCTTTATGGAGGCAGTCCATCTCACACTTGGGCTCCATCTTTCATGGCTGGCTGCAGGGGAAATGCAGAAGTGTTCGAGCAAAGCAGTGAGGGCCTCAGAACTGGGCTGTCATCCCACCTGTGTTTCCAAATATGTACTGGGCGGAGACGTGAGAAGAACGGCAGGCACTGCTCCTGCTCTGCTTATGGAGGAGGGCAACGTGAAGGCAGCCTCGAGGGCACATGGAGAATGTTCTTCCCTCTTTCTTGTCAATATTTCTTCCCCACCCTTCCTTCCCTCCTCCTCCTCCTTCCTCCTCTCTCATTCTCTCTCTGTCCCCTTTCTCTCTTTTTTTCCTTATTTCTAAACAAGGAGCTTGACTACATTCTGCATACCCTACGAAATGTATGAAATTCAGCTGAAGAGTATTTTTTATATCTGTAATATTTTCACATGACTAATTGCATTTAGTGAAAAGCTGACACTCAACAATTCCTTGGGCTCATTCGATGTTGGATTTATTAAAGCCCCAAATCATCCATCATCTCAAAATTGGGCAGGTTATGTTTATAAATAAATTAAATTAACGAGGGTGTGCTGTGCTGGGTGCTGGTGCGTGGGAGGGAGTGTGGACGCAGATGTGGTGAGCCCACGGGTCATTGTGAACTTGTTCCACCGCGAGCGCATCCTGACCCCACAGCCGGCCAGCTGGGTATGAACACCCAGTGACTTTTCCAGAGCAGAACTCAGTTTGTACCTGAGAACCAAATCCGACTCATGAGCACATCCACCTTTTCAGCCCAAACATAGATTGCACCTAACTGGCTAGCATGCTGTTATACAAAAAAAGTTGGTCTGAAGGTCAAGTAGAATGGCCTCCAGGAGATCTGGGTTCTAGTCTGGCCCCACGACAACTTCTTGCTGCCCTGGGGAAGTCACTGTCTCAGCTTAGCTTGCTGTTTGTCCTCTGTAAACTATAGAACACCCTCTGTTTCTCAATCTCAGAGAGGTCATGAACCACCAAAAGTCCAAGAGAACGAAGCAGGTGTCTGGCAAAGACGCATCAACACACAGATAGAGGGCTCTTGGTGTTCATTCATGTGGCCCTTCAGGAGGACCAGAAGCTTCTCTCAGAGAAGCTAAATGGACGGACTTCAGCTCAAAAATTGGCACTTACCATCCCAACTGACACATTAAAGGAACTAAAACATTGCTTGAAAATGCTAATGAAGATTATAACAGCAAGAGGGTAGAGAAGAGAGCCCTACTCGCTGAGCTCCTTCCACACACCGGCGGTGAGACTGGTGCTTCAGGAAGCCCGGGAGAGGGAGGCAAAAAAGCCATGTCACATTCTTCATCAAACTAAGCAGTTATTTTTCACCTTTACCGGGAAAGATATGGTGACTTTATTAGGAACAGTGGCAGTAAATGATAATTACCATCACTACCACCCTCAACAATACTTTATTGACAGAAAACACGTGGCAGACAGAGAACCCGCGAAATACACAGGAAATCAAAGCCCTACCAGGCAGTATAAACTCTCTGTAGTAAACATCACAAATACATTTCACACGTTTGTTGTGATATTTACACAGATCTGGCGAAAGCAGCTTGAGGATCCAATTTTATAACAATGCCTTCATCGAACGTTATGGAATCCTAGGGATGGAGAGGATCTCGTAATAGCATCTCCTCCATTCCCCTGTTTCATCTAAATTCGGGATGGCAAATATATTTTACTATCACACGCCACTCTGATTGATCGATCGTGGCT
Source organism: Desmodus rotundus (assembly GCF_022682495.2). Taxonomy (NCBI): domain Eukaryota; kingdom Metazoa; phylum Chordata; class Mammalia; order Chiroptera; family Phyllostomidae; genus Desmodus; species Desmodus rotundus. The sequence goes on along the minus strand of NC_071395.1, from coordinate 50,588,511 downwards.
GCCCAGAGGGCTGTGTGGAGAAGCACTTTGAGGCTGCTTATGAGCTCAGAGAAAAGGAGGGTTGTGATCAATTAGGCTTGTCTGCCGTGGACACCCATGGGAAGATGAAGCACGCATTCCATATATTTGCCATTCTCTAACATCGCTGTCCCGAAAAGCAAGAATTTTTTTCTGACTTTAAAGTTACCCTTGAAAGACTCTTTCCCTTGAGAATCTCTATATCACCTCTTTCATTTGGAAAAGATGCCTCTTTGTATAGAACTCTGGGCAATTAGAATATAACTGAATCTGACTTTCTCTCACTTAATTCTCAGGGAGATGGAGCACCCCGAACACATACACATCCTGCTGTCGGAGAGCCCTTTATTGATTTATGGAGGCGGGGTCCCCAAATTGGTGTCAGGATCTCCAAGTATGAATCTTGGCAGGGAAGTTGATCAAATGTCTATGGTTCTGAAGAACTGAGAAGGCTTTAGGGAAAGAACTTATCCCAAGGGAAGGGGAAGTAGGACAGAGAAGCCTAGCCTGGTGGAAAGCCTTAGAGCCTGGAGAGAAGGCCAAGGCTGAGAGCAGCATAGTCTGTCCTTAGGGCTGCCTCCCAACGCCGGCGTTGCCTCAACCCGGGTGGTTGAAGGAATAAACACAGAATGCGGAAATCAAGGGTTCACTTAAGACTCTGTAAATGACTGGGACATGTGAGTTCTGCATGATTCTCCCTCTACTATGCAACACACCAATGCAAAAGGAAGAGAGGCCTTTGCTCTCGTTTACCTGGGGCAGTTTGGGGTAAACCCCTGTGCGATAACACTGATAATGATACAGCAAGAATAACACATTCACTGATGAATTACTGTGTGCCGGGTTGTGAGCAAAGGGCTTATGAGCATTATGTCCTTTGACCTGGTAGCATTCTAAATTAAATATGAAAGACTATTGCATAAAGTCTAAGGTGGCACAGGGAGAAAATGGCAAAACTAGGTTTGAAAGCCAGGCTTTACAAGCTGTATTCTCAAGCCTTGCTATCCTGCTTCCTGGCAGCAGTAGCACCAGTAAGTCAGTTCTTGGGGAGGGGGGGCGGTGTGTGTGCTGGGGGTGGGGGTGATTTGTAGTGCTTGCCTATTTCTGTGGTATAAATACTCCCACCGTGGCTGATGTCTAGCCACCAGTGTGAAGCAACATGAAGCTGGGAAGGGAGCTCTCCAAACCAGCAGGCACACGCTGCTGCCAATCATGGAGCCGCAGTGCCATGGTGGTGCCTGAGAAGCCCCAGCAACATAGGGCTAGCTGCAGAGTGAGGCTCGTAGAGAATAAGAAGACAATGTCTGGTACTAAGCTGAAGACAACAGAGAACTGGCTGAACATGCTTCATGCTGTAAACAGTGCAATCAGAGGACCAGGAGCTAGAAGGAACACAGAAATCCCTCATTCTTGAGAAGAGATCCCGAGGTCCAGGCAGAGATACTAACTTGTCTAGGTGACTTGCAGGATAAAACTTGACCTGAAGGCAGTGATTATGTTACTTATCAGTGTTTTATTTCCCTCTTTACTAAACAACTTCAGTATTTTGTTTTTTCATATTTTCTATATACTTTGGGAACTTTATCATCCCTCATTTATTCCCTAGACGTCTCCTTAGGTCTCTAAGTTACACTGCCCTAAAAAGGGCTCTAGGAAGAATCTTACCAAGCAAAGGATAATGGGAAAAGCAAAATCCTTGCCAGTTCTTGGCTAGAGGCTATTGATTCTGCCCATTGATCTAGGCTCTGATAATGGCTTGCCAGCTCCAATATTACATCTATAGAAAAGAGTTTGAATGTCTTAACTTTCCTCTTCAATTCACATGGTCAGGGCTTCCTACCCCCAAAGCGAGACGGTGTGTCCCAGCACACCCAGATCTGACGACCCAGACTTCCAATACCTTGCTCAGTGAGATGAGCTAGATACTGATTCAGCCTAACTTCACTTAGGAGCTGGCCATTTCTGAAACAGAGTCAAGCCCTTAATGTACCCCACTTCTGCTTCCCCAGTCTATTAATTCCCTTTTCCCGCCCTCAGTACTATACCTGCGAAGCAGCTGGTTCCAAAAACTGGAGCAGAGGAAAGGGGACAGGAAACAGTTCATGTAATGGGCTAATCAGATGAGTCTCCACTGGGGTGTGATGCCCACCCCAAAGATGCCCACATCTCATCCCCAGAACCTGGGACTGTGTTACCTTCCATGGCAAAATGGGCTTTGCAGGTGACATTAAGTTCAGGATGTTGAGACAGGAAGATTTTTCTGGGCTATGGGTGTCCCGGTGTAGTCACAGTGTCCTCCAAAGGGAAAGGGAAGGCAGAAGAGTTGAAGGACTCAAGCACCTGAGCTGGTCACTGGGCCAGAAAGGGAGGAGGGGTCCAGGAGCTAAGGAATATGGGCAGCCTCCAGAAGCCAGAAAAGGGGGAGAAGTGGAATGTCCCCTGGAGCCTCCGGGAGGGAAGGCAGCCCTGCTGCAATACTGATTTCAGCCCAGTGGGAAGACACCTGTCAGACTGAGGTCCTACGGAATTGTGCGGTAAACTTGCGTTGTGTTAAGCTACTACATTAGTGGTGAATGGTCACACCAGCAGTAGGAAGCTTATACAGAGAGCAGTAACTTTGACCTTGGCACAAAGTTGAAAGCAGTTTTCTCCCATCAGCTTGGGAGTGGAAAGGGCACCCGCCGCTCAGCCAGCTCTGTCATTTTCTCAGGGGTGTTTTAAGACTCCCTTATACTCCCCTCCAGAGAGATTTTTTTTCCCTTAGCAGACCCCAAAACAGAGAATTGGATTGATCATAATCTTAGTTATGGCACAGTCTTATTTTTGGCCCATGCATGGCTTGCTTTTTTAAAAAATTTAGTTAGTCAGTTTTCATAATGTGACAAAAACACCTACCAGTCTTCCACCCAGAACAAAGGCTCAGACTGCGACAGTCACCAGGTGGAGTTGTATGGCACCTGCATGCCCATCCCCCCAGGGAGGTGACTGCCATAGTGAATCATTTTTTCTTTATCCTGATTTCTTTTTATGTGGTTTTACTAAAAAGAAATGTGATTTCTTTTTATGTGGTATTTCCTAAAAAAAAAAAAGAAATGATTTGTTGATAAGTTAATGAGGACAGCCTGTAATTGCCTGGGATTTGTTTTTTCTGCCAGTGTTGGACCCTGAGATTCACCCATACTGTTATGTGTCGCTGCTACAGAATGTTCCATTGAGTGAACTCGAGGGCTGTACTCCTCCGCTCTCCCACAGCGGGGCCTTGCCTTGTCTCGGGGGTCTGCTTCCTGAATAGTGCTGAATGACTACTCCTGTCCCTGCCCCTGTGGAATATGTGTGTGAGTTCCCTTCAACAACAGACCTAGGAGAGCAACTTCCTGAAAATTCTTTTGTGTGGATTTTGAGTGCTCTGGAGCCAAAGCTAATGTGGGGGTCTGTGGGGGCCATTACTGAGGAGCTGGTTTGAATCAGGTGGGAGTGGCCAGGGTTGGCTGGCTGAGACAGTCAGGGAGGCAGGTGGAGATGCCCCATGAGTGGGGCCCTTGTTGTCCAGGCTCCATCATCGCTCCAGAGCTCCCTCCACGACAGAGGAGAGGCAGGACTGCCATTCTAGAGCATTCAGAAGGCAGGAACAGACTCTTGGAAGGAAAGAACCAGCCAGATTCTAACGAGGGGGGGTGCCAAGGAAGAGCAGGGCCACCAGCACATCTGAGACCACCCACAGCAGCCCTTCCACTGGTCATATTGCCAGTCACCTTCTGGTCCCTCTGGGATTTTATCAGAGACCCCCTATGAGTCTGGCTAGATACAAGCACAAGGGAGCCTGAAAGAAATCTGATGCTCATTCACTGTGCACAGAGAACTTTCGCTGTAGCTGCCACCCCCAAGCAGGCCAACTCGCCAGTCCTCCTGACCAGCAAGGCCACCACCAAGACCCCTTCTAGCCTCCTCGTCCTCCAGGCTGCATTGCCACTTCTCTTTCCAGGTCTAAGTCTCCGCATCCGTCTCCCCATTAGAAGCAGCGTCTGTGGGCCCCAAGGGCTTGATACTGCACGAGCAATGACGGCAGGCAGGTGCAGCTTCCCACTGCAGGAAAAGCACATCTGGACCTGGGCACAGCCTCCCACTCACCCGGGAGTGGAGGGCAGCACTGGCCGCAGCTGTCAACCCCACTCCACCCCCGCACATTCCCTGGGGAGATGATCAGTATGTGGCCACCGTTCCTGCAAAAGGCAGTGCTTTCAGCACCTGGATCTTCCCTCTCCTGCTTCTCCAGGCCTGTTAGATAGATTCCCAACTGCTGCTCCCACACCCATCCCCCATTCCTCCCACAGCCCCATGGTTCTCACGCCCGCTCCACGCCCCAGGAGCCGGAAGTGGCAAGAGGCCACTTATTCCCAGGAGACTTCCACAGAGCAGCAACCCCCCACCGCACCACCGACGTGCTCTGAGAAAAGCACCACCCACTGGGACAGCTCTGGGAAATTGGACCCACCGGGGGACAGCACTGTCAGCCTCGGGTATGCTGTCCCCCCAGGAAGTGTCACCAGGGCCCTTGGCTGTTGGACCAGACCAGATGGGAGGACAGGGTTTGGGGGAAGGCCCTGCCCGAAGCTGAGGGCTGGCAGGGCAGCAGATCAGAGCTCCCAAGGGGAAGTTGAACTCAACTGTCTAGAGAAACCTCATGGCTTCCGGGCTGGGGATGGCGATGGCAGCAGCCCCTCTGGGGTGACCACCAGAAGCCCGCACCCCATCCCTTCCCCATGCTCAAAGCCCAGGAAGATGACACTGTATCATTTTTTGTGGATACAAGAAATGCTAGATCTGGGAGAAAAAAAAGAAAGCACTTTAGAGGTACGGTTTCTGACCACGTAGGTGCGAAACCAAGCAGTGGATTCGGGTGGCTTGCCCAAAGTTGAGGGGTTATTTAGGTTCAGAGAGAAGACAAGGAGCAGGCCATCCCACTGGCTGGCTGTTTCCTCCTCGTGACTCCTGGAGAGCTCACAAGTCAGATATGCTGTGGAACAAAGTGCCAGTTTTCTTCTTACAACAGGAGGAAAGCCATTGCTTAAACATGCTGCTTGGGTCTCAGGTACCAGAGAGGCTCCGGAGAAAGAAATAGATGGGGCGGCAATGTGGAGAGAGACAGAGGCCTGGGCTTTGTTCCCTCTCTGAATACTTACTGGGTGCCAGCATTGTGCCAGCACTCAGCTGGAAACAGTGGAGAACAAAGGAGTACAGAGTGCCACCGAGTGTCCTTCAGTAAGTCACTCCCTTCTCTGGCTACACCAGGGGCCTCTCCCTAGGTCCCCGTGCTCCATGGCTCTGGAAATCAAATCCCTTGGGAAGCTCATGGGCAGCCAAAGAGTCAGGGTTCACTGAAGCCCACCAGGTGCCAGGCACTGCCCGAGCACCTGACATGGCTGTCTTCACTCCATGAGACAGAATCTCTTTTCCTCAAGAAGGGGAAATCTGTGCTCCCAGAAGCTAAACAGAAAGATGCCCGGTGAGTAAGCAGCGAGCTAGCATGCCAACCAAGGACCATCTAACGCCAGAATCATGAGACTGGTCTAGACAATGCTGAGCAGCACTTAAGGAGGTGCTGTGAGATTTGTGAGTGAAGGACACTCCCAGGGAGACTTACACAGGTAGATGGTGCACGTGTAGAGAGCGCGAGAACATCCTAGAAGATCCCATCAACAAGACTTGAGTGTGATTCTCTTTTTTTAGTCCTTACCCAAGGATATGTTTGTTGATTTTTAGAGAGAGGGGGGAAGAGAGAGAGAAAAACATCAAAGTGGGAGAGAAACATCAATCAGTTGCCTCTCATACACGCCCTACCAGGGGATCAAACCCACAGCCTAGGTATGTGCTCTGACTGGGAATTGATCCCATAACCTTTTGGTGCATGGGACTGATGCTCCAACCAACCAAGACACCGGGCCTGGGCGCGGGCGTACTGCTCAGTTAGGCCTGCCCCGGTTTCTTCAGTGGGCCCCATCCCCTCCTTCCCCCCAGTGGCTCACAGCCGGTGGGTCTTGTAAAGGAGCTGTAGACCCTCCATGGACTGCCTACTTCCTATTTCATTTACCCTGCCAGCTGCCCCAGGAGGAGCTTGGGAAGTGCATTAAACTCTCACTACGGAAGAGTAGGGTCACTGTGTAAGTTATATAAAATTCTAACTGCCATGCTCTACACCTAAATCTAATATAATATTGAATGCCGACTATAATTGAAAAATAAAAAAATAAAACTAATAAAAAATAGAAATAAAAATGTTCATATCTTTAAAAAAGAAGACGACTAGGCTGACCCGGCTCATTCAGCTGGGTTACAATCCATGTGGAGCAAGAACCCCAGTCTCAGAAACCCTCATCCAGAGCTCGTTCCATTAGCCTACAATGTTTCAGTGGCCCTCCCTTGCATTTTAGAACATGCCCAAGGAATTTATTCCTATCTTCTCCAGGCTTACCTGTCTACTCAAGAGGCCCCGGTCCACGCAGGTCCAGTGTGGGTGTACCTAAATGTGCCTACATTCTGGTAACATGTATGCTAGACCGGAAACCATGACCACGGTATATTGTGTCTCCTCCCATCAGGACGTGGAGTCCAGCCCCACTCCTGGATCTAAGCTGGCCTCATGACTTGCTTTGACCCATAAATCATGGTGGAGGTGATACTGTATAAGCTCCAGGGCCTAAGGCTTCTGCCTTCACGTTCCTGGGAACTGGGACCACCATGCTCCAAAGAAGTCCAGGTGGGCCTCCTGGAGGATGAGAGACCTATGGAGTGAGGAGGCCACCAGGAGATGAAGGTGCGGCTGAGACCCAGGCCTGTAGTGAAGGCATCAGGCCCAGCCCAGCCCAACTGCCCAGTTGACCTATGTCTGCTCCTCATCGTGTGATTTCTGCTGTTTTGAGCTCTCTGCAAATGTGCAGAGTCCTCACCTTGCTTCTGCTGTTCTCCAGGCCCTCCTCCTGGACTGCCAGTTTTCTAGCTGAGTGACTCAACAACTCATTTTACCCCTTCACCCCTTTATTTTCTTACCTGTGTGCTGGCAATAGTCACTCACAGGTACAGAGAACGTTTGGTATTCACCAGATAGGAGGAGCTGCTGGGAGAGACGGGCAAAAAGGAGAAGGGATTAAGATGTGCAAATTACCAGCTATAAAAATAGTCACACGGATGTAAAGCACAGCATAGGGAACACCGCCAGTAACACTGTAATAGCTATGTGTGGTGTCAGGTGGGCACTGGGCACAGGGGCGACTAGCTAGTAAGGTGTAAAAATATCTAATCACTGTGTTGTACACCTGAAGCTAATATAATATTGTATGTCAACTGTAATTGAAAAATTTTTTATAAATTTTAAATAATATCTACCTAATGAGAGTAGTTAGGTAAATTTAATGAAATAATGTACATGAAACTGATTTATAAGCTATTAAACACTCTAGAAAAAAATGAAGTCTTCACTACCAAAACACCTGGAATCCTAACTAAGACCACAGGATCAGAAGTTGTAAGATTTTGGCAGAAACTCACAACACTGCTGGAAAGAAAAGTGTGCGCAGTCCGAAAATGTCATCCTAAATCCTTAACATACCAGAAGGTGGACATATGCACACCTGAGCACACCCCAAGGCCAGGTCAGCAGGTCAGTGGGGCAGAGAGAACTCCTGAGACTCAGCCAAGGGGGAAGGGAGGCCCTGAGGTGTGAGCTAGGGACCATCTCAGCTGCCGTTTGGAAGGAAAAGGAGAAGCTGATACAGCGCTTTTGAAGTGGGCCAGTGTTTGTTTAGTAAAAGAAAATCAGAGATTTCTGGTTTTCTGAAACTAATTTTTTTTCATCCACTAACACCTAGCCCTGCCTTACTGTGAAGGAGCCGATTTTGACATTGTATTTTTTCCCATTCCATTCTTCATCTCTCCAGGGAAGCAGGCTCCTTTAACTGCTCCCTTTTCATGTTGCAGAATTACAGATGTCACCTAATAACATTGCTTGAGACCATGTAGAGATCGAGTCTGATTCCTGATTTTACACAGAAAGGGTAAGTCACTTACCCACTGCCACATTGCTAGTTACTAAGAAAAGGGCTCAAAAACTAGATTTTTGCCCTGGCTCTGCCACTCGGTTGGACCCTTTTAGAAAAAGACAGAAAAGACCCACCCCATGAGCACATAACTCTAAAAGTCCCCGTTTTGTGGTAAAAAGAGCAGGAAAACTATTCAAGCGGAATCAGGACCTGTCGTTTGCTAACCAATTACTACCTCGATCCTGTTAGCTTTTGTCTGCGAAGGCAGCAGAACACTGTTTATGGTGAGAATGACTAATTTCATACACAGTTTAACTAGGTGGTTCAATCAGACTGTTCTTTTCTATGAAATGTGATGGTAGGAAATGATTACCATATAAAAAAAGGTTTCACTCTGTTTGATTGAGTGATTTCTATAAAGCATCTATGGCATAATTTCATGGCTGTGAATGTTAATTTTGCAACAGCCAACTGTAATTGGGTTCCAAGGAGGGAAACCAAGCCCCCTGCCCCACTCTGCCTCTCTCGAGTGGGGGAGGATGGAGCGGGGGAGGATGGGTGGGGAGGGACAGGGAGAAGAAGGAAGGGGGAGGGGCACACGGATTGAATTTGATGGAATGTGAATGTGCAGGCGAAGTTCAGCTTTCTGCCCTGAGAGCTCCTGCTATAGGAGAGAATACATGGCAATGCGATCTACTTCTGTGAACTAGGAGGAGCTGCAAGCACAGCTCGGCTGGGTTCCCTGGCTTTATTTACAAGGGGAGAGAAAAACTGTGCTTTGGATCACCCAGGGAAGCTGTCTGCATTAAAGATGACAAGTTTTGTTATCTTTCTGTGGTGCCTCTGGGCCTCACCTGTGTGAGAGAGGCTGGAGACCACGGGGCTGGGGAGGGCTCCTGCCATCTGGTGTTCGTAGCACAGAGGGCGGTTCTGAGCCGCGGATGGCCCAGAATGGCTCATCTCCCCACCCAGCCAGCACTGCCTTCCCACTTCTGCCCTGTCCTTCAAATGTTTGGGTCACTCATCTGGAGAGACTGCAGGGTGGGATTCTGATTTATGTAGATAATTTTGGCTGGAGAGAACTGACTCCTTCTTAGGGTACTTTTTTTTGGATGTTCAGTTGCAGAGGCTGAGCTGAGATTCAAACCCTCATCCATCTGGCCCCAAAGCCCTTAGGCTGTTTGCTTTGGGGACCTGGGGCTGAGGAGTCCGGGGAAATTGAGGCCCCACAGCCTTGTCTGGTGAATGAGTTTCTGTCCCTTACTTACCCAGAGCCTCTTGACTGTGTGGCAGGTGCTGTGCTGGGCACGGTCACACCCACTAGGTAACCCCGAACCTTCGGCCTGATGGCCCTCATCCTACAGAAGTGGCAGCTGAAGCACTGGGAGGTTGACTTCTATGGCCAGGGTCACCCAGCCTGTCGGTGGCTGAGCAGGGGTCTGAATTCAGTCTGTCCTCTCCAAGGTCAACATCTTGTCTGCCCCACCGGGAAGGAGACTCAGGCTTGGAGATGCTAAGCAGACTCAGACACGTGGCTTTGCAGGGAATCCAAGAATTCTTCTTTTCTCCAGACCCTGATTCCTTGCTCTTCTTGCACCTGCTGGCACAGAGAAGCTAGTGACCCAGGGTGAACCTGGAGGGAGAGTCTTGCAAGACCTGATGCACTAAATTATCTTCCCACCAAAGAGTTTTGGTTTTAAGAACTCTTTTTCAAATTGCAAGCAAATTTGGAAGAAGCAAAAGCTGTAAACCATTCTAAGTCTCTCAGAATGAGAACCAAGACCAAGATTTGGTCCCGGGGGGCAGGTAATCTGAATTTAGAAAAGATGCAGTGGTAAGGAGACTTGGGGCAAGTATTGAGAGAGTTCAGCCCCCAGCACCTGCTGGAGACTTGGTACCAGTGGACCCTTCTCTATTAGCTCTGGACCACCCATCCAGAGCAAGTAGGGTGGAGCTGGGAGAGGGTGTGGGTCACATGACTCCTCTTATTGGTTTCAGGCTGATCTCTGCTTAACTCATCCTCCATTGGGTCAGACCTTACCTCTGGGCCTCTCTGCACTCTGCCTCTTCAGGGCTCCTGAGCAGTCTGAGCGGAGAGACCCAATCTGCCTCCACAGACATCTGCACACAGGGAGGGTCTTAAACGCACCCCCCCTTTCCCCAGCCCTCCCATCTATTGTCACTGTTGGAAATGAATTGTGTAAACAAACATTTTCTTTTAATCTACAGTAGCCCTAATTGAATCCTCTTGCCGCATTGTTATGGAGAAACAAGGGTAATTTCCTGTCAGTTATTGAGCTATTTAGCAATTATTTCTTATCATTACTTCGCAAATTCAAACAGCATCAAATTCTCTGTGCCAAGTTACAAAGGCTTGGCATCGAGGGTCCTCTTTGCAGAAGTCAGGCCTTTCTGTCAGCTCCCTTCCCACCGCCCCCTGCCCAGGCCTGCCCGCCTGCAGCTCTTCTGCAGAAAAGGTCAGTGCCCGGGAGAGCCTGTCTGATGTGTGTTTATCTCCCCTGGGCACTCTCGTGAGCTAATGGAGCGAGCTGCTTCCCATGGAAGAGACAGCCCCGCCGGGAGTCGGAGCTGGCTGTCCGTCTGCTTCCCTGGGGACTGGGTCACCTGGCGGGCCAGCTTCTACTAAATAGGACAGACGGAGACGTGGGCGTTCGGCACTAGCACCTTTCCCAGTCTGTTTTCTCCGCCTCCACGGAGCTCTGTTCCTTATACCAAAAGGTATTCCTTCTGCACTCAATTCACAGCACCCATTCCTAAAAAGGTCACACACGTGGTCACTAAGGACACAGACACAGAAGCTTAAGAAAAGCATCCATGCAAGGAGAGAACAGCCAGCAGGCTGTCCTGTCCTTCTGTCCTTCTGTCCTTCGGGAAGGGGTGGCATGAAACCACTCTCCCTGAACCTGTTATTGACAACTTGCTTCCAAGGAAAACCAGGTCAGATGTTCCTTGAGGACAACCCTAGAGAGGACAGAAGTCAGAAGAGACACAGCTTCATGCCATCCACAAAATTCCAGCCATCCCGGGAGGGGCTGTAGTCTGATAGAGCTGCTGTTATCTTTTACTACCAGCCGCTAGAGCCAACTCTCTTTCTCTATCCCACTGCCTTCGTGGCCCACTGGGGAGCTGCCCGGTGCATCCACGCCCTCTGTTCTCTCCACCCCACCAGCAACTGAAGGCCCCGCACACACGGAAAACAGGTTGGGAGTCGGAGCATTGGCAGCGGGAACAAAAAGCAGTGGTGGTTAGGGCAGGTTGACTCTCTGCTGACTGTGTTAATTAGCTGTTGCTGTGTAACAACCCCCCCCCCCCCCCCACTTAGCAGCTCCAAACAGCAAACATTTGGCCGTTCACAGTTTCCATGTGTGAGGAATCTGGCGCAGCTTAGTCTGGTGCCTCTGGCTCCCAAACCCTTGAGAGATTGAAGTTGCAGTGAAGCTGTTGGCGGAAGCTTTGGGCTCATCCAAGGCTAATTGTGCAAGAACTCTGCTTCCAAGTTCACGCCTGTGGTCATGGGCACATGGGTGGGCTTCAATGCCTCTCCTGGGGGCTTCTCTCTGAGATAAGCAAGGTAGAAGAGCACAAGTGTATCCCCAAGAAAGAAGCTGCAGTGGTTTTGGCACCTACAGCAGGTGTGACATTCCACCACTTTTTCTGTGTTCTATTTGATGGAAGGGAGAACCCAGGTCCAGGCTACACAAGGGTATGAAGACCAAGAGGGGAGGGTTACTGGAGGTGATCAAACTCTCTCTCGATTGTCCCCTTCTCTTTTTTCTTTCCTTAATTAACTAATTAAGGGTAATCCATGGAGCATCTATGGCATGCAGTCTCTGTGGTGAACACCATGAGAATGCAAGAACACTTAATAACAGAGCTCCTTACTTCCACTGAGGGACCCAAGTCTGCGGTGAGACAAGACAAGGGGACTTGTAACCATGCTGAAGGTGCCTGAGTGCCTGGGCAGGAGGACAAGAAGTGCTGTGGTGGTCCCAAAGAGGAGGCCAGTTTTTCTACGGAGATTGATCAGGAAGCTCCTTCATTCTTTCCACTCCACAAATAGGGAGAAAGGAAGACAGAGAGAAAGGTGGGAGGGAAAAAAAAAGGAAAGACGGAAGAAAGGACGGAGGGAAGGAAGGAGCAGAAAAGGAAGAGAGGGAAGGAGGGAGGGAGGGAGGGAATTGTGCCTGAGGTAACTTGCTAAATTTACTCCTTTTCTTTAAAAACATTGTGATGAGTCTCTATAACATAAATAAATTATAACTTAGATTAGCCTTCAAAGCTTCCAAACTGTTTCTTCCATTGCATTTTCCACCTTAATCCTACCTCCGACACAGACATGGTGAAGTAAATAATTGGTGAATTCAGGATTTTAAGCCAATCCTTCCAGTTTCTAAAGCTCATACGATTTGAACCAGATCACTCAGCTTCCCAAATCAATATAATTTGACAACTAGTTAGCAGGGGAAGGAAGAGTGACCTTCCCTCCAGAGACCCCAGCTGTGGGGAATCAGGAGGTGGCAGAGCCATGGGTAGGGGCAAGAAGAACTCGGAGTAGATGGATGGCGAGTTCCTGTGTGGCAAGTGCAGAAGGGAGGTTCTGATGGGGCATTTGAAAGGTAAGGTCGGAGGCGATGGCATGAGCCTGGAGAGAGTAGGAGGCTTACAGAGTCGTCTACAGAAGGGATAACTGAAGTGGGAGTTGTTGAAATTTCCAAAACTGACAAAAGCCAGCATCGATGTGTGTGGTTCGCATAGAGAGTGAGAAGGGTGTCCAACCCCAGTATGCGGCCTCTGTCACATGGCTGCAAATGATTTACATTGTTGAATGCAAAACGCAAAACAGAAGTCGACCATGGAGAAGTTGTTTGTCAATAATCAGGGGACCCTCTCCAGTGGAACCCAAGTTGGGAGGGGTTCTCTTTCCATCCAAAGCCATGGACACCCATACAACGCTCTACGCCACTTGTGGTGGGCAGCCTCTGAGAGGGTCTCCAGTGACCCCCACCTCCCGGTGGACACCCCCTGCGGTAAGGCCTCTCCCTGAGTGTGGCCTGGACTTAGTGGCTTTCTTCAAGCCAGTAGAATGTGGCAGAGGGGATGGCTGTCACTTCTGAGATTAGGTTACAAAAAGCACTGTATCCTCTGTGCCCCTCTGGCTTGTTTGCTCCCTTGCTCTGAGCGAAGCCAGCTGCCATGTTGTGAGTTGGCCTGCAGAGAGGCCCATGAGGCAAGGAACTGATGTCTTTGACTCACAGGTGTGAGGCCGGCCAACAGGCGTGGAGTGAACTTGGAAGAGCTTCTCCTGTGAGCCTTAATATGACCACAGCCCTGGCCAGTATCTTGATTGCACACTCGTCAGAGACCCAGAGCAGAGGTGGCCAACTAAGTCAAGACTGGACTTCTGACCCTCAGAAACAGTGAAGTGATGCAGGGCTATTGTTTTAAGCCACAAAACACCGGGGTAATCTTGCAGAGCAGCAGGTAACTAACGCACCGATCCAAGCCCTTCAAGGAGACAGACGTGGAGTCACTGCCTGGGATATCGGCTGGAGGTTGGAGTGGAGCATCTCAGAGAACTCAGATGGAGGCGCAGTGAAGCTCTTTACACGCCAGCTTCACACAGGCACGTACAGTAGCTGATTGGAACCCGAATATGTAAAGCTTTGGGAGTATTTTTTTTTAACATTACAGATATTGCTGAGTTTGGTCTTGTGCCACTGAAGACAGACTGAGCGTTCTCTATAATTAAACAGCCACCACAAGGAAAGCATGCACTGACAGGCCTTAGCTGAGGCTGACGAAGGACGCTAAGGAGAGGACTCGCACAAGACTAGACTGTAGACAGTTCCCCTAGCTTCTCTGGAAAGAGATTCCACAGCAAACTCAAGTCAAAAAGTATTATAAATACAATCAGGGCACCGCAGCTGTGACAGCTGCACACTGACCGTAGCGTGTGCGTGTGCTACACACAGCAATGGTTCCAGAAGTAAACCCCAGGCTCATCACTAGTGCGATGGGCATGTCCCAATGACCACCTGCAGATTAGCCGGGTCTGTATGAAAAGGAGCTAACCTGTGTCCACAGTGCCTACTATGTGCCAGGCACTCTTCCAAGCTAATAATTCCTGTATCATCAGTGACTACATGAGGTAGGTACTATTATTATTCTCACTTTGCAAATGAGGAAACTAGGGCACAGAAACTTTAAATAACTTGCCAAGCACCCAGCTGGAAAGTGGTAGAACCAGGATTGGAGGACAGGTGGTCTGGCTTCAGAACCCACTTGTTACCACCACTTTGAAATGCATTTCTGATAAGCTCCTTCATGAAAAGAAAGACAAAGGGCTGGTAACTTTTAAACCTAACAGATAAAGCAAAAGACAAGAAAAGAACTTAGTTTTGGGGACAAGAGCAATAGGATGGGCTGGACATATGAGGTCTGTCCTGGAAAAGTCCAGCCTTTGTTAATGTAACAAGAACAGTTTGCATGACATCAATGTAGCCTGGCAGCCAAGGAGAGTGGACTGGAATGCACATGCGTGAACAAAGACAACTTCACTGTACTAGTCAGTGGAGAGTGGGGGTGGGTAGGTGCTGTTGAGTGAGCACGTGTACTGTGTGGCTGTTGCATTCAAAATGACTGCGAGAGTAGGGCAATGAATCTGCATCAAATTTTCCATTAAGCTTGAATATCCCTCTGTGGAAACTATTTGGATGATTCAGCAGGCCACAGCTATGGGCGCCTGGTAACTGGCAGATTCATCATGACAATGTGCCTGCTTACACGTCGTATCTCATGCAGAGTTTTTTGATGAAATATCAAATTGCCCAGGCGACTCAGCCCCCCCCTACAGTCCAGATTTGGTGCCCTGCAACTTCTGGCTTTTCCCAAAACTAAAATCACCTTTGAAAGGGAAGATATTTCAGACTGTCAATGAGACTCAGGAAAATACGACAGGGCAGCTGATGTGGTGATTGGGAGAACTGTGTGAGGTCCCAAAATGCCTACTTTGAAAGGGACTGAAGCGTCATTGTCCTACGCACAATGTTTCTTGTATCTTGTATCTTCTTCAATAAATGTGTCTATTATCCATAGTACGTGGCTGGATACTTCTGGGCACACCTCATATATTTTCCTTTCCAGACCTACCCTCTGCCCATATTCACCCAGCTCTGCACTCTAACAAACAGACGGACATGAATGAGCTGCAACAATTTTCTCTTCTGGCCCTTGGTTTCTGGGTAGATTTGGCCAACAGGAGGCAGATGCAGCAGTTTGGGTAGGAGGAGTGCCTCCAGATTTTCTTGGTCAAGTGGTCAAGTTGGTAGCATCCTCTCTGGAAGTGCAGAGCTCCTGTCTGGCAGCTCTGCCCATGGAGCCCCTTTCAGGTCCAGCAACCACTTTCTACCCTGGCCCCTTAAATCCCAAAGTATGGCAGCTGGGCCTGGAGGTACGGCGATATCCCTAGAAAGTCCCGATCCTATTGCACCTTTGTATAAAGGCTCTTTATTAAACTTCCTTCTCTTGTTTGGGTGTATCAGTTGCCTTCTACTATGAACCTGTGCAGATCTTAGGACTTACCTACCACAACCAGGGACCTCGCCCAGAGGTCTGGGAGAGGGAAGGTTTCAAAGGCAGCCCTGTTCACGGCACTCTTATTGTCTTCCTACTCTGCCCTGTGGCCTGGGGTCAAGCTCGCATGGTGGGAGAGGCCTACGGGCGCCAGTGAAATGGAAGGCTGGGTCACCAGAGGTAAATGAGAAATCAAAATAAGAGGTGACCCAGTGGCCAAGTAGAAGATTATCATGGCTACACAGGAGCAGCTTTTAGACAAGCCTAGGGTCCCCTAATTATTTACATTTATAGAGCAGCTTCTCCAGCTCATTTGCTATAAAAGACTTTAAACCAGAGAATACCATCATTGTGGCCAATTTTCTGTGATTGTGCTTTCCAATGAGGTGGCCCTGGGGAAACTAACCTGATATATATTTATGCTGTTGAAAATAATTGTTAATTTGTATAATGTTCACAAGTAAAATAGCTCCTTTAGGTGTACTGATAAGGAAAATAGGTTATACACAGCTGACAATTTAGTCAAAATTCTGGTGAGCCAGAGTAAAGAATTTTAGAAGAAAAAGCCGAGATAGCTGGTGTTGTGGTAGACAGAGAACTGAGGTGCCTGTCATTGGCAGTGAATTCCCACATCGCTCACCCGAAGAAGGATAGATTTAGCTGTCTCGCTGAACACCAGAGGCTGCGGCACAGAGACAACGAGAATAGTCCAAGTTCACTAGGAAATCCTTAACTCTCGTCTCTCGGTCTCACTCTAGAATTCACTCTCATAGGCCAGGGTCAGCACACTGGAGCCATCAGACCAAATCTGCCCCCTGCCTGTTTTTGAAAATAAAGGGTATCAGATCGCAGCCCCACCCTCCTGTTTACATATCGTCCAGGGCAGCTTTCCACGCCTCTGTCCGTGCTGCGTAGCGGCAACAGAGACAATGTGGCCCACAAAGCCTGGAATAATGTCATCCGGTCCTTTACATAAAAAGCTTGGTGGATCTTTGATCTTAGCTATCAACAGTTATTTTTGCTGCTTTTCTTAAAATTCTGATCACAAAATGGATTGCACTAACTTAACTTTCCGTTTCTTCCTTCACCTCCTTCCTCCCCATGGAGATGAATAATTGATATAACACCGGACCGCACAACTCTGAAATATCAGGATGGAAGAGAACAAATCCAAGACAGAAGCTAGGAGACAGGTGTCCATCTGTCTCAAATAAAAATTAGTTTACTTCTCCTAAGCTTCTTGGATTGCAATAATCCTTTCAAGCTCTGAAATTATGAGTATAAGGAGTCTAAGGTATGATCCTTATAAATCACTAATGTTTTGTATTCAGAAAAAAATTAAAATAACCAATTAGAAGAGAACACTGATAATAAAATAATGGTCTCGAAACTGCTCTTTCCAGATTAATCTTCCCAAACTCACATTTTAGGCATACCAATTTCCTACTCAGGCTTTCAAATATTTCTTCTGTTCAGTATTCCAGAACCATAAATATCACATAGCTAAAAATCACCATAAATAGCAAGTTTCAGAATGAACTATGCACTCTAATAACATTTATATTAAATTTTAAAACACAAAAAGAACAGGATCTTATTTCTAGAGTTACCACATCATAAGATTCAAAAAAAAATCACAAACAAAATCACTGGATGTATAAAGAAACAGGAAACAGTGGTCCACAAAAAGGAGTAAAATTAATTTACAGAAAATGCACCTGAGGTAGTCCATATGTCAGACTTACTGCACAAAGATTTTTAAGCTGTCTTAAAGATGCTCAACAAGCTAAAACAGAGTTTAGAACAAAGACAGAAAAACAATGTGTGAACAAATAAAAATAGAAATAAAAATGATAGGCATTATAAAAAGGAATCAAAAAGAAATTCTGAGCCTGCAAAGTACAATAAATGAATGAACGATCCACCAGAGTGATTCAAAATTAGATTCAAGCAGAGAGAAGAAAGAATCAGTAAGCTTGAAGAGGAGAAAATTGAAATTATTGAAGCTATGGAACAGGAAGAAAAAAATATTTAAAAAGCAATCAGAGCTAGGGCCTGTGGAACACCATCAAGAGGACTAGCATACACATCGTGTGAATCCCAGAAGGAGAGAGAGAGAGAAAAAGAAAGAAAGAAAGAGAAAGAAAGAAAGAAAGAAAGAAAGAAAGAAAGAAAGAAAGAAAGAAAGAAAGAAAGAAAGAAAGAAAGAAAGAAAGAAAAGAAAGAAAAGAAAGAAAGAAAGAAAGAAAGAAAGAAAGAAAGAAAGAAAGAAAGAAAGAAAGAAAGAAAGAGGCAGAAAGAATATTTGCAGAAATAATGGCTGAAAACTTCCCAAATTTGAGAAGCTCAACATACACTAGGTAAGATAAACTGAAAATGACACGCTCCAGGACTAACTGTCAAAATCCTGAGGCAAAGAGAGAATGTTGAAGGCAGCAACAGAGAAATGACTCTTCATGTATAAGGGATTCTCGATAATGTTACCAATTTCTCGTGAGAAACGGTGGAGGCCAGAAGGCAGTGGTTTGATTTAAGTGCTAAAAAACAAAACAAAACTCTGTCAATCAAGAATGCTATGTCTGACAAAATGGTTCTTTAAAATCAGTGAGAAATTGAGACATTGTCAGGTTTCAAAAAGCTGAAGGAGTATGTTACCTCCTGACCCAACCTCTAAAGGGAGTCCTTCAAGGTTGAGATGAAAAAAAGCTAGGCAGTCACTTGAAGCCACATGAAGAAATAAGATCTCTAGTAAAGATAAGTACAATTATAAAAGCTAATATTATTTTGAGTCCCATCTGGGGTACCCCCCCAAGCTAGTAGGTTTGTTACTCCACTTTTAATTTTCTCATAATTTAAGAAACAAATGCATAAAGTAATTATTAATCTATGTTATTGGGCACAGAAACAGAAAGATGTAACCTATAACATCAATAACAAGAAGAGGCCAGAGGCAAAGCTGCATCTGAGTCGCTATAAACTCATATTAGATTGTTATAACTTTAGGCTGATAAATGTAATCTCCATGGTAACCGTAAAGGAAATATCAGTAGAATATACACAATAGGAAATGAAAATGGGAATCAAGTGCAAAAAAATAACTAAACATGGAAGAAGGCAGAACAGAGGAAATAAGAGACAAAAGCTAAAAGGATTATATAAAGCCAATAGCAGAATGTCAAAAGTAATTTCCTCCTTATCAGTAATTACTTTAAGTGTGAATGGATTAAATTCTGCAATAAAAAAAGAGATTGGCAGAATGAATCTTCAAATGTGATACAACTCTATGCTATTTATAAGAGACTCATTTTAGATCCAAAGACGAAATAGATTGGAAGTGAAAAAATGGAAAAACATACTCCATGCAAATAGTAACTAAAAGAAAGCTGTATTAATATTAACCAAAGTAGGCTTTAAGTCAAGCAAGGTTATAAGAGACAGAAAAAAAGATTATATATTAACAAATGGTTTGATATTGCACGAAAATACAACAGTTATATAAACATATATGCACCTAATAACAGGGTGTGGAACCCAAACCGGACCCCTCGGTGTGCTGTGGAAATGCAAAATGCTGTGGCCTCGGTGGAAACAGTTTTGCAGTTTGTCAAAAGGTGAAACGTAGAACCACTTTAGGACCCAGCAATTCCACTTAAAGATTTGAACACAGGGACTCAAATGGCAATTTATACACCCGTGTTCAGGGCAGCATCATCCCCCCAAGCAGAAAGCACCTGCGTCTGAGGAACAGCGCGACACACATGTGCAGTGGGACGCTCCCCGGTCCCGACACAGGACGGCACCCCGCTGCAGGCCACGGGCGGCCGTCAGGACACTGTGCTCAGCACAGTAAGCCCGTCACAGGAGGACAAACACGGTTAATTCACTTACATGCGGTGCCTAGAACAGGCAATTTCATGGTGACAGAGAGTGGTCTAGGATTTGGCAGGGACCGGAGGAAAGGGGAATGAGAGCTGAGGTTGTGGGTACAGAGCTTTGGTGGGGACGAGGAAAACTTCTGGGCAGGAGTAGTGGTGATGGTTGCACACACTGTGGATGTATGTGATGCCGCTGAATCGCGCACTAATGAAGGGTTAACATGGTAAATACTGTGTGAGGTGTATTTTACCACAGTAAAGATTCTCTCTCTGGAAGTGGTCCTGCAGCAGGAGAGACGGCAGCACAGCACGGGTGGCCCCCCGACATGGGGCTGGGGTTCGAGAAGAGGTTATAGTGGCTCAGAAGACACGGCTCCCTCGCCTGCGCCGCCCAGGGCCTGGCGGAATGTGCACGAGGCCCACTCTCCTTATGCACCTGAATCCATCCACAGCACTGAGGATACTGTGCCCTGAAGAGCTAACAGCAGGTCCGTACAGAGCTGAAAACTGATCGATTTTCATATCAGAAGTCAATTTTGCTTAGAATGGAAAAGCTTGTCTCATTCTTGGGAAATTGACCAAAAGATGGAGAAATGACGGAAGATCGACGGAAAAAGAGCACGTGACAAAGCTATTAGAAACTGTGTGTTGAGCCCACTAAAGTCCTGTGCCTCAGCCTACATATGGCCTATAACTTAAAAACGTACCTGCCGAATGAAGACACGGCCTCCACCTTAAACTCCTGAATAGGCCGCAGTATCCTGTCCGTGCAGATAGTGTGTGACTGGGCCGCTGGTCGTGATGGGTACGTCTGGAGTAATTCCCCGGTGCGGGTAATTAATGGCTTCCGGTAGAGTTTTCCCAGATACAGCATTAGAGCGCACTGCTCTGGGTGATGTTAAAACTGATGGTTAGACTCAGTAACGACGCCTTTGGTTTTTATCTCGCTGTAGCATCAGTATCTATTTGCCAGTTACAGCTTTCACTCAACCTGTCATTCACCTGAAGTTCTTTTCATGCGTTTAAATTTTAATAATTTTGTTTTAGTTTTGATTAAAAACAATCTTCAAACAGCATTGAAACAAAAGTATTAATTTGTGTTCATGACTATATATAGTAATACTATATATAGTAATAATACAGTAATAATTATTAAAGTTCCTGAAATGGAAGAGGGGAGAGTAAGAAAAAGCTTCTGTGATGAAATAAATGTAATTCTCTACATTTATTTACAGGAGCTGAGAAGAAATGCACCTTTTTATCAACATAACACCACCATTATTTCTCTCTCACTGGCAATCTATGTTGTAAAACTTTTTGTACGATTTTATTTATTTATTTTGAGAGAGAGGGGAAGGGAGGGAGAAAGAGAGGAAGAGAAACATCAATGTGTGCTTGCTTCTCATGCGCCCCCTACTGGGAACCTGACCTACAACCCAGGCATGTGCCCTGACTGGGAATCGAACAGGAAACCCTTTGGCTTGCAGGCTGGCACTCAGTCCATGGAGTCACACCAGCCAGGGCTATGTTATAAAACTTTAAGAGTGAAAAGTTTTAAACGTCACTCAGGATTCAGGAAGATCCTGTGGAAACAGAAAGAACAGTGGTTTCTTTCATACAAACAGGCGCCTATATTGACAAGCTGACATGCAGAAATACAGACGCCATTCAGACCGGTCTGTGAGGAGAGAATCGTGCCAAAGCCGATAAATTATTCATCACCTGTTCTACAGAGTGAACACTGTCAGGTAATGATCTGTAACTATTAATAAATAATTTAAGCATTAATAGCTCTGAAATGAAATGCTTAATTGCATCACAACATAATTAATGGAATTACCTGTGATGTTTAAAATGAGAAATTTTTTTCTTCAACCTTTCTTTTTACATTTGCTTTGCCCCAAATGATTGTGATCCAGAGGATAAATAGGGTGATTAAATCCTAAGAGTGGGGGTGTGTGTGCATGTGTGGTGTGTTTCAGCGTGAGGATCTGTGTGTGTGTGTGTGTGTGTGGATTTGTTCTGCAACTCTTGACATCCAAGGTATTCTAGGGAGTGGAGGAACAGGCTCCATCAGCCCATCTGCGACAGCAATGCTGGCAGCGCCGCCCCCTCAGGTCGGTGCGATACTGAACGCAGTAAAAAGGGCTCCTGACCTGAGCAGGGACTCCTGGTCAGCATGCGGAGGTAGGCGGAAGTGACAGGAAGGGGGGAGGGCGCTGCAAACGCAAAATAACATAAACTCCTGGCCCTCTGGGGTTTGTGGTCTCCTGGGGCAACAGCAGTTAGAATAAGATGCAAAACACAGACTCCAATGTACAAAGTTGTTGGTAAAACTGTAGAAGACAGAAGCTAGGATCATGAAGACAAAGGTCAGGAAGTACACAGGTGAAGCTTCGTGGGCCCCAATAGCTCACAGGGGCCCAGGCCCCACCCAGCACCTGCTCCATCAGCTTTGTCACTGTCACCCCCACAATGGTTCGAAGAGCCCCCACAGTGTCCTGGGGCTCCCAGATTTTCTCTACCTTGCCTCCTTTCAGGAAGTCCAGGCTCTGGCTTCTTGTTTACTACCTGCTCGTAAACCTTGTCAATCCTTGAAAGAAGACTGGAAGTGGGGGAGAGCTGAGGAAATGCAGCCATGGGGAGGCGGGTGGTGCTCTCCAGGGACGTGTTCTGGAGGCGGGGAGTGCGGAGGAGAGACAGTCTGGGCTGAGTTGGCAGGGGCAAGAGAATTCAACTGCGTGAGGAGGAAGGAAAGACGATGGGGCAAAGGACCAGAGGGACAGCAATGTGTTCAGAGTGGATGTCCAGACGGAGTTTGAGGTTTGCGGTCCGCATCCACCAAGGCCTGTGCCAGATGATGGTCTACTTACTGTACAGATATGTGCTCATCTCATGTCTCAATCATTCTGTGGAGGAAGTGCTATCCCTATCATTATTCCCCTTTATAGAAGAGGAAACCAAAGGACGAAACAGTTAGGTGATTTGCCCAGAGATACACAGGTAGTCAGAGCTGGAACCGGGACTCGAACCCCACATGTCTGGTTCCAGAGTCCACACAGCAGCCTTCGGTGCTCTGCTGATTTGTATCTGAGGGCACTAGGTTTCAATCCTTCACCTCTGCTGGCTGCATTCCCACCCACTCTCTTTCCATAGCACCAGAGTGAGAAGAATACCCTTCTCTATCATCTGGCTTTGCATTTGGCCCTGAGACTTGCTTTGACAACGGGCCAGTGGATGCGACTTGAGGAAAGGCTTGCAATGCACTTGTGTGGTTGGGATTACACTCTTGCCCTTGCCTTTTTCCATGAGTAGACTATGTCTCAGGTAGCCACTAGATCAAGGAAATCGTAAGACATGCAGAGGAAACCTGGACTCAATCCCCTCCTTGAAGCCAGACTTGGCCAAGCATGATGTAGAGGAACTGAGCTCCGGTGACCAGCAGACCTGTAGCCTAAAGCAGTTACCTCGCTGACCTGCACACCAGCGATCATAAAATAGAAGCTTATTGTTATGTGCCATTGAGGTTTTGTTGCTGGTTGTTATGTAGCATTAGTGTGAGTCTAGCTAACTTATACTGTTCCACCATCCCGCCCTCAGGCATTCCTAGACACGAACACTGAGTTATTTTCAATATTACTTATAGTACCAAGCCACTGCAGCTTTCTGAAGACAAGTTCCCAAGCCCTTATTTCAACCAGATGGCTCCCCTTGGGCGTTTTGAGTTGAAACTCTAGAACAATCACAGCATTGTTAGCAGTTGGTAGAGCTGGGATGCAAATCCATCTGTTTGACTCAGAGCCCTAGAATTCAGCCACTGAATTAGAGGGCCCATCAAATATGAATGAACCTATGGCAAAGTCTCTGCTGAATGTGCCAGCCTGTGGCTGCAGGCGATGATTCCAGATTCATGCCCACTACTTCCAGTCACCCACCATTGGCTCTCTCACCTCTTCTCTCTCTGACGGACTTCATTTGGCTCTGCGCCTGACTCCCAGTCCTCACCTGGCCCTGAAACATGAATGACTTGATCTGAGATGACTTTCCTACCTCTAGGCTCAGCGCTATCCACGGGACACACCTCCCAGGATCCTCCCTTTAACCCCGACACGTAACCATCTCAGGCAAGAGGCTTTTATGCCTAAGAAACTGTTCCCAGTTTGGCCCCTCTCCCCTCCATCTAGTGGGGTTGCGTGGGGGTCAGGTATCTTGAGCCTGACTCAAATGCAGATTCTATACTGAGTGTCAAACACAGAGACAACTGAGCTAACAACCTATAGAGCGAGAGGGGCCATGTGTTGATTCGCAACAGTGGGGTAGGGCTATTTGAGAGGATCCAGAACAGAGAATGCCACCCAGCAGGTATGGCAGGAGCCCCAAAGACCTGATACTGTTAGGCGCAGGCAAGAACCTTGAATCCCGAGTCCAGAGGACTGAAGGAGAACAGGCATGGCCCTTATAAAACAGGCCTGGGAGCTCTGCCACATTGCCCAGCGGGGCAGGGTGGTCCGGCTAGAGGGGACCGGTCTGGCCCAGGCAGAGGGTGAAGACTCTGAGAGACCACAGTGTGACAAGGACCTTGCTGTGCTGCCACACTTTTTCAAGCTGGCCCTCTCACCCTGGCTGATGACAAAGGTCCATCTGAGCGAGCCAGGCTGTCTCTAGAGACGCCTGCCTGTCCCATCTGGTCACACTCAGTCTGCAAACCCCACTGCTTTCAGCAGGCCTGGGATTATTTTCTCATCTTTTCATAGCCTTTTATATTTATATTTATAGTGCAGTACTCAATCATTTTAACTCAAGCTTTTAGTGCTAAAAGGTAAAAGAGGTTATTGAATTTCTCTTCCCCTGTACCAATGAGAAGCATATTTCCCTTCAGTCATCAATAAATTATTATTATTACTACTATTATAATTATTAAAAAAGAAAAATGCCATGTGGGCCTAAGACTATATCTGATTTAATGTGTTCTTTGAGCACGTGGTGTCCCTTCTCCTCCAGGACCTGCTTACTATCTCTGGTTTGGTGTGAAAAAGAGGTACTGGCAGGCAGATGGGCTCTGTTCCAGGGAGACCCTAAGAATGGCCGGGGTTTAGAATTCACTCCTCTGCCTTCTGGGCAGCATTAGTCCAATGAATGCAATCGCTGCTACCTTGGCCCTGTCGGAGTGCAAGTTCTCACGTGACGAATAAAGCCACGGCATGCCAAAACTGGACCTCAGAGAGCTTCTGGTCCGAATTGGGTGGTGAGGAAACTGAGGTCCAGGAAAGGAAGTTGTCTTGGTGCTCTGGGTTCTAGACCCGGAGAATCTCTTTGCTATTGAGAGTTGTGGTGATGGGGGTGGGGTTGTGTTTGGGAGGTTGGGCCCTGCAGGTGGAAGACACGGGTTTGCATCCTACCCTGACATGCGCTAGCCCCAGGCAACTTCACCTCTGTAAACCTCCACTTTCCCACTTGTATATGAGGATAAAATAACACTTTCATCATAGAGCTACTGTAATGTTTACATAAGATAACGCATTTAAAGTCTTCTTCATACTACAGGGCGTAGTGTAAGATTGCTTGTGAATAACTTATAGAGTGTTCTGGAGAGAGTAGCCAGGACACCAAGGAGGCTAAAAAAGTGGAGATGCTTAGCCTCAAGATAAGACATAAGAGGAACAGACCACCCGTGGTACATATTTTTCAGGGACTATTCTGGACAGAGGGATTAAAGTTATTCTTTTGGGCCCAGAGGCCACAACTGATGCACACAGCTTTGGCCAAGTTACTCATTGTTCAAGACCTTCAGAACCCTGGGTTACCTGTGGGGTCAAATCCAGCAAGTCACCCATGACCCTTCCGGACCAGGCCCTTGCAATAACTTTCAACCTTCCTTCACATAACGTCCCTTCGTGATCTCTGTTCGTGAGTGAGCCATGTGGAAATACGTGCTTACACCACCTACGGTTTCCGTTGCATTTTCTCTTCACCCTGATCTCCTCCATTTATCAAGAATCTTAACCTCCAAACAATGTAGTCAGAAGAAAACTGACTGTACCTTCTGTGCCTCCCCTGTTGCTTTTCACCAGTCTTTTCACAAATCTTACTCGATTAAAGATCCAGCTAAAGTTCAATCTCTTCTGTGAAGTCTTCTCAAATTACACATCCCGAAGCCACCCTCTGCACTCTGAAATCCTATCACATCCTATCCGCCAAATGCATGCTACCCGACCACTTCTCGCCACCACCGTCCCCACCCCAGTTCAGGCCTCCATGGCCCTATTTTCCCTGGATTACTGCGATGCTTCCTAACAGGTGCCCTTGCTTCACCTCCACCCCCCCGGGGTCTGTTCTTAACACAACCGCCACAATAATCTTTTCAGGACTTAAGAAGGTCACTTCATCTTTCTGTTTAAACCCCTGCAATGGTTCCTCATTTCACACAGAGCAAAAGCCGGAGTCTTCACAGTTGCCCACAGGGCCCTGCAGGACCTGGCTTCCAGCTTCAGTCTGGACCTCTTCCAAATGCTCCTCCCCAGCTCCAGTCACACCATCTTCCTTGCAGAATCGTCCTGACATCCGTCCCCTGATGGTCCCTTCTAACTGGGATGCTGTCTGCCACAACTTTGTGGCCATCACCCCACTTCCTCCAAGTCAGCTGTCACCTTCTAAATGAGGCCTATCCTGATCCCCTCAGTATTTAAAATGTCAATCCAGCCTCTCTTGCCTGACGCTTTTTCCACAGCACTTACCACCTTACACCATATTGCACACTGAATTTATTCATTAGGTGTTTTACTGTTTAGGTATTAAGTTTATTGATTCAAAAGTAGGAACTCTCACCTCCTCATCTTTAAGCAAACATCATTGTTTCTTGAACTTAGTAGAAGCTCAATAATTTTTTGCTAAGAGGGCCCCATGTGAAGAATGTGGCTGTTTGTGGTGGCTCCTTTGAGCAAGAAAAACACATTCTTTTAAACCTTGGTAGAAAAGCAGGGCCATTCCAGTTAATCCACATTTATTAAACACCAACTGTTAGCAGAGTTTGCTGCCAGGCTCTGAGATAGAACTTTATGGATGGTCTTGTCTTCCTGTGGACAAGGAGAGTTTACCCATTTATTCTGAGCGTGTGGGCTCTTTAATTTCCTTCTCCAACATTTACACGGAACAGTATGCATTATCGAGACAAAGGTGTCTCGGGGGGCCTGAAGAAATCTCAACAAACAGGCTGAAAGAATGTAGCTCTCACAAATTCTGTGCGTGTGTGCGGGCTCAGGGTTGGTGGGGAGGTTGTCTATTTCCCAAATGCTAATTCTGGATAATTGCATTTTCATTGCTATTGAAATCTTAAGTCAAATTCACTTCCTTGTAATGTATGATTGAAGCCTCATTGAAAAGAGTTTTGGTTACATGGGGGTTTTCAGAAAGAAGAGTAAGATATTATTCAACCTCTGGAAACATGCTCTTGCTTCCTAGGTAGGAAACACAGCTGCCCACCCAACTGGGCCAGTTCCACCACTGAGAGAACAGAGCAGTAAGTGTCAGTGGGCCGAGTGCTGTGAGGACTTCGCCTGCCGTACCTGGGATGCTCTGACACCACTTCTCACCTTGGTTTGTCTTCTGCCTCCAAGAGGGTCCCCTCCACACAAGAGCGTGGAACTTCCTTCCCCTCCCCCCCAAATCTCCACATTTTCACTGATCACCCAGTTGCCACAGAATGGATTGAGGTTTAGGCAAGAGGGAGATGTAACTGGTGGAGCAGCTACTGGTGTTGTGTAGGAATTTTGTTTAGAGGTTATTATTAGTAGCAACAGTAAACATTTATACAGCTCTGGCAGAATATTTGACACGGCAGACGTGCTACAGAAATAAGAGCTGGTGAGTTGATACCCCAGGCTGACCTGCCTTTGAATGGCCGCCGTTGGCTGCAGAGCCCTGGCAGTCGTTGGTTCTGGAAGTCTCTGAATGGCTCTAAGTCACTTAATCTTTCTGGAGTTTGTGATTTTTACACACTGTGTTTAAATGACTGGCTCTTCACTATGTAAAACAAAACATCCCAAACCTCTAAAAAAGCCTGATGCATTGCTCAGTGACCCCTGAACCCCCATCCTGCAGCTGTACCCCCACACCCTTCCTGGCCAGGCTCCAGGTCTCCCTCCAGCCTGGACGTGCTCTCTGGCCCTGGGTTCATTGCCAGGCACCAGAGTCCTGGATCCCCACGCGTCTTGCTTGGCAGCCATGACTTCTCTCCAGCACATTTCCTCCTTTTGTTTCAAAATGTATCACCTCATGTTGTTCGTATTTCCTTATTCCTTTGTCCTGCCCACTAGACTGTGAGATCCTCAAGGACAAAGAGCATGTTTTA
Organism: Desmodus rotundus; assembly: GCF_022682495.2. Lineage (NCBI taxonomy): Eukaryota > Metazoa > Chordata > Mammalia > Chiroptera > Phyllostomidae > Desmodus > Desmodus rotundus. The sequence goes on along the minus strand of NC_071395.1, from coordinate 50,560,645 downwards.
TTCATCTATGTTTTTCTTCCAGTGCTTAGCATGAGGTCTGGCCGGAAGAAATCTCAACAAACATGGGCTGCAAGAATGTCCCTCTGACAATTCCGTGCATGTGTGCGGCCAGTCTTGTACGGACTCCCCGTGTCTTCCTTTTGTCTTTGGTTTTTTCCTAAAGCCCCTACACCCTAGTTTTGGACTGAGACAGAAAGGATGGGTTTGCGCGAAAGCAGCCAAGTGTTTACGTCGATGACTCACGCAGTGGGCACTGCTTAAGTGTTGATGGGTGAACGCCCAAAGGGAGCTCTCACAGCCCATCCCTGTCTACATCAGCCACTTCTGGTCGCCATTCCCAAGCTTACTGCCACCTCCTGCCATCACCTACTCATTAGCTAGAAGTGTCGTTGCCTTGCAAAACCACCTGCTCACAGGGAGACCACGTGGCCTCTCTGTGTGCCGGGACAGCCTGCACTTTACGCTCAGTTGCACACCACTGGGAGGCACAGAATGAGGTCCCAGCAGTCCTAGGAGCTGGTTGTTGTCCTGCGGCACTTGGAGCCCAGATGGAGGCACAAGGACAGAAGGACCCGGGGCTCCCCTGAGGCCGCATTGCTTCCATAAGATGTGCTTCCTGTGTTCTTTGTATCTCTTAACCATTAAACATCAACCATTCACTACTCACTTGGGAAGATTTTCATCACAACCCTTTCCATTGATTTCCTCCCCATCTTGCTTCCAGGGAAGAGAGTGAGTTACAAAATGGAGAGAGAAAAGGTTTTGCCAGGGGGAGCCCTACAGATGCTATAAATCCCATAACATGACACTGATAAAAGAAGGAAGCTCCACTTAGCGATCTTAGTAATTCTAGGTGTGTTATGTTTCAAATACAGCTTCTCATTTAACGCGTTTAATGATCACATGGAATAGGTGATAATATTCCCATTTTGCAAATAAGGAAACTGATCCTTAGAGAGTTCGTCACTTGCCGAAGGTTAGGCAGCGTGGTAGGAAAGCAAAGCTGGGGTCCACAGTCACCACTGCGTACTGCCTTCTTCTGCAAACACTGCCCTCTGCTCCGTCCCGGGCCACTGGGTGGGAAACCCCTGCATCCGTGTGTCTCCTCTACTCTCACACTCCTGCCTTACTCGCCACACTTCAGACAAAATATGTTGGGGGTGCGGAGCGTTTCCCCACACCAAGCACTTCCGTATCACCAGCTGGGTGTCCTACCATTAAATCAATTCTGACTCGGAGACAGGGCCAGGTCCCTGCAGTTAAGGGCTCTGTCCCACAGGACTGCCCACTGTTCTTCATGCGACAATCATGTCTGTCGCCTGTGCCCCAGCGGACTGGCCAGCTGGACATTGTTGGTTCCCAAGACCCTCTCCTGGGGTTTAAGTTTTCAGAGCTTCTCTCAGAACTCAGAGAAAGAGTTCACTTGCTGTTCACCAGTTTGTCATGAAAGGGTGTGATAAAGAATACAGATGAACACCCACATGGGAGAGCTTCATGGGGTGAGGTGTATGGGAAGGGCCGTGGAGCTCCTACGCCCTCTGTGGGGGTGCCACTTTCTCAGCACCTCCAGATGTTCAACAACCTGGCAGCTCTTAAACCCCCTGCTTCTGGGATTTTTATGGAGATTTCATTACGTAGGCACGATGAATTACGAACCCCATCTCCAGCCCCTCTCTTCTCTCTGGAGAATGTGGGTGGAGCTGAAAATCCCCAGCTTGTAATCACGGCTTGGTCTTTCTGGTGACCAGCCCACCCAGGAGTCATCCAGGACCCACCTAGAATGGCCTCATTAGAACAAAAGACACTGCTGTCACCTAGGAAATTCCAAAGAACCTAGGAAAGCAGTGTTGGGGACTGGGGTCAAAGACCAAATACTAGAACAAAAGATGCTCCGGGTGCTCTGGTCACTTAGGACATTACAAGGGTTTCAAGAGCCTTGAGCCAGGAGCCCGGGGCAGACAAATATGTGTATTTCCTATTATCGCACACGGTAACGATGTCTGGTTTCCCCCTGGTTACAAACACCAGCGCTGTCCTTGGTTGGACTGGTTCCACCACAAACTGAGAAAGGACAAGTTTTTGCTTGTGAAACCACACAACTTTCTGTCATCGCTCACCTGAGCCTCTGTGCTCAGCATTCCCCAGAATTCTCTACCTCCTCCCTCCAGAGTGCTTGTCACCTCTGCTGGGGCTCCCTCCTCTCACCTGATCTCCCCACTTGGCCCCAAGGCCAAATGCCACGTCCTCCCAGCAAGTCCTCAGCCCCTGGGCCCTCCATTCCTAAGGCTCCCGTACTTGCAAGTATGACGCAAAAATGTTCAATGAGTCGCCAAAACATTTTAAAGGCACTTCATTCTGGCTGAACACCACATTTAAACCCATTAATAAGTCTTTCGATGTTGATACGTATTTCCATCCTGTGTATAGAACTGTGTTTTTCAAGTGATACACACTCAAAAAAGATACAGAAAAGACAGGAGTGGGGAAGAGGGGATGGAGGGAGGCGGATTGGAGAAAGAATTCATGCGGCTAAGCTTTTCTTCTTTTCCTTGTGGGAAAGCAGTGATCTGGGCTTCTCGTTACACGAGCCTCTTATTTTGCCCATACAACAGTTCTATCCTGTTCTTTCCAGAGTGGAAGAAGGAGGCTGCAAAGCCGCACACCCTCCCAGCTGGGGATGCAGAAATGAGAGGGGCTATCGTGGCAACCCAGCAGGAGGAGCACATGTCAGCAAAATGCAATCAGCCCACGTCAAGTCTAGCGAGGAAAACTGGAGTTAACAACGCCCCTCTGCTCGTGAAAATTGTAGTGGCTGGAAAGGGAAAATGTATTTCAGGTGATAGCCGGTAATCAAGAGCCTTCACTGGGAGGCAAGCTACGAGAAGAGAGCTATCGTCAGCTAGATAATAGGGTTTAGGGTCCCAGGGTCTTTCTGACAGAGACGAGGCGGGGCTGTCACTGCGGTTGGCGTGGTGCGAAGGGAAAGCCCGGGCCTTGGGCGGACCCTCAGATTTCTTAACTTGTGTCACACTCGAGTGCTGAGTGTATAACAGTGGCAAGGATATTTACCTCAGAGGGTTGTTTGATAATTAAGTGAAATAATATATGAACAGTTCCTGGTAAATATCAGTCTTAGATGTGTACTTTTTCTCCTTCAAACTAAGCTTAAATGTCGTCCCCTCACATCACTGCCACTTAAGCCTTTTTTATAATTGTGAAGTAGAAACATGAAAGGCTGGAGCCAAAGATAGTCTGAAAGTCAGCTAATCCCATCCTCTGCTCTTACAAAGGTGAAAAGGAAATCCCAGTATGGTACCAAAGTCACATACTTTCCAGGACCCAAAGTGAAGACAGTTTGTGTGGCGGTTCAGAACCAGGGCCTGCTCTGCAGCAGGAGGTCCCACTCAGAGTAGCTCCCGCCTCTTCCTCTTTGTGGACACCCCGGCCCCCCCAGCACCTCCACCACCACCCACACACCCCATGTTTTTCCGAATAGTATTGGATGTGGCTTTGAGCTTGAGGGGGCAGCCATCCCGAGAACGGGGCAGCAGAGGGAAGCAGCTGGCCGCTGTCTCTGGAACCCAGCTCTGACACGTACAAGCTGTGACCTTCAGCAGTTTAACTGGACGCTGTAAATCTCATCAGTGCATTTTGGAATAACTTTATTGCCAACCTCACAAGGTTTATTTTAGGATCAAACGAGATTATCAGTGTGTCAGACTTTATCAAGTCTCAGACAATGTAAATGATGAAATACTGAGTAAATACAATTATTGTATACAGTTTAGCATGAGGCTTGATTCCGAATGGCAGGCTGAAAATTGCTCAGGGATTGCATATTTTAGAAGATCTTGGTGACAATGGATGAAATACTCATCAAAGGGGAAGAACTAAGAAGGGACGAAAAGCCCAGTTCTTTTCTCTCACATCTGATCAGAAACCTAAGTGCGTGCCACACCCCTGCGTTTTCTTCCTTGTATTCACTACCCAGCTGCCGTGTCCCCAGAGGGCAAGGCACACTCGAGACACACTGCACCTTGGTTTTCTTGCTCTGTCTAGCTCCCAGCCACTCCCCATCTCCTTATTAGCCACAGAAGCACCCACAGAAACCAGGCAGCTGCTGCTGGACGCCAGGCCCACTGGGGCTGTCCTGGGGGTCACAGGGGCCAAACATTCCCCCACACTGAGTTGCCCCAGCTGTGGGCCATCTGGGGTGGAAGGCTTCCTCCCCAGGAAGGGGACAGCAACAGTGCCAGGTGTTCGTAACAGAGGTCGGCGTGGAGCGTTTTATTAGGCAATCGTATATTTTCATTAGTATCGGTGATGAAGCACTTAGGTTTTTATTGGGAGTTTTAATGTTTCATTTTGCCGCATACTTTATTGTCACACTGGCCCATTGCCTGCTGGGGCAGCCTTGCTTGCTCTTCTCCTCTGTGCAAATCCTTCCAGACAATTCCTTCCACTAAGCTTCAGCCGTATGATTACTTCCCACCTGCTTGGGAAGACAGCAGGGTCGTTTAAGTCTATGAAGTCAATGACAAACAGAGCTCATAATTGTTACGTCCTCACTATTTCCTGATGCCCTCAGAATGCTGTCGTGAGGTTAATGGTCTGACTCAAGCAGGAGCTGGCTAAAGGTGTTTGGGGACATGAGGAGGCAGCTCCTCTCTATTCCCTGGGGGGGAGGGTGACAATTGTAGTGTCCAAAAGCCCTTTGAGGTCATCTAATCACCACAACACCTGACTTGAAGGAACTGCAGTCCCGGAGGGAGAGTGACTTGAGCAAGGTCACACATGGAGGTGGGGGGCGGGGGTGGACTTCCAGACCAGAGTTTGTCCACTGGGTGCTGTTGGCTCCACTGTCGGGCAAGGGTCAAGCTCTGACCTTGAGAAGGCTCAAGAGCAGCAGTCCTATCCAAGGGTCGCCCGAGGAGATTTCAGGAGCCAACCAGCTTGCCCCACCTCCTGTGTTGCAAGTCAGGAAATCGAGGTGAACAGAAGAGAAATGATGAATGGCCCAAGGTAACACAACATCTGATGCCCGCCAACCAGTTCCCAAGCCAGACAAAAACCACTGACTGTCTGCTCACAGCTGGGGCCTTGAAAGGAACAAAATCACTTTATGAAGTACCGTGTTATCTAAAGACATGTGCCAGAGTGGAACTGTGGGATACCTACACATGTTATCACGGTAACTACTCTGCATTTTCTGTGCCGTGTGGTAAACTGAATGTGCTGAAGCCTTATAGCCAGAAAAGCAAGGGGTCAGACCCTGAATCCACTCTGCACGCGCAGGGCGATCCCAAGTCTCAGTTTCCTAATCTGCAGCATGGAGATAAAATCACCCACCTTGAGGTATTGGGAGAATCCAGCCAGGCACTGTGTGTAAAACACCTTGCCACCGGCAGAAGGGCCGAGGGATGTGTGGTAGTTATTGTGATTGCTGTAACCAATTATTGCACAGAGAGAAGAAAGGTGTTAGGACGGCGGCACTGACTGGGGGCACAAGTCTTCCAAATCCCCTCCGTAATCAATGACCTGCTTGCTCCCCAACTGCCTGAAAAACACTGTATTGGGCATAAAGAGTCTATAAGGAGCCTGTTGAATTTGCTACGGATAAAAAATTCTTGCAACAAATAAAGGGTTAAAAAGTAAGTTAATGGAGGTAATACATTAGAGAGGGAAATCGGGGTGAACTGGAAGACTGATTTTTAGAAAGGGAACCCAGGTGAATGCAGCAAAAAAGGCATCAAAGCAACTCCCGAGAGAAACTCCTTTGTTCTCTTCAGCATTTTGCACAGCACGCAGTGTGTGATGTGACCAGCGAGGGTGTGAAACCCTGAAGGAAGCGGGCTTGGGGACCAGGGACCTTGTGCCTGTCCTCTTTTAAGAAAGGAGGCTGTGGGGGGGAGAGCTGGGAGGAGCCAAGGAGAGGGTCCGTGTTCTCCTCTGCACCGGAGCCCAGATGTGAGAGGGGTGCAGAAAGAGTTCACACTGCCTCCACTTGCCTCACCCACATCCGAGGCATCTTTCTAGAATATACCGAGCAAGTGGGTTTCATAGACTAATGCCTGGGGGTGATTTTAGAGGAACTTCCGAGATTCTGAGACAAGAAATCCTGAAGCAAAACTGTGTTATGAGAACTGATCAGGAAATAACATCATCTCGCACACATTCCGATGCATACAGAAGCAACAGTCTCGAGACACCGAGAGATCTGGGGGCTGCGTCTGCACACCCGGGCACCTCACTTAGGACTGCAGACAGGCGAAGCTCAGTCTGTCCCCAGGCGAACACGTGAGGCCGCACAGAGTGCCTCGTATGCACAGGGCTCCACAACACTTCCCACCCGGAATCTCCTCATTTGCTCCGCATTCCTCTGCCTCCTCATGCCCTGCGGTCCCCTCCTTTCCTCCAAGGAAGCACCAGCGTCCACAGCTATGGTTGTCACCTGCCCACCAATGAGCACCTGAGTCACAGGGCAGCAGGCTGGCAGGTGCCCACTCCCCTATCGCTGAGAGGAGACGTTAACAGTCTTCTGCCAATGCGCCCAGAGCTTTTCTCCTCTGGACCAGAAAGCTGCCGGTCCTCACTGTTCAGTACAGTTCTCTGTCCTTCAGTCTTCCGACACTCCTGCTCCATCATCTGCCTGCATCCTTGATCCATTTTGGTACCTTTCATGAGATGCACATACTCCGCATGAATGTGGGGTGCCCCCTGAAGCTCCATGGAGGAAATATAAGGTTGCTAAGCAAAAGAAGAGTCAGGTTCTTGGAGTGTAGTGGCCTGTTCCCTGCAGTGACTGTACCTGCCTTCAGTCTGCTGGTCCCAATGGCATGCCCTGCATACAGCATCCCGCAGCCGGGGCTCATCAGCTGACCCAGCCACGCTGGTGCCAATTTCAGCTTGTTCCCCTTCTCTTTCTCTCCTGTTCAAGTTCTGTGTGGAGGGGGGAGGTGGTGAAATACAAGGATAAGCCTGTGGTTAGACGAAGCTTCCAACATGTTTTCTTCAGTTTTGAACTTAGGCAAAGGCTTCTCTCCTGAGGAGAGCACCCACCCTTCAGTGAAAGGCTATCATGGGTTTGGAGCCGTATCCTCATCTAACCACGAAAGCACCCACGGTTTAGTGCAGCGGTGCACACGCTGTGTACAGTAGGTGTGGTCCGTGTGGAGGTAAACAGGTCGCCTACGGGCCTCTCAACAATCACCAGCAGGTCTTCACTGCCCAGTCCCTTCTACCAGCAGGGCCACCGGCTGAGCTGGGAGCTTCCCAAACTCTCAGACTGGAATGGTAGATGGATACACTGCGGTGATTTTTAATTATATACATCACACCCCCAGCTGATAGTGCAACAATCATCCAAGCAAGCTAGGTCCAGAGGAGGGAAGGGAGGTTTATCGACGCATACCGGCCCTCACATTTTACATGTCCTCTCCTGAAGAAGCCATCTGCGGCCCACACCTGGCCTGTAGCCCCTCCTTCATCAACCACAGCTTCACTTCGGCACCTCTCGCTTCTTCCTGAGGGTTCTGTCTCAGCGTTTGGTTAGGGTTTACCTTCCTTCCTTTCTACTCTCCTTATCTAGGGCTGGAGCTATTTCCTCTCAGCCCCAGACTGAACTTTTTACCGCTTTCCCTAACACCAGGACGCAGAGTTGCCTGGCTCCATAGTTATACTTTAGATTATCGTTGAAAGCACACATCCCAAGTCTGCAAGGGCTATGCAAATAGTGTAAGTGAGCGAAGGAGGCCGGGAGTAAGAAAATGATAAGAGGAAATCTGGAGAGCATGGGTTTCTGGCAAATGCACACCCCATCTAAAGCCATTTGAAACAATTGTTTAAACATCATGCAGGCCAAACAAAACACGCATTGACTGTATGCAGGCTGTGAGTCGGTGGCACGTGCAGTGACCTATCTCACGCAGTCTACAGCCTAGGGGCCTGGGAAGCTGGTGTTCACACGTGTTACCAGGGCCTGGGTGTCTTACGTGGGGAACTATAAAAACAACTACGCATTACAAAAGTTAAAATAAAACGTGCTTAAAAATGCAATGAGACACATGTTCCAGGAGCTCAGAGAAAGGAGTCATTCATTTTAATTAAGAGACCAGGAGGGATTTGCCACCAGAGCACACGGTGAGAAAACAAAAACTCTGCCATAAAAAGGAATGAAATGCTACCATTTGCAACAACATGGGTGGACCCAGAGGGTATGATGCTCAGTGAAATAAGTCAGACAGAGAAAGGCCAATGCCATTTGATATTACTCATCTGTGGAATCTGAAAAACAAAGTAAATGAACAACAAAACAGAAACACAGATACAGAGAACAAACTGACAGTTGCCAAATGGGAGGCGGTTGGGGACTGGGTGGCAAAGGGGAAGGGATTACAATGTACAGACTGGTGTTACAGAATAGCCGCGGGGGCGTGAAGTACAGCACGGGGAGGACAGAAAGTAATGTTGTGGTAACCATGTGGGTGCCAGGTGGGTGCTACACGCATCGGACGGACCGCTTCGTAAGTTACACACATGCCTAACCACTGTGAGGTACACCCAAAACTAATCTAATATTGAATTTCAACTGAAATTGGTAAATAAAGTCAATAAATAAAAATAAAAAGTCTACGGTGTTCCATCAACTGCTAAAGATGTTCGGGGTCATGGTTTTATGCTCGCTGTCTTCCTGTCCTTGTCCTAGGTAAATGTGAATCTGGATGGCGTGTACTTCAGACTCGTCCCGTGGTTTAGAAATAACTTCATATGCCGGTAGTTCCATTTGGAGTTTCTGTCTTTAACGCTCTTGCTCTGGTTCAGTAACTCTTTCCCCAGTAATGAGGTGGATGCAACTGCTCAAGTGCCCGCCACTGTGATTTCACCAGCGTTACCTTTTGTCCACGTGACAATTTGCAGTCACCAAATGTGTCACCAAGGCAAGGCCCATCACCCCAAAGCATATAGATCGGCATGTTTTTATTTACTTCTGCAATTGTCTGATAAACTCTCAAAGGAGGACTATACTTCACTGAATAATTTTCTAGTAGAGTCCAAATTTTCAAATACTTTCATGGCAAATTTTTCAATATTTTCTGAAGTGTCCCTATTTCCTGCCTGCATTCCCAGTCTACCCCACTAGCCAGGCAAGCAAACAGGGACAAATGGGGCCAGTCACCAAGAATCTGGTGGAGGCTGTGGTGTGCTTCCTAACTTGGGGTATACCCACCTGTGTATCCCAAGATCCTAACTGATCCAGCAACTCACATGATCCAGTTACTGTAATCTACAATTTGTCGATAATTCGGTTTGTTGGCACTGCTTTACCTCCCCGCCTCCCCAGAGGACCCTGGCACTATTCACAGATCTTCACCTAGGGTACGTTAAGCTCAAAGTGCTTTCGACTCACACGTGTGGTTGAGGCCAGATAACAAGACGGGTCTTGGTTGGGAGGGCTCACCTCCGCGTGTGGCGGGCAGTCCTGACTGCGAGTGAGCAAAGAGGTCGGCACATTCCTGAGAGTTTATTCCCCCAAATAAGCAAGCTGGGATCATGAGGGCGACAATTTTCGCAGCACTTAATTCTTGGTGCACTGAGCACATTAGACACATGATCTCATTTAATTCTCATAATAATCCTGTAAGATAACAATCATTATCTGAATTTCAAAGATTGAAATGAGGCTTAACAGAGTTAAGTAACTTGCCCAAGGTCACACAGCTAGGGAGTGGAGAGGCAGGATTAAATCAGTCATTCTGGCTACAAAGTCTGAGTTTTAACTGCTGTTCCATGCACCTCCCGGTCTCCACATCCTAGGAGACCTGGCTATAGATCCATTTAGTCTTGAGGGATCTGGGCTCCTGAGCTGTCCCTGAGGTCCTTTGATTTTAGAAAGCATCTACGAGGGGACCCCCAAAAATGGAAGTATCTTCTGAAGGGTGGGCTCTTGTGGCACAGGCTTCTCCCACTAGGTAAGTGTTCTAGGAACCCATCTGTAGCGGTACACCAGCTGGTGGTGCTGTGAGAGGCCATGTTTGGCTTCAGTGAATTTTTTTTTTGAAGACGCAATGCATTTGCCCATTTCACAATGGGTGATTTACAAGCGCACCTGCCACACCACGCTGAGTGCTCAGCAGTGTTTGGCCAAAAACAGCACGACCCCCATACCCCTCCTCCTTATTCACCCAATCTTGCCCCAAGTGACATTTTTTTGTTTCCCCAAATAAAAAAAGTCCCTAAAGGGGAATGTTTTGCTGATGTGGAAGAGATGAAACAAAAAATGGCAGAAGCACTATAAAGCACCAAAATTGATGAGTTCAGAAACTGTTGTGAGCAGTGGAAAAAACATCTTGATAGGTGTATTGCATCCAGTGGAGAGTACTTTGAAGGTGACAGAAGTTTAAATGTGTAAGAATAAACACACAATTTTTTACAAGTAAGTTCCAGGTGTTTTGGGGTACCCCCTGATACAAGATGGTGTGGACTTCAACTGATGGGTTGAGACAGACATCTAGTAACACTTCAGAAGTCCATGGAGGAGGTGATCATTTTAGTAAGCATTGTGTAACATATCAATTTACTAATTATGATATGTAAATTAGGAAATTATTTCCAATTGATATTAAAACTTATTTTATATCTATTCTGTACATGGTATCATATTCTAGTTATGTATGTGGTACTGATATTTTCCAAAGGAAAATGAAAATGGATGGGTGAGCCCTGGCCAGTTGGAGCATCATTCCACAGACTGAAAGGTGGCAGGTCTGATTCCCAGTCAGGATGCATGTCCAGGTTGTAGGTTCGAGCCCCAGTTGGGGAGCATGTGAGAAGGCAACCAATCAATGTTTCTCTCTCACATTGATGTTTCTCTCCCTCCTTCTCTCGCTCTCAAAGCAATTTAAACGTTTTTTAAAAAGACAGGAGATACTTTAAAATAAAATGGATGGCTGAAGTGGCATTATCTTAATAGAGACAAGAGAACATAGTATTGGATGAAATTCAGAACAGCTTCATAAAGTAAGAAACAAATATAAGTTAAGACAAGGTATTTACTTTCAATGAGTTCAGAGTATAGATGGAAAAACAAAAAGTAAACCCATAATGGTAGTGGAGTCTTATGTTAGATTAATACAGAGTACAGAGTTCAGTATATATATATATATATATATATATACACACACACATATATACACACACGCACACATATATATACACACACATATATATACACACACATACACACGCACACACAGCAGAATAATGTGTTCATGTTAAAGATCAATAATTGAGACCAGTCAGACCTTTTCAGGTCTATTTCAACTTTTCAAATAAACTATTTTAGTGAATTATAATAGACATACAGTAAAAAGAAAAAAGAAACAAATCATAAGCATATGGGGTTGGCCAAAATGTTCATCTAGTCCTTTTCTGTGCAACGGCTCTAGTAGCACTTAGCTGTCTGGAACTTCTTTCGAAACAACTTTGTAGATTGTATTGTGACAGCTGTCATAGAGAGTGCATTTTTAAAAAATCAAGATTGGTGAATTTTTACGCAACCACCTTAATATTGAAGATGGAAGAAAATACACAACATTTTAGGCATATGATGCTGTATTGTTTCAAGAAAGGTAAAAACACAACTGAAACACACAAAAAAAATGTGCAGTGTGTGGAGAAGGTGTTGTGACTGATCGAACGTGTCAGAAGTGCTTTGTGAAATTTCTTGGTATTATTGACATTTTGGACAAATAATTCTTTGCTGTGGGGCTGCCTTATGCACTGGAAGAAGTTTGGCAGCACCCCTGGCCTCTACCCACTAAAAGCCAATAGTGGGAGATAGCTGACATATTCAAAATATCCAAATCAATAAAGCTATTGGGGAAAATGAAAACTGTGCCTTTTATTTGACAGGAAAAAACAAAGCAGACTTTTTGGCCAACCCAATAGATCAATAAATTTTGACAAAATGAATGCACCTAAAAGCCACCACCCATAACAAGGTGAAGTCTGCAGAATAGAACGTTACAGGTGCAAAGGCTGGAGAGGGCTAACTTGGGAAAGGGCAGCCCAGCCGAAGCCGTTCAGCACTGCCTCTCTTGTAGGATGATGTTCCATGGCTCAACCAGCCAGCTACCGGTGGAAGCCAAGGATGTGAAAGAGCTTTCACTGGGAGCTTCGCAAACTGAGACCCAGTGAGAGCTGAGCTTTAATGACAGGGCAGATGCCAGGCCTCTTCAGAAGTGGGAGACCAGCATCTGCCTGTGTCTGTCACCTTTACCTCTATTTTGCTGTCGTTTTCTATTCGTTCAACTTGACACGTGGAACACTTCTCCTTCCCAGGGCTCTGGACCCAACAAACATCTGAGAGGAGTTGTGTTCATCTCAAAATCATGTACGGCTCACACACAGAGATACCTTTCTTTCCATGGGCCAGTGATGACAGCTGGCACTGTGGCCAAAGGCAGTTTCTATGACCAGCTTTCAGATGCTTTCTGTGACCAAGTAATTTTGTGGAACACTGTCCCTAAAGCCCCAGCCTCATGACTGCCCCCAAATTGAACTCATATGTCCCTTTTCCTAATCTATTTCCCCCCAAGGAATTGTACTCTCGCGGCAGGAGTTCAGGCTTGCATCCTTGCATCCCAGACTTCAAGACCTAGAGTTTTTCTGGAAGTCAAAGCTTGCAGAGTGCTCTCCTATGTTATCTCACTTGATCCCTACCGCCCTTCAAGGAGGAGGGTCTCTGTGCTTTTTTACTAGGAGTTTAAGTCTCAGAGAGGTTAAGAAGCTTGCTCAAGGTTGTGACTGTCAAGCTGGGACTCAAATCTTGGTATTTGGATTCCAGATTCATCCTGTTCACACCCAAACAGAAGCCAAAAGGCGGGAAGCGGCACCTTCATTTTGCTTGGTACCTTACAGGGTTTCAAACACATCTGAGCCAATATCTTAAGGTTCAAATAAGTTATGGAGAGCTCTGGATTTCCACTCTTCTCAGGAAGACGATCTGGCAATCAGGCTTATATTAAGGCTCATCAGCAACCACTGGCAGCCAAATAGCAGCTGCCCCTGTGAGCCTAGAACCTGTGCTCCAGGCAGTCCCAGGGCCCGCCCACCATGCCTCACCCTGCCCCTGGCACTTAGGTCTACTGTTGGCTTCCACTTACCGTGATGCTCAGGCTGCTGTTCCTCACACAGGAAAGAGATATTTCTTTGCACCTGTGACTCCACTGAAATTAGGAACATGACAAGACAGCTTGAGATGACCTCACACTTCCAGAAAAATGGACAGAGCTATTTTTTTTTTCTTTTGGTAAAGTCTAGTCTCCGAAGCTTAACAGGAAACAAAGTGCATCTGCTCAAAGCACACGCCGCTTACCTTCTCCTGTCTCAGAAACCCCCTGGCCCCGGCCAGCATGGGAGCCCACAGCTGTCGCACCAGCCCAGGCTGGCTCCCGAGCAATTGCAGGACACTTGTAATGGGTCTCTAGGTCTCTGGACTCTCTCCGCTTCAGCCAGCTGCAAACTGACTTTTACACATATTACACCCTTGCCCACCATCTTCAATGGCTCCCCAGTGCTTTCGGAATAAAGTCCAAACCCCTTAACTTGGTGCTAAGGATCACAGGCCAACAGTTTCTCTCATTGGACTCCTGCTAGCCATGAGGCTCTCAAATCTCACTGCAGTCCAATTTAATTCAATTCAGTTCAACTTGACACAGATGAACTGCATGCTTTCCAAATACGAAGCAATATGCCTGGCCCCGTGGGAGGCAAAGAAAGGGAAGAAAGCAGGTTCCTGGCAGTGCTTGGGTGAATTGAAGGTAAATGAGGGTAAGTCTCAGACTCACAGAACTCAAGGGAAGGGGAAACTCATGACCTTTAAAGAGAGGTGTCTTCGGGGTTCTGAGGAGGAAGGTATTACTTGTAATTGGCCTGGAGCTGCTCCCTTCCACCTTCTGCTGTTCCCCTGACTATTTCCCAACCTCCCAGCACCTTGTACAATCCCACTGCCACCTGCTGCTGTGCTGCTCCTCCTGTCTGAGCAGCTCTTTCACGCAGCCCTTGCCTTTCTGTTACCACTCTAGTTTGCCCACCTCATTAGCCTTCCCTGATGTCCTCAGCCCGGAGAGCACCCTCCCAGCCCCTCATGGGCAGAGTGGGGCTTATTATAGCTTGGATTTTGAGTCACCTCTCAGCAGCATGTGCTAGGCCGTCATCCAACCCACACAGAGGCTGCCGAGGGTGGTGGACACGTCACAAGTGCTTTTGCCTCACTACTGTTGAAAACAGATGACTCCAATAAAAATGTGTTGGCTTATTCGTTATGCTCACAGAAAAAGGCCCTGCAGACACGCACTGCTGCAATGCTGGTTTAGACGACATTTTTTCCCAGGGTCTCTCTTGGGTCAAACAGATATAGCAACTCACCACGCTGGTCTTCTAAAAATAAGCCTCTGAGCCTCGGTAGCCACAGATGGCATGCATCCTCCCTGGCCTCCGAGTCTCTGAGTCACTGCGTAGAATGGAGCCCCCAGCAGCCCACAGTGGACGTGTGGCAAGGACGAAAGAACTTCTGTTGGTTGAAGCCACTGAAAACTTGGGACTGTTTGTCAGTGCTACAGAGTCTACCTCCCCTGAGAGCTCCCGTGGGCTAGAGAGTGGCGGGGATGAGAACGGAACTCGGGTTTCCGGGTGACAGCTCCAGGGATGACGTGCGGGAGACAGGTGAAAGAAAAGTAGTCTTCTTCACTTTAAAATGAGAAGTTCTTTCACTCTCTCGTTCTTTAATTCAGTAAAACCCACACTTACTGACAATCTGCTACCTATCTGTACCAGACTAGGGATACGCAGGTGAATAAGTAAGGCTGAGTGGGACAGCGAGTGAATACCACACGTGTACAACATACGTGTTGTAAGTCACCTGTGTGTGCGGTGCTCGAGGACAGTTTCTCGCCCTTCCCCCACCCCCAGCTGCCTCAGAGAGTCAGGGAAGCTTCCCAGCTAATTTGTCCCGAGAGGCCCTGAGGATGGAAAAGGAAAAGATGCTGCAGGCAGGAGGGACAACACTTCAGTTCTCAGAAACAAAAAGAGATTGAGGTTGTGTGGTTTCTGGGGAGAAAGAGAGAAAGTTTAGACATAATGTACCAAGGAGTTTGATTTCATCTTTCAGGCCATGGACAGCCACTGAAAGATTAGACGGGAAGTAGCAATGGGACACCTGTCAGGAGCTTATTGCACTAATCCAGGTGTGCGGTGACAAAAATCTAACCAAAAATGGCACCAAGGGCACAGCGAGGCACAAGTGTTCCTTTCTGTCCTGTGCTTCCATTAAGGGGACTTTGGGCTATAAGGCGACAATGAAGAAATCTCTTCTTCGGAGAACAACCAAGACTGTTCCCAGCAGGGTTCCACAGCAGAGTCCCCGGTATTATAAAGGGGACGTCCCGGAAATCCTGGCATCTTTCCAACCGTCTTCATCCAGGCCGAGGTGACTCTGCAGAGCTGGCCTGGGAATAGTGACATTTAAGAAAGTCTCTGGAAGAAATCAGACTTGCTCTCTTCCAGTGCCGTGGAGATTCATTAATCCAGTGTAAAACTATAATTAAAAATAATCTCCTTTTCTTGGAGAAGTGGGGAGGGAAGGGGTTTCAGAATGAAGCAACAAATAACTAGGCTGATTACCACAGTCAGAACATGATAGCAACTTACAAATTTTTACATTTCACGGAGGGAGCGGCAAGCTTTCGTGTTGAACACATGTGATATCATTGTATTACGGCCTCTCGCTCCCATTCCCACCTTTGGTCTCACGTGCTTCTCACAAGTTCTCTGTGAGGCACTGGGTGACCCATTTCATAGATGAGGAAACTATGGCCCAGCATCCATTAGCAACGCAAAACCCAAGGTTTGCACAGCACACGAGAGCACGGTTCCCTTACTCTCAGTCCAGAGCTCTCACCAAGCCAGTACCCACTGGAGCTGCAAGGTGGGCATAGGGGCCCAGGGTCCTGCCCCATGGTGGGCATCTCTAGGGCAGAACCACCACCAAACGCACATGGAAGAACATGAGCTGTGGGGTCAGGGAGACCTGGACTGGACCCTGCCTGTGCCACCTACCAGCTGCATGGTCCAAGACCATCAGGAAAGACATCTGGGACCCTGTTTCCTCATCTGTGAGATGGGGTGAGTCCTTAGTCCTTGAACAAGTGTTTATGGAGCGGTGACACCCTGTCCGAGGTGCTGGGAGCAGAGCAGTGAATGAAACCAAACCTGTCCCTTCATGGAGCTTGTATTCTAGCGTTTTGGGTGGGGAAGACAGGCAGTATCTATTCCACAGAGCTGTTTTAAGGGTTAAATGTGATAACTCTGCACATAGTAGGTGCTGCAGAAACACTCACCCTTCGCCTGTCCATCTCCTCCACAGGACGGTGTCCCAAAGGGAGGCCGTAAACAAGGGAAGTTTCTTTTACTTTCCACCGGACCCATCCCCTCCCTGGTGGACCCTCCCCCTCCTCCCAGAGCCTGTGCTCCATTCTTCTGAGTACTCAGCCCTACTCAAGAGCACCCAGACATGGGTGTTGCAAGGTCAGCCTGCTCCCAAGGACCACACCTGTGAATAGGGATTCTAGCAAAAAAAACACCTTGAAGACCTGAAGGGGTAAATCTGGAGCCTGGATTTTCAAGCGGTGTGACAGGCCCTGGGGATCCAGTTTAGATGTCCCTGACTCATCTGCAAATCATGCCGTGAAGGTGGGCATCTGGTGCACAAGGCAGGCCCTCCATCATAATCACAGGCAGAGCGCTACACAGGGCAGGGCGCAGGGACAGTCGGCACTTTTCCTGCTGAGATTCTGGAAGTTTTAAGGGGAAAGGAGAGAAAGGAAGCCCTGAACTGGCTCACTGGTCTCTCTCTCTCTCTCTCTTTCCGTCTCCACACTGCCCCCCTCCCCTCACCCCTCTCCACTGCAACCAGAGCAGTGAGATTTTGCAGACCAGAGTTCCCAAAGGATTCTAATGCGGCCCTGCAGCTCTAATTCTCCAACCAGGTTACTCCAGCCAGGACCTTGACCTTCCACTTAAAATCCAACCCTTGCGGGAAGCACAGTCACAGGTGATGGACTGGAATCACAGCTTCCATCCTCTGCAGTAGGGTCCTCAGGCCCAGCCCTCTGAGATGCTGTGTTAATTGTGGGTGACAGAAGCCCTCCCAGGAGGCTAAGGGGGCGTGCCATGCCCTGCTGGGGAGGCAGGGTCTACCATCAGAAAGTAAGGCCTTTCACTCAGCAAGGGGAGCTCAGACTTCAGATGAAGTAAGCTTTGAGAGAAGGCACCAAGTGCCAGGGATCTTGTCTTGTCCCTGAGGCCAGGGACAGGTGAGGAAGACAGAGAATGCACTCCTGACCTAGGAAAGAAGCCAAGGAAAAGAGCTAGACCAGGAGGTCTCACTACCCCAGAGACAAAGGCCCCTTATCCAGCACCTGGGGCCTGGCAAAGGCTTCCCCTAGTGTCAGTGGAAAGAAATCGACCTTCTCAGACTTGCCCCACACAGCACACTTCAATTCAGTGAAGACTGATTTAGCCCCCAGAGGTGCCAGAGCAGGCCGAGTTCTGGGACATACAAAGATGCAGCAGGCAGACTCTTCCCCCCAGGGGCTCGGGTTTGCATCAGAGGACACCAGGAATTCGGGGACAGATGAAGACCCACTGGAAGCTCCTGCTCTGTGAGATGCTCTCCGGCACCTGCGGAAACCGATTCAACTGCTGTGAGGCTTAGAGACAATCCTTGCAGAGAGAAAGCCGGCCGAGTAGCCGTAATCGAGCACCTGCATGCCTAACCCTCACCATGCATGACCATGCTGTGCCATCACACACGCCCCGTGTGGAAGTCCCCATTACTGCTTCGATTACTCCCATTTCTCAGAAGAGCAAAATGAGGCTTCGAGGGAGGAGAGAGCAGCCCAAGGTTGCCTAGTTACGGATGAAGGAAAAGGCATAACATGCAGATATGCTGCCGCAAGGGCTCAAAAATAGTTTCAGTGAGCAAACCATTCCACCTTCCGAAAGACATAAAAATCAGGATGGCTTTGCTGAACCAACAATAAACACAGTGGGTTTGGTTTTCATTTGACGAGGAAAGGAGGTCGAAGCAAGAAACTAACACAACCTGAGCTCCACTAGGTGCTGGCACTACAGGGTGCCGCTTGCTCGTGCCACCTCGCCAACCCTCCCCCCAACAAGAGCGCGAAGTCAGCATGCCAGCAGGACCCGGAACCTTAGAGAAGACTATGCCCAGGGTCACAGATGCAACCCTGGGTGTGACAGTGCCAAACAGGTCGCTGTCCCACACTGGTACCCTTCTGCCTAGGAACCAATTTTGTAGAACAGATAAACAGAACGGAGACGGGGCAGGTTGGGGTGTGGGGGGTGGTGACAACTTAGCACCTTGAAGAGAGTAGGGAGAAAAGCAGAAGGAATTTTATCCATGGTCCTAAGCGCCAGACAGGAAGCAGACGAAGTTTTCCTGGAGGTGAGGCTGAGCTGAGCCCTGATGGGGGCTGGGTTTGACGGAGCCCAGCCGCAGGTGTTGTGGTGAGGGGAGCAGGAAGGGAGAGCTGGCTCTTTGTCATGCCAAGCTCTTCCTTCAGCGGGAAGGTTGGCGGTAAACCCGAGGACTCGGTGGCTAAAGGCAAAGCACTTTCGAAGGCACTGCTAGCAAACAGCTTTAATTGCACCAGGCAATCCCTGCCGTCCCCTCAACAGATAAACAGCTGCCACAGAAGGCATTAATTGGAATGACTTAAATAGCTGCCGTTCATTTACTGTCACAAGGCCGGCAATTCTTTGGGCCTCCAATGGGCAGGCTGGTCGGGCTCGATGCCCCACCCCCTTTCCACTCGCCCCCTAGCCCTCCCGGGTCCAGCCTCCGGCCCCTCCTCCCCTCCTTTTGGAAGCGGCGCCGGATCAGCGTTTTTATTTCATGTTGCCTGATTTATTTGTCCTGTGACGCTTTCATTTCAACTTGGAGAATGTTCAAAGTAAAGCTCACCCTGTTACAGACTTAATTGGACCATATTTCAGTCCCAGCGCATCTGTTCAGTGTGGCTTCCTTATCCTGGGTCCATAAACTTTTATTAAGTTATATATCAGGGAATATACATGTATATTTCACTAACATGTTTGGGGTATTTTTCTCCTTTTCCCTTTTTTTCTTGTTTTTATTCTCGCCACTCGGGAGGGATGCTGATGGGCGCAGAGGGAGATGGAATAAAATTTACTCTACTTCCCTACCTTTGTTTAAAACGAAAGGACGGGGTCACATTAACCTCCTTCGCGAGGCCGCGCGGAGACGGCGGAGCCGGGATCCGGTAATTTCCAGTGGGTTCAGTGGGTGTGTTTGATATGCTAATTCTCAGCTCCCGACAGCCCGGCCCGCCGGGAAATTTGCTTTTCAATGGCTCGGCTCACCGAGGGAGGGGAAAGAGATAAGGGAAACGGGGTAATTTTGAAACACAAAACAGACTTAAAGCCGAACAGCAAAAAACGATTCCCTCAATCCTGTTTAGTAATTTGAAATATCATTTTAAAAGAGATGCAAAAGTACCATGCCACCCGGAGGGAATACAGGCTTCTTCCCTGGGGTCCTGGTTGGATGGGCGAACCTGTGTGTTCCTAAGGTCACAATGGTCGCCGCATGCTGGAACAAATGATCCCGCCCTTGAAAGCCATCCCAGCTGTACTCCTTGCCTGGGCTCAGGGCCTTGCTGAGTCCCTGGTAGAGGGCAGTAGGGGAAGATTTCCCCAAAGAAACTTGGAAAACAGAGACTGTCAGGGGACACACAGAGTGACAGCATGCTGGCACTGGCACCAGGTCCATGTGTCCAGAGAGCTCTGTGCTCTCCAACGGGTGCAGCAAACCTCAGGTTCAGCTTGCATCCACAATTGCTGTGTTGGTATCCATTGAATTTTAAAAGCTCATCAAAATTCCCAAGGCCAAGTGCAACCCTTTCCAACATCACTCCAACCTGCATATATCCATATATCAGCCAGCTAATTGGATCCGCTGCTCAGCTTCAGGCCCTGGGAGAGTATTTTCTTAATAGATTTGGGGGCCTCCCATGCCAACACCCATCACCCTCCCCTCCCAGCACCACCCTGGTTATGGCTGACTTCTCCAGTCAGTCATTCATCCCTGGTTTGTTGGGGGAACGGGTGTCTTTATCTTGCTCCCCTCTCCCACTCATGACCTGGGGATCTTCACATGCTGTTCTGAGAACCTGGAGGAACCGACCCTTTCTCTGTCAAAGGGCTCTCCACATTATCTTCACCGCTTTATGTTTGGACACCATTCAGTTAAAGGTTATCTTGGAGAGAGAATATAGACTGGGCAACCAGACAGAGCTGGGATTGAATTCCAGCTCAGCCATTAGTTCTGAGGCTTTAGACAAGTTATTTAACCTCCCTGAGCCTGTGCAAAATGGATATAATTTAATTACCAGCAGGGTATCTTGAGGTGTAGAGATAGTCCATGAAAAACCATTTAGTGCAGAGCCTAGCTCATGGACTTATTATTATCATCATTATTTTAGTAATAGTATTATTATAACCTTACATTTATCATTACCATATTATTTTGTTATTGTTATTATTGTTATGCTGTTCTTTTATTGTTATTAGTAGTAGTATTTTACACATGAAGAAGCTGATCCAAGAGATCCATTCATCGATGTCCATTTTTAAATGCTGCCGAACTGAAAACATCAGTTGTGTGCGTGTACCTGGTGCTTCCCTACCCCCGCCCCACCCCGTGCAACCACCTCAACTAAGTGCTCTAAGCAGAGCTCATGCAGGGAGCCGGGGACGCAAAGGAGGACTGGCTGGCTGGGAAACTGGGAAAGGCATCTGAACAGCTGTGCCTTTACAGATGGGTTTTGATGAAGGAGCATGTGTTTACCGGGCAAAAAAGCAAGAACCACGTTAAAAGTAGGAAAAAAATGATATATGCATAAGCTGGGGATGAAGGGCGCGTGATGTGTTGGGGGCTAATTAGGAGTTCGCAGTTCTACAGGAATACCGGGTAAGAAGTGGCTAACGGGTGCAGCTGACAGCCTACTGCATTTGCTATTTATTGCTGCTTAATAAGTTATTCTAAAACATAGCTTAAAGCAACAAACATTTATTATCTCACAGCTTCTGTGGGCTGGGAATCCAAATGCACCTCGGCCAGTGCCTCTGACTCTGGGTCTTGGGTCCAGCAAGGGCAGTCAGGATGTCAGCGGGGACTGCAGTCACCTCAAGGACCTGCTGGGCGCTGATGCCCTTCAAGCTCATGTGACTGCCGGCAGGATTCAGTTCCTCACCAGCTACCTGCCTGAGACTTCCCTCCTGTCCTCCTGGTGTGGGCCTCTCCATAGGGCGGCTTAGAGCATGGCAGCTGGCTTCACCAGAGTGAGCAAAATCAGAGGGCAAGAGAGCAAGACAGTGCCAGCACACTGAAAGTCAAGGTCATTTTTATTCATCTCAGATGTGCCATTCCATTGCCTTTGCCACATTCCACTGTTGAGAAGTGGGTGAGCAGAGGGGATTACACAGTGGGTTGTTACCAGGAGAGGGGGCCAGGCTGCCTACCACTCCCAGGCTAGGGAACTGTGAAGGCATTTTCATCAACCCAGCCAAGGAACTTGTAGTTTATTTTGTGAGTGATGGAAAGCTACTGGCAAGTTTTCAGGGGTGCGGAGTGAAATACCTGATGCAATTAGATTTATACGTTAGATTGGATCCCTCTGGCAGCAACTGGAGGAAGGGTTCTAGTGGGGAGAGATTGGAGGTAAGGCCTGTTGGGAGCCCATGGGACCACTCCAGGTGGGAGGTGATGGGGGCTTGATCCAAGGCAGTGAGAGACAAGGGCAGGTAGATAGAAACAATACACCTGGTTTGCTGACTGGCTTATAGGGGTGAGGAAGGGAAGCCAGCCCAGCCTAACTCCAGAGTGGATTAACTGGGGAGCCCGTATCCAGGGGCAATAGGACCAGGAAACCCTGAAGGATAAGCAGCCCTGGGGTACATCTGAGCAAGAGACATGGGGCTCTGGACTAATCTGAAGGTGCCCGGGTAATGGCAGATGGGAACGAAGACTCAATCAGCTGTGCTGGCCCTTTCTTTGCAACCTTCTATCCACGTATAAAAGAGCTCAGATCTTGGGCACAGGTGGCATGGGTCCTAATCTGGTCTGTCACTGACTAATGATCTGACCTGGAAAAAACTACTGTCTTTCTAAGTTTTTTTTTATCAAAAGTGGAAAAAGTGCTGGAACTCACCTTACCACGAGAATGATGAGAATTAGATGACATGACCCATGCGGTGGGCTTAGCACAGTGTCTTGCACCTGGTTTTAGCTGTTAGGAATATTTTCAGGCACTGTGTGGGTGCTCGCACAACTCTGGGGCTCAGCTCTGGCCCCTCTGCATCTTTACATCTTAGAGATGTGCAGAGTACTGCAATGCAGGTAAGTTCGCCCTCATCCCTGTCCTGGCCCTCCATCTAGCATGCTGTTGCACCCACGGCGGTTACTTCCAATTAGATACTAGTTCTTGTATTTTGTGTTTGTGTTTTCTGACTCTTTAAGAGATGGTGTTTGGAATATACTTCATGCCCACCCCTGCCTTCAATAGATAATTCAAAAGTATCCCCTTTCACTATTTCTTTGCCCTCCACGGAGCTCAGAGAACCTTATAAATAGCAAGAAATGCCCTCTTTAAGGAGCAAGCTTTTGTTGCTTCATTTATTCCACAAATGTGTGTTGAAGATGGACTGTGTGCACCAGCTCCTGGGGATAGAGCGGTGAACAGGACAAAGGCTTCCTGAATCGTGGGGCTTGCTTTCTAGTGGAGGAGCAGACAAGGAAAAAACTAAACAATTAGTGCAAAGAAGGAAATAAGCAACAGTGGATAGTAGAAGAGGCATCTTTGCTCTGGCAGCATAGCTCAGTTGGTTAGAAAACCATCCCTGGTCAGGGGACATACAAGACCTGACAATGAATGCATAAATAAGTAGAACAACAAATTGATGTCTCTCTGTCTCTCTGTCTCTCCATTTCTATCTCTAAAATCAATAAATTAAAAAATGAAAAAAAAAAAAAGGTTGGCAACGGCTCAGAGGCTCCAGGAACCAGAAGCGGCCATAAAGCAGCCCTGTTCGATAGAAATGTAACGTGAACTACGTACGGGATCCTGAAGTCTCATAATCACACCTCAAAAACTAAAAATAAACAATTGAAATGAGTATATTTTATTTAACACAATATAATAGATATAACTTGTTGTAGTCACATTAAAAAATAAGTAAACAGGTGAAATTAATAGATTTTTTAAACTCAGCGTATCCAAAATATTGTCATTTCTACATTCAATCAATTTTGGAAATATTAGTGACATATTTTATATGCTTTTATTGCTGCTAATCCTTCAGGCCCAGTGTGTATTTTATACTTAGAGCACATCTCGTTGGGAACTAGACACAGTTCGAACACTGAGGAGCCTCCTGTGGCTGGTGGCTCCTGCATCGGACAGTGCAGCCCTAGGGGAAGTGAGGGGCATTTCAGATATAGGAAGGAAGAGAGAGACAGGGGTGGCTATGCAGTCTGCGGAATGTGGTAAAAAGGCTGGGTGGTATTCTAACTGTAATGGGAAGTCCAGAAGCTTCTGTGTAGGAAGATTCCCAGAGGGGTACAGAGGGACTCCGGGAGCCCAGGTAGGAGCTACCGCAGCTGTGTAAGTGAAGGAGGATAGGAGCTTGAACACGAGTATTGGCAGTGGACGTAATAACAGTTAATGCATTGTTGATGTGAAGGGTTTTTACTTCACCTGGATTACTTCATTTAATACTCACAATGGCCCCATGAGGAAGGTACCATGTCATCCCACTTTGCAGATGCGAAACTGAGCCGAGGGTAGGAGTGGAGGGGGGATTTTGAAATGAGGCAGTTCCAAAGCCCTGCTCCAAGCCACAATGTTATACCACCTTTGTGGCAGAGACAAGAAGACTGACATGGTATGCATACAGGTGGGAACTGCTGATGGGTGGGAACAGGAGACTGAGGAAATGGGAAGAACCAGTGGTTACCCCAAAGTTTCTTGCTTGAGCAGTCTGTTAGAGATGCTGGTTGTTGGCAATGCAGAGAAAGGGGGAGCTTGAGCAGGCACAGGATGAGTGGGGAATAAAGAGCTGATATTGCAGAGGACCAAGGAGGTGCTAGGGAGACCGGTGACTGGGATGGTCAGATGGCAGCTAGACATGAGCAGCCACCATGGAGGACAGGCCTGGTCTTAAGATAAACATTTGGAAGTCACCAGCATGTAGAATGTATTTGGGAAAAGGATGAGCTCACGTAGGGAGGGATAAGAAACAGGGCCAGCCCTAGCTTCTCAGGTCTTCCGGAAGGAGTGGTGTGGGAGAGGTGCAGCCACACTGATGCGGCTCTGGCCGGACCTGCCTCTAGTGCCATTCTTTATGCTCTATGCACTCCCTAGTCTGTCTGCCAACCTCTCACTCATCTAGATCCAGCTCAAAAGGCTTCGCTTCTAGAGGTTTCCTCATACTCTTTGAAGCAAAGTTGGCCATTCTCTCCTGTGTAGTTTCCTAGAGCCACTGTAACAAATTATCACAGACTGGTGGCTTCAACAGCAGGAATATTCTCTCAAAGTTTCAGAAGTGCAAAGTCCAAAATCAAGGTGTCGGCAGGGCCAGGCCCCTCCAAAGGCTCCAGGAGGGGACCCTCCTTGCCTCTTCTACTATCCTTAGCTTGTGGCTGCTTCGCTCCAATGCCTGCCTCTGTCTTCGCCTGGCCTTCTCCTCTGTGTCTGTGTCTCTCCTCTGTGGTCTTTCATAAGGACACTTGTCCTTGGTTTAGGGTCAACCCCAATAATCCAGCATGATCTTTTTTATAGAGTCTTAATTTAATTGCACGGGCAATTGTAAAAAAATGATATTTGGTACAAATACCTAATAAGATAACATGCACAGACATGTCCTTCTGGGGCCACTAGTCCACACACTACCCACCCTCTGAGCTCATTCACCTCTTTCTGGTTACCTCCGATACAGCACATACTGGAGACCCTGATTGTTTCTGCTCCAACTAGAACATTCGTTCTCAACAGGGACAGTATCTCCCCCAAGGGGAGAAAATCGGTCAGAGAAGGAAGGAAATTATTTATTTGTTTGTTTGTTTGTTTGTTTATTGTTAGAGAGGGGGAAAGGGAGGGAGAAAGAAAGGGAGAGAAACATCAACTGGTTGACTCTCACACACTCCCAACCAGGGACCTGGCCCGCAACCCAGGCATGTGCCCTGACCGGGAATCGAACCGGTGATTTTTAGGTTTGCAGGACAACGCTGAACCCCCTGATTCACAACAGTCAGGGCAGGAGATGACTATTTATAGGTAAAGTACCAATATGCATACAGCACATAAACATATATACAGTATGTGTCTGGTATTAAAATTTCATGGTAGGGTGAAATTAGGAAGAAAAAAAAAAGGAGAAAAGTCTAAGAAAGCTTTCGGGATCAGAGCTGGGGCTGATAATGGTAGGAAAAAGTTTGAGAAACAAGCCCCCCTACTCCCAGCACATACAGACTCAGCATGCCGGTAGCACCGGCACAGGGCTAAGAATGGAAAAGATGACCTGGATAAATCAGCAACAACCATCTGCCCCCCTCATGGTCTTAGATGCTCCATCTACAGTTTAACGGGAGCGACCCCTGCCATCAGGGGCAGAGCCAGGTCTAGCCCTGGCCTCACCCTAACCCCCCAGTCACTCTGCCTTTCTGTCTGTCTCTGCTCTGTTTTCACCCACCCGAAGGAAGCATTTTGAATTATGGCCTTTAATAGGCATCTATTTTACGGCCTGAAGTCACAAAGTCTAACGATTTGAAATATCACTACCGCAGCCGCCGCTCCCTTCAGAACTTTACATATTTAAGCAAAATTTCAGTTACCAGCAAACCTCATCTTCCGAGAAAAAAAGAGGGCAGGGTGGGGGTGGGAAATCCAGAGATTTAATGTTTTATCAAGAGGAAAAGAGTGTGGAGCGAGGCTCGCTGAACATCAAATGAGCTCCAGCGCAGAGAATTTAACAAGGCGGAGAGCAGTGCAAATGGGAAGATTTAAAAGTCTGAAGTTTAAACATCACTTTTGTTTGCCCAAGCTCTAGATATTAATATCATTATTGTGCAAATTATAAGTCTTCCCTCTTTAGGAGACAGGGGGAAATTAAACATTTACACAAACCAGTTGATTGCAATTCCGATGGCAGATATTTCCAAGCCTCCTTTCCTCTGAGCCATCTCTCCTGGCCCAACGGATGACATCCCTCATTATAGGGACCCCTCTGGGGCTGCACCATGTTGTGTTTGAAAGGCTCACTCCCCTTGTCCCCACACCTATTCCTCTTGTTCCTTCTCGCTGTAACTTGGGATCCCTGGCCCATGCCCTGATCACTGTTTTCCTGAAGTGCAATTACTCATTAACTGTCCTTCTGTGTTGCCATCTCTCTATCCTCTGATTCTGATCCATCCAGCGTTCTCTCTCTCCGCTTGTCTACTAAATTCTTTTCCATCAGGACACTTCTCTGTTCAGGAATCTGTAATGAGTCTCTGCTGCCTGTAAAATGAAGCCCCGATTCCCCCAGCTGGTGTGCCTCAGTCGGTTGGAGTGTTGTCCCTTAAACTGAAAAGTCACAAGTTCAATTCCCAGTCAGGGCACATAGCTGGGTTGTGGGTTCGGTTCCCAGCCGGAGTACGTGTGAGAGGCGACCAACCAACGTTTCCCTCTTACATCAATGAGAATTAAAAAAATGAAGGCCCGAATCCTCAGCTGGGCCTTCAGGACTCTCCAAGTATCCCGGGACGTGACGAATGCCTTCGGCTCTTGGGTTCTTACACTATTCTCTATTCTCTAGCCAAGACAGAATCTTCCCTGTGCTCCCTCACGGAACATCCATCTCATCTTATCTCCAGGTCTCTGTCTTTGCTGGGTCCTTCGCCTGAAACGCCTTCTCCTTCCTTTTAATTCAGCCTACCCTTTCTTCTCCTTCAAAGGCTGCCTCGGACACCACCTTCTTCACCAGCTTTAGATATTCCGGCCCCTCTGAGAAAGCAGTTTAACACAGAACCATGTTCTGTCCCAATGCTTCACCCCTAGCATCCAGCAAGGAGCTTCCTAATGGTGAAGAAATGAGATATTTTATATCATAGTTGTACTTAAATGGCAAGAAACAGTGTTGGGTTGCTTTGGTCATTAATATTACCACTAGTAGAATCCTATTAGCCACCATTTATTAAGAACCTACCAGGGGTCACCTCCCATATGAATTTATGTCCTTCAATTCTCACAAGCAAACCTGCATGCTAGTGATATTCAACCTGAAAATATAGGAAAGGGAAATATAATGAAAAGGAGGCATATATTTTTCTAATTCCACCTCTGTCCTTGGTTGCATTTAGAGACCTTAGTAATTATCTCATTTCATCTCTTTCTATTCTTTCATCAATAACCATATAATTCCATTTTTGCCATATAATCATTTATTTTTCAATTACAGTTGACATTCAATGTTATATTAATTTCAGGTGTATACCCCAGTGATTAGATATTACATAACTTACTAAGTGATCATCCCAATAAAACTCATGCCCACGTGACACCACACATAGTTATTACAGTATTATTGACTTTATTCCCTATGCTGCACTTTACATCCCCGTGACCATTCTGTAACTACTGATTTGTAGTTCTTTTTTTTTTTTTAAGATTTTAGTTATTTATTTTTAGAGAGAGGGAAAAGGAAGGAGAAAGAGAGGGGGAGAAACATCAATGTGTGGTTGCCTTTTGCATACTGCAACCCAGGCATGTGCCCTGAGCGGGAATCGAACCGGCAAACCCTTTGGTTAGCAGGCTGGTGCCCAATCCACTAAGCTACACCAGCCAGGGCCAATTTGTAGTTCTTAATCCCTTCATCTTTTTCACCCATCTCCCCAATCCCCCATCCCTTCTGGCAATCATCAAAATATTCTCTGTATCTATGAGTCTGTTTCTATTCTGCTTCTCAGTTTATTTTGTTTTTCAGATTCAATTGTTGATAGATATGTATTTTTATGTATTTTAATCCCATTTTTCAGGTAAAGAAATTGAGGCTTGGTGGGATTAATAATTCATTCAAGTGCAATGACTAGTGAGAGCAGAACTAAAAATTGAATTCCTGGCTGCCTGTCTGACTCAAAAGTTGATTTTTCCATTCTCTGTCCCTCTTCAGACAAGCAGTCATTGCGGAGGTATGAAGTAAATTCTTTTTCATCTGTAGAGTGGGGAAACAATTGTTTTTCTTCCCTCAACTTTGCTCTAAAATGGAAACTGTGCTTGAAAAAAAAATCTCTCAAGCACAGTATTCTAGCTTTGTCATAAATATCATTTGGCTGGAGCCTGGAAATCCAACCTTTATTTATTCAAGCTGCATAAAGCACCACTAAGCCAGGAAGAAAGCCTCACCTGCTGAGACCTGTAAATACCACTTTCCAACAGTAAACAGCTTGGTGCAATAGTATTACTTCTGACATGGTGGTGCGTGCACCGAAATAGCTGTGCATCTTGCGGTATTATCACATAAAAGCAGAGTTAGGCTGCATTTGATGTGGAGTTGTGTGTGTGCCTATGTGTGTGCATGTGTGTGTGTGAGTTGTTGGCCTTAAACAGACAGCCAGATATTTCTCCAACAAAATGGGTTTATTCAGGAACAACAAAAAATTATAATTTATATGGCCCAGTGGCGAAACACACACAAATCCAGAGAACAAAGGAGGGGAACGTTCTTTTATAGAAGAAAGAGGGAGTTCAAAGGCCCTGTTGTAAACAAAGAGTCTATTGGAAGAAACTGGGAGTTCCAAGTGTGGTGGCTTTTCATTGGCTGGATGGTAACAGTCTTTTATTGGCTGAGTGGTTGCCAGAGGAGAAGATGATCTTCCTTTTTCCTGCTGGAGTAGTAGGATAGAAAATCATCTTCCTGTTGGAAATGGAAAGTAGTCTCTTCCTGTTTGGGGTAATTAATGATGAGTGGTAAGGCCGGAGAGCTCCCCCTACCTCCCAACCCCAGTTTAAATGGGGTCTTTGTCTCTGGTCAAGATGGCAGCATAGGTGAATGCAGAACTATCATTCTCCCACAACCACATGAAAATTACGACTGAACTACAGAGCAACCGCCTGAAATCTAGCTGACCAGAAGTCCTACAACTAAGGGTATAAAGAAGAAGCCACGCCAAGACTGGTAAGACAGGCAGAGATGTGAAAGATAAACCCATGCATGGCAGATAAAAATCAGGGTGGATATCTCAGCTGCAGAGTTTGCCCCTGATGAACAGGGGGTCCCAGACCCACACCAGGCCCCCCATCCCAAAATTCCAGTGCTGGGAAGAAAATCCCCCATAACTTCTGGCTGTAAAAACCAGCAGGGATTATGGCTGAGTGAGACAGAGAGTGGCTGGAGTCCCAGGCAGTTCCTCTTAAAGTGCCCCCACACAGACTTACTTGGACTCACTCCCTCTGAGTTCCAGCTCTGGGGCAGCAGCTCAAAAGGCATCAGAGGTATTGGGGAGAAACTGAAGTGTCAGGGCAAGAACTGGAGGGGCAGCTTTCTTCCAGACACAGTGCTGGCAGAGGCCATTGATCCTCTTTGAGCCCTTCCCCTACAGATCCTGCAGGTGTGTGCCGAATTTGAGTCTTTATCAAACTGGCTAACACCACTAACCCTGCCCTGGTGATTCCCTGAGACCCCGCCCCCTCCAACTTCTGGGCCCACTCAAGCTGTTTCCAGTGGCTTTTCCATACAAATAGTCTATCTTGGCTCATGCCTCAGGCTTTCTTAAATATCTAAAACAAGCAGCATCTGACCTCAGCGTGCCCCATAACACTCATTAAGTAGCCTGAGGCCTGGCACTAGTGGCAGCTGGCCTTGGTTCGTAGCTTGGCCTCTCCTGGGCACTTCCACACCCAGCACAAGTAGCAGACCTCTGCAGATCACTTTGTAGCCCATGCCCAGAGGCCCTGGGTGGCTGACTTTGGCCTGCACCTCCTGTGAGACCCCAGAGCTAGCGCAGCCAGTGGACAGCTTCTGATCTCATTGAAGCACCACTTAACCACCTCCACAAGTGCCACACTCAAGGGGCAGACTCAGCGGGCACCAGAGTTCCCCTGAAGTAAGTTGTGCTCTGTGGGGTGGGCCCTTGCACAGCTGATCCTTCATGGTGGTTCCAGCCAGTCCTCACAGTTGATCAACCCTGTGGTAATTCCCTCTTACTGAGGTGCCAACAGTAATAAAGGCTCAACTACAACAGGAGGGTGTACACAGACCACGTGGCAGGGGAGGGTGGTGTACCTAGACCACCCAGCTCAGGTGAACAGGGTGGCTGTGCCACTGGAACCTACAGGACACCTACTACATTAGACCATTCTACCAAGCACAGGAGACAACAGCAGCTCTACCTAATACACAGAAACAAACACAGGGAAGCAGCCAAAATAAGGAGACAAGAAAAGAGGTCCTAAGTGAAAGAATAAGAATAGAGCTAAATGAAATAGAGGTGAGCAAACTAACAGATGCAGAGTCTACATAATGGTTATAAAGATGCTCAAGGAGCTTAGAGAGATCTTCAAAACTATAAAAAAGGACATAGAAACCATAAAAAAAAAGACATAAATGAGGAATACACTAACCAAAATGAAGAATAATTTACAAGGAATTAACAGTAGTGAAGATGAAGCTGAGAATAAAATCAGCAATTTGAAATATAAGGAAGCAAAAAAAAACACCCAATCAAAACAGGAAGAAGGAAGGAAGGAAGGAAGGAAGGGAGGAAGGAAGAATCCACAAATATGAGGACAGTGGAAGGAGCCTCTGGGACAACTTCAAGCACACCGATATTCTCATCATGGGGGTGCAGGAAGGAGAACAGAGAGAGCAAGAAATTGAAAACATACCTGAAAAAATAATGACAAAAAACTTCCTTAGCCTGGTGAAGAAAATAGACATACAATCTAGGAAGCACAGAGAGTAAGATGAACCCAAAGAGGACCACACCAAGACACATCATACTTAAAATGCACAAGGTTAAAAACAAAGAGAGACTCTTAAAAGCAGCAAGAGAAAGCCAGTTAGTTACCTACAAGGGAGCTGATTTCTCAACAGAAACTTTGCAGGCCAGAAGGGATTGGCAAGAAATATTCAAAGCTATTAAAAACAAAGATCTACAAATAAGATTACTCTACTCAGGAAGCTATCATTTAAAATGCAAAGACATATAAGAGCTTACCAGGCAAGAAAAAGTTAGGGAGCTCATCACCACCAAACCAGTATTATGTGAAGTCTTAAGAAAAAGTATCAAAAATACCAATAATAAAATGACAATAAATACATACAAGAGGGGACCCCAAAAAACTGGAATTATCTTCCAGAGGGTGGGTTCCTTGTAGTAGGGCTTGCCCCACTATGTGAGCGTTCTAGGAACCCATCTGTACCAGTGTACTTGCTGGCGCTATTGAGAGGCTGCGTTCAGCTTCAGTGAATTATCTTTGAAGACTCTTTCAGTGCATTTGCCCATTTCATGATGGGTGATTTACGAACACACCTGCTCACATCATGTTGAGTGTTCAGCAATTTTTGACCACAAACAGCATCGGCCTGTCCCCTACCCTTCCTATTCACCTGATCTCACCCCAAGAGACTTTCTTGTGGTTTCCCTGGATGAAAAAAGTTCTCAAAGAGAAATGTTTTGCCATTGTGGAGAGATTAAACAAAAAATGGCAGAAGCACTAAAAGGCATCAAAATCAGCAAGTTCAAAAACTGTTTGAGCAGTGGGAAAAACATCCCGATAGGTGTATTGCATCAAATGGAGAGTACTTTGAAGGTGACAGAAGTTTAAACGTGTAAGAATAAGTACACAATTTTTTATAAATAAGTTCTGAGTTCTTTGGGTCCCCCCTTAGATCTATCAAAACCAGAAAATGACTGCAAAAAATAAAAAATTGACAAATATATGAAACTGGTTAAAATATCACTGAATAAGATGCAATGGATTTGAGCAACAAAGAAGAAAATAAGGCAGTTTCCCTTCATTTCAGAGAGATGGGTAAGATGACCGCTTGTAAGACAACTGAGAGAATTCAGAATCAGGGGCTCTTTTGAAGTTCATCATTTCATTTCCCTTTTTATACATACATATATGTTTATCGTATTTGTGCATGCTATGTTTGCCTACAGGAATAAATGGTAGCAGTCTCAACTTTTAGTCTACAAATAAATAAATAAAGTCTCTGCTCATTAATCTTCACTCTGTGTGTGTTAAATAAGGAACTAGACATATTTTCCTTTTCTCTTGATTAAAGTCACCAGTAAAATATGGAGTCATGAGGTTTAGTGCAAAAACAGAAGGAAAAATCAAACTCTACCCTTCGATACACAGAAAACAAACCATCGTGGGGAAGTTTAGGATTCAAGGGGAAATAATCTGCCCATTTACTTCCCCTCACTCTGTGTGTGAGGCCAGAGCCCTGGCTGGGCCACCCCACCTCTACCTGTCTGCCTTTCAGAAGGTATAAATAACTCTTAATCACAGGAGCTGGGAAAAACGTGTGGCCAGGGACAAGGATTTTCTAACTTTGATGTTGCAGCAAAAAATATGCGTTCCCCCCAAGTAGAATCTAACATGGAATCTTCACACATAAAAGAAAGAAAATGATACTTTGTTATACATACTTATGGATTTAAACTTTTATCTCTCACCTAAATAAATTTAATCCAATGAGAAAGTTTTGATGAACACAAAAGGTTGAACTCAGGATCGGGGACGTCAGGGATAGTCGCATGCATCCCGGGGTCCGTATTTTGTGTTGACTGCCCATTACCAGGAAAATCCTAATCCCGGTGCTTAGGTAGTAGGGCCCTCGCTCATAAAATTTTACTTGAGCAAATATAGGCAAGTCTGAATTAAAAGAAAATGAAATAAAATAAAAAGCAAAATGCAGTCTTGAGCTACACTGGTTTTAGCTTTAAGAATTTCAAATGCTTTCAGAAGACCGTGTGAGAAGCTTTATTCTGAGACCTGCACAGAAACATGTCCGTCAGCTGCCCAATCTTACATGCTGGTGTGTGCTCATGTGTTAACCTTTGATATATAAGACATTGAATAGTGTGCGTGTGTGTTTTTGTGCATGGGTATGGGTTTACTGTGACTTTGACCAGAAGAAATCTTTTCAAATTACAAGAAATGAGAATCAAATTAATGTTGAACTCTTTTTTCTTTTATTTATTTATTTATTTATTTTAATATATTTATTGATTATGCTGTTACAGTTGTCCCATTTCCCCCCCTCACTCCACTCCATCCTGCCCACCCCCTCCCTCCCACATTCCCCCCCTATAGTTCATGTCCATGGGTCATACTTATAAGTTCTTTGGCTTCTACATTTCCTACACTATTCTTACCCTCCCCCTGTCTATTTTCCACCTATCATTTATGCTACTTATTCTCTGTAACTTTCCCCCCCTCTCCCCCTCCCACTCCCATATTGACAACCCTCCACGTGATCTCCATCTCTATGGTTCTGTTCCTATTCTAGTTGTTTGCCTAGTTTGCTCTTGTTTTTGTTTTAGGTGTGGTCGTTAATAACTGTGAGTTTACTGTCATTTTTACTGTTCCTATTTTTGATCTTCTTTTGCTTAGGTAACTCCCTTTAACATTTCATATAATAAGGGCTTGGTGATGATGAACTTCTTTAACTTGACCTTATCTGAGAAGCACTTTATCTGCTCTTTCATTCTAAATGATAGCTTTGCTGGATACAGTAATCTTGGATGTAGGTCCTTGCCTTTCATGACTTGGAATACTTCTTGCCAGCCCCTTCTTGCCTGTAAGGTCTCTTTGGAGAAATCAGCTGACAGTCTTATGGGAAGTCCTTTGTGGGTGACTGTCTCCTTTTCTCTTGCTGCTTCTAAGATTCTCTCCTTCTGCTTAATCTTGGGTAATGTCATTATGATGTGCCTTGGTGTGTTCCTCCTTGGGTCCAGCTTCTTTGGGACTCTCTGAGCTTCCTGGACTTCCTGGAAGTCTATTTCCTTTGCCAGATGAGGAAAGTTCACCTTCATTATTTGTTCAAATAAGTTTTCAATTTTTTGTTCTTCCTCTTCTCCTTCTGGCACCCCTATAATTCAGATGTTGGAACGTTTCAAGATGTCCTGGAGGTTCCTAAGCCTCTCCTCATTTTTCCAAGTTCTTGTTTCTTCATTCTTTTCTGGTTGCATGTTTCTTTCTTCCTTCTGGTCCACACCCTTGATTTGAGTCCCAGTTTCCTTCGCATCACTATTGGTTCCCTGTACATTTTCCTTTGTTTCTCTTAGCATAGGCTTCATTTTTTCATCTGGTTTTCGAACAAATTCAACCAAGTCTGTGAGCATATTGATAACCAGTGTTTTGAACTGTGTATCTGATAGGTTGGCTATCTGTTCCTCGCTTAGTTGTATTTTTTCTGGAGCTTTGAAGTGTTCTGTCATTTGGGCCATTTTTTTTTTTTTTTTGTCTTGGCGCGTCTGTTACTTTAAGGGGCGGAGCCTTTGGTGTTCCCGGAGGCGGGGTAACGCTGGTTGCTGCGCTGTGACGCTATACATGGGGGAGGGGCCGAGAGGGAGCAATGGCACCCGCTCCACTCTCCACTGGACATCAATCCTTCACTCCACTACCCACAATCAAACTGGGCCCCTGTGGTGCTGGTTTCCGAGTGGGTGGGCTTGTGCACGCCCTAGGCCCCTATGGGTCTCTCCAACGACCTCTCCTGTGAGGCCGGGAGTCTCTCCTGCTGCTGCCCCAACCCCCATGGGCGTTTTCAATCAGAGGTTTGAGGCTTTATTTCCCCGAGCTGTAGCCCTGGGTTGCGTGGTCTGCTTCGCTCCCCGCCGTTCGTCCTGGTTTATCTGTGCACCAGTGTGGGGCCTCGGGATGCTACCCGCTGCTCTGCCTGCCCCGCCCTCCGCCACTCTGAGTCTGGCCCTCTCAGTTTATCTGCGCAAATGTGGGGCCGCAGGGTCTGCTAGTGGTCAGATTGCCTGCCCTGTTGGTCCCATACTCCACCAGTCTGGGTCCCGCCATGGCCACACGAGTCCTCTCCACCCCGGCTGCCCGTCTCCACCCCTCCTACCGGTCTGGATGAATGTTTATTTTTTATTTCCTTGGTGTCGGACTTCCCTGCCGTTCGATTTTCTGTCAGTTCTGGTTGTGCGAGGAGGCGCAGTGTGTCTACCTACGCCGCCATCTTGGTTCCCCCCTAATGTTGAACTCTTAAATTGATGGTCTCAACTGAACTTTCAAAGTCTGGACAACACAATATGAAAACTCGTATTTTATGATATGGACAGGCAGCTGGAGTGGAATGTGGGCTGCTCTCCCAATTTAAGTCTCTGTGGGCCACGCATGGGGGAGCAAGTGTCTCTGTGGGAGTGTTGAGTGCCTTCAACACTCAAGTGATCGAAGGGTGTGGAACGAGTGTGTCTGTCACTCAGCAAGAGAGGGTGGTCCCAGTGCAGCTTTGCGTAACTCGTTTATGCCACAGCTTTGAAAATCTATCAGCGGACCTCCAATGCAGGCATCAGCCTGCTTAACCTTGCCACAAAAGTGTCCTCGCTGTCTGGCCCTGGCATGAATTCATACTGTTTTCCTTCCCTCCTTATCCTTTGATTTGATCTTTTAATTTACCTTTGTATTCTTTATTCTTGAAGCAACTTAAATGTTAATTCCTCTCGATAAGTTTTCCGAATCCATCATTACCACAAGGTCCAGGCAGAAATATTATTGGCAATTGCTTTGTTTATTATTGTCATATTTTTTCACTTTATTTATTTATTTTTAGAGAGAGGGGAAAGGAGGGAGAGAGAGAGGGAGAGAAACATCAATGTGTGAGAAAAACATCCATCGGTTGCCTCCTGCATACCCCCAACCAGGGACCTGGCCTGCAGCTCAGGTGTGTGCCCTGGCTGGGAGTCGAACTGGTGACCCTTCAGTTTGAAGGCCGGCACTCAATCCACTGAGCCGCACCATCCAGGGCATCATTGATATTAATAAAATTGCATTACCCACTGTTTATTAACCACCTACTGTAGGCCAGCTTGCATGCTAATTTATGTCCTTTAATCCTCCCAGTCAACCCTGCAGTGGAGTGGTGGCTAACTGATAGTATAGGCTTAAGGTATTTATACAACCTCCCAGACGGCACACATCTACAAGGTCGAGGTAAAACAGAAGCCTTGTCTGCTGCCTCCAAGACGTGCCATGTTATATCCCATCTATTACGTGGCTTTCTTTAAGGCTGTCTGCTGGCTCTTCATATTCACCTTGGGGATGGGACAGCATTTATCAAGCAGTGTGGCAAAGAGCATTCCCATGTGGTTCGCCTCCCGCATGGAACTCTGAGAACATCCTGAAGGTGTTGTAAATGGTGTCTAAACCAGACCTCTGGGTTGGGCATGTAGGTATAGCTTAAAAAATTAGTTAAATTTAACCTAAATGAAAAGAAGTATTAAACTGGGGGCTCAAGTCATATTGTCTCATCTAGTCACCTATTTCCGGGCAAGAACTGCCAGTCAGCCATCCTGGATAAAAGGTGTTCCTGCTTTTAACCACTATTGCTACAGTTTCGCCTGGAATGTTCTTGGGGTCTAGACCACCATTTCTCAACGAATAGTTTTCCCCAGTCCCAAATATTTGGCAAACTGCATATTAAACTTACCCTATTGGAAACATTAACATTGGCATATTAAAGAGTCCAAGAAGAAAAAAATAATAATCTTGTTCAGCCTGGCAATTCTCCAACTTTCATTCACACCATACAATTTTTTCAGATAACACCTTGAACCCGGTAGCTCTATAGAGCCCTCTTTGTAAAGATTTAATCCTTCATTGATTGGCATCTTGCCGTATTTCAAACAGGCTTTATGGAGGCTGAGTTAGACCTCAGTTTTAGTCCATCTCTCCTCTGTGTTCAGTAGGGAGCTTTGAACCATTTATTTCCTTCCCTTATAAACAAGGGGCTTATTTTCCCAAACCTTGTTTTATCAGAAGGAGGCTCTTGGGGTCATTTCACTTTCCATGCACATTTGGGGTTTGTAGAATGGAAGTGTGGTGCGAAGGGAAACTGGGGCTGGGAAAGCCCCCTCCACTTAAAACGGTCTGTTTAGGGAGGGCGGGCGAAACCCTGACCTCTGTGCTCGACTTGAGCTCGCCGCTGCTACGGGATTTTCTCACCGTGATTTGCAAAGTGAGGTATAACATCACATGTGGTCCCTCCACAGAATTCACATCTCCTCACATACTGCCACGGATTATTTTCTCTGAGTGATTTCTCTGGAGGTCAAGGGAACTTTACACAACATCCTCAGTCATGGGACCCCCTACAAAATCCTGGGTGATATGTACATACCACATTGGTATGTCTGTAAATGCAGTGATCTTATCAGAATACAGAGTATAGTTATCATGAACTCCAAAAAGCTTGACTTTCACTTTCTTGCCCTCATCCCACTCAAATCCATCTGCAAATTTGGAGGCCTCAAACTAGGAATTCACCCCCCTCACCGCCTTCATTGTAACCATCTGTGTTCAAACCACCATGGTCTCTGGACTGACCCCAGCAATAGCCTCCTGACTGGTCTCCCCCCTTTGGCCCATGCTCCCTTACAGCCTGTTTTCGATGGACTGGAAACAGCTGATCCTTTCAACACTTAAGTCAGATCATGTCACTTCATTGCACCCAAACACGCAGCCTCCCCTGGCTTCTGTCTCCCTCGGAGTAAAAGTCTTACAATGGCTGGCAGGCCCAGCGAGAGCTACTCCCTTCCCCTCTCTTGGTTTACATTGACTGTCCTGTAGGTTCGTTCTGCTCCGGCCTCTCTGGCCATCATGCTAGTCTCTGAACATGCTCGGCATGTTTCCACCTCAGGCCCTTCCCATCTACTCGATGCAGAAATTCTTACATGTTTTTCCCCTCTGACCATGCATGGCTTGCTTTCTCTTCTCCTTCAAGTCTTTGCTCACATTTTTACCCTGACTTCCAGCAGCCACCTTGCCCCACCAATGCTTACCCTCCTCACCTGTTGTGTTTCTTCCTGAAGCTCTTACAACCTTCTAATAAACTGTATCATTGACCTGTTATTTTGTTGTTTTGTTTTTGAGGGTTTTCTTCTGTTTTGTTTTGTTTTTTTCCATCTCTCCATTCACTAGATGTAGGCTTCATGAGGTCAGAGACCTTCATTGGTTTTATTCTCAAATCCCCAGAACAATGTGTCTTAGATGCTTAGACACAGACTGAGGGAACCCTCTGGTGATTCCCAGCCTGTTTCTCTAGGCCCTCTGGTGCTGGGCACAGGAAGTGATAGGAACTGGTGAGTTACAGCTAATATTTCAAAATGCCTAACACCTTTCTCTCCTCTATCCATAAACTCAAGTGTTACGCTTCTCTGCCTTTAGTTGACATCGTCTCAGCTCAGTATGTTAACTCTGATTATATGTCTGATCAGCATCTCTGGCCACCAGTTGCAAGTGCCTTTGATTTTGAGACTTGGGGAAATGAATTAATTATCATGGAACCCTTGCGGATTAGTAGATGTTTTTGAAAACATGGACTCCATGGTTGGGGGAGGAGCACCGACTGAGTGGGAGCCCTGAATCCCCTTGATATGAGGAGTACATTGAGGCACTGGAAGATGAGGTGACTTTCTCAAGGTCACAGAGCAAGTCCCCGGCAGAACAATGACTAGAACCCAAGCTGCTGACTCCCAGCCCTGTGCTGGGTGCCATCAAAAACGCAGTTTGCTGCAGAGGAGACATATACAAGCTGTATGGAACATTTGCATAACATGATACAGTAAAGACCAAATCCCAACTGAGGTTCCCAGCAGGAAAATAACAATTATTTAATCAGGGCTCTATTTATACTTTCATTGTGAAGGTTAGGTTAAGATTCACTGGCTTGATTAAGGGTGCTGCCTACACATGAAAGTGTTTACTGAGCTGGGCTCCCTGGAGTGAAATTCAAACAAACTCGTGACATCGAAAGCATGTTCTCTGTCCTGACAGCTGCGCTTGCCTTTATGGAGAGCCAAGCCTTTTCCTTAAAACAAACAAATGCTTAGCCTTGGGGATAAACTGTAAACAGTCTGCCTAGACAGAGGCCTTGTTCTAGGCCTTTGTGGCATCTCATCCTTAGTTTTCATCTTTAAACCTGATGAATATGAATATACCTAGAAATGCAAAATGAAAAGCTTCTGTGTACTCAAAAGCATTATCATATGCCTTACACTATTTGATCCTTAGAATAATCCTGCAGGGTTGGAAAAGCTGATATTATTATCTCCGTGCCACACGTAAGGAGGCTGAAAACACTTAGGGGTTCAAAGACCTGCCCAAGGTCTCCCAACTTATTAGTGAAGAAAAGCACTAGAATGAGGGGAGGGCTCTGTTCCCTCATTTCTCAGGCTCAGTGCCTGAGCCACAGCATCACCAACTGAATACAGTGCTTCCTTACTAGGGAGAAGGGGACAGGGAGTAAGGCCCCCCAGTGTGCTTCCTTCCCTCTCCCAGTGATAGCACCAATGAATGCTCTGAGACTCGAGCCAAACACAGGAAATGGTTTCCAGTTTACAGAGCAGGAAAGGGAATACAAGGGCCCATCCAAGTCACCCAGTACTTGGAGCTGAGTTGGAAGTGAAGGCGGGGCTGAGCTCTCTCCACCGCCCTGCTGCCGGGCTTGTGTGGAAGGGGCATCTAGCTCAGGGGCTGTGCTCTTCGGGGAGCTGAGCGGCAACCCCATCTCTTACTGGCTCTGTGGCCTTGGGCAAGTCATTCTACATTCCGAATCTCAGCTTCCTCTCAGCATTTTTATGATGATTAAATGAGATAAAGGACCTAGAAAGTCTAGCTCTGCCTCTGACAGGCAGCAGAAGCAGAACAACTAAGATTTATTTACCTTTGCGGGTGCATCATTTCATTTATCAAATCTGTACTGAGGACTTACCACATCCCCAAGCCTAGGGTAGGCAGTGTAAGAAGAAAGCAGAAACAGAGTCTTTGTGCTGAAAATCGGATTCACGCAGTGACAACTCAAAGCTTAAAAATCCCTGGCAAGGGTGTCACTCTTTTGCAAAAGATTGCAAGAAAAAGGTCATGGCATGATCAGAATGCCAGTAAATAATGTTGGCATTTCCAGCAGCACAAGGAAATAGGGGAGATGTTTGGGGTCAATAGGCCCTGACACCCTGGCCTCTACCCTCACATCACCCAGTCTGATTGCATGAAAACCGGTTCCTCTCTACGCTCCTTCCCAGTCACCCTGCTGTTCCCTTTCCTTGGCAGTGCCCTTATTGCCCCCAGCCCTGATCTAGCCTCCTGCCTGCAATGACTCTCCAGGAATCCCCCAGAGCTCCCCTGCAGCTCAGGGTGCAGGTGCCCTCTGCCCCGGCATGTGCTCTTTCTGCCCGGCTTCGCTTTTCCTCTTCCTTCTCTGAGAACTGAAGTTTCTTTAAACAGACAAGCTATTACTAGCGTGTTATCCACACTTGATTCTGTTGGTACAACACCCGCTGATGTTCAGGAGCAGGCGGCTTAACAATGGGACACATTTCCATGGACTGCCACTGGAGATGAACGATGTCTATGAATGGGCGCGCTTTTGTTAAACTCCTGAAGGCAGAACGGACAGGGTAAGTTTCCTCTTTTTTTGCTTTAAAAAAGAAGAAGCCTTTTTGAGAATGGCTCCACCTCCCGCAAGATTCTCATTTCAGATTAGGCCATCAGGTGTACAGGACTTCCGCCCCAGCTGCAGCCGCTGTTTGATATTCAAGCCCTTCAGAAACCCTTCCCAGTGGCTGACACTCGCTGACTGGGGCGACCCCCGGCCTTGAGGACAGCTCTATTAAACACAGGCTTCTCTCTCCTGCACCTCCTCCACTCCTCTCCTTTCCTCTCTCTCTTCTCTCTCTCCCTCTCCCTCTAGTTCTCTTCTTTTGTTACATCCTTCTTTCCTTTCTCTCTTGTTCCTCTCTAACTTCCCCTTTCTCCACCCGTGTTCATTCTTCTTCCCTCAGGCTCCTCCTCTCTGGCTGCCATTTTGTTTCCTGTTGTCTTTCTGTCCTTTTCCCTCTGAGCCTCCATCTCCATTGGGCCCGTGGTCTCCTCCCTCTGCCCTCCAGCCCCCTGCCCTCTCTGAGCCTCAGGGACAGCCAGGCCTGTGGAGGCTGCTAGGTTCTGGGGTCGCAGCATGGCCTTTGCAGAGCGCAAGCTCCATGAGCTCCCATCTGAGGAGGGCCTGGGAGCAGGAGGAGGAGGTGCTCAGTAGGGTGCTGGGGGAGGGCTGGAAGGGACTAGGAGGGCATTTAAGAGAAGTGCACAGTTGCCAGACTGCAAGGAAGGCTAGGAAACAAAATGGAGCCATCAGCAACCACTGCCTGACTTTGGAGGCTATAAGGAGGGGAGACTCATTAGTCCCAGATTGAACTGCCCTCTAGCCAGTCACCCCTGTTTAGATACAAAGAT
Source organism: Desmodus rotundus (assembly GCF_022682495.2). Lineage (NCBI taxonomy): Eukaryota > Metazoa > Chordata > Mammalia > Chiroptera > Phyllostomidae > Desmodus > Desmodus rotundus. The sequence goes on along the minus strand of NC_071395.1, from coordinate 50,519,030 downwards.
ACTAAGGAGAAAGCAAAGCGCCAATCAGTCTCTTAAAGGGCCACTCGCTGGCATCTAATATGCGAGTAAGTAAGGGTGGCGGATGGGGGATGACAACTTTGCTGCTATGGGTTCTCTAGGTGGTGAACGACGGGGAAGAGCACCTTTATAAACACTCTGCATCTCATGGGGAGCAGGGAGAAATTCAATTAGGTTTGAATGAGAAAGGTAACCTGAATATCAATTAATTGTCTAATTGAAGATAATGGAGACCTGGGGGCACCCTGCCAGGTTGATTCCCACACCCAAATCCAGAGATTTTCCTAGGGATTAAAGACACAATTTAATTACACATTTCTATTAGATTAGGCACTGATGGCATTCAGCACTCTGAGTTAATTACATAGTTAATTACACAGCCAATAACATCCTTTGCCTAATAACCCGGCTGGATGCAGTCTGGGTCTGCAGAGGGGGATCCTGTTCCTGTAATGGGAGCTCTGGGAGCCAAAGGTGGTGGGAGCATCTTGGGGAAGGGGACATGTGAATGCTAATAGGGAATTATTCTAATTGTCCCTTGTTCTTGGTGAACAGTGAATTATTCTCATAACATTTACCGTTGTCCTCATTCATTATCTAAGGGTAATCAGGAGTGAAGGGCTTCCGGAGGCCTCCCCTGTGGCAGCACTAACGGGCCGTCTCCTTGAGATACCTGGCATCCCCCAGGTGACTGTCCCTGCTTCCTGGTCTCCTTGACACACTCCAGGGCTGAGCTTTGCACTTGTCCAGGTGCTTTCACATGCTCATCTTGTTTGATTGCAAACAAAGCTATGAGGTGGGTTTCCCCTTTCCTGTTTTATTTTCTGGGGAGCAGGTTGGCCCCCCAATTTGCCCAAGACAGAGGCAGGCAAGTGGTGGGGGAGTCTGGGTCGGACTCCAAATCTCACTCTTATTCCCCCACGCAACAGGGCCTCTCAACCCGAAGTACTTCCTTCTAGGTTTTAATTCAAGGGTGAGTATGGTTTGCATTTGCGATACGGACTGACTTGAAGTTCCACATGTTGGCTGCTGGGGGGAACAACTACTGGAACTAAAATAGCAATGATTCCTGAGACCCCCAGAAACCAGTGTGGTGAGGACACCAGGAGACCATGTGTGGAAGGGTCTGGATCTACCTACTCACCCGGACTCAGCCCTGTATTCCTCAATGGCAACATTCCCCATGAAAATGACAATGGCCTTTGTGTCATGTAAGAAAAGTGAGTGTCTGGCCTACACAGCCTGCCATCTGTGGGGTGTGAGTCATGGGAGAAAGGCAGCTGAGGGCAGAGGAAGCAGAGGAAAATCCTGTCTCACAGCCTAATAGGGAAGCTTTCCTGGAGGAAGGAGACTTTCAGCAGATGCCAAGTGACACTGGCCAGGCCAGCCTGGGAGAATGGTGAAGACAGGCATGTCAATGGCTGTCATAGAATGATTGTTTGTGCCCTCCAACAGTTGACGGGCAGGAGCCTAACCCCAGTGTGCCTGTGTTTGGAGTAAGGAAGTAATTACAACTAGTAAGGTCATGGGATGGGGCCCCAATCCAATAGGATTAGTGTACCTTTAAGAATAGACACCAGAGACCAGCAGAGGACACAGCTAGAAGGTGACTGAAAGCCAGGAAGAGAGGTTTCACCAGAACCTGGCTCCCAGCCTCCACTACTGTGAGAAAATACATTTCTGTTATTTAAGCCATACAGTTGGGTATTTTGTTATGGCCAGCAGAGCTGACTAATACAATGATAAATAAATAAATAAAACCCGACTGTGGTTTCCAAACACCGTATTCTCCTCCACTGCCCCTCCCCTGACCCAAAACATGCACTTTTTAATGCACTTTATGCATTTTGTGCATTTTTTATGCCATTCTTTTTGCCTGGATCATCCAGCCCTGCTTGTCTGTCAAAATACATCTGTCATTCAAAAGTCTTCTATAAGGCCAGCTCAGTACTGCCTTCTTCCTTTTGCCCACCTCTCTGATTAATGCATGATCCTGTACTTACCGCACTGCAGGATAGTGCTTGTTTACATGCCTGCCACTCCCACTGGAGTGTAAGGCACACGAGGGCGAGAGCGTCAGCTTTGGTTTCTCCATCTGCCCCAGCTCACAGAAGGCACTTGTCTTAGTCTGTCCAGGCAGCTATAACAGAACACCACAGCCTGGGTGGCCTATAAGCAGTAGACATTTACCTCTCACAGCTCTGGAGGCTGGGAAGTCCAAGGCTTCCTGGTTCATAGAAAGCCACCCCCTACCCCCATCTTCTCACTGTGTCCACACGTGGGAGAAGGGCAGGGGAGCTCTCTGTGGCCTCTCATAAGGACACCGGTCCCACTTACTAGGGCACCATCCTCATTACTTAATCACCTCTTCTATTAATGATGTTTTTTATCTTCTGTATATTATGATATTTTAACATCTTAGAGAAAACCTTTCTGGCTGGGGGTGAAGACTGCCCCTCTGGGGCTTGCCACTTCTTAGAGACAGCAAAGGACACCAATGGGAGTGTGCCTTTGATCTGCAAACAACCAAGCCGGAGTTGTGCCTCCTCTACCCAGCTGTGCATCCTGGAGGCGATGTTCTTCTGATATCCCAGGCCCAGGGGCCAGGCAACTAGGGGCCACTAGCCCAACACCATCAAAATTATCCAAACTAGACAGTCTTCAGCTGCTTGCTATGCCCTGTCTTGTCTTTCCCGTGGAAACCCCAATAAAGTCAGTGGTCTAGGCCTCCTTCTTGCTCAGCTTCTGCTTCCCAATGAAAAGCCACTCCTGCAGCATGGCCTGGTGATCCTGCCTCTTGTTCCTAGGGGAACTGTGAGTTCCAGCAAACGTTTCTTTCAGTGACATGGACTTCTCCACATCTCAGTCACCCATATAAACCAAGACCTGGACAAAAACACCTCCCAAAGGCCCCACCTCCAAACACCATCACATTGGGGAGTAGGTTTCAACACATGTACACAGGGACACAAACATTGAGTCTATTGCCGTGCACAATTCGCACTTGTGAACTGAAATTTCTGATTGGTTGGTTTGGCTGGCAGATGTTTGGAAAACTGGATATTCAATCACACAGCAGACTTGACTACCCAGGATTTCTTTTGCTGAGCTTTTGACTACACAGCTCTGGCCACCATGCAGCTCCTGGACGTGCCTCTAGATGTGGCTTTGTTGGCCAGTAAAGTTTTGTAGCTCTGTAGTCTTTGGACTTTGCTCACTGAGGGAGTCTTGGCAGGGAGTTAGTTCAAAAGGGAGAAGCATCCACCTTGCACAAGGTAGTCTCCCCCCACCCCACATCTTCCCATCTTGCCCTCTGCCCTGCTCCACAGCCCCACAGGCTTCCCAACATCCTGGGCAGTGCATTCCCTGGAGACCAGACTTCCACCTGTGTCCACCCACCTTCCAATCCTGCTGAAGCCTGTCCAGATCATGAGTAGGACCTGATCTGAGAATTTTATCCTCAGCTTTCTGCAAAACCAGCCTCCTCAATGCCCCATTACAGCAAGAGTGCTTGCTATTCCCTGTCTCAGAAATTCTAGCAGTCTCAACTAAGGTTTAGTTAATAAAACCTCAGAATGCTTAACATGCTATATGCACTTGACCATAGACTCCTCTAATTCCTAAACTCACTGGCTCTCAGCTAGGGGTGGCACCACCCCTGGGAGGCATATAGATATGGTGCAGGCATTTCTGGTTGACACATTAACAGGCTGAGGTACTGTCACTTAGTGGTCTGAGAGAGGATGCTAAATGTGTTACATCACAGAGGCTAGTCCTGCCCGATGAACGGTCCCACCTAAAACAGCCATTGTACCCCCATTTAAATATCTCACATTGGAAGTCAGGCTGTCAGATGCCACCTTCAGCCGAGTCCTGGGGTGGTAAGAGGGGGTTCTCAAGATGGGGGACAGGAGGGGTTTTTGAGAAGTGGCTGCTTGTCCTGCTTATACCCAAACCTGCCTCAGTGGGTTTGGGTATAACCCTCCCAGCCCTCCCTGACCTCCACAGACCCCGTCCTCTTCCCCAACCAGGATCCTGGGTAATGCCAGGGGCCATCTCCCCTCGGTGTGTGGTCCCTGCAGTAGGAATAAGATAGGGATAGGGGACTCAGTGAGCTCATGCTCCCAGGATGCTGCATTGTCTTGGAAAGTGCCTTCTCACGTAGCACTGTTTGTGTCCTGAGTGAGGCTGCTCAGGGTGGTCGGGCTCACGTCAGGGTGGCCATGTGTGGGCCATCACCGCTGCTGGACACCGCCCATGGCGCCACCCCTGTGCATTAGTCACCGGGGTTGTCGTGGCTCGCTTGGCCTAAGGGGCATGACTGCAACTGTGCAGTGACGCTTCCCGGGGGAGCCCTCAGTCACCTGAAAAATGCTCATCTGGGGAGTTCCACTTCCCTCAGAAAAGTCAGGGAGGGCTATCCCCAGCCATGTTCGAGTCTGCACACCCAAGTTGTCAGAGGCGACAGAGGCTGCCGGCCACGCTGCCTCTGCTCCTGGGGCCTTTCCGGAGTGGGGCGCGTGGGCCTCAAACCCTCTCCTCTAGGCTAATGGGTGACGAGGCAGAAACAGAAGCCGTATGACTCAGGGTTCTTGGCTTCCAAAGATTGAGACTGACATAAAACAGGAAAGGAAATCATTTGCAAAATATTCAATATTTAACTGATTTGTCAGGAATGCAATGAGAACCGTGTTCAGAACATAGTCGGGAACAAGGGGACGTTGGGAAGTCACACCAGAGCCAAAATAGAGCCTAAAATCCAGACCTCTACTGCTACTGTCACCCAGCAGATGCTGCGGGCTGGCCTGCTACACTGGGCACGGCGTGCACCCAGCTGTCTGCCACCCCAGCCCCCGGAGAGACCTCGCCGCTGCGGCCCTCGCCGGGGCCACCCCTTTCCTGTCCTTTTTCCTGCAGCTTACACACAAAACCTGGGTGGATGCATGTGATTGGCCAGCGGGGGTCAAAGACCCACAGGCATTTCAACCCTGTTTCAAGGGAGGCTAGAAAAGTGCTTGGTCTTTTTAACTCCCACAAGGGAAAGTGGGTCCTTCCTCCTTCCAAGTGAACAGGCATCGAAGGGGACGCCCCATATGTGGGAAATACATTTGGGTGCCAGAATCCAAAATTCCCAAGTACCTCTGTTCAAAAAACAAAAATCTAATAATAATGCAAAAGGACCACAGAGATTTCTAGCACAAGAAACACAAAGTTGTATTGATAATCAAGACAGGAAGAAATAGGGAAGAGGTGGAATACTAAATTCTTGGCCCCCAAGGCTGAGACAATTCAGAAAATGAGATTTCCTTATCCTCCACTCACAGGATCAGAGAAGATTTAAATGAACCACTTGCCTACAGTGACATCATTAGTTAGGGGCAAGTGGGGACCAGTATCTCCCCCTGACCATCGTGCCCATTACTCAGTTCTCCAGAGGCCCAGCCAGCCTCGTAGGGAAACCCCTCCCAGTCCGGGGAGCCCAGCCAGAACACCCTGGGCCTAAGGGCACAGACTTCCCCCATTCATTGCTTTCATTCATGGCTCCTGGGGCCCACTCCCACGTGGGGACATCAGAAGCAGACAGCCTGGAGAGAAGGCTAAACCCAAGAAGGAAGGTGAGCAGTATCGTCCCTGTGGGGCTTCATATGGGCAAAATGGGCAGACGGGACGTGTATGAAAGTGGCAGATTGAATTGTCCCCAATTCTTCACCCCTGCTGTGTTTGCACCTTACGAGGGCGGCCTTGTCACAAGCCTTGCATATTTCCTTTTCCTCCCTGATACCTCTGCCGGGACTACGAGAACATGCCTGACTAGCAAACTGTTCCAGAAGATGACAGAGACACACCTGGAGCAGCGTCCTTACAGCAGAACCCAGCCTGGATCAGTCAACACCACCCTGAACTGCAGAGGTGGAAGCAAAAACAAACATTGCTGCTGTGAGCCACAGAGTTCTAGCCGTGGTCGGTGAGGCGTCGGTAACTGACCCATCCAATACGCCTCAGGTGCTCTTTTAGCACCTGACTTAGAGTTCAGAATCTAGCAGAACGGGAATCAACTCCCTCCTGACACATACACCCACTCACACACGTGTGTTCACACACATAGGCACACACACGCATACAAAGCACAGCCAGACAACATGTCTGGACTCTGCTTCCTACTCTGCCTAGAACTGGCACAGCTAATGACATGCGGACATCAGCTCGCAGTTGACTTTGTAACCTTGTCTTCCTACCTCCCACCCCCCCACCCCCTCTCCTTCCGCGTGGCTGAGCACCAGCCAGGGGCTGGAAGCACTCCTCTCTCTGCCATGGGAAGAAGGCAAGGAGTAGGGGAGGGGATCCGTAGGTAATGTGACCAAAGGCCTCCTGTCACCTACAACAAGCCAACAACCAAGCATTTGGGCACTGAGGCTGTCTGGTCATTAGAAAATGCCGAGTGCAGCCCCCACTCTTGGGCTTCTCAGCACCCCCAGGAGGTTACATGAAAGGGTCTCCAAGGATCAGGCAAACATCACCCTGGACATTCCAGTCAAAGGGATTGGGCCAGGAGTGCGTAACAGGGAAGGGGACGGAGTGGCTGAGTGTGTTGCTAACCAGAGGACAGCCCCACGCCAGGGAAGATCGTGAGAAAACGAGTGAGCAGAGCGGCATGGCATCTCAGCAGTGCATGTCCTCCAAGCGGGAGCTGAGAGGAGGGGTTGGCTGATGGTTGCTAAGGTCTGGGAGTTAACCTACAGGAGCACCTCTGTTAGACGCTGGCTTGGACCAGCTGAGAGAACAACACGGCACCCACACCAAGGACCCACAACCAAGCCCCACAACGGAGGGCCACCTTTCCCTTGTTCAGTCTCCTCTGCAAACAACTGAGTCACTGGTGGGCAGGGGCTGCCCAGAGCCCTCGAGGGGCACTGTGCGCCCTGGAGGGCTGCACAGCTGAGAGGGTGGGGGTCTCAGCGAGCAGAGCACTGCCAGGCGGAATCCACCCTGATCTCCAGGAGCTCTGAACCGTGAAGGGAACGGGCAGAAGGCATCCCAAGGAAACACTTCATCACCAAGAGACAACGTATTGATCATGGATTCCGGGCAGCTGATTTCTCAATTCAGGATGCAGTGAACGTTTTAATACATTCCTTTTCTGCAGGGAAGATAGAGACCCCAGGTTTCCGAAAGCTGGCTTCAGAGGGAGCACAGCACACAGATTCCTGCTGATTGGAAGGCGGAGCAGGGCTCAGGCGGACTCTGCCACTCTGATCCAGGATTTGGAAGAAGCTTCCCCAGAACAAACCTCTCTACCTTAACTTTCTGCTAATGAGGCAGGCATTTTGTGCTTTCTTATTGTATTTTCATACAATATTCATTTTACTAAATGCCCTAAACATGGGTGAGGTCCCTTCCCCTTGCCACACATCCCAAACTCTGGAGGCTGATGTGGGAGGTACCTCTGACTTGGCTGGAGAAGTGAAAAGGACAATTAGGGAGCCAAGCAGCAGCCTCCCCCAGAGCCTGTCTCCTGTCTGGGAGGACAGCTCTCCCTGCAGGCAGTGGGCTCTTCACAGGAGGGAGCCAAGAAGCAGAGGGACTTCAGGTTGCTGCCAATGGAAGAGGTCCTCTGCTACTGGAGGGGCCCTGCAGGTGACAGGAGGGTGGGGGCTGTGCATAGACGCTCGGTCCTGGAACCTTCTCATTTCACAGCCAAGGGCTCCAGGGCACAGAGGGGTAAAGCGATGTGCCCAAGACTGAACAGCCTGGGATTTCATCTCAGGTCTGCCTCCCAGGGCTGTTTGACCTTTCTACGGGGCCACTTTCTCCAAATGGGGAGAACTGTTTCCAAAGTGCCTTCCTGGAAAAAAGAAGACCTCATTGTATTGCACTTTGCTTTCTCATGCTTCACAGGTGTTGTGTTTTTTACAAATCAAAGGCAAGACCTTCCACCAGCAAGAGGATCAGGACTCCCAACACTTGATCTCGGTGGTGTGAAACCTAATCTGAGATATCTCTGAGGTGCGCCACAGGCATAACCTTTCTGCTGGTGCAGGATCTCGCCTTCGATTTGTAAAAACTAAAAATGCAACATCTGTGGGGTGCAGTAAAGCAAAGAGCAGTAAAACGAGGTCTGCCTGCATTTGCACCCAGGCTCTGCCCCATTTTGTTTGACACCTTAAACAAAATACTTCACCTCTCGGTGCCTCATCTTCCTCACGAGTGCACCCGGACTCCCAAAACCCATCTCAGAGTCAGAGTAGGACCCTTCATGCATTAAAGGCCTCAGAGCAGTGTCTGACGTCTATCTAACCACTTACTGAGTTCTCGTTACGTTCTAAGCGATGTTCTGAATGTTTGACATACGTGTTTTTATGTAACCCTCCTAGTGACCCTTTGCAGTGGGACCTGTTGTCATCCTCACTGTACAGATGTCCTCCCTGAGACAAGGAGGAACTGAGGCGCAATCCTGAGGTCACACACTGGCCTCTGGAAATGCCAACCTTCACACCTCGGCAGTCCCGGGAAGCCCCTGAGCCCTGCTGTGTTCACCCTACGGCCTAGACCCAGGTGGCCGTGAGTATCCTAGGCAGAGCAAAGCTAGGGTGAGGGCCCCAATAATTCTTCATGTTGCTTCTTGATTATTCTCCCCACCCCCTTCTTTTAAGAGAAAAAGATTTTTATCTTTGGTTTCAAGCTTTATCATCACCAATGAGAAGATTCATAGAATTAGAGAAAATAATGCCAGACCCTGGGACCATGAAACACTACCATTAAGTTATCAAAGCCCTTGGGTTTGGTCATAACTCAGTAGACTTCAGCCTTGAGCTATCTGTCCTTTGCTTGGGAGTAATCTGCACACTGAGGAGTAAAAACAAGCTATGAATGAGCAAGCTGGCAGCCAGAGAAGTTCACCCAGTATTTGGGACTGAGGCCCATGAGGTGTGGGGCAGCCAAATACTTCCATGCAGAGAGTTCAGAGGTCAGCAAACTCAAGCAGGCAACTTGGCAATGCAATGTTAGAACCCCAGCGGGGGATGGCATCCTTGCTCTAAGTCGGGAATGGCAGTAACCGTAGATCGTGTTATCTCTCTAACTCCTGTTCTGGTGGAAGGTTTGGCTAGCTGATCGCACAGCACCATTTTCTCCTGCGTCTATATACAGCTTCAGTGTTTTTCTCATCCACCTGGAGTGAATTCCTCATCTACCCTTAAGCACAAATATATCTTGGGGGGATAGGAGAAGCAGGATACCATCACAAGAGCATCATTGGATGTATGACTTTAAGCAAGGCAGAGGACTCTCAAGAAAGCCTCCAGTTTTCGTAAGAAACTAGAAATAAGACCAGGGGTATATTTTGGGCCAGCATGGCAGTAAGAAGGAAGGTTATGAATGAGACATCTTAGGCAAACAGGGTCAGCCTCACTTAACCCACAGTGAGGTGCTTAGACAACAAAATTTGCCTTCGAACACCTCCCAGAGGATTGGGCTATCATTCCTTAGGGTACAACTATCTCTGCTCTGGAAAGGGTCAGTCCTACACCTGGGGGCACCAAGCAACCCCACTGTGAGCAGCCAGAGCAGGTGAGGCCTGAGCGGACCTTGGTACACAGAGATGTCCACTCACAGAGCTCTAAGCCCAGCCCCAGTCTAGTCTGGGACCTGAGTCCTGGGCCAAAACCGCTTAGCCTGGCTGTTGAAGTGCCCTGCTGTGGGGCAGGGAGCAGTGGCAGCTAAACTTAGGTTGCTCTGAAACTGGGGATGGCCCTTCTAAATACGTAAGAAGTGAAGTTCCTTCCAAGCCTGCGAAGCGTGTTTATTTGGTGACTCAGAGCTTCGGTTTGGTTTGACCCTGGGTTTGCCACTGACTGGCTGGTAACTTGGGGAAGGTAGTTAACCTCTCTAAGCCTTAGTTTTAGCATTTATAAAATAAAAATTTCCAAAATCTATGTCTTCAGGTGCTTGTGAACCTCAGGTAATTACGTAAAATGCTTGATGATCTTATTTAACACAGTACACACAGTAAGAATTCAGCAATTTCTATCAGTAAAGAGTTTACAGAGAAAAACCTGGTTGAGATAACAGTTGGGCCTTTATTATGTGTTATATGACAAATGTTATTCTAAGTATTTTATATGGACTGGCACACTTAGTCCTCATAATAATGATGGAGATGGATTGCATTGATGAACTCTATTAATGGACTTCTTGTATGTTTTCACTTTGTAGTGTGACTTTCCCCCGATAATAGATTGAGTCTATTTGCCCACCACTTGAATGTTATGATTTTCTTTGACCAGAGTAATGTGGTAGTAGTGATACTGTGCTAATCCTGAGCCTTGCACACATCTGTCTCTTGGAATCCTGCCATCACTGTGTAAAGAAGCCTAGACCATCTGGAATATGCCTCCAGCCCCAGGTGTTTTAGCTGAAGCCACTAGGCAAGGCTACCACCAGTTAACCCAAAACATGTGTGAGAGACCCATCCAAGGTCAGCTGAGCTACTTCTCTGACCAGATGCATGAGAGTGACCAGATCTACCCACTGACTCCTACGTATACATTTTAATCTATGGAGTTTTGAGGCAATTTGTTACACAAAAATCACTGATACAATAACTTAATTAAGTAAAGTGGAGAAAAATGAGGAGCTAGAAAGCAAAGAAACTTGCCCAAGGTCACACAGCTAGTAAGTGCTGGCACTGGGGCACGGACACAGGCTAGTTAGCTTCAGAATCTATTCTCATAATCAGTGTTCTACAGCATTTCTTTGGAGGTGCCACCTTCCTCTTCTACTATAGAAAGAAGTACATGAAAAAAAAAAAATTCTTACTTCTAAGATATTGTTTAACCAAGTCTGCAACCACGTTCCGAGGCAGACCCAGACAGGGTTTAGGGCTGACGATCACCCCCTGTTATGGCCACCTTGGGCAGTTATGAGACGAGAAAGATCTCAGCCTAGCTGGGTGTGAGGTACTTTATAAATCAGTAGCATTTAGAAAGAGCATTCCACTGCCTTACACCTGGGGACTGAAGAGTTTCATTAATCAGGTAAGTGTAGGCTTGCCAATGGTGACAAATTAACATTCAAATCCCAATAGCTTACCCCATCAATGCTTTCTTTCTCCTTGCTTTCACATGTGGCCTGCCTAATGGTCACCAAGAGATAGGGAAAAGATAGGAGCAAGTGCCAGGCCAGGGACGCTTTGCATCAATTCCACCCAACCTAGCTTCAAGGGAGCCTGGGAAATGTAGTCTTCCCATGTGCCCAGGGAGTAGAAATGGCAAGACAGACAAACAGCACAGTCTCTACCTAAGTATCAAGGAGCTGCTAGCTGTTAATACGGTCGCTGCCCAGGACAGAGGGCCCGGTCTCGGCTGCCCAGTGGGAACACTGTTCTGTGTCCCAGCTACAGTGCTTGTTTCGTTCCACCAGTTCCCCCAAAGTCAGCTCTACTCAGAGCCTCCCCTTGTTGAGCTTCCAGGGCGAAAGTCACAGTTACCTTAGTGCTCCAACTGCCAGCCCCCACTCCTCACCCATTCCTCTGAGGTGGATCTTCCCCAAATGCTGGGACTTCTCAGTGAGTCAGCTCAATGAGGCCATGGACCCTCACCCCCGCCAACTTTAAATGCCTTAACAAAATTCCAGGGGTTCCCCACGCCCCTGTGAGCCACCAGGTGATGACGTCTTGCATGAGAAACCATCACCTGGGTTACCCTCCTCATCTTCTCGTGAGCGAGGGAATGAGAGGCCAGATTACTTCGTTAACTTCCCAAAGGCAGACCACTAGTGTCTGTGGCAGCAGTAATGGGGAGGCGTGTCCTATAATCAAAGGACAGGTTCCTGCATGCAGGCAGGTCCAAAATTCTGGTTGTCCACCCCACTCCCACCAACCCTGAGTGTCCTGTGCCAGGACAATGAAGGGGGCCTGTGAAGAGTGGTTCCGTGTGTGCACAGCACATGCTTCCATAACTCAGGCTTGCGTGGGGGCTGCTGACCCCCTTTCTTCCCTTTTTTGAGGCCTGTTAACAATACGTCCTTTATGAAGTTGTCATGAGAGTGTGATCTCAGGGCTGCAGCCTGGAGGTGTGTCTGTAGAGAGAGGAGGGGACAATGGGTGGGGCCCAATGGAGGCAGGGAAGGGGCTAGGACTGCAGAGCGCCCATCAACCGAGACAATGAGGCATTCAGCTGAGAACAATAGGGAATAACTAGGAGGAGGAGGAGGTGACAGGCCTATTCCCAGGAGAGAGCCTCCCAGGGTCAGGTGGATGCTATTCCTGTGGAGGAGCAGGAGAGCACTCCTCTCCCTACTCCCTCCCGGGGCTGGCTGACCTCCTTCTGGGCCCCCTTGTAGCCTGAGTCCAGGATGACACATGGGCCCTGTCAGCCGTGCCCCAGTACAATGCTCAGGATCACTCTTCTCTACTGAGAGTCAGGCTAAAATGCACACCAGGTCACTATGAAGTCAGCCAGAACTGAGGAAGACAGAGGAGGGAGAGGCCTGGGAGCCACCAAGGACAGCCCACATTTCTGCCATTGTACTGATGGTGGTGTCCTGTAACGAGAAAAGGCGATTGAGTGGAGTTCGTGAGCTTGCAAGTCTGTTTTGTAAACACCGCCCCACCACCACCACTACCCCTTTTATTGCCAGTTTAGTCCTCGGCCATTTCATGGGTGAGGAAACAGCCTCAGGAATATGAAGTGGCTTCTCCAAGATCCCACGGACAGTTCGGGCAGAAGCAAGTCCCAGGCTCAGGTCTCCTCCATCCAGTCTCAGGTCCGCTCCAGTGCATTGTGTGGGACGAGGCGGACATGTGGACTGGGTGCTGAGTGTGCGTGACCTTGTTTTCTAGGGCATCAGCTTTTGCAGCAGGGCAGGATGCCTTCCCCCACCAAATAGGAGGCTCAGTCACCTCACCCCTCTGCCTCTGCCCAACGCTCAACAGTGCGACCTCTGGACCTTTGATGACAGTGCGAAAGTAGTGTGACTGTGCATGTGGCGTCCATGTGATATGAGTGTGGTATGAGTGTGTGGTATGTGTGGTGTGAGTATGTGTGGTGTGAGTATCTGTGTGTGGTATGTGACTGTGTGTGTGGTGTCCATGTTATATGAGTATGGTTTGATATGAGTGGGTGGTGTGCATGGTGTATGAGCGGATGGGGCATTATATGGCTGTGTGCTGGCTCAGGGCTGGCATCAAAGCTGGCCGAGAGTACAGCCAGCAGAGGATGAGGAGGGAAGTGACTGCTTCTCCTTCCTGACTCAAGTCACAGAAATGCCAGCTTGTCCCTGAACAGCCGAAGAGGCAGGTGGACTCTGTGAGGACTTCATTACAGCCGCTCTCATCACAGAGCATGAAAGACCTCACAGTTGCCTCAGAGCCCAATTTTTCACCTAATGCTGGAGAAAGGTTGTGGGGAGGGCCTGGCCGTGGTTCTCCCTGCGCACCCAGGCCTGACCCGAGAGCCATGCCAGCCCACTCTGTGACATGGCTCTTCAGAAATGCCAAGCACCCTGGGATCCTCCCATTGGCCTCCAGGTCTTAAGATTCCAGGAGTGAGAGCAGATCCATTTCAAAGATGGGATAAGCAAAGGCACGGAGTAAATGGCTTGGAAAACATCAGCTCGAAGGTCGCCACACCTGAAACACTTCTTGAGCATCAGCTGTATACCATGGACCGTGCACAGGCACAGGAGGTGTGTCGGGCAGTGGTGTGCTGACAGACAGCTCCTCATTCTCGGTGGTTTCAAACAACAGACACCGTCAGGTAGGTAGGTAGGTAGTTCATCACTTTCCTTGTCCATCGCAGGTTGTCTGAGACTAGTGCTCCCCATTATCCTCCCTTCCGCACCCAAATATTCCACTATTTGAGGCCTTGCCCATCACTGTGGCCAACTGGGAGCTTAGAAATCACATACTGGCTCTTACCATCTCCGCCTAGAGTTTCCACAGGTCACTGTTGCTCACCTGTCATTCGCCACCCCTGACTCTAAGGATGCAGGGCAGTGCAGTCCTGCAATGTGCCCAGAGGGAGAATCGGGTGTGTCTGTGGTGGGTGCTGACAACGACCAAAGCAGCAGGTATCTGTGGGGTACAGGATCACAGAACATTAGAGACAGGAGAACCTAGAAGATCACCCAATAGATATCTCCTAATTTATAGCAGATCAAGACTCCAAAAGGGAGTAATTTACCCAAACTTACAGTGTTCAATCATGTCGCCCCCTTGATGTTAGGGTAGAGAACAAATCCTTTGCATGGCCCACCCGCAAGGGTCCACCAGTCCTGGGCCCCAAGGAAGCCTTCCCAAACCCTCAGACTCAAGCAGGCTGCTTCTTAGGCATTTGTCCTTTTCCTCCATTGCCCTTGTTAGAGTCCTTGTGTTTGAATTTGGACATGGTGGCAACGTCGCCCTTCTGCACCAGCAAGCATGCAACCTGCCTGAGAGCAAGGGTGAGGCCATGTCCATTTGCTCGCCTTTGTGTAACAAGATCATTTACCCTGCTCCTGCATCTCAAACATGCATGCATGTATGTAGTAAGTACATGCCACACTTGTGTTTCACAGAGACTGCACACAGCAGGGGCAGGCAGAAAAGAAAGGGCTGTGAGCAGCGCCAGTGCCTTACCTCACCATCCCCAGCACTTACCTGTGTCTGGCACCAGGTAGGAGCTCATTATATGTGTGCTTGCTGCTATGGAAATCCAAGAAAATAAAAGCCACAGCCAGGCCCTCCCTGAGACCGAGCTGAGGAGTGTAAGGTCTCCTCCTTGTGTACATCACGGGGCAGTGGTCATGGGTGAGGCAGGCAGAAGCCCCGTGTGCTGTCAGTGAAATTGAGCTGCTGGTGCAGAACATCTCCCAGGCCAGCCAGGCATGTCCACCACGCTCCCTCTTCCTTTGGGCTAACGTTGATGGATTGCAAATGAATCAGCTAGTAAATTACTGGTGGTTAGTTGAGTTGAATAACCATTAACACTTTGGGTTGCCATTCATTTTTTATCACCCATTATTACCTTGCTGTGAATTACTAACCACAGACCAGGAGCCTGGGGCACAGGAATGGGAAAGGCAGCTGTGAGGCCTGGAGCAGGGAAGCAGAGGGCCAGAGTGCAGTTCATGCAAGTGTGGGAGGGAGCCGAGGCAGGCTTGATCTGAGTGGGATCAGAATAGTGGGTGCGGGGGGTGATGGCAGCTGGCATGGCCCACCCTGTGGCCCCTTCACACACTCTGTGCCCATTTTGCAGTGACAGCATTGAAACCATAGCCCTGTGGTGAGAACAATGAATTTCTCTGCCCCGGTGTCTCTCCTGGACTCTTTGCTGATGATCCCCCCTGAAAAGTGCTTCCTGCCCCGCCCTCCCCAGTAACCAGGCCTGCCTCCCAGACGTGCTTCCCTTACACTCCGTGTACACAGAACGGAGCACACAGATCAGCCTGCACACACTAGGACATTACAGAGGATATCGTGCTGGTTTGTCACGCTGCCAGCACTGGGATATTGTATTTCATTTAGAAACACTTATCGATTCCAAACTCCTGTGTAACTAACGGTGAGAGTTCGGGCATCACTTGCAGATTATCGAGGGGATTTATGCCTGGCCATGGCCGTGGCCACAGAAGTGGCTTGCAATACTCACCGGACCCGCAGCGCAGTGGGCCCCAGGCCATGCCAGGGCTGACCCTCCCCACTGCTAGCACTGATAAGGTAGTAGTGACGGCTTATTTTCAGTCTGCAGACTCAGCCTGATCTTTGTGGAGAACAAAATGAACCATTGGGAGCGATGGCTCTAACTGGACTTGGATTCCTCAATTTCCTAGTGACTTGGGTGCCTTCTTGTACCACATCAAAGTTTTTCTGGTTTCTTGCCTCCAGGCTTGTATCTTAGCTCCATCATAGTCAAGCAGCCTTATCAGGTCCTGCATTCAGCGTTCCCACGTCTGGGCCGACCTCTGGTTTTAGATGTCCCCCCAAGCTGAAGTCCTCACTCTCAAACCTAGGCCTCTCCACTTGGACAGGTAGTCTAAATGGGATTTGTCTACATGGATCTTCCTCTAGCGTTCTTCCTGAGTTGTTGTCTGGCTCGGACAACTCTATCTTTAGATTCCAGTCCCTGTGTGCAAGACGGAGACAAGCAGTCGTGGGCATTTCTACCCCTGACTCAACCTCGCTCAGCCCCAGAGGTCTGCCTGGCTCCTGCCCCCAGTGTAGCCCCAGTCCTGCCCTGTGAGGACTGGCTTTAGGGGAGTTCTAGCCTTCTTGGTTAATTGTATTCTGGGAAGGCCTGAGGAAGGTGCAAATTTGATTCAGAGATTGTTTTTTGTTTTGGTTTCTTTTTATTAAGAGAAAGCTCAGGGCTCAGATTGGTGGTGTTTTTTGTTGTATATGGTTGTTGGCACTTTAAGGTATAATTTACATACATCAGAATGCATGGATTCTATTTATATTCAAAGAATTGTATGTTTTTATCCATTCTGTCCACCTTTTGTCTATTTTTTAAATATGTTAATCATAATTATTTTGAAAACCTTAGCTGTTAATTCCAATATTTCGATTTTCAAAAGCTGGCCTCTTTGACTGTTCTATTTCTTAATTTTAAGTTTCCCTTCCCTGTTTCTTTGCATGGCTAATAATTTTTTTTTTATTATATGACAGATTTGTTGATGAAACATTTTAGAAACTCTGGATTTAGTTGGGTTAATTTTGAAGGGAAAAGACATTTAAAGTTTAAAAATAGAAGTCTTAATGAGCTGATCATAATTCTAAACATCAAGAAAGATTAGACTTAGAAAGTCTGAGATAGACAGAGACTCAGCCCGAGTGAGGGACTCTTCAGATATTCAAGCTTGATGATCGAAAGCTCGATTTCCCACGTATTGTACTTTGTTCCTTCGTCGTCTCCTGCACGGACCCTGCCGCCCCCGTTCTGTGCAGCGCAGCAGCGATCTCGAGGCTCAAGGAAGACTGACTCCTACATTTGCGGCACTCGACTTGGTCCCTGTTGGGTTCAGCAAGCAGTCTGGAGGGCAGGAAGTGAGGAAAGTGATAGGGGACTCAAGAGTTGGAAAATTTTAGCTTAAGGTAAAAAGTTATAAGCCTAGCAAGTAATGTATATGTTAAAGCTTTTGTTTCAGAAACTACTGATAAGGCCCATCCTGGCTCCTAGGAAAACAGCCGACCTCCTGGGGCACTGCTAAAGATTACCGTCTGGGGACAACTGGAGGCATCTGGGCCTTTGTGTTCCAGGGAAAGACAGATGACCACCCGCCCCTGGGAACAGCTAACTGCCCAGGGCAGGAATGTTGCAGCTTCTTTCACCCAGTCCTCCCTGAGTCTCAAAGTCCTCACCACACCTTGTTTATTCCCTGTTATAAAAAGTCTGGCCTGGAAAGAGAAGACAAGATGGTCTGTTAGGGTATGAACCCTCCATCTTCTCAGATCGCCAGCCTTCTGAATAAAGAGCCCATAAAGATTCAATTGCTATCATTGCTTACTGGGTTTGGTAGTGACAGGCAGCCCAAATGCCAGTGTCTTTTCCAGCTTCAAAAGGGGCCTCGACAAGTCGGGTGGTCGGGGGACAGGAGGAGGGTCCCAGACAGCACCTGGTCCAGCTGAGGGGCCCAGCTCATCAGGATGACTCACTTTAGGATGATGGAATGAGGAGATGCTTTAGGTGTAACAGAGAGAATCAGTTTGCTTTTTTTTGCATCCGAAGCACCCCTAAACTTAGAGCTTAAAATAACAGTCTTTTATTTATTTAGCTCACGATTTTGCAAACAACTAGTGTGGGCTAGGCTCTGCTGAGTCGTTTTTTGGCCCAGCGGGGCTCACTCAGGAGACTGCAGGCATCTTCCAGTGGGGGTGGGGTGGAGGCTGGCTAATACAGGGTGGCCTCAGAGGGAGTGGCTCGCCTCTGCCCCCTGCAGTCTTTCCAGGAGGCTGACCTGAGCTTCTTTCTTGGTGGCTGAGGAAGTTTCCCAGAGAGAATAGAATTGCCCTGCGTCTCCTGAAGCCTAAGCTTAGAACTGGTGTATTTTCATTTCCACTGCATTGTATAAGCTAAAACAAGTTCCAAGAAAATCTCAGATTCAAGGGGCAGGAAAAAATTCAATTATTTATGAAAGCACCTGCAAAGTCACATAGAAAAATCTGTAAATACCAGGAGGAGTGAACAACTGTGGTCAGTTTTTGTGGCGGTTAAATACATGGAAAGGAGGGATATATTCTGAACATTTTGGGTTAGGGGAAGTTGAAGGCGTGGAGCACCTTTTCACTTCCACAATAGTTACAATTGTATCCCTCTCTTAATGCTTCTGGAAGAGGCAGCACAGTGTCATGGAAAAAGAATGAGCCCTGGAGTCTGACAGACCCGTCACCAGCTGTGTCATGACGCTAAAGGTGCGGAAGCCCTTTGAAATTCATCCCTCTGAAATCCATCCCACGTGAAATTTGGGTGATTACTATCCGCCTCAAACGTTATCATGAAAATGTGTCAGCCAACAAGGCTCCTGCTTGACACCCAGAAATCGTGGTGACATGGCCGTCATTCATCCTGCGTCCAGTTTCAGCCTCTGCTGTGGACACTGCGCTGACTCCCACGGTCCCCAGGGATGGCACTGGGGAGCCAAAGGGGCCTAGGATGCTCCAACCCAGATTGTCATTTAGAAGTGAGGGAATTAAAGCCCAGTTAAAAGGACTTCTTGAACGCCTTGTGGCTTAACCAGGACTGGAAGCATCAATTCCTTTACTTGTCACCTGTGAGGTTTGATATTGTTAACTCTTCGCTAATGTAACCTTGTCCTCTTTGGTAGCCTGTTAGTATCTTAACCCTAGCAGGCCTACCCCGTTTTCCAGGCAGGTGCCCTGCGGCTAACACAGCAGCTGGTGAGGGCGGGCACTTGGTGAAATGCAGTTGTGTGACTGGGTGTGAAATGGGAAAGACAGAAATGTCTTAAATATCTTCAACGGTCAGCAGAATGAAAGTTGTCCACAGGCCTGGTGGAAACGAGCTGAAACTAAGAAAATTCAGATACCAGAAAGTCACATTTATCTATCATACTTTCCTCAGCTGACCTTGAGGTTGTAAATCAGGAAGAAACAGCCCTGACCAGTGTGGCTCAGTGCGTTGGGTGTCCTCCCGCAAAGCGAAAAGTCGTCAGTTAGATTCCCGATCAGGGCACATGCCTGGGTTGCAGGATGGCCCCGGTTGGGGCGCATGCAAAAGGCAACCGACCTGGATTTCTCTCTCACATCAATGTTTCTTTCCTTTTTTTTTTCTCCCTCTCTTCCCCTTTCTCTAAGAATAAATGAATAATTTTTTAAAAAGTCTTATTTAACTATCATATTCTTCTAACCTGACCTTGAGGTTGTAAATCAGGAAAAAATGAATACAGATTTATAAATATCAAAAATAACGTTCTTTATTTGAATGTATAAATATCCACCATGGCCCCAGAGTGTACATCTCCTGATTCTCCAGAGTCTCTCTCCATGTTTTCCATTACATCCAGGAGACGGGCTTCTATGAACTGCTCTCTTGCTAGGGTGACCAAGCCTTCTGATTTGACTGAGACGTTTCCAGCTTTAACCCTGACTGTCCTGCATTCCGGATGCTTCTCAGTTCCTGGCATGCTGGGGTGGCTGATCACATGATCTCTTGCCCTCTGACTTCTCTTTGGGTTTAGCCCACAGGAAGTACCAGCAGGAGACCAGAGTGTGGGGGCAGAGTAAGATCAGGATGCTGGTTTCTGGGCTCCTTCCCGCAGAGAACCTGCTGACTGGCAGAGCCTGTCCTTCCTTTTGCCAAAGCCACAGTTTTCATTGGACAGGCTTCTCCTGACAGCAGCACTTTCAAGGCTCGGCTCCGTGAGACCCGGGAGCTCAATGCCTCCTCTGAGCTGCTAGAACTGGGGTACTCTACTTTTCCATAACCCACACCCAGGTCTTTGTAAGTGTTCCTTTATTAAATTCCCCTCAAATCTGTGAAGAATGCCACTCATTTCCCGGTGAGGCCAGGTGACACTGGCTCTGGCTCCTGAGAACTGTGCTTGGTCCTGTGACCCACACAAGAAAAGTGTAAGACATGCTCCTTGCTCATAATCCAGTGGGAGAGACTCATTTGTAATAAAGTCATGGAAAAGCAATAGAACCACACCCGAGCCTCTGTTTTTCCAGCTGTGAAATGAAGGGAATGAACTTAAAATATGTTTTCAGGAGTTTCACAAAGCAAGAAGACGTTTTCTGCCAATCTTTAAACTCCACACACCCTCTGTATTACTGCTTAGATGATATTTTATTTAAGATAAACAACGTTTGTGTGGTTCTACCACACTAAGCCTTCTGACACGTTAATAGGGTGGTAGATGACATGGAATGTTCGGGGAACGCCTGGGAGAGGAGTGAGCAGGGCTGGCTTGTCCGTGTCACAGAAGGCGTCCGCAAGCAGCTGGCCACAGCATGCTGAGCTTCAAGGAGGGGCAGTTTGGGGCACAGGAGAGCAAGTGAGATGAAGGCATTCCAGGAGAGTAAAGACCATAAGTTAAAACAAGCCCTGCAAGGAAGCCTAGTGGGTGATGAAGAGGCAATGGAGAGGCTACAGTGATTGGTGTGGGAGGGACTCCTGGGGAACCAAAAGCCCGTAATTCTGGGACAATCTGATGGGCACAGGTTTCCTGATGATATGGGTCAGGAAGAAAGAACAAGCCATTCTAGGAGTCTTGGATGTGATTGTAACCTCTTCTTTCTTAGATGGACTTTCCTTATATTTGGCCTGTAGTGAGTTCACATAAGATTAGTGCCCAAGGCCCCACCCCAAGAGTCCCCTGCAAGCAGCGAAGGTGACATGGAGAGCGACCAGCCTCCCAGGCAGACGGCAGATGTGGTGCTTTGTATCTGACCCCGTTTGAGAAGCCATCGCTCAGAAGGGAACCCAACTTTGGGCTTACATTTCACAACAGTGGCTTTCAAAGGGCCCAGATCTACCATTTGGAAAGAACCTTCACACCTCTGTGTGCTTCCTAAAAGGGGATTCCCGAAGCGCGGAGCTTCTCCTCAAGGCGGTATTTGGTGACTGTCGACACACTTGCACAATTAACACGGATGAAAATCTAAATCAGCCCAAGGAAACACATGATTAGGTATCAGGCAGAGGGTTTCAGAGGGCTACCAGCGAGGGGTTAACCCCAGACCTCATACCACACCAAATGCACCAGCAGTGGTGCAGACCCAAGCCCGCTGAGTTGGGGCGGGGGGGCTCCCAGAATGCAGCAGAAGGCCAGAGCTGTGGAGTCATTCCCAGGTGACACTGTTGGAATGTCATTTAAAGTTCACTTTCATTATTTTAATTGTCACTGTAAAAATTTCCATTCAGAACTGATTATATTCTAAGAGAAATCAGAACTTAAACTCCAATCAATCATAATTGAATGTGTTGTTGCAAGTGGCATGGAGCGCTGTGCCTCAGATGTGATTCAGACAAGTGTTAGCTGCTCCTGCAAAGCTGCAGGGAGATCTGGGAGCGAGCAGGATTAATTCCGAATAATTTACGTGGCCAGAGCTACCAGGCAGGAACAGAAATGCTTGAGAGGTGCCCACACGGCCCGAGAGGAGGGAGGGGCTGCTTTTTCGAGGTCAGAAGTGAAGCAGTGGAGATGTGATGAGATTTGCGAGGTGCTCTGTTTTGCACCAAGTCCTGAGCACCATCCAGAAGTACGGGACTCAGTCCTGGATCTTCCTGTTCCCGGCTGTGTAAGTTTCGGGTAGGCACTTCATTTCTTTGAACCTGAGTTTCTCCTTCTTTAAAATTTCTGCCTGAGAAATCGAAGAGCAATCCACGGCTTAAACAATGTGACGTAACAGCGCCCTGTACACCCTGAAGTGTCCCTACATGCTAGTTTACATTATTATTCAGTCAGCTTCACACATGGGATGAGCCTCAGGGTCAGTGGCGGCTGGACAGAGGATGACATGAGTGTAGCCATTAGATGAGCCAGCCCAAGACACTGATGTCGTTAAGAGGGGTCCTCTGATACCAGGGTCAGAGTCCCAGCAGACAGGGGACGCCATTCTACCGGCCGCTTCTCCTCTAGCCCCCCTCAGGCCCAGCTGTGCACGCCACTGCCAGGTTTAAGGGGCCACCCTTGCTGGGATCCATGGACCTTGGTTTCTTTCATTGCAGAGAACCAAGATAAGGTAACTTGTTACAAGACCTGGCACCAAACTCAGTCCCTTGAACGGAGAAGTTAGACTCACTTCTTCTGGAGTTAGGCAGATCCATCTGTCAAGTTTCTTAGTCTCCGAGGCTCAATACCCACATCTGGAAAATGGGGTGATGGCGACCTCACGGGGCTGTGGAAAGGATGAACAGAGAACTGACAAGTTGCAGGCTCTCATAAGGGAGGAACACTCTTCCTTCTACCTCTCTAGGTTCTTTGGCTGGTCAAATGATCAAATTAACACAAGACTGATTAACAAAT
Source organism: Desmodus rotundus (assembly GCF_022682495.2). Lineage (NCBI taxonomy): Eukaryota > Metazoa > Chordata > Mammalia > Chiroptera > Phyllostomidae > Desmodus > Desmodus rotundus. The sequence goes on along the minus strand of NC_071395.1, from coordinate 50,496,551 downwards.
TTAATTTTGTCTCTACAGGAACCCCGAAGATATGAGGCTCTCAGACAGTCCGGCAACTGAGGCTTCCAGACCCTCCTGAGTGAAGGAGCAGGGGGTAGTGAGTAGGGACTTCAAAGAGAAGAGAAACCACCCCCAGGGAGTTAGGAAGGGCAAGAGTTTGGTAAAGAAGTGCTGGCCAAGCTTGCAGAGCCGTCTTTGGGGTGTAAAAGAGCAGTCACTTCGGTAATGGCTGTCTTCCGGTTACCACTCTCCACTCCAATTCCTTTATGCAGTTAAGGGAGGTAAAAATAAAAACTTCCCTTGTCTTCACTTCCTTACAAAGAATCCATCTGAAATGATTCTCATGCCAAAGATACACATTTTGGGGGGCAAATGTTGCTCCTCGACATGTTCGAAAGTGGTAGTTATCACTGCTTCCCACCCACTGTGGCACCAACACAACTCAGGGACTTGTGCAAGGATTCTTCAAAGGGAAGCCAGAGCCACAGCCCACGGTCTCTGCTTCCAGAATGTTTCTGACCAATGTGTGGCCACAGCCCCACAGTCCCTTGGGTCTGAGCTTCTAAATGTGCTCCTGAGTTCTCTCTCTACACTCTCTACCTGGGGCTCCCCTCCTGGCAGACGGACACAGGACAGTGACACAGAGCAGGATGTGGCTGCCAATGACCCTTTGGCTGGGAAGTGCCCACAGTCTTTGGTCTCAGAGAAAGGAGGACCCCAAGTGGTTTCTCCTCCCAGCCCCATAGACAAACCAATTTGCTTGGAAAGGCAAGTCTGGGGCACTGAAAGGAACCTAATAAAGGTCTCTGAAAACAATGTTTCTCCATTTGAAAAATAAACCATATCTTTAAATGCATTAATTCTGTGGGGAAATAAATGCAATAAACCAAATTCAATCCCTGCCAACATTTGTTTTCTTATCTATGTAAAATCAATATACTTGTTGCAATTATGTCTTTCAATAAATCCTCCCAAAGTCTTATTTTCTCATAAGATTTCCTGCCGCACTCAGATTCATTGCGTTCATTTTCCATCTAGAGAAATTGTTTCTTGCATTTTCAAGCCATCCTGTTTCCTTGAAAGATGCTATACCCCGCCCTCCTTCCCCCTTAGCTGCTGCATCTCTTCTGCCAGGCCCATTGAGGCGACAATTACTTTAATTGGATTGTGCTGGGCTGGGGTTCGAGCCCAGGGGAACAGCCCTCTGGTTAGGAGTGAATTTCCTGCCTAATGCTGGCCTCGGACTGCCACCTCCCTTACCTGGTCCTGGCAGGGCAGCTCGGGGACCGCAGTCATTTCCTCTCTCAGAGGTGAGTTTTATTAGGGGGCGAATGGCACAGCTGCCATGGACTCTTCAAATAGGAGCATTTATTTTATTTTTAATGGATGTGCATATACTCTCGGGCCCTTGTCCCTGCCAAGCTTAGAGGAGATGGATCGCAGAGTGCTAGAGCCAAAAGAAGCTTGGAGAATGCCCAGACACTCATCTGCCCATCTGCCCCCCTGCTCGCTGCCTGCCTTTTGTTCTGGGAATCCATTGACCCCTGGGCAAGTCACTGATTTCCGAAAAGGGAGGGACACATGCCAGGTGAGCAACTCTGAACTTGATTTTGTTACCGAAGCCCGATAATTAAGTTCATCTGTCTGGGCACTTGGGCCAAAAACTGGATGGGCAGGTTTGCAGTGAAGAAAGGAATTAGTTTATCAGAACTGGCTGGTCCAGGCACCTGTGAGCTTGTGCTCTGAGAGGCCTCACTCCCCAGAGGTGTGCAGGTCACGGACTGTATGGTGCAAAATCACAAGACGCCATGTGTTCCAAGCATGAGGTTATGTTGGAAGCTGATTGATCAGAGGTGAGACAAGAGTAATAAATCATTTCTTCAGGTCTTGAGGACAATGCCAAGGTCAGCTCCGGAGTCCAGAGCCTGTTTCAAGGACAGGCGGCCAAGAGGGTCGTCCCACCTCTTGGGGCTCAGGAGCTAAACCCTAACTAAGACTGAGATGTTATCTTTAACCCCTGAAATTAATACAAAATAATATTCAATGTGAACAGTAACTAAAAAATACTTGTTAAAAAAGGTGTTATTTGTAGCCTTCCAGGGGCTTAACCCTTGTGACCAATAGTCAGAACCAGGCTGTTGTCTTCTGCTGCCTCAGGGGTCTCGGGTCACCAAGGTGAGAGACTGAAGTCAGGGCAGGGGCACGTGGTGTGGGGGGGGTGTTGCAGGAAAAAATGATTGTTTTAAAACTACAGTGTAAAGTAAATCAGAATGACAAGGACCCTTAGTTTTAGTTTTATGACTCTCAACACAAGGCAGGCACCGTGCTGCCTCAACACAGGTGTCCCAGAGCCACAGGCTGCCCTTCCTCCTCCACCTGCCCAGGCGGGGCTCCAGGTGCACCGGAGGGCTCCTCCGGTCTCAGCACCTCACTCAGCCTCTCGGGTCTGTGCTCCGGCTCGCCTTAGTTTCTCCACGGGTGCCTCCTCTCCTCCTACCATGGTCCCCACCTGAACCCTCCCCAGGCCCTGCCCGGTCACAGAGGGCTATGCTGCCCCCCCATCTGCCCTCCCTGCACACAGGGCCCCCACTGCAAATTGACAGCTGGTGTCAATGAGTCTGCTGAGTGGTGGTGAAGACAGACGCGGGCGGAGGAAGCACTTGAAAAGGCGATCTCTAACAAAACGCTGTTTGCTGTGACAGGACAGGAAAAGGCCATCAGCCTCCCAGAAGTCCTGGCGGCGGGCACGACTTGACGAGCTGAGCAGACAGGAGATGAATGAGCTGCCAGACTCTGAAGAGACTGTAGACTTTAACTTATTTATTAAGCTAAATTATTTACATTAAGGAGCCGCTGCTCTGAGTAATTTATCTCAAGCTCCAAGTCCAAAGACCATTTTGAATAGAAGAGGTTGACCCTGGGGGACAAAAATAAAAAAAAGAAAAACACAGAGAAAACGTGCTCAACTCTCCCTTGTAGGCCCGGAGGGGAAGGAGAGACTCGAATGACAGCGCCCTTGACAGTGACAGTGCCCAGGGCTGCCGTAGCCACACACCCAGCACCTCTGTGACTTGGGCTGCCCTGAGCCATGAAGCCACCAGGTTAAAGGGGACCTGAGACCTGGCCTGAGGCTGTTCAGGAGTCAAGCCCCATCCTGTGGAGATTTGAGGCGATCGGTTCGATATTTAGAAAGCCCTGATGGGATCCGCCTCCCCACATAGGAATTTGGTAATTACCAAGCGGGACACTTGCTATTCATCTCCTTTCAATTATTAATGAGCAGGAAAGGCCAGGCGTGCGTGGAAACCCAAGTGCGAGCAGTTAGCCAGGTCCTCCCCAGTGTGTGTGTGTGTGTGTGTGCGTGTGTGCGTGTGCATGTGCACGCATGTGTGGCAGGGGATGCCCAGTGTTTTCTGAAATCTGTAGGGTCAAGAAGGCCGACGTGCAGACTTTGGAACTGGACAGAACTGGGTTGAGTTTGTCCACTCCGTGTAGGAGCAGAGTGATCTTTGACCCCCATTTCCATGTCCATATAATGGGATGACAACACTGTCCACTCGCTGGGTCGCTTTTAGCAACAGTGTGCAGGAAACTGTTCTCATCTGGCCTGGTCAGAATAATGGCAAGAATTACTTTGTTCAGGTTTCTCCACCATTTAGTGAAAAAAGGTACTTTTAAACTCCAGAAACACAGGCAGCCCTTCAATTTTTTAATACTTCTCCCAAGAACATGTCTGGCACGGCACCCGCTGTCTGCCTGGAGCTCAGTCAAAGCTGTGCTTTCAGCAGCACGAAGATGCTGCGCTGTCCAGAGACACGGTTTGGTAGAAGGGGCCCTGAACGAGGCTCAGCAGTCTTGGGTTCAGATCCTGCTTCTACCACTTACTAACTGGTGACCCGGGGCTAGGCACACTACTCAGTGTTCCATCTGAGAACTCGGAGAGACAGGCCGTGTTTACCGATGGGGAACTTCAGGCTCAGTAAGCATTTGGTGGCAAAACAGGAAACACCGTGCAAAGGACAGCATCGCGTCCAGAAAGGTGTGCGTTGAGGCAATTTTCAGGCTGTGCGAATACGTTTTCACGGTGACCTTTCACTCCCTCTGAGAGGTGCGGCCGGCCGGCCAGGCCGCTCTCGGGTGGACAGTGTGCACACAGTGAGCTGGCCCGCAGGGCGGCCCGCTCTGCAGTGCAGGCCCCGCAGGGACTGAGAAGGGAGTGGGTGGCCCACTTTCAGTTGAAAATGAGCTTAATGTAAAGACATGTTAAATAACAATTCAACCAAGTAAATTTTAAAGATCTAATTGGCTTTATTGAATGATTCATGAATCAGGCAGTGCCCCATCTAGCAACCGGAAGGGTGCTCCCTCGAGTTGATGAAAAGGAAAGGTTTTTAAATGCAGAGCGGGGAGTGGGGAAAGGAAAATTACTAGCAAAGAATGCATTGTTCCAGGTAAGGTCACCCTGCTGGGGGGAGGGGCGGGGCCTTTCATCTGACCACTCCCAGTGCTGCTCAGGAAACTCTGGTTGGTGGTCAAAGGCCACACTTTTGGGGAAGGTTTAAACTATAATTAAGTATTAAGTCTTGGTTTGCTCCTGTGGGACCGTAACACAAGTGACTCTATCTTGGGCCTGTTTTCTCCTTTTTAAGGGACTGTTCACAAAGGTGTGGACAGGGTTTAGGATTTACCTCTGCAGGCAGGACCTGATTGGGAAAAACCATAGAACTCTGAAGGTCCATTAGGCCTGAAGGAGTGAGGGGAGGAGGCAGTTCCTAGAACCTGGAAAATGCTGTGTCTGACAGGACCTGAGACCTTTTAGCGAGAGACAAGCCACCCACTGCCAGCCCTAAGGGAGGGAGGGGGCTGGGGGAATAAACACACTTTCCTCTTCCTTCTTCTCACCTACCTAGCTGAATTCACCCTGAAGCAAGGGGCCTGCAGAGGAGGGCGCATGTCCCTGTCAGGGTGGGGGCAGAGGGGAGAGGGGAGGAGAGTGGCTCTGGAGGGGCAGCAGCGGGCACTCTGCACGCCGGCCGTGTTAACTCCATACCCTTGCTATGGAAGCCTGAACAGGTTTTGTCAAATATCTGTAAGGCAGGGCAACTGACCTAAAGTTTCTGGCACCCCACATGTCCCTATGAGTGGATCAGTTACTTCTCTGCCTATTTCTTCTAAAACTAAGCTACCAAATGAGACCCCTAACCAGCGACATCACGATGACCTCTCGTTTGGTGCTCGGTCCATTCAGATCATCTCTGCTTCCGACAACCATCTCTGTACTCTTCTTGTGGGGGCTCTGGCTGTGTCGACACAATCTCAAGACTGTCGGTCAATTCAGTGGGTAAGAAACCTCAGCCGCCACCCGTCAATTTGCGGAAAGCCATCGATTCCATTTTCACTCCTCAATCATTTGCTGGGGACACAGTGTACTGTGTCAGTTACTGCCTCGTGTCTGCTCTTCACCTGTGGCTGCTCACTTCTAATGACCAAAGGGTTCACCTCCTCGGGTCCAGACGGGGTCAGTCTTCATCTAATTCTTACTGAGGCTGCAACACCACAAGAGCCTTACCTGTACCAGCTGGGGGCCCGGGGCGGGGCATGGTTAAGATCAAGGCATTCACCTAACCCTGGACTCTGGGAGCAGTGAGTCTCTGCCTTGCTCCTTAAGTTTTCTTGCTAAACAGCCAATACTACATCTTTAAGACCAACCCTTAGGGACCAGTTTGAGAGGCAACACTTTCTATTCTCCCTCTTCAGATAGTGTGTTATCCCAGTGCGTGGGGCAAGTCTTCTGCCTTGATCTTCACTTCTGACTTCATCCGTTCATTCATTCAGTATTTAGGAGATCTGCTCCATGGGGCACTCAGTCCTCCGTGTCTTGCTTGGTCTTAATCCTCCCTCTCGGAAGGCAGTCATCGGTCCTGTTGCCTGTGAACAAACATTTCTTGAAGGCCGACTGTTTATTAGTCCTCCAGTCTTCCAGGCATAGAGGGTGCCCAGATTCATTAAAGGTGCTCTTTCTCTGCTAATTGGAAACCCAAGCACCACTCTCTGCCTGTCTTACCACCTCATCCATCAGCTCCTTCCCCTTAGCTGACTCTCAGGATCAGCATGTAAATGCGGGGTCACACCCAGGTCCCAGGTCCCTCCTCCAGGAGTCCTCACCCATGACAGGCAGCCCAGAGCAGTTTTCTCCTCCCAGTCACAGACCAGCAGCACAGTTCTGCGAAGCCCTTTCTCTTCCCTCCAGGCAGAAACAAAACTTCCTTCTCGTTCCCATTTTTAACCTCCAGGTGCTTACAGTCTTCATCTTTGATGTGTCTTTCTCTTCCACGCGCTCTGCAAGGGCAGGACTGGACCGTGTTCTCAGGGCTTAGCCCAGAATGGATAGCTGTGTGAGCCCTCTGCCCCATGCCTCCGTGAAGGAATGATTGAACGAATGACCGCTGGTCAACGGGAAGATGCGGAGATGAGAAGGGTCTGGTGTCCGACCTTAAGAGGTTGTGATCTCTGATATTCACAGTCTAGTGGGGAAATGGGCAGGAACACGCTCCACTGGACTACACACCAAGAGAAGAAAGTGCCAAGTGAAGGCAGATGCAAAGAAACACGGGAGTTCCGGGGAAGCAGCTATGCTGCGTCCAGAAGACCCAGAGAGGTGCTGTGGGGAGAAGGGCTCCTGGAAGAAGACCAGATCCCACTCTTCCCTGTCTTGGAGAAGTAAGAAGTACGGAGGAACATGCCTTTAGGAGGTCCTATGGGCTGCCTTGGTTGTTGAGCTGTGCCAGTGTTAGTCTGACTCGGCGCGATGTTTCACCGACAGGTAGGCTCTAAGCGCGTCAGGGTCTTTCTCAGGCTGTAGCATGTTGCTTGTACTGCACCTTCCGTGTTTTCCTCCCCAGGACAACTGGTGCCAGCCAGTCTGACTCTTCACTAGTCATTCAGAATGGATGATTTGCTTGTACATCAAAGAGCCCAGGCAAAGAGAAAATAAATGAGTCGATAAAGTTGGAATTTCAGAACCTGTGGTAACTGACTGGTCTTGGAAGTCAATATTTTGGAATATCAGCCACTCAGATAAAACTGGGTAAAGAGTATGTATAATCGTGCCCTTGGGGAGGGGACCCCATTCAATATTGCTAACCATGCAAATTTGATTCATGTTTGCTTTCAAATATTCTTAAAATGAATTGTCCAGACACTTAACCTGTTCATGGGAAAAAGATCACTTTTCTCTCCTTGCTCCCAAGATGGATGAGAGTAGGTGAGGGTCATCAGCATGCTAAGAGAATCATTACATTTATATTGCAATATTTTTGGGAGGGGCATCCACGTGAAGTTGGAGGCTGTGCACCCAGGGCTTGCTGAGCATGGAGAATGGATCAGAAGTTACATTGTTACAAAACAGCCACTGCCACGCACATAAAATGATTTGGACCTAAAAATAACAGAGCTGGTTAAGCTGCTTGCTGCTCACGTCACCCACAGAACATCTTGGAGATTCTTATTTTAAACTCTTGAGCTTGTCCTACTCAGACAGGAGGGAAAATGCTCCCCTTTCCCCAGCAGCTCATCATCTGGAGACTAGGATGTTCCCACAGAAAACTCAGGAGCTCGGGAAACCGTGGCTCTTCCTGGAGGGAGCAGAGGGCATTCTGAGGCTTTGTCACATGCTCAGATCTCTTCCACAGAGACTCCTCTGGCCAGTCCAGTTCCATTGAGAGTTAGCCGCATAAAATTCATTTTCTGCAGAATACTGTTGACAACCACGAACAGCTTTGGGACTTTGCACATAATGGTGTAGTTTCATTTAATTTTTATAATAAAATTTAACTATTTTTATGTGTTAGTCTTGCCTCTAGTTTTATCCTAAGCTCTGAGGGCCTGCCTGAGTGTGGTTGGTAGGGTAATAATATGGGTATAATAATTTATAGTTTTAATTTGAACATTTCACCTAAAAAGTCATGTGGTATGCTTGAGTGTGATATTGTTATGTTACAGAATTACATGCTTATGATTTTGTAATAAAAGGTTTTGTAATAAAAAAGGGGTGTTATTTGCACTAGACCCCGTATAACCCTTTACACATGGCATAGCTGTGTCTGTAACATAGCATCTTGCTTAGAAACACCCAGGGGAAGATGAGAATAGAGGCAGGTGCCACTCATTTGGGTTGTAGGCACCTCTCTGTACTTTCATTGCACTTGATTTTTACTTGTGCCTTTTATCGTTGTATCACAAAACCGTGACGTAGTGCCTGGAACCCAGTGGGCGCCCAGCAAACACTGGTGGAGTCCACGCAGAAACATCGGCTCTTTCTGGAGCTGCAGAACTCCGCCAGGGCTCCCCAGGGCTGGTGAAGGGAACCTGACATGGGTGCGTTCACGTTTGGGATGTACATGCACATCAAGGTGGGTCACATTCCTTCCTGCACATTTCTGAAGGACAATGTTTGCCAGAGTCTCTGATGCAAGAAGCCTAATGGGGACTGCGAGTGGGGTCCCCGGGAAAAAGAGGGAACCCCTTCCGCTCCCAGAGGGGCTCAGCAGCTGCAGGAGCTTCATCTGAAAGAACACCCAGTAAGAAGAGGAAGCATATACTGTGACCCCAAGAAGAGGGTGTGGGGGGCCTGATCTCCTGCCCCCCAGAAGCATGACAGCTCCTCTCTGAGGGGTCCATGGTTACCAAGGAGACCCCACAAGGCTGAAGGTCACCCTAGGAAATCTAAACCCAGATCTCCCTGGAGACCACCATGTCATGGATGCCACCGTAGGTAGAGAAGAACCAGACCATCCTGGGGGCATGGAGTTAAGACCACTTCTAATGTATCTTGTTCCCTTCTACCAGTCTCCAGTAACAGCAACAAAACAACGTGGCAAGGGAGGGAGAGCGAATAAAGGGTTAAATCGTAACCTGGTCGCACTGAAGATATCGAGCTAGGCCAAACCTGAGCTCCTACCGAGCTGGGGAGTAGAGAACAGGTGATGAGATTTAAACTTAACATGGACTTTATTAAATTAAAGAAAAATAATGTAGCATATGTTATTGTGATTTGACAGAACATTCAATTTGTCAAACCATGGTTGTAGGCATTCACTGGAAAAAAAGAAAAAATATTTTTAAATGTTTGTAACCCACTGATCTTGAGTATTCAAGAAACTGGTTACATTACTCTTGAACTAAAGTCAGACTTCTTATAACTTCCACCCACTGACCCTGGCCCTTGCCTCCAAAACCACCATCTGCCTCCTCTTTCACGTACACACCCCTCAGCTGCCAGAAAATAGCGGTGTGGCCTTCTTCTGGCTGAACATGTGCCATTTTGGTAACTGTGTTTCTAGCTGTGACGTTCAGACCTCTCGCTACACTGTGCTCTCATTTGGGTAGTCTCTAATTTGCCACGATCTTTTTAAAGATGTGGTGACAGGAAGTGAATCTAGTACTCCCAGAGGGATCAGCCAGAACAGGGTAGAAAGCAAAAATGTTCTTCCCCTTGATCTGGAAGCCATACTTGAGTATAGATCCTTTTCATTTGGCTAGGAATTAATGTTCATAGTTTTTCTTACTATGTGTCAGGGGTTATGCTAGGGTCTCTGGTACCATATTATTTAATCCTTACAAAAATACTTGTGGCGTTTTCCCATTTTGGTCAAAATAGAGTAACAGTGGCCAGATTTATCTTCCCACCAAAACTAAACTAAACTGAACATCTGAATTAAATATGTGAAACAACAATTGTCAAGATATTGGAGATATTGGACACTAGGCAACAAAGGGTAGAGTCCCCAGGTCCAGGTCACAAACAAGTTGAGCCTGCTGGTCATCCTGGCTTACCGTCTGGAGAGAGCTCTCGGGCTACGGCGCCGGGAGGTGGAGCCCGGGCAGAGCCCAGCAGCCTCACTGGGTTGAGGAGGCAGGATGGGGAACCGAGAAGGCTAAGGTGACTACTGCTCACGGGGCAGACACAGGAGAGGAGAGAGCTGTCTCTTCACAGAACCTGAGATGTGGACCAGGCTCCGTTGACTTGTCGGCTGAGGCCTGACCGGTCTGTGCACGTCAGAAAACTACCCCAGGCTGGGCAACGAGCCACCTGAAGGAATTAGGGGAACAATTCTCAGACCTCACAGAGAGCCAAGAACAGTGCCTATTCCCACCAATGAGAGTGGAAAAATTAATGACTCACACAACATCGGCCAGAGTACTCAGCACGATCTTGTCTCTGCTGTGGGGAAAAAAATAGCCCTAGGCTAAATATTTCTCGTGCCCCCTTTCTCAAAGTTATTATTTAAAAAAACTAAAAAGATCTAACTTTCAGGGTAACTTATTCAACACTGGACAAGTAAAATTACATCTAGTTTCCAATTGTATATCACCAGGCATGCAAAAAGCAACAAAGTACAAACCATAATGAAGAGAAATAGCAGTTCATTGAAACAGAACCAGAAAAAAATACAGATGATATAATTAGTAGGCAATAATATCAAAACAGTTATTATAACTGTATTCCATATGTTCAAGAAGCTAGGGGAAAGATTAAGCATATTAAGTAGAGACATGGAAGTTCCAAATAGAAATTCTAGAGATAAAAAACTGCATTTCCTCAGGAGAAAAATATACCGTATTTTTCGGACTATAAGACGCACAGGACCATAAGATGCACCTAGGTTTTAGAGGAAGAAAATAGGGGGAAAAAACCCGCTCCACTGCACCCCCACACACACAGTGAGCCAGGTTAGCTACATTTGGACTATAAGACACACCCCCGTTTCCTCCCAAATTGGGGGATGCATCTTATAGTCTGAAAAATACTGTACTGGATGGAATTAACAGCTGATAAGACTTTGCAGAAGAAAAGATTGATGAACTTGAATGAATAGCAATATAACTATTCAAATTTAACATAGAGAAGGAATAAGATCGAGAAAAACAATAAACAGAGCATCAATAAGGTGTGGGACAAAGTAAAAAAACATGATTTAAGTGTCAGGTGTTTCAGAAAGGGAAGTGAGGAGAAAAAAACAAATTTGCTAAAATAATGGCTAAACTTCTTCTAAATTTGAGTAAAAGAAGATCAACAAAATCAAAACACAAGAAACAAGGGGGAAGCTTCTCCAAGGCACACCAGAATCCAGTTGCTGAAAGTGGCAAAAAAGAGGAATCGTAAAGGAGTTGGAAGAAAACAAGTCAGGAGACAACCAGGAGCACAAAGAAGGGCGACAGCAGGTTTCTCATGGGAAACAACGCGGAGCAGAAGACAGTGAAGCCAAATCTTTATATGGGCGAAGAGAAAATAGAGTTTTAAACATACAAAAACTGAAAGAATTACCCAACAGCAAACCTGCATTACCAGAAATGTTAAAAGATGTCCTTTCAGCCAAAGAAAAGTGGTACCAGGTTGCTTCAAAGAGATCTGATCAAATCACTGGGGAGGAGGAGGGAGGGGCCGTAGGAGGAGGTTGCCCGAGGCAATGGTAAACAGCGCGGGACTGGACTGGGGAGAAGCTGAACCATGGAATCATGGGTAAGAAGATTTGAAATAAAAGAAAGGCTCTCTGGTTCTCTCTTCCTCTGTGATGCCTGGCTGATGGTGTTGCAGCTGCCTGTGTTTCCCAACCGAGACGATATTTTGGATGATAACAAACTCTGGGCACAGCGTAGGGTCGGGCTGGCCTGGCAGAGGATGGCAGGGTTATTCTTCTTTCAGTGTTCTAGAGGGGATGGGCTCTGAGGCAGAAGCCTGCCATCCTTCCAAAACTGTGAAGCCTTTGTATCTTATGTAGTTTTAGCTTGTAAACTAATCCTATAGAAATAAGATAATTAAAACTAAAAGGGGAATGCTGGAACTCAGGTGTTAGCCTTCTTTGATAGGCTTAAGTGAGTAATGCATGTGGAAAGCTGTTACTGTATTTTGCCATGTATAAAGAGCGCCTATGTTTTTGGTCCCAACTTTCAGGAAAAAAGTCTTTTGTTTTAATTTTTTTAATTTAATTATTGATTTATTTATATTTAGAAACTTGTTTTTGTATTATAAAGGAATTTTGGCATTTACTTTTGAACATACAGATATCATTATTGCTTTCTAGAGTTACACTTTTAACACATAAGCATAAATAAAAGAATTAAAGACATTTATATAGATATTGAATTAGTACTACCCATGTATAATGTGCATCCTTATTTTTCCCTCAAAAATGTGGGCAAAAAAGTATGCATGTACACAGCAAAATACGGTATTCCAAAATTGCGAAGCTTTTGAATAAAGACTCCTTTCCTCTACCACCAAACCTTTGCCTCTGGAATTTTGCCGAGAGGGTGGCGGCAGGCAGCAGGACCCCACTTGCTGTTCCGTAACTCAGTGGTAATCTATACCTACGCAAGACTAAAAGCTTTAGAAATGCTAACTAAGTGGCAAATAGTGTATAAAATACTTTTTTCTTATTTAAACCTCTTTAAAAGGGAATCAACTGCACAAAGCAAAACTAAACAGTGCATTACTGCTGTTCTAGCCCATGGACGGCAGAAGGCAAGATGGTGAAGGTGCACAAAGGGAGAGTGGAAGTATGCTGTTAAATGGGTTCATGCTTCGTATGAAGTGGTCCAATATCACTTGAAGAGTTGGCTGTGGTAAGTTAAAGATGTATACTATAAACACTAAAGCAATCACTAAAATAAAGAAGAGTTATAACAAATAAGCCAATGAAGGAGGTAAAACGGAATCACACAAAATACTCCACCTAAAGGAAGATAGACAAAGAAAAAAGCAGATAGAAAGCAAATAATAAATATGGTAGATCTGAAGACAATCACATTCATAATCACATTAAGTTTAAATCTTCTTAAATATTCCTATTAATAGAGATTGTTAGATTAAAAAACAAAAACAAGACCAAACTATGCCGCCTACAGGAAACCCATTTGAAATATAAATGCACACATAGGTTAAAAGAATAGAAAAAATACAGCTATGCTTACACTATAATAAAATTTTCTTTAAACCAGAGTGAGTGACTATATTATTATCAGCCAACATATATCTCAAAGAGAAGAATATTATTACGGATGAAAAAGTTATTTCAACATACTAAGGGGCTCAGTTCATCGGGAAGACACAACAACCCTCAGTGTTTATGCACTGAATAATATAGTTCCAAGATAAGTGAAGCAAACACTGAAAAATAAATCCACCTTATGATTGGAGATTTCAATACCCCTCCATCAATAACTGACCAAACAAGAAAAAAGAAAATCACCAAACATATAAAAAACTTGAAAAACACTATTAACCAACATGCCCTAACTTAAATTTATGGAACATTTCACCCAACAGCAGAGACACACCCTTCTCAGGAACATACAGAACATTTCCAAATAGACCATATTCTAAGGCTAAATAAAGTCAAAAAGAATTTAAGTAATACAAAGTAGGCTCTCTGGTCATAATAAAATTAAATTAAAAATCAATTATAGGAAGATACTTGGAAAAAGATTTAATGAAATGTTTGTTTACTGAATTATACATTTCTAAATTATCTTTAGATCAAAGAAGAAATCAAAAAGCAAAATAAAACTCATTTGGAATTAAATGAAAATTCTAGTGATGAGACCTAAACGTAAAATCAAAAACTATAAAATTTTTAGAAAAAAACATAAGGGAAAATGTTGAGATCTTGGATTAGTCAAATATATCTTAGGTATGACACCAAAAGCACATCTATAAAAGATAAAAATGATAAAGTGGACTTCAGTGACAAAAACGAATAAACCATCCATATGCGCAATATCATGAATGAGTCTTAAAATAATTATTCTATGTCAAAGAAATCAGAGGGAAAAAAAGAGTACATATTGTGTGATTCCACTTATATAAAGCCATACAAAATACAAATAAATCTATAGTGACGGAAGGCAGATCAGTGATTGCCTTGGGAAAAGGTGGGGGAGGGGTGTGAGAGAGGGATTATTAACAGAGGGGATGATGGATATATTATCTTGATTGTGGTGATAGTTTTATGAGTGCATACATGTCAAAACATACCACTTGTACACTTTGGATATGTGCAGTTTATTGAATATCAATGAGACACTTTAAAAAGTCATTTGAGGTAAGTCCTCACAGTAGACCCATCTTACAGATGCAGAAACTTAGCTCCAAAGAGATAAATGAAATCCTCCAGGGTCTGCATCTAGATGTGGCCAAGCCAATATTGGAACCAAGCTGGGTCTGACTACAGAGATCACCCCTACACTAGAATGTTTCTTTCCACTGAAGAATGTGTCTCGGCACTCAGAAGCTAATGCTCTATTGCAGGAAGGAAGACTTTCTCACATTAGCTGTTTTCAGGTCTGGACTCTCCCCAACACAGCTGATGTCACTGTGACCATATGGAGTACTCTTGGGCTCGATGCTGAGCCTTTTTCAGTTCTATGACTGTTCTCTCTCCCTAGGTGAATCAGTCCGTCCTGTGGTTCTAAATGCTGCCTCTATGTTTGATAACTTTTACGCCTGCACCTTCATCCTGAGTCCAAGGCTTCTGCGTCTGTGCCTTAGACCAAAAAAAAAAAAAAAAGAAGAAGTTGACTAATTTTGATGCTAAGGACTGAATGTCTGTGTCCCCCTAAATTCATATGTTTAAATCCTAACCCCCCACTGTGATGACATTAGAAGGTGTAGCCTTTGGGAGGTGATTAGTCATGAGGGCAGAGTCCTCACGAGTGAGATCAGGCGCCAGAGATCCCAGTGAACGTCCTTACTGCCTTTCATTGCACGAAGACCCAGCAAACAGACAGCCATCTGTGAACCAGAAGTCGGTCCTCCTCAGACATAGAGTCTGCCAGCATCTTGATTTTTGACTTCTCAGCCTCCAGAACTGTGAGAAATACATTTCTGCTGTTCATAAGCTACCCAGCCTACAGTATCTTGTGACAGCAGCCAGGATGGACTAAGATACCCAACAACAATGAAAACATATGCTGAGAGACAAACTGTTGACAGAAATTAAAGTGACCTTCTCTACAAATAAAGCAGATGGTTTTACAACAAGAAAAACCTGGCCAGGCATCATCTCATAAAGAACTCCCAGAGCCCTGGCTGGATGGCTCAGTTGGTTGGAACATCATCCCATATACCAAAAGGCTGCATGTTCAAGTCCCAGTCAGGGCACATACCTAGGTTTTGGGTTTGATTCCCAGTTGGGGGACATACAAGAGGCAACCGATCAATGTTTCTCTCACACATCAATGTTTCTCTCACACATCAATGTTTCTCTCGCTCTGTCTTCATCTCTCTCTAAAATCAATAAATGTATCCTCAGGTGATAATTAAAAAGAAAAGAACACTTGGAATGAGACAGGAAAACATTTTCTTCTTTCTTTCCATCTTCCTAATGTTTCAGAGACCCAGGTCTTCTATCTCTTGATCTGAGAAGGCGATTCTCTGAGCAGTAATGTAGACACACATTGGGGAGGAGGGTACCCGCACACACCGCATATTGGCAAACACTGGGTAGAGACCATTTTCAGCATATTTGAGCTACACTGAGAATAAAGCCAAGGAAACATCTCCTGGTGACTCAGAGGAACAGTTGTACTTCAAAATATCCCCTGCAGGAGGAAAAGAGAAATTCCAAGAAACTGACATTTTCAGAAGTGTACAAAATAATTGTTTTCCAGAAAAGTAGGGACAAAAGATAAAGAAAGGAAGTAAAATAAAGGCAGAAAATTATAAGAACCGAATGGGACAAGATATAGCAGGATGAATTAACAAAATACATGCATAATATAGAAAAGAATTACAAGAAAATTTTAAAAGTAAAAAGAGTAAAATTAAAATCTTTTTTTTAGACTGTTCAGATGGCCACAGACCAGAGAAGACTGAGGAGATACATGAAAGCTGAGTTCACTTTGGTGTCCTGCATTGAATATTGGAACAGAAAAAGGACATTAGTAACAATCAAACGATTTGAATAACTGGAATTTTGTTGATAATAACGATAAGTTCTGTGGCAGGTTGTATAATGCCTTTTCCAGAAACGTCCACTTCATAATCCCTGGAACCTGTGCATAAGTCACCTTACATAGCAAAAGGGACTTCATGGATGTGATTAAGTTAAGGATCTCAAGATGAAGACCTATCCTAGATTAATTACCTGGGTGGGCCCAGCAATGTAGTCACAAGGGTTCTTGTCAGAGGAAGGTAAGATGATCAAAAGCATGAGAAAGACTGAGACAAGAGAAGCAGAGGTTGGAGTGATGTGCTTTGATGATGGAAGAAGAAGCTGCAAGAGAAGGAAAGCAGGTGGCCTCGACAGGGTGGAAAAGGCTGGGAAGCACATTCTGCCCTGGAGCCTCCAGAAGGAGCACGGACCTTGCAACACCTTGATTTTAGACTCTGACCTCTAGAACTTAAGAGCCTACATTAAATTTGGATAACTGGGGTCTTGAAAGAAGATATCAGAACAAAGGAAATAGAAACAATAAGCCTATCATGCTAGAAAAATTGTCCTAAAGAAAAACATGGGTTTCTAAAGCCATTTTTGTAATTAGAAATGGACGCTGGTCAAGCTGGCTCCTCAGCTGTACATGATAGCCTCTTGTGGGGTGAGTCCCCAGCATGCAGTAGTGAGTCCCCTGCCTATTGGAGTTCAACACCCTGCTTTGATATTGTGGTAGACACCTGGCTTAAACTGGACCAGTCTGATTCTCTCTCCCAGGAATGGGAAACTTGTATAGAAACATCGAGTTGTTGGAAGTGTTCGAGTTAAATTACTTTAGTAACATCATCCTAGAAAAATCCATGAAATATCTACAATTACCTTGGTTCCTGACTTCCCAAAGCTTGGATTTCAGCCCTTCCTTCTTTCAATAAATTCCTATTTTGTAAAGTTACTGTCTTAATCCATTTGGGCTACTATGACAACACACATCCTGGGTGGTTTATAAAAACAAACATTTATTTTTCACAGTTCACAGTTCTAGAGGTTGGAAAGCCCAAGGTCAAGGTGCCAGAATGATTTCATTCCATTGAAGGACCACTTCCTGGCTTGTAGTCAGCACCTTCCTGCTGTGTCATCACACCATGAAAGAAAGAGCAGGAACGTGCTGGGTCTCTCAGGCTCTCTGGGTCTCTTTCATAAGAACACTGATCCCATTCATGGGGTGTTCACCCTCACGCCCAAGCACCTCCCCAGAGCTGCACCTCATGATGCCATCATGTGGGACATAGCAGTTTCAACATATGAATTTGAGGGACACAAGCATTCAATGCATAGCAGTTAGTCAGAGTCCTTTTCCTTTTCTTACAACCAAAATGACTTCAATTTATACAGTTACAAAGGAAGCAGATCACCCTGGCTTCAGAATTCTCCTCTGCAACACTAAAAATCTAAAGGTAATAAAATAACTTTACAGAATGTAAAATGTAAGGAGTTTATTATGCAAAAATTTTATCGTCATCAAAATTTTCTTGGCAGATAGACAAGTGTTGAGAAAATATAACACCCAGATATACTGTGGCAAAAAATATATATATATATTGACGTTGCATTACTATGCAGAAGAATTAACATCATGAAAATGTCCATACTTCCCAAAGCAATCTATAGATTCAATGTAATTTCTATTAAAATACCAATGACATATTTCACAGATCTAGAATAAATATTCCAAAAATTTATATGGAACCAAAAAAAAAAAACACTCCAAATAGCCTCAGCAATCTTTAGAAAGAACAAAGTTGGTGGGATCACACTATCTGATATCAAACTATACTATAAGGTCACTGTAATCAAAACAGCATGGTACTGACATAAGGACAGACACACAGAACAATGGAACAGAACAGAGGATCCAGAAATAAATCCATTCCTTTATGGTCAATTAATATTTGACAAAGAAGTCAAGAGCACAAAATGGAGTAAAGATAGTCTCTTCAAGAAATAGCGTTGAGAAAATCGGACTGGTACATGCAAAAAAATGAAACTATACCACCAACTTACACCATATGCAAGAATAAACTCAAAATAGATAAAAGATTTAAATGCAAGTTGTGAAGAATCCTAGAAGAAACCGTAGGCAGAAAAATCTCAGCCATCTCTCATGCTAATATTTTTGCTGATATATCTCCGAGGGCAATGGAAATAACAGAAAATAAATAAATGGGACTACATCAAACTAAAAAGAGTTTGCACAGCAAAAAGAACCATCAACAAAATAAAAAGAGAACCCACTGTATAAGAAAATATATTTGCCAATGATATGTATGACAAAGGGTTAATTTCCAAAATATATAAAGAATCTATACAACTGAATGCCAGGAAGACAAACATTCCAATTAAAAAACAAAATGGGACAAAGGACCTGAATAGAAACTTCTCCAAAGAGGACACACAGATGGCCAATAGACATATGAAAAGATTGTCAATGTCACCAATCATCGGAGAAATGCAAATTAAATCACAACGAGATATCATCTCACACTTGCCAGAATGGCTATCATCAATAAATCAACAAGCCACAAGTGCTGGCGAGGATGTGGAGCAAAGGGAACCCTTGTGCACTCTTGGTGGAAATGCAGACTGGTGCAGCCCCTGTGGACAGCAGTATGGAGTTTCCTCAAAAAACTAAAAATGGAACTGCCTGTTGACCCAGCGATCCCACTTCTGGGAATATGTCCTAAGAAACCTGAAATACTACTTTGAAAGAATATATGCACCTCTATGTTCACAGCAGCATTATTTACAACAGCCAAGATAAGGAAGCAACCCAAATGCCCATTAGTAGATGAGCGAATAAAAAAGCTGTGGTACATCTACACAATGGAATACCACCTGGAGGGGAAAAAGAAGGAAATCTTACCTTTTGTGACAGCATGAATACACCTGGAGAATATTATGCTAAATGAAATAAGCCTGTCAGACAAAGACAAATACTGTATAATCTCAGTTATATGTGGAATCTAATGAACAACATAAACTGATGAACAAAATAGAACCAGAGGTATGGATACATGGAACAGACCGACAGCTGTCAGAGGTGGGAGGGAACTGGATGAAAGAAGGTGAAAGGATTAGCCAAAGGTCAAATATGCATAAGCCATAGACACAGACCACACTGTGGTGACGGCCAGGGGGAGGGGGTGGGGACTGGGTGGAGGCGGGCAAGGGGTGGGTAGGGAAATGGGGACAACTGTAATAGTGTCAACAATAAAAATAAAGTTAAAAGAAAAGGAAAACTATTGTGTAGAAGGAATGATAATGAGTTCTACACCCAGGAAAACAGAATTAAGTCTTAAAATTGTAAGTTTGGTGTAAAAGGAATGTATTAAAATGTCTCTTGTAAGATATAATAATTTGGAACTGACAAAGTAGCTGTAGTTTTATTAACAAATTATATTACATTATACCAACAAAATTATATTATAAAATACAAAGGTGAAAAACGAAAAAGTGAAATGAACAAAAAACATTGCCAAACTCTTGCCTGAAGGGCACACAAATATAATGTCAGTTCATTTTTCACTTTGAATTAAAGATAGATAGATTTAGCAGCTGCTTCTGAAAAACACCAAACAAATCGTCAACATAATAAGTTATATAATTTTAAAAATAAGGGGCATAATAAAAAACAAATGAAATGTAATCCATACAAAGAAGACATTAAGAAGAGAAAAGAAACAGCACTGAAAACCCCATATAAGAGTATAAAAATCAGACTGAACTTTTAACTATGGCAATAGCTAAAATTATTAAACAATAGTTTAAATGTATTAAACGCCTCAAATAAACAACAAAACAAAACTTGGAGATTGACCTACACAGTAAAGTAAGTTATTTCCCTAAGACAAAACTAAGTAAGACCAAACTATGACAAAACTAAGCAAGAATAATTAAAGAAAATGAATGCACAGTCTTCAAAAGACAGCAAGTACCATAGTTTTAACATTAGACAAATGAAAATAGGAATAATGAAATGTCTGTACATAAATGTGAAACTCTTCATTCTGTTAATGTAAAATGCATCTTTTTTCCTGTGCTTATGAAACAAAGTTTCATCATATAATAGGAAAAAAATCCAACAAATTTCAACAAGCAGTTACTATAGGTGACATTCTTTAGTAACAATAATATAATATAAACAAATAGAAAATAATTAGAGAAGTTTATATTTTAAAAATCTACAAATCTCATCATTGAAAACCAAAAAATCTCCTAAATGCCTCTTGGATGAAAGAGAAAGAAAGTCATGTGATTAGAGATAATATACAAAAGAATAACAAAATAAATCCTTTATATCAAACTTATGGGATGTAGACCAAACTGAATTCAAAATAAACTTCTTAGCCTGAAATGTTTACTTCTTTAGCTTTGAAATGACAGAAGTAAATTGAGTATGCAACTGAAGTACTTGGTGAAGGGACATTTTCACATGAAAATTAGGAAGAAGGGATTAATAAATATTTTTAAACTGCTGAATTCAAAAACAGAAAAGGAATCCAGTATGATAGTACCTGATCTTTTCTTTACACCACGCTGCCTCGTAGGTGAGCTGTAAGCTCCACTTTCCGGCGCTGCGGTATTCTACGTGTTGGCACGATCAGAGAATATACCCTGGGAGCAGTTGTGAGCTGGATCTTGAGCGGGCTGGCGACAGGTGAGCAGTGGAGCGGAAGGGAGGGTTCCCCGCAGGAACTGAGGGAACACCGTGTGACCGGCAGTAGCTCGGCTCACTGCACTACGGTAGCACAGTTCAACACGGGTCTGCGGGCCGCACGCAGCCAGCTGTCACGTACCTGCGGCCCCCCCTCCAACCTCACCTCCCCTTACTTGGTCTTCACAATCTACCTTTTCAAATACCAATAATATGACAAGTAATTACCTATACTATAATGATCATTACAAACCAATAATCGTGCCTTATTTTTGCCAGTTTATATTTTACTTTACTTGTTGTTTTATACAATCCCCGGCTGTCTGGAAAGCAGGCTACTACTATTGTTTGAGCGCCAGCAAAAGAAGGGTGCCCGCAATCCAACTGGGGAAGATCGGGCATTTGCCCTTCAGAAGAGGTACCAAAGTATTCCTCCGATTTTGCCGGGCTCCCTTACGTTCATTTTATAGTTCGGTGCTGAAGGGAGGATATTGCTTCAGTTTCTAGGACATCTAAGTGTCCACACTCAGCTCTCATCACAAACATTATCTGGCTTCACACCCCAGTTGTATGACTTTGGCAATGTCTCCTCTTGTTCAAATGGGGACTTTGGCTGATATTCTCAATTATAAAATAAGGACAACATTGCCAACCCCCTAGTGTTTGTACGCATGTTCGATGGGATCGTGACTGCGAAGTGTTTGGTACAGAGCAGGAATTGGGTGCGTGTTTTTTCCTTCCTGTGGATCGTTGCAACATTCTCTGTGCTGGGTAGTCTCCTCCTCCTCTTGCAGAGAAAGCTGGGGAGTGTGCTCCTGAAGGTGAGGAATTCTCAGTCAGCCTTGGTCCTCCCAATAAACCCAAGAATGTTGGTTTCTCACCCTGCCTCACTCACCTTTTCCCTCATCTTCCTGTTTCTGTTAATTCTAATTAATGACCCACCCAAGGACTGACTCTTACAAAGTTCTGGTGAGAATAAGGTTTCTGAATTCAAAAATCTTCCATTAACAAGAGTAATTCCTGGCATGCCCCTTGTCCTGTGCCTCTTACCCCAGCCAGCAATATGGTTCTGCCTGTCACTTACTCAGTCCACCACCTGCCCACGCTTTCTTGGGAGTGCCCAGAGCCCAGCTGCCACAACCTCATCAACAGCTGGGCTGACCACCAGGCCCACTGTCTGTGGGGGCTGGGCCATTGCAGCCTCTCCCAAGGTACAGAGCCCCCAAATCAGTCATTGAAGCCACTTAATGTTTTTCAAAATAAGGACACATTTCCCCTCTTAAAAATTCTAGGCTATTAAAAATATCTGAAAGATGATTCTTGGGACAAAAAAAAATATCTCAGAGGCATTTTAGTGAAATAACTTCCAACTTTCTCCATACCCAAAATCCACAGATTACAAAAGTACAGAAAGTGGATATTAGAAAGGGGACAGAGCTGACTGACAAACCCCAGGGCTGGCCTAGAATTCCCCTTTCTAAAACAAGCAGCTTTGGTCCCTCTCTGCTGGGAGGAACTTCTCCCAGGAGGAGAGCTAGACTTCTGATAGGCTCTGTGAATACGAATCTCCGTGACAAATGCAGCCAACCCCTAGTGCCCTGCTCATGACCCCACAAACCTGGGCCCCAGAGGCTTGTTTGGCAAACTCCAAATCTCAATGGACAAGTCTCCCTACGAGAAGGTTCAGGAGCCTCTCCAAAAATACCTTCAACTTTTTTTATTGAAAAG